>NC_079878.1:22281166-23489000 GCF_029227915.1 Hydractinia symbiolongicarpus | reverse complement strand
TCACACGGAATAACCTGCTTAGTGGGAAGTTGACTTAATACATAGCAAAAAGATTTTTTTAATACACTGTAGCTCAACAGAAAACCACTTAACTAAGAGTCTTCGCAGGCGAGTAAAAATGTTTAAAAAAGTAACAAAATTTTGGTACTCTTTTGTGGTTAATTGTAGGGGGGGGGGGGGGGGGTCGAATAAGCAGGGGGGTGGGTATTCCGGGGAAAATGTCTTAAAGTGGGGGGTCATAATATAATGACCTAAGGGGGTATTACGAAATTTTCTGTAAAATGGAGGGAGGGGGGGGGGGGGGATAAAACGACTAACTTTAAATAAACTAACACTAGTGAAACAACTAAAATAAAGATAACAATGCTTTTGACATTTTCAAGGAATAAATTGTGCTGACATTTTGTTGCTATTTGTTATTTTTAACCTGTAAATAGTATTTGTTCTTGAGATTTGTTTCAAAAGTGAGTTGTGTTTTAATTATTAAAAAAAATGGTGCTTTATGATATCCAAGAAACCTATTATGGGGGGGGGGGGGGGGTGATAATGAAATGAGGATGTGGATCTCATTCTCAAATTTCCAAAAAATGGGTGGGGGGTCATTATGAAATGATTTCAGGGGTGAAAAATTCGACAAAGTGCAAGTTGATCCCCCCTACAATTAAGCACAAAAGAGTAGGTTTCAGAAGTTATTTTAAAAGTTCTTAGCCCGAATGGGGTCGAAATTAACAAAAAAAAAATGGATTTTTAAATCAAAAGTAAAACAAATGACGCAGTCAAAGCTGAGATTCGTCAAACAGCTTGAAATTAAAACTGTCTCTAAATAAAACGATAATTGGCTTCTTCAAGATCTTAATGAGGGAAGGAATGAAAGTGAGACAACGAACAAAACTTTATCGATAAGACAACCAATATCAATGTCAGACTAAAATTTAGACTGAAATATTTAATCTCACATTGCCGTCTGAGTTATAAATTTAGCTCGAGGAAAGTTCCTAAACCTCGAGGCATGGTAAAGATGTAATAAAATTTTGCATCCATTTTAAAGTAATTTTGAAGTGTTGCTTCAAATTTATTGCGCCATATTTTAGAACAACTTCAGAGCAGCTTAAATTTTCAGATAAAAGTATTTGCTGATCCTGTGCACTGTGTTTTATGTGCAAACCTAACACGACACTTTTAACGAAACCCATAATGCGAAAATTAAAACATTAGTCTCAAGTCCGATTCAAATAAACTGATAATATTTTTTTACTTTTGTTGATCAAACTGAGCTTTGTACGATCGCTGCAAGTTCTATTGGAAGCAATGAAAATAGTACCACCGAACCAATTACTCCTTAACCTTAAATTTTTATATGCAATTCTGTAGCAAGACACCAATTCGGTTCGAGTTTAGCAAACAATTGAGTTACAGGGAGGTCATTAAACATATGGAACGTTTCAAATATCAGTTGAAGTTAAACAATGCAATGTTAGCTTCGGAATTACTCCAATCATCACCAGGTAAAATCTAATACACTTTTGAAAAACAAAAAACATGAAAGTCACACGTATCAGCCATCATGGTAAGTTAAAGTCAGATGAACTTTACTTAGGTATCTAGAGATTAGCTTTGAGACACGCGTCAGATTAGTAATTTTTTTTTCGTAGAAAGAAGCTCACTAATACAATGACGTCACTAAAGAAAGCTTTTTACGCAATACACGAGTAAATAGAGATCTTCCAAAAAGTCTTCGTCGAAAGTAACATTGATAAAATTATACTTAACAACTAAAAGCATGTTGTTAATTTGACACTCATGAGCACATAAAAATCAACATTGGAATTGGACACCGAATTGTAGAAAGGTTATTAGAAATTACACACAGAAAGTATTTCCTCTAGCTTCAACCAAAATCCCTCAAATGGAAGATATATTTAAGATGTTTTTTCGGACAAAAAGATCAATTTGACAACATATTTCCCTTCTTACAGTGCTTACACAATTAACTGTAATAGATTATTAATTATTAGTTAGGCTCCTTTTTTAAAAAAAGTTGGCGGTGAAGCATACAAGCGCCTTTTCAAAAGGTGGCGGTACCTTGAGCATTTTCAGTAGGGGTCTCACCACAAGTTTATACCAGACCATAGTGTATGAAAGTGGAAGTATGTGTCAACAGAAAAGATTTCTCGTGTGAATCCACACTTCTTATGAAATCAATGAACGGACTTATCTGTGAATACAACCGCTCACAAAAGTTGGCGGATTAATGCACATGCAGGCGCATTTTAGTAATAAAATTAAACAAGGTCATATATTAACACAGAATTCATGCTAATATATGACCATAATATACAAACACAAGCTCCAAAGTGATCTCAATGCACAATATTACGCCGGACGGAAAGTTGAATATAGCTACACAACTATTTCCTGGAATTATTTCTTCTAAATAAAATAAGTTGATTATATGCTTCAAACGAAGGATTATTTTTAACCTAAAAAAGCAACAACAAACGAAACAGACAAAAAGTAATTCTAGTCAAAGCCATACTATGTTTCTGCTAGCTTTTTGTAAAATGTTATTGTAAATTATCTCATCCTATGACCATTCAACAACTATTATGCCTTTCCCGCCAAATTAAAAATATAACATATCTTCACGTGCCCGCAGTGCAGCCTTGAGAAGCCACTAAGAGTAAGAAAAGTATTTCTCCAAGAAATAAATAAACAACAAAATAAAACAACATAAATTATTTCTTACGCTATCACTGGTTGTTAAAATGGTAGACTATACATACCGGTTAAACGTTATTGGCTGCGATTTTTTTTAAAAAAAACGTTGATGTGTTATGAAATCTGAATTGCTCAACACATGCCAACGTACACCAAAACCTGACACACTTCATTATGTATCAAATTACAAACGTGGTCATAAGAACTTCATTGAAGTTCTATGAACGATTTAAGAAAATAAACACTCGTGTAGGTAATAAAGCGTTAACAGGGAAATACTCTTTAGACCGGAAACGGGGAAGTTCTACCTAATGGTTGTGATCTTCCATTGACGTTTAACTACCATATTTGGTATTAATTTTTGCAACAAGTGATACCAATGATTGTTTTTGTTTATTTTTATACTTAATGGGAAACTACTTTGTTGTCTCTGATGCAATTCATATTGCATTGCATCGCGCAAGAATAATACTATCCCAGGACAGAGAGGGTAATTCCTTATGACAAATGATGAAAATGTTGCTATAATAATAATGTGTTCTGAATGCCCCATAACTTATGCGCAGTTTCACCGTGTAAGAACTTAATCGTCAAAAAAACGTTAAGTTCTAACAACAATGTTGAAATGGGAACATCTGCACAAGCTGCTTCACGAAATCTGCCACGTGTAGCATCATACACCACGTTTTGTGATAGTTTAGCATGTTTTCTTCACTTTAGTCTCTTTCCCTCTTTGACAGACCGATGTGCTACTTTATCACATCAGAACGCTCAGACGTACAAAGAACAAAGAAGATATATTTCTATACAACGAATGAGGGATGCTATCTTAGGCACATTGATGTGCCCAATTCAGTCTACTCTCAAGTTTGAGATTTTAAAAAAACCTTTTTCTCACAAGTAATCAAGCTTTAAAAGCGTAGCTTAACAGAAGACTTGGTTCGAATCAACGTCCCTGGGAACTAAGTTTTACAAACATTTCATTATTTTTTTCACTCGCGTGAACGTATGACTCAATCAATCAAAGTCCATATTTTGCGAAGAAATAAGTTGTAATAATGACGTATTCGTTTTGTTTAATCACCTCTAACAATGCTTTCAGCTTGATACCAATTATCTCTTTGTACCGCACTAACAACGACTGTTATCATTTTACGCGACGTAATCGCTCAAACATTTTGTTACGTCTCTCCATCGCAGAGGTTTAGTTTGCAGAAAGTAATGTGCTTCTGATTTTTTGCGTGGGAGTGACAAGTAAGCAGATATTGAAAGTCCTTTTCTATTAATAGCTAGGAATATTTGTAGTTTCCTAGAACGAAACTAATGCCCTAACCAGCGATTCACGTGTTCATTCATCTAATTATGAACACTATAAAAAGAGAGATAAAGTATGGTTGTAACACAAATTGCAAAATACAGGAACGCAAGTTAATTTCGAGATCAAGAGTAAAAAGCAGCAGTTTGAAGTTTAAAAGGTAAGACATTTTCTCTTTGTAAGAAGGTAGCTTAAAGTAGCTAAAAATACAATTAAACCTCCACATCCATTTTTCCCAACATCAGTTAAATTATAAGTTCTGAGATCTCGTGTTACAAGCTTCAAAAAAATGGATTTTACCTTTGCATGTGATCATATGGTCACTCTATCGCCAAAGGGGAATTTATTCGAATTTTTTTCTTGGGAATTTCCAAATGAATATATTACATATAAAGTCATTGACGGAAAATTTTGTGCAGTTTTATACAAGATAAAAATGTAACACGAAGTGCAGAAAAAGCTTCGTTGTTTGAGTGTTTTTATTTGTCCTAGGATAAACATTAGACACAGTTTAATCAATTTCTTATAAAAGTATAGTTATCAGGTGACACTACATACATATAATTTTTATATATTTATATTAATTTTTATATATTTATATATATATAAATATATTCGTTTAAATGTATACACTGGAATGAATGTAATTTCTAACTTTTTTATGTTTTTAGTTTAAAGATGGGGATTATCTACAGTACAGACAAACCTAAAGTTATGAAATTTGACACTGTGGATGCTTTAACGAAGGACCAAGCATTAAAAGCTCTCATTAATCACACAAACAATCTACATGCTATTGTGTCCGCTTGTCAAGTCAAATTTTGTGAGCAAAAATTTGGCACGAAAACATACGATGTCATATTTACACCACAATGCATTCAACCAGATGAAGATTTTTTCTCAAAACATGGAAACAGTGAGAAGCCGGTGGCCCTTTGTTATTACAAAGGCGCATTTTTATCACTAGAGGATGCTATCAAAGATTTAGTTGAGCAAGAAAAACATATAAACCCACGCAGTAGTCTACTAAAACAACTTAAGAACATAGAGTGCCATCTGTCAGATCATTTGACATTTTTATCAGAAACAATTGACATTGTCCTTGAACAGAGTCCAAAACATATAAAACAAGTGCCGTCAACATATTCCAAACACATAATGGAAAGAGAGAAGTCGGCATTTCTCCAATTTGTAATGGAAAGTGGAATGGAAAACGATGTTTGTAAAAGATCGGCTCCAAATCAATGTGGAAATAACGTTGTTGGCTTTGTAACCATCAGAGATTTAGGATTATGTTTGCAAAAGTTGCGAGGGTGCGCTCTTAATTTGGATGTCTAGAGACATCAGCATCATGTATATATATTGTGAAAGCCATGTAAAGAACATCAGCTCAGAAGCGGTGGAAAATTGTAAATAAACTTCGACATAAATGTGCATTATGAAAACGTCAGCATGATCTCAATGAGAATAACATTGTTAGAGAGCTATGGATAATATCATTAATAGTATTTATTTACAAAAAACTAAAAAACAAACATTTAATATAATTAATATCTATAGACCTAGAAATAAATGTTTGTAATAATTATTAACAAGAGTACTTGTAATTCCTTTCTTGTACAATGCTCTTATTTATCTCTACTTGAAAGATAACAAATCGAAGTTAGCTATACAAGTCAAGAAAAAATACTGCGTGCGTACTAAACACAGGTATTGCACATCTGGATCCGTATTAAAAAACGGTGTAGCTATTTACAAGATGACTCTCCGCAAACGTGTATGTAGCTTATTACTACTCCTGCTTTTAGATACAAAAAATTAAAAAATTTACAATGCAATCGTGTATATTGCTAGCTAGCTACGTAACAAATTATTTTGAACCTTTGGAGCTAGCAATTTATTTTTTAAAGTTCGTTTATTAAAAGGATATTCCGTTATGCAAGGTTATACCAGCTTGATTATGGGTACATCTCTGTTTTTTTTGTGTAGTAGTTTAGCAAATAATAGTTTATTTTCCCCTTCCTGCCTAGTTCTTCGTTTACATAGTACCGCCATTTCAAAATCTTTAACTCTCATCATCACATCGCGTGACTATTAGCATTGTTAAGTTGAGTAATCTTCGCCGCAAACATTGGCACCCTGAGGCCTTTATTGCTATACACCATTGCATATTATCTTTAAAAGACTCTTCAACCCTGGGCCTTTTTCTTTACTTTGCTGTCAATCCTATCTTTCAGAATACCTTTCTTACAAGTCAATTTGAAAAGAATTAATGATAAATAAAAAAAAATTAGTTGAAAGATTTCTTCAATAACTCACTTTTAGTACTTTTTTAGATATAATTATTTATTTTCATACATTCCGTTTCTAATTGGGACATTCCGTTTTAAAAACCAGACAGAATTCATATCAGAGTTTTGCGGCAGGTTGACGCGTTTTAAAACGGAAAAACCGTTTAAAAATGGGATGTCGTGGTTGCAAACAAAACTTTGTTTTTATATTTTTTTTATATATGTTTTTATATATAGCGTGCTTATAAAAAGCCAGCGCTTGTTAATTTAGATCAGAATTCTTAATTTACTCAGCCTAATGCATTATTATAGTCTTAAAATAGGTATTAAGATAAATTGATTGCCTAGCTGTCCACACAGGCCTAGTTTCCATCTATGAAGCCCTCGCAGAAGTAGGTAAGTAAGCATGCGCATTAGTGAAGTGTGAAGAAGAACGCGAAGCAAGCCGTTCACACTTGAGCAAGCAAAGCAAGTGATTTGGGGAAAATTTTTTAGATAAACAAAAAAGGAATTATGCTTATTTTAGTTAGCATTAAACCTTTAAAATGTTAGGAATTTTTGCAAGTAAAGGGAAAGTCCTGATAGTTTATAAGCTTTAGTATCAGTTGTTCTCAATCGAGTTTATTAGTTACAAACATGTGCATCTTCTTTAATTAACCTGCCAAGGTATATGTGTATCTCGCGTTGTTTTGCCCAATATCTTCTGGCTTGGCTCCTGTAGATAGTAAAGACGTGCATACGTTTGATTATTTGTTAGACTTTGCGTAACTAAGCCGGTGACAACAGTTATTGTTTTTTACGTTTAATATTGTTTACTACACAACATCACAACATAAAAGAGACGTTTTCAGTTCTTATTGTCAGCTACAGTAAATCCCTAAAGGCGAATCCGCACGGAACGATTTTTACGACGATCATCATTAATACTCGAATTTGATTGGTCGCGATTTTCGTCATGACGAAAAGTTAAATTGGTTTCTACAATGTGTGGCAAAAATCGTCGCGAATATCCTCTTTTTGAGATTCGGCTTAAAACACATTGCAAATACCTTTGATTTCATTTGGTCGTGTTGAGGTGCCATCTTACAATTTAAAACCTTTTATTCTTCGGCGTCTTCAAAACATTCCCTGCGTAAGTTGCGTTTCAGGTTCAGACTTAAGTCATGAAGAAAGTATGCAACAAGGAGCAGAAATAATGCAACAGGTGAAGCCGAATAGGAAAATCTTTTGATATTCTTCTGCTTCACGTGTTTCAAAACGCAACCGTTTTTTATTCAATGTTTACTCAATTTTACGTCTGGAGTGTAAACAAAACAGGGTAACACCTAACGGCGTTTAAAGGTGGTTTTCGAGAGTTTCCGCTAAAGTCGTGAAAAAGTATGCAGCAAGAGCAAAATTAGTGCAACAGGTGAAGCAGAATATCAAAAAATTTTAATATTCTTCCTTCAACTCATGCTTCATGCTCTAGGTCTGCTTCACTTGTTTCAAGACATAAGATTTTTTACACAATTTTACATCTGAGGTGTAAAAAAATCAGGATAACACCTATGCGCACCGCCAATGGCATATAAAGGTGGTTTTTGGGAGTTTTCGCTTTTTCGAGCCTGCTTTTGGCGGTCGTGTCTCTGTCAAAAAATACAAATAGTCGCACTTCTGCCATGCAAAAATATTTGATTTTACGTCTCGATGCCAGTTTCAATTATTTGCAACAGTTCTGTTAGTGTAAGCTGTCCATCTGACTGGGCAATAATTTTTCTGGTGTATTTCTTTGGTGTAGACAACTGGTGTAAAGTTTAAGCTGTGCGCCAGGTGTATGACAAAACAATCCAGTACTATCATTCAGGTGAACAGCGCATAGACTTTAAAACAGAGCGACTTCACTGACTGTCATGAAATAGAGCGTTATATTTGTGAATTTTCAGAATTAATGAAGCAAACTTGTAAACGTGATTGAAATACGTTTGTTTATAATTTTACATCTTCAGGTTTTGCTAAGTTGTGATGGATATTCCAATGTGTATGTAGCTAATAATTGAAGTATTGATTATTAAATAAGTTTGGGAATGAAAAGGACAATGGAAGGAACATGTAAAAAAGTTTTAATTGGTAAGAGCGATTTTGCGTCACTATTGTGGCGAATTTAGCTATATATGCAATTCTATATTGTTATCTTTTATTTAGATACTTTCGCGTTTATTTAACTACTGTGCATAAAATGTCTTACATTTTTCAGCAAAAAGGGTGTGAAATGTTTTAAATGAGTCCTTCCACATTATTCATACTGGAATAGGTTAAGCAAATTATTTGTTTTTGTTTTCTATTTTCATATTTAGTATAAATTTCCAAAGCAAATAGTTTTGTACATACGCGTCCGCATTGTAAAAGTGGCGTAGATATGTCAGGATAGCTATCTAAAAACAAAAGCATTGGTAAGGTTTTTGGAAAACATGCTTCCAAAACACTAGATTCGTAATGACTTTGGATACACTTGTTTGTTTTTGACGCCTGACCCCTTGTTACAACCGTAATGTATAGCTGATTAAAATCAATCAATCGTTTCGCCCTTCTTCGACATGAAAAACAAAACATATGAAAAGTGCTTAATCTTAGTGTAAAACAAAAACGCTGGTATTTTGAAAAGTAACCAAGTTCGTTTGGGAATTAATTTTTTTATATAGCTGACTAGTCGACAAAGACATTGGAGAAATCCACTAAGGCAGAAAGACAATGGAAGAATAGGTTCTTTTAGATGTTTTGCTTACGTCAGAAATGCAAATCCTCAAAAAAAACTGGCGAAATTTAACTTATCATGTGCTATTGACGATTGGTTAAGAAGATATAAATGTTTAAAAATTTTGCTGACGTCGGAAGAGTAGCAAATAAAAGTACAAAAAAATTTATTTTGTCGCCTTTATCGTATAGATCTTGAAATCCTGAGCAAGAAAATGTATAGGATCAAGTACTTTTGACAAACGGTTGCAGAGATTTGAAGGTTTCTTGATGACGTCATCGACATGTCCATCCCAAAACGGACTGGGGGACCCAGGTTTGGGAAACTTACCGAAATTGGTCTTAGGTGGTCCCTAGTTACCAACGCGGCGAAAAAGCCATTGACGTCACCACCTTGTTTCCAAGTTATTTGCCCTCAAAATGTAATGCGACACGCCCGTAGGCTGTGTTTGTAACAATAATAAATAACGATATATTTGATGAGTGTTATTTATAGAAGTAATGTAGTAGTGTAGTGTTCAAACTAAATTTAAATTATAAATATAAATACAAATTACTTGATATAAACATGAATTGAGTGTACAAAACTCTTGCCAGCTTGCTTATAAAGTATGAGTAATAGATTGAAATTAACAGCCAAGAACTTGAAGTAAAGTATTGTAAAATATTGATTTGATTGATATTACGACACTCCTGAACTCACTTTCTTAATTAATAAAAGTGTGCGAAAATCGTATGAAGAAAATTGAAAATGATTGCGCGTGTATATATAAGCACAAAACCTAACGAACTATGAAATACATGGTCAGTAATTAAATTATTAGACATACATGAATTCACAATACAGGAGTTCCAAGAGACATGTACAAGTGAAACTAATTGATTAAAGACGTAACTATGGAATCATTCATTTAACATGGTTACGAAACAAGTACAACAAAACGGTAGGACATTAACAATAAAACAAACATTATTCTTTATTAGTATTTGCATATGTACATTGAAAACTTTACGTGCACTATAATAGTTTTACTATTTTAACTAGTCGATAATACCCGTGGAAATATCCGCTGAGGCAAGATAAAAATTTTCATGACGTCAGTAACCTATCCATTTAAAATTTAGAATTTTGTTTTCACGTTGCATCTATTGTGTAGAGATTAAAGCGCTGATCAAGTATAGGGGGTCATGATGTACACATTTTTCAAACAACCACGGTTAAACTCTCATAAAAAATATCATACACAATTTTGCTTGTGGCGTCATTACTTATCCTCACGCCGCATTGCACAAAAATCTATTGTTATGCATGAAAAATCCCTTAGTCATGCCTATTAAGGGTAAGTCCCTATCATACAAAAGTGAGTAGAAAGGGGAATTCCTTAGTGATACTAATAATCATCAAAGATCAACGCAGACAAGACAAGCTAGCCGAGCAGAAATCCTTTGACTTTGTTGAAATCTGTATATATAAATGAGTTGTTTCAAGACGCAAGACATGTGCCACAGGGCCATTGAATAGGAGCCCTGGCTGCTGAAGTATGTGCCGGATCGACTCAAGACGCGAGACATGTGTAACTAAGTTGTTGAAAAGAATCCCCGCATGCTCGAATATATACCGGATCGGTTTAACACGCAGGACATATGCAATAAAGCTGTTGAAAAGAATCCCCCGGTGCTCAAATATGTGTAACGAGGCTTTCCCGAAGGACCGTGATATATTTTGGTTTATTTTGGATCATTTAAAAACGCAGGAAAAATGCAACAACATGTGAAATTCATAAGTCATCTTACAACCCTTCGGTGTTGTACGATGAAATTGATGGCATTTACGATTCTACTAAACCGCTACTGCATCTGTTCCTTTAGCAGCATATACCTCTTCTATTTCCTGCTGATCAAGCTGTACTCGTAGTCACTAATCACACCGTTTTCCATTGCCTTTGAGATGAGATCAATGATGGAGTTCAGTTTTGATTCGGCTAATAGCCTTTTACGTTCATATTTCTTCGATTTGACGCCGAGTCTTTTGAAGCGTTTCTAAGACCGGCCTCCCCTATTCCGGCTGTAATCGTGAGCCCACCCATTGCAATGGCCAGTTGGACTCCTAGGCCGGAGGCTATAGCTCCTATGCCAACCCCCGATGTAATCACGCCTATACCAAGCAGACCATGGTCGCAAAAGCGTACCCACGTATTATGCATTTTAAATTTCTTGGCAAGCCTGTTTCACTCCTTGATTTCATTTCGTAGATATTGCTTTATTTTCTCAATCGTTTTAAGCCTAAAGACTTGTCCTTCATGCTGCATATTGGCGGTTTGCGCAGGTGCACTCGGTAAACTCGGATACAGTTTGCTGATATCGCTCATCTTTATTCTATGAGAATGCACATGGTTAGGCCTATGAACGAGACGTTCTTCTCATGATGATATTCATCCGTAAGCATAAACTAAAGCCCTTCAGGGGTATGTAAACAGCAATGTCAAAACTCCATGTCAGCATCTCCTCAGGCTTTTAACTCTTTGGTGGGAAGCAAGGCCAGAAATTTAGACTTTTTACCCTCAAGCAGGCAGTCGTTTTCATCCAACTGGTGGCACACGAGTCTCAACCTATTGTAAACATCGGTCCTGTAATATGCATAATAGCCGCCCTATATATGGTACTTTTTTGCGGGATCGTAGGGTAGGCCCAAGAGCTCTTGTAATTGTCAATTTATCACCACAGAGTATCCGTGTCTGTAGAGTCCATTTTTCAGGACAAAAAGCTTAATCTTGTCCTCTGCTTGGCTATTCACAATGAACGCCAAATCCTTTATTCTTTACAAATCATTCAGGATCTCGATCTGAGTAACTCTCTGATCGGGCCCTACCTTACGTATAGTAAACTCTACAGGTTCAGCCATACAGGCCGAATACTGATCGATTTCAAGGCAATTCTTGTATCCTGCCCCAGGTAGTCTGCAAATATCGTAGGCTTTTTGATATCGGTGATGTACAGTTGTTTCATCTCTTGTTTTAAGAAAAGATGAACATATACTCATACAACCCTAAGCCAAAGTATAAAAGTAACAGGAAAGAATGTCACTTGGTGTAACCAACTTGAAGCATAAAGACCTGTACGTATTGACAGACTAACACATTTCCGTGGCATTCCCCTTATTTACCAAACATGCCATCTCCATTCCCACCAATTTGCTGAATGAGCCTGTTAGGATAGGCTGGATAGGGCAGGCGTTGGACTACTGGGATATCCAGGTTAATTTTGCCACTCATTGCGCAACGACGGCATTAGGCATCTCTGCTAAACACATCACAGGCTCGATACCCCTTGTCAATTCCATTTTCAAATTCCATGTCTATTACCACATGCGTCGTATCCTAGCAAGAATGAAGGTGCCGATGCCTTATGACGATGGGTTCTCGCAGTATAATAACCCGTACTCCACCTCCGGTTACGCACAAGTATGTCGAGAGTATGGTGCAGATGCCAATGCCTTGCATAAATTCAAAGCTGTCATGTCGTCGTTGACGAATGGTAGATGGTGGCCGCAAGTTGATGGGGATTGGGCAAAGTTTATCATTCCGACAAATGATAAACAAATGATAAACAAGGCCTAAAATCGGAGGGCCAACCAAGCTAAGTGAAAGTATCCAGGTTTACGTAGTCCTGTTACTGGGGTCGCAGGCGGGTGCCAAGGCATCTCTAATCGGATCTGGTTCAGACAACTATACAGCAAGGCTGATTCTATTGCAGCAATTTGAGGCCATGGTACAGCGTCAGGAGAACGTGTCATGCCCAACGTGTACATGTTGCCCTCGGACATGAACCTGCGCATAGGTAAAATGGTGGGATATAACAACAACATCCTCATAGCACCCGCCGATGTAAATGTAGGTGTACAGGTCGATGTGAACAACAGGCCTATTGTCAAGCATACTACGCCTTCAATACATAGTACACCTCTCAAGTATAATACGCCGCCTACGCATACTATGCCCCTAAGCATACTGCACCCATACATCCAAAGCATGCTACACCTATGACACCTCCCATACATGCTTCCAATCATACTATACAGGCTATGCCATATATACCTCCCAAACATTCTACGCCTCCTATACATCCTCCCGAACAACCCCCACAAAATCAACTCGATGATACCACAACCGCATTGATCATGACAGGGGTAGGCCCCATCATTGTCTACATCTGGCTTAAAACATGGTTGAAATCAATAGGCCAATAGCAAAGACTATACTGGCTATGGTTATACCCTGCTCTTTGAAGAGCATCTTTAGCTTCTCCAGCAAGGACGTGTCATCTCCGGCAATTTTGATCATAGCTATAAGCATCTCTTTTAAATCGTTCCATTTTTCAATTTTTTCCTGAAACTTTGCTATTTCCTCCTCAAGATAAGCCCTCTGTTCTTCGCCTACCTTGGTCTTCTGCTTCTCGAGTCTTTTCACCTCGTTCTCCGCCTTGCTAATCTCGCTATCATAGATCATATTGCTTTTCAGATCATTCAAGTTACCCCTTCAATCTCTTAATCATCTCCCCGGCAGCCGCAGCCTACCCTTATCTTTTGCAATTAATGCCGTAAGGTCTATTGTTGAAAAAAAAAGTTTCCCTTTCACCCTAAACTTATCGTAAGGTATAGCCATAGGCTTCCCCAGCCTCAGATCTCGACTAAGACGTTCGTAAAGGTCGTTAACCTTTGATTTTAGTGGCTTTTGCCTCTGCTCTGAAAGACCAGACCCCGGGACACACTGTTGTTATCTTGAAGACCTGGCGTTACCGGACGTTTTGGCGTCGATGAAGGTATTTGCATAGTATCGGGGTTACCATCTGGACGGCCCTCCTCATTCGGAAGATCGTGATCAAGTACTGGATTAGTTGGCATTAATTTAAATATTTCCCTTATTTTATAAAATGAGTAACGTATTTGGAACGACATTGGAGCCCTACGCTGAAACGAAGCAGCTTTTTGGCATCAAGGACAGGAAACAGAGTGTTGAGATAAGCCATATACCTAGCACGATAAACCAGAATCAAGACCTGTACGTTGATATCCCAGGCATGCCTCATGTCATCTTTCCAGGCATTCTCAAGCTCTTTTTCGACATGACGCTGACGGGAACCAATACAAAGAGTACCATTGTCAGCAACATTGGAAAAAGCCTGGTGCGGAACCTGCGCATTACGTTGGACGGAAACGAGGTCCAGAATATTAGCGACTACAACATCCTGACAGTGTACCGGGACCTCTGGCTTCCGAAATTTGATAGGGACAACAACGTCATGCTGGACGGCATCAACCCCAATGACAGGAACATTAGGGCCCTGAAAGTCAAAGCCAGTGATCACGTTGGGACGGATGAAGAAAAGGCCATCACTGCAGCATATGGTAACACCTTTTGCCTACCCTTGGAAAGGATGTTCGAGCTGACCCGGTATTTGCCCTTGTATCCTGCAGGACTCCGCGACAGGTTGAAATTCATCCAGCATTTCGCACCATACGGTGACTTCATCAAGGATGGAGATACAGCAGCCCCGAGAAGCACGACAGCTAAGGCAGCGGACAGAGCCTATACAATTACCAATATAAAGCTGGAGTTTGACAAGATCACCCATGAAGGCCTCGCAAGTGCCATCATGTCAAAGTATAGTCGTCTCGCTTTGCCCTACGAACGCATACTCCGTAGCAGGTAGTTACTATGAGGAAGCAGGATACGAGCTATAATCTCCAGATCGATCACCCAGCGAAAAGCCTCAAAGGTGTCTTGCTACTCTACATAGACCCTGGAAAAGTGAAGCCCTATGCCGGTGTCAATGAAGTCTTCTACAACCCCAAGATTGATAAGATTAGCGTGACGGTAGAAGGTGAACCAAATGTGCTCTATTCCCACGCAATGCTTCCCAAAGACCACTTAGAGCAAATCGTCAACATTTTCAGTGCCAACGATTAGCATTAACTGACCAAAAACTGGTGTTTATCCCTAAGGGCAAAAACGAGTCAACATGGAAAAGAACTGCCTGAAATGTAAACTCTCTTTATCTTTAGAAAATTTTAAGATCAAACGCAACGGCAACCAACAAAAATGTGCATAAGTGCTTGAAAGTAGTCAAGGCATCAAAGGAGCGTACAAAATGCCCGCATCAAAGGCAGAGATCACGTTGCAAGGACTGTCGGGGAGGTGAGACTTGTGGACATGAAAGGCGAAGACCAACGTGTAAAGAATGCAGGGGAAGTTAGATTTGCCATCATGAAAAAAGTAGATCTAAATGTAAAGAATGTAAGGGGGAAGCATATGCCATCATCAAAGGTTGCAGTCCTCCTGTAAAAAGTGCAAAGGCAGCCAGATTTGCCCCCATCAAAGGCTAAGGGCCTATTGCAAAGACTGCAAGGGTAGTCAGTATGAAAAGTCACCATGAAAAGCAGAGACGATATTGCCCCATTTTCGACACTCTGGCTATCTACCTCATAATGTAAGCAGCCGAACCCACAAGCCTTTAAAAGAAGACAAGGAGCTTAGCTCCCAGGAGTACTTAGGTTGTGATATAATTACTCTGCAGGCCCCTATTGAAGCCCAGTTTTCCGGGGGTATGACTTTGGACAATTACGGTAGGGGGTGGCATACCAATCACAAAATCCCAATCCGGTATCGGGAAAATAGCGATGATACGACGCTTGTTGAGGTTGGTAGGAGATTGCACTACACCAACACTCAACCAATGTGGGCAAGTGCAAACATGTCAAAGGACAATTATTTCGTCTCATAATAAAGAGAAATGGCGACAATAGCTGTTATTGTTGCAGGTGCGGCCATAAACGCCTTCGGATTTTCGGGTACAAATTTTCTATTTTCTAAGCTCTCGGGGCACGGTGAGCCTGAAGGTAAAAAACATGACTGTGTGATAGAACGGCTAAATGCAGGTCAGGCGGAGTGGATCAGGAAACGGCAAGATAAGCTCGATTGGTTCGCCAAGGAAAGGGAGGTGCAATTAAAGGCCGGTAAAAACTTTCGTGAATTCGATGACGACATGTACAGTTACTAAATTGCTTCAGGCAAGAAGGCCCCGCAATTGAAAGATTTTTACACCCTTTCAAAAAAGCAACTGGATGGGGAACTCACGTTCATCCTTGGATCATTGTCTCTGCTAGGCTTTGTGGCCTATAAGTACTTGTAAGAACGTGTTTTAACATGTATAATAAAGACATGTCAGAAGCATCACACATTGTTACCGATGAGGAGGCTGAAAAGCTAGGCCAAATTTACTACATGCTAGAACATCTCTTGATCGGGCGTAAGGCTATCAAATTACTCGCTGCGGAAGCCGGTCTCTCGAAAAAGAATGTTACTCATTGGCTATCCAGGCAGCTCTTGTGGTTGAGACACATTCGAGGTCCTAAAAAGATTGATTATCCACATTTCACCATTACAAGGCCCAATGAGATGCAACAGTTTGATCTACTCTATATTCCCCATGATCGGTTGTATGGAAATACGTATAAGCACATACTGACAGGGATTGATGTAGCCTTGATATACAAAGTAGCAAAACCCCTGCGCACCAAGAAAGCCAGCGAGGTTGAGGACATGATCAAGGGTATACAGAAAACAGAACCTTTGCACTACCCAAAAACCTTTCAATGTGACAACGGTTCCGAATTCAAATTGGAAGTAACCAAGCTGCTAAAAGATAAGAAGGTTGAAAATAAGAAGGCCACCACCAAATATCACCATGCGTTTACAGCTTTTGTAGAGTCCTACAACAAGGTACTTGCCGAGAGGCTTTTTAAGCCTCAGGATGCGCAGGAGTTAGTCTCTGGGGAGCCTAGTACCATTTGGATCAAGCGCTTATACACCATCGTGAAAATTCTCAATAATACCAAGACTGCCATGATCGATATGAACCTACGAAGGCGATCAAGCTTGAAGCTGTACCGCTTGCAAAAATTCAGCAATACCCAGAAGAAAAACCCTTACCTGAGGATGGTCTCTACCTCTATCTACTGCAATCTGGAAAGGAGCACGCTGACTCTAAATGCAAAAGCAAACATACTTACAGATTGGACCGTATAGTAGCAGGTAGCTGTGTTTTGTACTATTTAAAGAACGGTCCTGATCGGAGATTTGTGTCAGAAGAACTCATGCAGATACCGGAGGACGTTCAGGTACCTCCAGATGTTATTAAGGAATGATAAAATGCTTTTGTGACTTCCTCTAGGGCATCCAAATCTATTTCATCCAAAGTATCATCCTTGTCATCATCTTCATTCGGATCCCTTACATAGTCCAAAGGATGTTGGGTGTAAAACGGGTGCCCATGGACGATGCCTTTGGTGACATTAGGCTCACTCTCCAAATTAATATCGACTAGACGTCTATCTGATATCGGAAAGTTGAGTATATCACCTATTGTTGCGTATCAGCCAAATACGATAGCTTCAAATCCTTATCCTTGATGACCTGGTAGCAAAATGCCCCATAGTTTGTTCTCTTTAGCCGCAACGATATAGACTCCTAGACGTTCAATATCATCCTTGAGATCGTCATGGATCTGGCTTCTTGAAAATGTACTCCATGCTTTTTTGCCCGATCCTACCTTGTTTAAAAGATCTTCGTCGGTGGGGTATTCAAAAACATTCGTAGTATAATCCACATCGATAGCTAAAATTGTCCAGGCAGGCTGGGCAATAACCAGTCACTGGCCCCGCCTTGATACAGCAATGTAGTACGAGTACCTGAATATTGTAGTTGACTATAAATTGATTTTGTTTTATGTATGCTTTCATCTTTTGATATTTCACTACCTTTTAACATACAGCTGAAAGGGTCAATAGAGCAGGGGTTTGGAACCCACCACTAAATGATGCTTTCTCCCTCTTCCAAGGGAGCTCATGGAAGATGCCTCATTTTTACCTATAATTTTTACTACCCGCAAGAGTAGTAAAAATTAGCGCCTTCCTAATCCTCTAGTGCCAGAACACCCAAATCGTACAGTTTGCCCCGAGTAAGATCAATAAGCCTGAAATGGTTTCCATAACGCTCCTCATGCTTCTCCTCTTCAAATTGATTAAAGGCTTGTATACCGTTGGAGTTGTCGATGATAACAATCTCCTCGCGCCTGGGTATTTGTCCATGAACCACAATCTTTTCTTGCTAATATTGCGCCTCTGAACACGCGTGCAGTACTTGGGAAGATGATAGTATTCGTTGTCATCCGGTGCGCTATGCTTATGGGGGATGATGATGACGTTGTCTTTTCCAGGGTCCTGAGCATTGGGTACATGTCTTTCTCTAAGCTTTGCGTTTTCCCTGTGCTTCGAGTTTATCCCCCAGTACCATGAGTTGGTTGTCCCTATTCTCTAGATCATCTTCGAATATAGCGACGACAGTATCTGTGTCCTCGATTGCCGCACCAAGTTTTCGCATTTCCTTGGGTAGTACCTCTTCTACAACCCACTCCAAAAGGGTTCTGCGTCAGGTAGACCACTTCTTAGGAGGAATGTATATAGTCCGGCGTCAGTCAGCAAAACTGTGTTTGGTTGGGTGTACTCAGATCTGAGTTCACACTCAGGGTTGGTTATAGTGTCACCTAATCGCATTTTATACTTGACAGGAACATATCGCTGAATACCTCACCCGGGTCCCATGCATCTTAAACGTTTTTGCAAGCCCGGCCGCTCCTTGATTTCCCTTCTCAGATACTGTTCAATTTCTTCAATCTTTTTGAGCCTGTAGGCCTGGTTTTCCTCCGGCATGTCCGGGCTTTCCACAGGCGCACTTAATAAATCCATATACAACTTAATTATATTGTTCATTTATTATTCAATGAGAAGGCACATCATAATCACCAGTAAATGAAACATTTTTGTCGTGGTGAAATTCGTCTGTTAGCATAAACTCTAGGCGATCCGTCAAACCTTTCAAGGGAAGGTATATCGGAGTGTCAAAACTCCAGGTCAGCATGTCCCCCCAATTTTTTAGCTCTTTGATGGAGAGCAAAGCGAGAATTTTAGACTTTTTATCGTTGTATAGGGCATCACATTCATCCAGCTGAGGACAAAAAAGTCTCAATCTTTGGTAAACGTCGGTCTTGTAGAAGGAATCATGGTCACCCTTCATATAGTATTTTTTACTGGGATCGTAGGGTAGACCCAAGAGCTCTTGCAGTTGTCGATGAATCACCACTGTGTACCCGTCACTGACACGGAGCCGGCAGAGTCCATTTTTTCAAGACAAACAGCTTAATTTTGACCTCTGCCTAACTGTTCACAGTAGCCGTCAAATCCTCGATCCTATACAGGCCGTTCATGTTTTCAATTCGGGTAACCCTCTGATCCGGCCCCATCTTACGGATGACGAATTCATCATTGTTGTAAAGGTTCAGCCACATTGACCGGATACTTATCGATTTTAAGGCAATTCTCGTGTCCTGTCCTAGGTAACAGTGTGGGCTTTTCAATTTCGGTAATGTAGAGTAGCTTCATCCTTTTCTCCTTAAAGAAAAGAATGAACATGTATTCGTACAACCCAAGGACAAGGTACAAGTCAAACAGGGGAGAATGGCCACTTGGTCTAACAAGCGTGGAGCACCAGAACCTGTACGTGTCTACAGTATCACATATTTCCGTGCCATTCCCCGAGTTGCTAAGTATGTCATCAAAATCCCAACAAATTTGCTGAATGATCCTGTTAGAGTTGGATGGACGGGACAAGCCTTGGATTACTGGAACATTCAGGGTAATTTCGCAACACATTGCGCAACGACGGGTTTAGGTATCTCTGCTAAACACATGACAGGCTCCGTACCACTCGTCAACTCAATCTTCAAATTTTATGTATACTACCACATGCGTCAAAAAAACTCATACACCTTCCACAATTCACAAAAATGAGGACCTCTATGTTGATGTGCCAAACCTTGCACAGAATGATGTTATCTTCCAGGGAGTATCAGACTATTGTTTAGCCTGGAGCTTACAGGGACGAACACGAAACGCACCATCGTTAGCAATGTTGGGAAAGCGTTGGTGCGAGACCTACGTATCACCTTGAATGCCAACGAAAATCAAAATATTAGCGACTACAACACGCTCGCGGTCTACCGGGATCTCTGGCTGCCCAAATTTGAGAGAGATAATAACCTAATTCTAGAGGGTATTAACCCTAATGCCGTCATTAGGGTTAATAATGGACTTGCCGTACTATCAGGCTGGGTTGTATGACAGATTACAGTTTGTCCTACGTTTTGCCCCATACGGCGACGTTATCAAAGATGGAGGTACGGCAGCCTTGGGGTCTACCGCAGCCAAGGCAGCGGATGCCGGCTATAGAACCACCAATATAACCTTAGAATATGACAAGGCAAATCACGAAAGTCTCGCGAGTGCCATGATGTCGCGGTATGGTCGTCTCGCGCTACCGTATAAACGGATACTTCGTAGTAAGGTGGTGACCCTCAAAAAGCCGACACCAGCCACAACTTACAGATTAACACTCCTGCCAAGAGTTTAAAAGGCGTCCTGCTACTGTTCATAGAACCTTCAGATGTGAAGGACTACTCTGGTAAAAACGAAGTCTTTTACAACCCGAAGATTGAGAAGATCTCGATCACTGTGGAGGGTGAGCCAAACGATTTGTACTCGCATGCGATGCTCCCGAGGGACCATCTGGAAAATGTTGTGAACCTTTTTGGAGGCTACGACTCGGAAGTAACCATAGGACAATTCCTAACACAGAGGTACGTCCTATTCATTGACTTCCAAAGCTCGCCCGACCATACTCTGCATGGTTCTGAAAGACCCCTACAACACCTGAGTGACGGCATTACGTTGCAAATAACGAAGAAAGCCGACAGAACTGGGGATATCCGCTGCTATGTCTACTTGTTTCAGGATGCCCAGTTGAATCTCCTAGATAGTAGGTCCCATAGTGTGAAGAACTGAAAATAAATGGCTACTCTCGCGATAATGGCAGAAGGGGCACTGATCAACGCACTCGGGTTCAACGGTACAAACTTTCTATTCAGTAAACTTGCAGGGCATGGCGAGGCAAAACGCAAGAGACATTAAGAGGCGATTGAAATATTGCAAGCCAGTCAAGCTCAATGGGTACAAGAAAGACAAGATACAATAGATTGGTTTAACAAACAACGGGAAATGCAAATGCAAGCTGGAAAGAGCCTTCGGGAGCTGGAAGATGATGTACAAATACTACATTGCATCGAACGATAAGGTTCCGAAATTGTCTGATTTTTATACACCTTCCAAACAACAACAAGACGGTGAATTGACCTTTATCACAGGATCTCTGGTCATTCTGGGGCTTGCAGCCTACCAGTATCTGTAAACGCTTTTTGACATGTATAAAAAAAGACATGCCAAAAGCATTACATATCACTACTGAGGAGGAGGCGGAAAAATTAAGTAAAATTTACTACACCTCGGAACATCTCTGGACTGGACGCAAAGCTATCAAATTACTCACTGCAGAGAGTGGTCTATCTGGTCACTCACTGGCTGTCTAGGCAACTGCTCTGGCTCCGGCATATCAATTTACGATACCCCAAGATTTTTCAGTGTGATAATGGTAGTGAATTCAAGTCAGGTGTAACAAAGCTACTTGAAGACAAGGGGGTGGAGATTAAGAGGGCTACTACCAAATATAATCACACCTTTATGGCATTTGTGGAGAGCTACAACAAAGTACTCGCGGAAAGACTTTTCAAGCCCCGGGATGCACAAGAGCTAGTATCTGAGGAGACTAGTAGCATATGGGTCAAGCAATCGTACGCTATAGTGAAAAATCTCAACAACACAAAGACTGCCATGCTTAGCGTGACACCTAACAGGGCGATTAAGCTCGAAAAGGTACCACTTGTGAGGGGGCAACAATACCCTGAAGAAAAGCCCTTACCTGAGGATGGTTTCTATTTGTATCTGCTACAACCAGGAGATGAGCATGGTGAAAAGACATGCAATT
Organism: Hydractinia symbiolongicarpus; assembly: GCF_029227915.1. Lineage (NCBI taxonomy): Eukaryota > Metazoa > Cnidaria > Hydrozoa > Anthoathecata > Hydractiniidae > Hydractinia > Hydractinia symbiolongicarpus. The sequence goes on along the minus strand of NC_079878.1, from coordinate 23,466,957 downwards.
GCTGCCTTTTGGAGCAAGATATTGTATAGGCTGGATAAAATCGTAGCAGACAGTCGTGTTTTATACTATTTGAAAGACGGGCCTGAAAGAAGCTTCGTTTCACAAGAACTGATGCTGATCCCAGAGGATGTTCAGGTACCTTCAGAGCATGTAAAATATTGTTAAAGTTCAATAGCTTTTGGCATGGGACCAAACGGGTCTAAAATGTCTACCTCTTTTTCAAAAGTGTAGAGCTACACTTTGGAAAAACCGTCCATTATTCTGCAAGTTCCAGGAGACGTTTGTGAGTATAATGTTCACCAAACCTATAATGTCTAACACGCCCCGGGTTGACTTCGATACAACCACGCTCCCTGAGCCAGTTGTAGTGTACAATGCCATTCGCCGTTTCTGCTAGTACCACAATCTCACCGTTGGGATAGTCAACAAGTTTTTGTGCCACATACCGCTGTTAACCACAGATCGCCAGATAGGGAAAGGGGTCGTTGTTGTTCTTCTGGATAACGACCATCCCGTTGTCCTTTTGAGGATCTTCGAAGTATGGCACGGTGCGTTGCTGTAATGTTTCTACTTGATCTTGGAGCTCCTCAAGTTCGTTCCCCAACCCTACCAGTTGCTTGTCTCTATCGTCTAGATCATCCCCGAGGAGAGCCAGGGAAATATCTTGCCCCTCAAGCTCATCCCATAGTTTCTCGACACTTTTTGATTTTGACAGATTTGATTAGCTCTGCAGTCCTAGGTTTCCTGGAGCGGTGCACAATCTCCAAGGCTCCGTCCAATGTGACAAATACATCATGTTGGTTTTTCGCCTTACCAAGGGGGCCCATGGGATGGGCCCACTTGAGCCCTACTATTTCCAACCTGATAGATAGGAACATTGAAGGTATCATCATATTTTTAATTTTTGCAATCCCTAAAAACCTCCCTAGGTCAGCGCGTTTGAAAAGAGGTTGATTTTGTTCATCGAACAGGGTCTCGATGACTCCTGTTGGTATTGCGTTAAACATTTCTAATATACCAAGGTTCACCCAGAGGTTTTCACCCCTAAGTGGTAATTATAATACTCACAAGATATATCAATATCAAACATGCCATCGAATAGCTTTGTCTTCATTGTCAGGTAACGTTAAATGGTTGTGGTAAAAATTATCAATGCCAAGAGTATCGTGCCGGAATCGACACCAGGCATGCACGGCAGTTGGATCGTCGCATTCCGGGTTACTCGCAGTCATGTCTGGGTACATCGCTATTAACGTATTTATTCTTGTGCTGAGTTGCTTACGCTGGTATCGGATCATGTAGCGCTTATGCCCGCCTTTTTTCCATGGTCGTGAGGATCGTTTTTATCAACAACACATAGCACGGTGTCATAATGATACCGGTGTGGGACATGTTTCTGCCGTAGTTCCGAGTTGTCTTGACTAAGAACATTAAGTTGTTCATTCCTGGCATCAAGATCGTCCTCCAGGATGGCGATGGCCACGTCCTTTTCTTCGATGACTATATCTCGCTTCTCAAGCTTTTCGAGCTAGCCATTTTGTCAAAGCTACAGCCTTGTTTTTTTTGATTTGACAACATTCTCCAGGGCGCCATCTAATGTGACGAAGATATCTTGTGGTTTTTTGCTTTTCCCAAACATAGGGTAGCACCCCTACCATTGTTTGGGGCCGGAGAAGATAGTTCTGTGGGGTTCCCTAACAACGCCTAGCATTTTTCTTAAAATCCCTTTTTTATTATATTTTTGGTATAGTGGAAAGGAATTCAACAAAAACCCACGCGCCGCCGTGATTGTTGACCAAAGACCCCGTACAGACTGGGCAGTACGTGGTCTTGTATATGAGGGGTAGAGGATCAAACGATAGCTTACCATTTAGATATCGCAGTACCTTGCGATATCTCTTAGCAAGCCGTACCTTTTCTTGCGAGACAGGTGTCGATTGGTGTTTTCAAAAGTTTTATATATCTCGGTACAATGTCGTGGGAAAACAAAGTGTATAAACGTAGGTAATTTTCGTCCTGTTGGACCTTTTTTGTATCTACCTTTGCAGAGGGTCGTAAAATGCCCAGAAATTTCTTACCTCCAAGGACATAAGCGAAGGTAAAACTGAGAACCTGTCTCCACCATTTTTGGTTCCCAATTTGTACCAAACCCTTACCCCTATCGCCAGCAAGGCAAGCGTACCCCCGCCGTAAGGGTAGACATTGCCCATCGACTTGTGAGAACCTGATCCAGGTTCCTGATCATCTGATGAAGAAATTTTACCCACGTTCTTCTGTAAGTTTTCCTTGTTCTTGCGATTCCATTCCACAAGTCTCTTGCCAGCAGCAATCCGACCTTCGTTCTTCTTGACTATGATTTGGTTAGACTCTTCCATTTATCTTATAGCTATGAAGGGCTATAAGATAAATTTTAATGTAGGCCTTGATCCTCAAGGATCTTTCTCGTTGGTCTCCGCCCCATCCTTTTTTTTGGATATATGCCGCGCCGTGTGTCCCACAACGAAGATAGGCGTTAAACACCTCCCAATTGTGCAGTACACAAGAATCCCGAGATCTGCCATGGCATCTCGGATAATGGGGTCTTCCGCGATATCTTTTCGGAGATCGTCAACGCTATCAATGTCCATGAAATTTCTAAACATGTTTGCATACAGGTTGACCACGTGAGTAGTTAACGCTTTGGCCGTCTTCTCCTCCTTCTCTTGAAGCTCTCGTTGAACATAGTCGGCATGTACCTTTTCGATAGCCGCATCGGGGGCCTTGTCAATAAAGCCTTCTGTGTATTTTTTAGGTTAGACCTTGCCCTTACGGAGGGCTTCCTTCAGGACCTGGAATTTATCCGTGGGTTTTTCAACATGTTCAAAAGATTCCGCTGAGTCGAATACTTGTGCAAGCGCTGACATCTTTATTAGTAACTTTTTGTAACGAAAAAACAAAACGCGATGAGGGCATAAGGTAAAATTACAGCGATATACCAACACACTTCCATTTAGTTATTCTCAGGCGTCTACCCGATGGTAGTGTCCACGGGTTAGCGTCGTAATTTGGTCCTGCTGCACGTGCCTTTTGTCATCTGCCCTGTTAAGCGCCAATTTGTTCACCTTTTGGGTGTATATTTGATGGTTCTTGTGTTGAATTAAAACCTGACTTTTGTATACATCGACGCCTTCCTCCAGGCATCGTCTATAATCGTCAAAAGTGATGGGCTTCTTGGTAACACATCTCTTTACGCCTTTCGCTTTCCTGTCACCACCCTCCTTCGTAAGGCTTTTATAGGCATATAGCTTTGCTCTCAGTGTTATTCCGTCATAATTTTCCCACTTAATTCGTCCTTCATTATACCAACGACTTTTTTGTTCTTCCCCATAGGAAGAAGCCTGTTATCCTCCGCACAGTAGGCGCTCGTATTAAACGTTTCTCAACGTCCTGCGCGATATCGCAGTAAAAGTCTTTCGTGCGAATATGGTATACAAAGGAGTCCTTATCCATGTAACAGAGCTGCAGCTTGCTACTATATTTTGGCTGCATATAGTCATAGTGGAACTTGTACATGATTAACTTTGAAATAAATTTGGGCTTCATCACCAGCTTCATATATACATCCTCGTTGGTGACAAGTTTGAAATTCCGATGGTTCCGGATATTTTTCATGATTTTGCCAAATACCGAGAGGTTCATGAGCTTGTAAAAATCCTTCTTGAAGTAATTTCTGGCAGCAGTTCTCAACCTCGTGTTGTGATCTATATATCCTTTAAGACATGGTTTCTGGCTAAATTGAATGACCCTATACACCTTCTTCAGTTCAAGCCCGTGCTTTATAGCTTCGTGGAGGGCTTTGATAAGCAATACGTACCCACGCTTGTTTTTTAAATATGGTATCAGTTTTTCGACCATTTTAATCACCATGCGTTCGGGCATAAACGGTAACTCGTTATGTGTGTCGTGTAATCTCTCGGGGGTAGTCGATATAAACCTCGAGCAGGTATCTATACTTATTCTTTTTGACAAGTTTCGCAATTCGCTTTTCGGTAAATTCCTCAACGTTGGAGATCCATTTGAAGCCATCCGTTGGTAGATCTTGACACATGGCCCATCCGTACAGGTTGTTCGCCTCGAGATACTGCACGTATGAGGATTCCTCATTTGAGCTATACGGTTCTCCCACGTAGGAGTTGTTGGCCTTGGTATAGCGATGTACCGCCTGGGTTATACCTCCTCGGATGCCTTTTTTAAACATGAGAAGAATGTTGAGATCTGCAAGGAGCTCTAGCTTAATTCCGGTATACTTAAGTGCTGCCTTCCATGCTAGGCCGGGTGCGGAGTAAAAGAGCGCGGGATCAAGCTTGTAGTATGTCAAGCATACGTCTCTAAACGTTTCGAAAACGTTGGCTAACAGCAGAGCGTAAGTGGTGAGGTAAATAATGTGGTAGTCACCTATGGTGACGAGGTCACCCTTTGGGATAATGTAATTTCATACTTTTTTCGCGTGTTCGTAATCCTCATCACTAATCCCCTTCATGTTTAGCCTGATGTAAAATGATTCCTTGGGATGTAGTACCAGCTCCTCAAATCGTTGCAATCCATGCATATACTCGTACGGGTATACGCCCTTCCTGCGCATGAGTTGAAACATATCATCCTTGTTGAAAAGCCAGTGGAGATTTTTACACTCTTTATTGGTAAGATTGCTTGCCAATTTCTCCAGCCTTTATGCCATAAATCTGCAACTATCGATGAACCTAATCTCTATCCTCTTATAACCCTCACCATCGCCATACCCCATACCTGCAAGCGGTACCTTGATTTTAACATTGAAGTTGATATACTTTTCCGAGTATGCCCTGTCCTGTGTGTTATAAGTTTCGCCCAATTCCCGGATGAAGAGATGTGCGTCGTACCCGCTTAGACTGTGGAAGATGATAGGTATATGACTAGGTATCTTGTATTTGAGGTTACAGTTGTTATGCGCCGCGTCTCTATATAGCCTCGTATAGTGGCAACTGTCCCGAACCTTGCAGTTGCTCGCGTCGTTAAAGGGCTTCAAACATATATGACAACCTCTGTCAGTTCTAACATTGGTCGTTGCGGGAATTTCCCATATAGCCGCTTCACCTCATCCTCCAGGTGGTTCACGAACCGCGTGACACAATCCTTTCCACGATAAACTGTTAACGGATCTGGTACATTTCCATATGCGAATGTACTATATGTACACCAGCCAGATGGCACATGTTTGTTCAGCTTTTTTGTCTTCGTCCCCATGATATATTCTACCGGGATGAGTAATCTTTCTGGTCTGCATATATTGCAAAAGGTACCTTGAATTGCATCTGGCCATCCCTGTAGTTCAACCATTTTTCACCTTCTTTGGGAATTGTGATTTTTACCGCCTCGTGATCCCTACAGTAGCCATAATGCTTGTCCCTCGATCCAACTGTGTCGAAGGCCTGCAGGCAGTTTAGGCAGAAATGCATTGATTTTGTTTTCCTCGATGTCTCCTTACCTAGGAGTCGCGATAGACTCTTCACGGCTGTGTAGTGGGTCTTTTTATCATCCGTGATAAGCAGTAGGTGTTCGGATCGTCGCAGGATGTTTATCCTCTTACCCATTACATACAAAACGTTCACCGCAATGTCCGTGTTTTTCTTCGTAAACTTGGAAATATCTTTGGTTGTTGTCGGGAACTCCATATCCTGCCAATTGTAGAGATCCACGTAGGGCCTCAGCTTAGATATCCTTTGCATGCCTTTTCCGATCTCTGCATGGTGTAGGGATACTATGACACTCCACCTGAAACATGCTTTATCCTCATTTTTTGGGTTGATGATGGCCTTTTTCGAGGCTATCCATTTAGGTAGTTCTATATACGATGAACCCCTTGTTAGCCGCTGTTTATGAAAAAGTCCCGAAAGGACAGAAACATACATGGAGGAGGTTTAATTGAGTATGTTGGGGAAGGGGTCATTTGTAACCAGTTACACAATATTGGAATTGTAGAGAATGAAATTATCTGTTCTGAAATTACTATTAGAAATAAAAAATGGATTATAATTAGTATTTATCAGGCCACCTTCATATTCGAACTTAACACAATTATTCTATGAATTGGAAAAAATTCTAAACAATGCTCTTTCTAAATGTGACAATATTATTGTTCTGGGTGATATTAATATAGATTTTTATAATCCAAGTGATAGTGGCTATGGGCAGATGCAGTCACTTTGTGATATTTTCAATCTCAAAAACCTCATTAAAGATAAAACATGCTTTGCAGGAACAGAAGGCTCTTCAATTGATGTCTTATTGACAAACAGATATAGGTCTTTTCAAAATAGTTCAGCGTTTGAAACAGGATTAAGTGACCATCATCTAATGATAACTACATTTTTAAAAATGCATCTAGCCCGTTTACAGCCAAAGAAAATATTCTATAGAAACTATAAAAATTTCGATGAAAAGACGTTTTTGGCTGATGTAAAAGCTGCTGACTTTTGTTGTGACACTGCCGATCCTGATTTGAACTATGAAAATCTTCAAGTAATTTTTAGAAATATAGTAGATAAACATGCTCCTTTGATACAGAAAACATTGCGTGGAAACGATGCTCCCTTCATGAATAAAGAATTAAGAAAGGCTATATACTCTAGGTCAAGGTTTAAAAATAAATATAACAATGATAAAACTGAGGAAAACAATGCCAATTATAAAAGACAAAGAAAAAAATGCGTAAAATTACGAAACATAGCTGTTAAGGAATATTTTAAAAAAAATAACCCAGGCCGGAGCAGTCGAAAATAAAAATTTTTGGAAAGTTATGAAACCTTTTGTAACCAATAAAAATTGCTTAAGTAATGCAAATATTACGATAATCCAAAACGATAATTTGATTACAGATGAAAATGAAGTGGCAACAACATTGAATAGCCACTTCATAAATATTGTTGAATATAGCAGTGGTATTAAACCTACCTCTATTGATTTTAAATCATTTACAGATAAGAAAAAGTTGATTGAGAAAATTTTAAAAACCTATAAAAATCATCCAAGTATCCTAAAGATAAAAGAAAATATTGAAAATGTGTCTGAAAATTTTCAATTTAAGGAAATAGGTGATGAAGAAATCAAAAAAGTATTTAAAGAAATAAACACTAAAGCGTCTGCAGGCGAAGATAAGATACCGCCAAAACTTGCAAAACTAGCTAGTGAGCACTTAATATTGCCCCTCAAAAATGCCTTAAATAGTAGCATCCGTGCCAGTTTTTTCCCAATTAAAGCTAAGCGTGCGGTTGTTACACCAATTGACAAGGGAAGCAAGGAAAAGTACAGTCCCAATAATTTTAGACCTATTAGTGTATTAAATATTTTCTCTAAGTTTTAAATAATAATCAAAGATTAAATAATGTCTTTCATGGAAAAAAAACTTTCTGTGTACTTATCTGCTTACAGGAAAAACTATAGCACCAATCACGTATTGATACGCCTATTAGAGGATTGGAAAAAAAACTGGATCTGAATTATGTGGTTGGTTCAATATTAATGGACTTATCAAAAGCTTTTGACTGTGTCCCCCACGATCTACTTATAGCCAAACTTCATGCTTACGGTTTTGATGTAAAATCACTTGAGTATATTCTATCGTATCTTACAAACAGAGAACAATCCACACGAGTAAATGCGGAGTATAGTATATTTGAATTAATTTTTTCAGGTGTGCCTCAGGGTTCTGTGTTGGGCCCAATTATTTTTAATATATTTATGAATGATTTATTTTATTTTCTTGTAAATAGTGACCTACATAATTACGCAGACGACAATACGATATCAGCTTATTCAAACACTATTAAAAATCTCATTAAGACTTAGGGAATCCGAAATTGCCCTTTCTTGGTTAAATAATAACAAAATGATAGCAAATCCAAACAAATTTCATTCGATCCTTCTATCAAGAGCCAAAATTGATAACTCGAAGCTTGAAATAAACATTGGCGATGAGTCATACAATCAGTAAGGTCCGTAAAACTTTTAGGAGTAACAATTGATGATAAATTAAATTTCAACTTGCACATTAGTAATCTTTGTCGAAAAGCCTCAGCCCAGCTGAATGCATTATTTAGATTTAAAAATGTACTATCTTTGCAAACAAGATCTATTTTAGCACAAAGCTTCGTGTATGCAAATTTTAATTATTGTCCCTTAGTTTGGCATTTCTCTTCTTCGAAATCTATTTTGAAAATTGAAAAACTCCACAACAGGGCTTTAAGTTTTATTCATGATGACCAAAGACCAGTTGATTGCCTCCCAAATAAACATTATATGGAATTACTAAGGCACAGATATTTATGCATAGAAATATTTAAAAATTCGGAGAAACATCAGTCCTTCTTTCATGAAAGATATTTTCCTTTTTGAGGAAACTGATAGGCCAGTAAGAAGTCAAAACATGAACAACCTAAAAACCATCAGTGTAAATACAAGCACCTTTGGTCCAAACAGTTTGCGATGTTTAGCCCCAAAAGTATGGAATAAACTTCCTTTTCATACGAAGAGTTGCGAAGATCTAGTTAAATTTAAGCAAATGATTAAAAAATGGAATGGCTCTCACTGTTCATGCACAGAGTGTCGGCAATTGATTCCATAACTTGCGTAATCAATACGAAAATGGGAGAGGGGGAATGTTTATATTTTATTTATTATTTATTCATTATTTATTTATTTATTTATTATAGTTTTCATCTAAATTGTAAATATATAAAAATATTTGGTCGGTTTTGATTAGTTTTTTGCAAAATATTATTTTTTAAAGAACTATTGTATATAATAACCGACGGTAAATAAATTAAATCAATCAATCAATCTATGGAAATCTACATCTTGGTGTAGAATTCTATCAATGGTAAATCCACTCCGGGGCAATGCCGGATGTTCTACGTGTGTTTTGATTGATGCAAACATTTTACAGTACATCATCCACGTCGCTACCTTGGAAAATTTCCGTTATATTGCTATTGAAGGGTTTATCTACCCTGATATACTCATCATCGGCCTCCTCCGGGTTTGGCAGGATTTTCTACTTCCACATGATCCACAGGGATGGCTGTACCTTTGCCGAGTCCATATCTCTTACCTGCTCCTCAACCAAAATTTTCACGCTAGGTCTCACCATCTCTATATACCCGTCGACTTCGGCCTTTTCTATACCAGGGATGCGAAAACTTCGAAATGTCTTGTGCAGCGCGTGCTCATGTTCCCAAGGCGTATGGCTGCTGATCATATATATTTTGAATATCTTCGAGGTAGTCTTCCTGTGCCTCCTGTTCGACCTCGTCGTGAAGCGTAGGTCTCGCGATGATGTTAGTCGCACCATAGAGATTCACAACTTTACGTTTGAAGTAGGCGTAGGTTCTCATGACTCCCTCTTTTATAGGTCTGGGAACAGCGTCCACTATCCAGTTGTACCATCCTCGCATCTTAGTTTTCACGATCGAACGATTTTTTGACATCTCCTGTTTTTCAAATACATCCATGGCCTCCGGTATGTATAAAAAATACATAAAACATCAGAAGACATAAAAAACAACCAAAAACTTCTAGAGTGCCTTAAAACATTTGCTTATGATTGGGACAGATTCCACCAGCTTAAACTTTAGTATGCGGGAGTTAAAACCAGGGACAGAGAAACAGATTTGAGTAAAAAACTTGCTAGTATTGATATCAAAGAATGTTTGTTCAAGTTCATGCAAAACGGACTCTCTGACTCATCTCCAACTTTCACAAACATACTTAAGGAAATCGTTCTTATCTTTGACAACGAGCTGCCTTTCACTCTGACTCCGGGAAAATTAAGAAAAATGGTTAAATTAATGCCTTAATTTAAATAAAAAACAACCAACATTTCGGATTTTTAAACTTGCACGAGTTTGTATTTACCCCTGGAATCCTTGAGTTAATATTTCTAGTTAGTGACAAAAAGGAACATATGACCGAAACAACGAACAGCCACGCAGACGAGATAATCACATATAGGGCAGGACTTGGTGGAAGGAAATCAATTGTGTCTGAGTTGCCGGAAATAATAAATGAAGTGACAGAATTCATCAAACAAAATGGTTACGCCGCACAAAGTCGAAGAAGAACTTAGGTTGGGTATTCCTCAGGTGTCACAAACTAAGACATACAAAGTCACCTTTATAAGACCTCTGCGACATTAAAGGAACACAGAATGTCATTAACCACCATTAGACGTCTATTTTAAGCTCCAAATAAACATTTAACAGCTTCTGACAGGTATACATCGTTAATAAACGCACGTGTCTGCACTAAACAGAACACATATAGAGAATTTCATCCCGATGCTCATTTTCAAGGAATAAGATGCGACGTGAACTGGCACACTATTTCCATCAAAGATTGCAATACTCTCTGTAGATGATATGGCAAAAATTAAAGTTGGTGCCCCTGCTGTCAACAGATATCACCACGTAAAGTGATTCTTTGCTGTAAATGATAGTCCAAATTTATGTGACCATGACTTTCCTGTCCCTGGTTACCTATTAAATGTATCTGGTCATACGTTTTTGAAAAATCGTTCGAATGCTCCCTCCAATATGGATAAAACTACGGCATATGGGTATGATGCAGATTCTTCCAAGCCAAAGTTTGAAAACAAGCTTGTGAAGACACATCGCGGTAATATTTACGACATTATCAGTAGACAATGTGATCATGATGAGATAACAAGACAGCAAGCTGTGATGATGAAACTGGTCTAATGACCCTTCAAGTTAAAATTGTAAAGGTTACACCCTCTAAAGATCGAAACGCAGTGCAAGATCTCCCTTTTTGCAAGGATAGCCTGCAGATTCAAGGTAATTGAACCAAACAACCCTCTCTACACAATACAACACGTACAACTAACGGTCGCTACACAAAAACCGACAACATAAAAACAGAAGACAAACATTACGACAACATTACAACAAAGAATTTACTATAAAAAATAAATAAATAAATATCTATATAATAATACGCCAGTTCCGTGTGTCTGTAACAGGCAAAGTGGATATGTTCATTTTCCTTTAATCTTACCGAAATTTTCTTTGATGTTGCCGAAAAATGCATGTCTAATATGTTAAATTTTCTGACGTTACGACGCGACGAAAATAACACTACTTTAACATCAATATCCTATATTAAATTAATGAAGCCATTACAGTGCACCTAAAACTTTGAGGCCAAATAACTTGGAAACGAGGTGGTGACGTCAATGATTTTTCACCGCGTGGGTAACTAGGGACCACCTAGGACCAATTTGGGTAATTTTCCCAAACCTGGGTCCCCGAATCCGTTTCGGAAAGGACGGGTTGATGACGTCATTAAAAAACCTTTAAACCCTAATATCTCTGCAACCGTTTGTCAAAAGTACATGATCCTATACATTTTCTTGCTCAGCGTTTCAAGATCTATACGATGAAGGCAACAGGCATACACATTTCTGAAAAAAAACATTTTGTGTTCTGACATGTCTCTGCTGACGTCATCAAAATTTAAATGACGGTTGTTTTTCTCTGTTATCCTGCCTAAGTGGATTTTTCCACGGGCCTTATCGACTAGTCTATATAATAATACGCTAAGTGTGTCTGTGTGTCTGTGACAGGCAAAGTGGATGCCTTCATTTTCCTTTGATGTTGCCGAAAAATGCATGTCTAATATGTTAAATTTTCTGACGTTACGACCCGACGAAAATAACACTACTTTAACGTCAATATCCTATATTTAATTAATGAAGCCATTACAGTGCACCTAAAACTTTGAGGCCAAATAACTTGGAAACGAGGTGGTGACGTCAATGATTTTTCACCGCGTGGGTAACTAGGGACCACCTAGGACCAATTTGGGTAATTTTCCCAAACCTGGGTCCCCGAATCCGTTTCGGAATGGACGGGTTGATGACGTCATTAAAAAACCAAAAGTACATGATCCTATACATTTTCTTGCTCAGCGTTTCAAGATCTATACGATGAAGGCAACAGGCATACACATTTTTGAAAAAAAACATTTTGTGTTCTGACATGTCTCTGCTGACGTCATCAAAATTTAAATGACGGTTGTTTTTCTCTGTTATCCTGCCTAAGTGGATTTTTCCACGGGCCTTATCGACTAGTATCTTATATTAAATTAATGAAGCCATTGCAATGCACTTAATATTTTGAGGCCAATTAACTTGGAAACAAGGTGGTGACGTCAGTCATTTTTCACCGCGTGGGTGGGACCCCCTGAGATCAATTTGGGTAAGTTTCCCAAACCTGGGTCCCCGAATCCATTTCGGAAAATAGACGGGCTAATGACGTCGTCAAAAAACATTTAAACCCTTATATCTCTGCAACCATTTGTCAAAGATACATGATCCAATACATTTTCTTGATCGGTGTTTCAAGACCTATACGATAATGGCAACAGGAAAACAAATTTTTAAAAAAATTTTTGGTGTGTTTTGGCGGGTGTCTGCTGACGTCAGCAAAATTTTTAAAACCTTATATCTTGGGCGTTCGTCGAAAACATGTATACATTATTTTGATCAGCGTTTTAACCTCTACATTACAGGCAACAAATAAAGTAAATTTCGCCAATGTTTCTTCGTATCTGTACCGCTGCTGTCAGCAAAACTCCTTAAACAAGCTATTCTCTTCTGCCTGAGTGGATTCTTCCACGGGCCTTTAGTTATTGTAATATTTTTATAGAGATAAACTTTTATGGAAGAGGTTCATATAAAAGCAAAATGACCGATTTTTTCATTTTTGAGATTTTATTTTGATTTGGTTCAAACTCTAAGCCTTCAAACTCCTCAATTCCAACTTCACTTTTTTACTACTTCTTCACTTGGACTTTTTTCTTTTTAAATATGCTTTTTGGAACGGCTTTTTTTACTTTTTGCTCTTTTCTCAAGATCGAAAGTTAGCCATTAAATTTAATTCAGCAAATCAAATTGAGTCGTTTTCATCACGTGATGTAAACCCGCTAGCCCCCCACATTTTGGTAGCAGTAACATTAATCACCCTTTTGTGCAGTTTATACAAACCCCAAGGCGGTGAGTATTGTTATACAAATGCGTCTGGTGTATTAAAACCGGAGAAAGTATTACACGGGAATGTGTTTTTTCGTACTATAGCTATAGGTTTGTCCGAAAAGAAAATTGAATATTTTAAATACCTGCCTACCTTGAAACTGAATAAAAAAACAAGGCAAAAATAGCTCATGTATTCCACCAGAAAAAATTGATGACTCAAAAAAGATGAAGATGATTCTAATGACGGATTTTATTCCGTACTTTGAGAAAGTTCATCGAGACAAGAGTGAGATATCGGGGGGTAGATCCCCAACAGACGAAGAAATTGATGCTAGACTGTACGAAATAGTCGAAACCAATTAAACTTAAATCATAAAAATAAATAATCCATTTATGTATTCGTCGATTTGCTTGCAGCTGTGGACTAACTCTCATCGTCAAATTTAATTAACAGTGAAAATTTGGTGATACAATATCTTCCTAAACAGCACACAATAAAAACGTATGTAGAATTTGCAGCTGGATGCTTTAGGGATCGAATTGTGATCATAGGACGGCAGGACATTTTGTTTGGAAAAGGTTGGGATCAGGTGAGTTATAAAGTAATATCAGAAAATCGCTTAATGTACGCGTTGACCCGACAACCAGCGTATAACTCCAATTATTTCAATACCATCGGTAATTCTGCTAATTGTAAAACATTTGCGTATTTGGGTAATCATGATGTATTTGCATATCACGTTAAAGACATATTTAGGAAAGATGTATTAAAAATTCTTGACGTAGAAGAGAATAAATATGGGATGGAAAACTACTTTATATGGGTGTTTCAAAGCAAGTTAAAAATTAAAGTGTTAAATCCTTGTAGTATATTAATTTTGTAGAGAGAAATATAATCATTTTTCGTGTTATGGTTTGCATTAATTTCGTTAGGTATTGCTCCATAAGTATTGCCTACGATGGAGGGCAAATGTCCAAATTTAATAACACGGGTCCAGACCCCTAAGTATGTAAAGTAAAAGCATCACGATTGAAGCGGAGCTGATTTATAAGAAACCAACACATCGGAAATTAGCGTAAATTTTTTCACCCTGTTTGTTTTTAATTTTGATCACTGTCAATATGGTGTCTGCATTAATATCAAGAGTTTTTATGTAAGTTTTTTTCAATTATATTTTATTCCTTAGACAACCCATCAAATGGCTACCCAAATACCCAAATGGCTACCCAAATGGCAACCCATCAAATGGCTGCCTAATACGGAGAGTGCGTCTGTTTGTGTGTCTGTAACAGGCAAAGTTGATATCGTCATTTTCCTTTGATGTTGCCGAAAAAAATATGTCTTCTTTGTCGTGAAAAGCCGCGAGTTTTGTGTGGTTTGTTAAATGAAGTTCTAGCACAAAGTAACGGAAATTGTGTTTGCAAAAAAGATGGCTGTCCTTTTTAAGCATTTGTCTTCTCTTGCCTTCAAAATAAATCTTTACAAAAGCATTTAAAAAGGGGCATGGTATATAAATGAAGTATAGAAAGGTTTCAGTAAGGTTTGTTTATGTTTTTTAAAGTTTTGATGATATTATTGATGCGAAACATGTTTGTTAGCTAGCATCAACCACACCAACAACAACTAGCTATAGGTAGCTAGGAATTTATAAATATGTAGCCATGTTCTTTATACCTAGCTAAGTCTCCAGTTTATATTTAAGTGACCAGCTATTAGCTGCTGTAGCTACCTTATGTTAGCTTCAGTTTTATGTTGCTTTTTACATGTAAGCTAATCTTAGTGGTCTTTGCTAAGAATGTGACTGTAGCTAACTTATTTTAATTGACATTTTAAGCCTTTTTTTTTAAGCATTTTAACAAGCCACAACAACTTTTAAAAAAGTATTACATAATATTTAAGAAGAGTTTAAGGACTATTTTAAGCAAATAATGTATTTTTCACAATTTGTGTATGCAAATAATGTATTTTTTACATTTTGTGTAACTAAACTTAGCTATATATACATCGGTTACATGCAATATGACGAAACGATTTTTATGTAGTAATTCTGGTACCTTAAGTGTAGTGATTTTTGTTGTTCTAGATGTTCTGACTAAAATGTTTTTGTTTATGGCATTTTGTCTCAATTAAGAAAAGTTTCAACTTTTTTGAGGGAGTACAACGCCGAAAAAACTTGTGTTTTTTTTATATTTTGTATAAATTCTTACCGGGCAGGACTCTGTACAACATACCGAAATGACTGATCCCTCTCTATTTATAAATTTGATGCGTTCCAAATTACAGTTTTTTGAAATTTTGGGTAATATTTAATGAGTACAAGATGCAAATATTGATTTTTGTTGATTCAGAAGTATTTCCTACAACCATTCTTTTTTTACACTTTTGTGGAGAAAAAGTGTATGCAATATCATCAGAATAACTGATTTTGTTGCAAACTGTTTTTCTTTTTCACATTTTGGATTGAAATGTTGTTATAAGGGGCATATATCGATAGACATATATATACCAAAATAATTAAATTCTGCAAACTTTGATTTTGTCGTTCACCTCTCATCTTTTATATTTTGATTAAACTTTTGAGGAAAACCATAGGAATTATTTAGAATTTGTATTTTGTGTTGCAAATTTAGTGCAAAAATTTAACTGTTGTGAGGGAGGACCATATGCAATTATATATACTAAAAATAATAATTTGATATTCTACAAGTTGTATTTTTGTATGCACTTAAATGACTGCTTTTTCTGAGTTGAATTTGATGGGTTTCATATCAATTTTGTGGAAGATTTTATGGCTGAAGACAATATAGAACATGCCAATTGAACTGATTTTTGTTCATATTTTGATTTGCTCCTCATAAACCTTTGTGTTCTACATTTATTGTAAACTTTTGTGAGGAAGGACCATATATATATATACAATGTTTCAAAATAATGATTTTTGTTGATTTGAAATTTACTCCTTGCTCATTGCTTTTTCGACATTTCAGGTTAAAATGTAAAGTCAGTACGGACCATTAGACAAAAAATTGTTTTGTTAACCGGTTAATTTTTACATTTTGTGCATATTTTTGCGGGAGAGAATGGTACAGTGCCGATCGCGAGTAAAGCTACACATTTTCGAGAGTAAGAGTACAAAAATAAAACAGTGAGAGTGCGAGTAATTCACTCCCGAGTACAACGCGAGTACAACTAAAATGATATTACTCGCATTTTTGTTAATCATACTCTCAATGATTAATTATATTTTTACTCGCAAGTGTACTCACATAAGTACAGTTTTTAAAGTCAAAGTAATACGCGCGTGAACACATTTAATTTTTTTGCGAGAGATATTAAATTGTAAACGTTAAAAAAATCAAGTTAAAAAAATTAAACTTTTTTTGCGAGAGATAATAAATTGTAAACTTTAAAAAAATTAGGTTAAAAAAATTAAACTTTTTTTGCGAGAGATATTAAATTGTAAACTTTAAAAAAAATTAAGTTAAAAAAATTAAACTTTTCTTGCGAGAGATATTATATTGTAAACTTTAAAAAAATTAAGTTAAAAAAATTAAACTTTAATTTTAAATAGTGAAAAAGACTGTGTTGTTTAGAAAGTAAAACAAATTTATTGTGGCATAAAAAAACTGAGAGTAAGAGATTACATGTTTTTTTTTAATTTTTTTTTTGCCTATTAATAAAAAGTCTGTGCCCAGAACTACGTTTCAATATCATCAAAAACATTGAGGATAAAAAGAGAAAAAACAAACAACAACAAAAGTATAGTAAAAAATGTATTAGTTGTTAAAATGAAAGTATATATACAAATAACTTTTACCGTTCAGTTTGAATGTTCAGTTTTATTACATAAAGTAGTTTTTTAAAAACCAGATGCCTTTCCGTTTCTTTCAATGACTTTCGGAATTACCTTGCGTAAGTGTGAAATATACTTTCGGCATTTTTCTGGCGTCACAGCCGACCATATTTCCGAAATTGCATTTACCAATTCTTCTTTCGTGTGCGGTTTATAATCATTTCGAATTTTTTCCTTCATTTCATGCCAAAAGTTTTCTATAGGGTTCATGTCTGGTGATTCAGGCGGGGTTTTCCACCAGTTTATTTGATTTTCCTGCATCACTTGCGACGCTTTCAAACTGGTGTGTTTGGGGTCGTTATCTTGCATAAACCTATGCCCATCTGGAAATACATCGGAAATAAACGGTTTCAACGTATTTTTTAAAATTTCTTCAGAGTAGAACTCTTTGTCCATTATGCCGTGAAAAATTAAAATTGGAGATGCGCCACGTTTTGATATGCATCCCCAAACGTTAAGTTTAAAAGGATGTTTTGGTTTTCCTTTTAATTTTGCTGGCTCCCACCAGCGATGAAAAGATACCTTTCCGTTCCAGTCCATTTGAATGCAACTCTCGTCTGTCCATAAAACATTGCCGAAATCACCGACCGAATTCTGGCCGATAGCCAATGAAGTGAGACAAGGGGCGACATCTTTCAAAAACTTTAGCTATCTGTTGCTGGCTAAATTATTTGACCACAAGGAGCTTGTAGGAAGAAATTGTCGAGGAGTTAAAAAACCTGCGATTGATGGCTACAAACAAGATATTGTTAAAGCTTTTTGTTGGAAGTTTTATCCAACCAACATGGCTGCACCGGGTGCATGGAGGGACTGTCAACGTGCAATTGATGAATTTATACGACGTAGCAACAGAACAAAGAAAAATTATAAATCATGCATGTTGCAGTCATAAAACTCTTTCAGTTAATAACTTTTTTGTAAATATTTTTTTAGATGTAAATATTTTTTATTTTTAGATTTTTTTAAAAAAATATATCATTAAACATTAAACTGTTTTTTTTTATAAAAAAAATCCCTCACGTTATTTTGTTGCTTCGATCTTTAAACATCCCAACAAAAACAAAAAGATAACAAGCTTAGTGACGTCCTGTTTCTACGGCGATATTTTAAAATTATACAGATTGTTGTCTGAGTTATAAAGCAATGTTTGTTGAAAAATATTCAGAAAGCAAAGTCTGCATGTGGCAATTGATCACCATAACTATAATTAGATATCATTCTGACTCTGTGTTTGCGAAAGAACATGCTGGAAGTGATTTCACATAACGAAAGTAGCGAAAGCATTTAAAGAAGAGACACAAAAGTTGAACTTAAAAATTTATTTTTTAATTATAAACTAAATTAAAAAAAAATTAAATGGTGAATTAAAATTAATGTCTTATGTTTTTCTTTAATATAACTCGCGAGTAACATGATATATTTTTTTAAAGATTTACTCGCGGGTAGTTTAATTATTGCGTACTCGCGTTATTAAAAAGATTACTCTCGTTTATTTTACTCGCACTCGCATTGTACTCTCACTCTGAACTATTTTACTCGCATTTATTTGCACTCGTACTCTCAAAGATGTGTAGCTTTACTCGCGATCGGCACTTGTTATTTCTGACATTATTATTATTGTTGTCGTAACTGTCTGGGTTGTGACTGTCAATGTTGTAACTTTCTACTAACTAGATTTTACACCTTGCACGCCGTTGTTTTTCATATTTTGTCTGAAGTTTTGTTGGGAGGATTTCATGCGATTTGACAATTGATATTTTGTGTTAGATTTTAAGAACTTTTTTGTTAAATTATGACTTATATACTTTCTTTTTATGCATTTTCAGATTATTTTTTTTAGTAAAAGGCATATTCAATATACTGAAATATTTGCTGATGTCATCAAAATTCAAATGACAGAACTTTTCAATTGTTTTTCTGCCTAAGTGGATTTTTCCACGGGCCTAATCGACTAGTAAAACTATAAATAAGAGCAGACAAACACCCATGCGCCAGGAATTGTGAACCTGGCAGTAGCTTTCCACATGTGTTACAGGATCTCAACACTCAGCCTTACACGGGTAGCTGTTGCTTTGGACCATCCGATCGTGTCGGACCAGGCGTTCGAGTCAGACCAGGCGTTCGTGTCGGACCAGCCGTGGGTCAGGACCAGCCTGAAGTCAGTGGGGTAATCTTCATGGATGTATTGTCACGGATACAAGAAAGATAAAAAGAAAACCCTTATATAGCCTAACATCAGGTATAGCAGGAGTGTTAACCCTGTAGACTAAGTGAGCCAACTTAGCCTCCCTACAGAACTGGGGTTATAAGTTACACCCAAAGACAAGGCAATTGCCAAGCCCCCTTGCTAAGCTTCTTATATTTACTTTCTAGGAAAGTGGCGAGTGAGCCAACTCGTGATTAACGGTAAGCTGTATCTGAAACACACAGCAGGGGTAATTTAAAACCGCTAGGAAAAAGAGATCCCTCCCCCATGTTTACAAATTTACAAGAGCAAGAAAAGTCACCTACTTTCTTCATGTTATGTTCCATTGTATTATTTTGTAGTGATATTGTTGTGTTGGATGCCTGTATTGTTTATTGATCTAAAAAAAAACTAAATAAAACTGAACAACATTCACAAAAAAGGCTGTTTATCACCTTATTTGAAGCAAATCATTGATATTGCGAAGAAAAAATATGGAGGTATTTTTTTTAAGTGAGCCATGAGTAGGCCATATGGGTCGGACCATGGCCTGTGAGCCATGTTTTTACCAAACCTTTAATATAGGTAGACTCTCTACACAAAACCCAATCCCGACGTTTATATGCATAGAATATCACATATATGTTTCCCATATAGTGCGCGAAAAACATATTTTGATTTCTGGCGCCATAATGTTATTATCTAGGGGAGTGTAGCATATGGCAGCACATGGGGTCGCGAGCCTAAAATAATTCGGTACTGTTGTAAAAGTTAACTTTTCGTTTTTACTTCGACGACAGCAATTTTTTAGAATGGAACTGAAAATTGAGGGTTTTTATGTTTTTATGTTGTTGTTTTTATGTTTGTGTGTTTTGTTATTATTTTGTTTATTTTTTTGTTTTTTTGCGGAGCGTAGTGAAGGGGAGCGCCAGCGAGCCGAGCGCAGCGAAGCTATTTTCCTCGTTCCCATAAATATATTAGAGCGTATCGAATTTCCGCGTTTTCTCCTAGTACATCAAATTTCAAAACGTCCGATTTTTGACCCACTTACCCAAATATTTTTTATGGTCATTTCTTCCGTGAAAATCTGGTTCGTCGAGACCATGCCGTTTCCAGTTGAGATCAGGTCGGCATACGGCTTTAGCCACGGTCACTCTTACTAATATCACGTGACATTGTCTCACATACATAGCGCTTGAAATGAAAATTGCGTTGATGGCCATATTGGCTTGTTGGACGTAATGGACGGAAGGGCATTTTCAAGAAAACGAAGAAAGGGTATGTTAGCTAGTATATCACTATTTTTTACATGTAATGAGCCCCTTTCTAGCCTCACTCACACCTAAAGCTAGCTAGTATAAAACTGCCGACTTAGCTGGGATAATATTAAAACTTAGATAGCATATATAGCTATAGCTAGCTAACTACTTTAAGAATAGTTAGCTAGATCGAGCTTACACCAGTGCGGCTCAAGTTACAGAAACGGAAATTATTTCAATAAATATGTATCGGGGAAACTTTTTCAACATGTATATACATTTGTTATTACTGAGGCGTTTTAAATTCTGACAAGCGGTTCTCATGCAATCATCAACGCCTACTGAAAATCTTCAAATATATATATATATAATTCATTTTTTGGGTTCAATCAAAACAAATTTCAGAAAAATGAAAAAATTTCCTGTTTGGAAATCTCATAATTTTTTAAACCAGAAAATAATTTCACGATAAAGAAATATTTTCCGTTTTTGTAACTTGAGCCGAACACCATTCTTGTTCCGTTTAACCTTTTTTAGCATTTTCGATACATCAGGTTCTAAAGAAAATATGTCCCTGGTGCAAGTAATATTGCGTCCGGAACACACTACGGTATATACTGCTAATGCGGAAACCCCAGGAAATGTTTCATCAAGGCGAAGATGAAACAGTTTGATCGATTACCATGGAGCACGTGGGAACTTTGTTTTTTATACGATTCGTTATACAATTCAACCGAAAGGGGCATCTAAAATTTTTCGCTTGCGAACCTAGGGGACTCAGTCCCACGCTCCGCAACACTTTCTATACTAGTTGCTTGTTTCTGTTTGTTTGAATATTGTATGGTATTATTAGTATTAGTATTTTAGCTTCGAGTCGAGCAGTAACATTTGCTGTTTTCTTACTTTTATTATTATTTTCTTTTTTTTTCTTTTTTTCTAATCCTTTTGATAATAATGTCCGATGACATAAGATGACTTGATAATTCAAGTAAATATTCTTACATGTAGGCAGACACAAATACTGAACGCCGAAAGAGGACCGTCGTAGAGAAACTTAAAAAAAAGGAATACAGACAGCAGAATAGCCAACAAAGGCATATAGTAAACATACTGAAGCATCATCTTGCAGGGAGATACTAAACCAAATTAAGTCTATGACACACTTAGTTAAAGAAGCAAATATTTTAGAAGATTTGGAAAATCAACTTCAGTCCACGTTAGATTTTGTCAATAAAAACGTTCCAAATGACAATAATATGATTATTGAGCAAAACACAAAACCAAATTCAAACCTCCTCCCGACACATCCATTTCCACAAAACTTCCCAAACCGAAAAAGTTAAAGTCTGATTTGACCGGAAGAGTTAGTGTTGCGGCAGAAAAGAGAAAATTTGCGTGGACTATACGCATCTTTGAAAAGGTTCCTGGTAAAGACAAATGTTGTATAAGAAGAACTTGCTCCCATTGATGACGCGATTTATGACATACCAATGAATAATGTGAAAACACAGCAAGATGCGCCGAAAAAACAGCATTCCTCTTGTAGTATAACACTAGAGGAACCATGCAAAAGAAAGCTAAGCATGCTATAGGAGAAAATGTGGTGTGTGACGAAGATACGGTTTATCACAAAAGAAGTTAAGGCTTATGGTCCAATCAAAAGGAGAAGAAATTTGAAATTTTCGCCTGAAGAATAAAACAACATTTTAAAATTGCGCATGCTCACATATGAATCCATCAATTTGGCAATGAATATGTTGCATAAGGAATTGAATTTCATGGGTTTACTGATAATGCTGTTGGAAAATGGTTTAAATTTGACATTGTAAAACCCAGCAAAGCCTACACTCGGTGTATGTCGCAAACACAGATATTGGTAAAAGAGTACACAATCAACACCACAACATTTTTGACAGTCTTGTTGGATGGAAAATTGGAGAGTAATGACAATAACATTCTAGCATATATTTTGTATTGATATTTTGTTCTTTAGATCCTAACATTCGTTAGTATAAATACAGAGAAATATAAATAAACATTCTGGTTTACATCTATGAATGACTTTTGTCCATGTTAGGATCTTGGCTTTAAACTAAGGTGATTGGAGTTTTTTTTATTGGATTGGTCATGACAGTTCTTACATGCCCCATTCCTGACTGTGGGTTCACGACCGACGACGAAGATGTCATTCGCGCAGGTGCGATACTGAACGTGCACTCTCACATACATGCTGTCAGCACCTCACGCCACCATGCTGCCCCGGCTCCGCGTACTCCAAGACTCGAACATCCAAGGCTTCAGATGAAAGCCACAACAGAACAATGGAATGCTTTCATTCGTCGATGGGAGACGTTTCGTACAGGCTCATCGATCCCAACTGGCCAGTTGTTAGAATGCACCAACGAGCAAATGGGGGAGATAGTACTTCGAGCCAGTCCAACTTTTACATCACACACAAAAATTCGCTGCACGGGTTCAGGAGAAGACGATACCTGCGAGTTCAAAACAACTTTCAATTGGTCATGCCCAACTGCAGCACAGCGTACCAAGGTCACGTTTACTACACTGACGAAGTGAACGGAACGGAATCGCTGACATTGACATACGCCGTGATTCTCTCAGCACCAACAACATCCAACTGAAGCCAGTCACGGATGTGATTGCATACGTGGAAAACAAAGAGATCGCATGCAACGCCAACCCGTCCACATCTACATCAGCTATGTCGTTCTATCGGCGCAACAGCTACCTGACCAATCACAGGGATGTGGCTGAAACCCTACGCAAGGACTGTTCTTCATTACCGAGTGACGCAGAAAAATCCAGGACCACCCGTTGCCCTGACTACGACAGGATAATCCCTCCTATTCTCCAAGAAATCCAGAGGGTGGAACCGGAAACCTGACATACGGTGCGAGATCTGCTGAAAGAAGAACCGGGACAACCAAAAACGCGGTGAACGTGGTGAATCAAACCTTATTAGTCACGGCAGCGATGATACTCTCGGGCAGATCTCATCAATCAGCAGCTATGCTCCGCTTTCATCCAAGAAGCACACCACCCCTCGACCGCCTGCTCAGAAACCGCTGGAGCATCAGATATTCAACAAGGGTGAATGGAGGCGCGCCCAGGTCACAGCTCACCCGAAGATCAACCTACACATGGCCTTGGCAAAACAACCTTCCGAATTCGTCAGTCTGGAAGCGATCGCTGATACAGGGGCACAGTAAATTATATGGTCCTTAGATCAGTCCCTAAAGTCTGGCTTCAAAATGTCAGACTTATCTCAAGCTTCTCTATCACTAAACGCTGCTGACAAATCACCACTCCGCACCGACGGAGTCTTCTTCGCAGAGATCCATGAAAAATGCACCAGCATGTCAATCCATGGTATATGTCAGTCGCGACGTCAGATCCATGTACCTCTCCTACGACTCGATGCTCCAGCTGGGCATCATCAACCATGATTTTCCAGTCGTCGGGAAGTTTCAGGCGGAATGAACACACACTCTTTGGGAGAGTAAATGATAATGAGGTGACAAAACAGCAAGCCGTAATGATAATACTTGTCTAAAGACAGGTGGTTATGGCTATGTGAGAATGTAACGTCATCAAATGGCTCAAAATGCGGTGCAACAAAAGATGACGGTGGCATCTGTGACTGCCCGAGGAGAACGCTTCCACCAGATCGCCCGACTGATCTCCCGCTAACTTGCAGCCCAGAGAATAATAGTAAAATGCGCACCTGGGTTCTCAAACGCTATTCGTCTTCCACATTCAACACTTGTCCACACCAATAGCTCCCACGTATGGACGGCCCTCCTGTGGAAAGACAGAACAACGTCTATAGCATGTCACAAGGCCATACCAATACCTGTTCATTGGTAAGAAAAGGTGTACGCGGACCACCATCGAGACGAAGCCCTTGGTAAGAGAACATGACGGATCACCACAAAGAACAGTCAACCTATCCACACTCAACAAACCTTGCAAGAGGGAAACGCACAACGCGAAATCACGTTTCCATCTCGCTCGTCGCATGCCACGCAACACCTGGAAAACCGTCACTGACGCACGGAATGGGTACCATTCCAAAGTAGTTCAGTACCATCAACAAATTCCCTACACCCACCACTACAATGGACATCTGAAGTTGGTTTGGTCTCGTTACTCAGGTGTCCAACTAGGCCCAGTTAAAACACTGCCCTTGCTCATCCAATGCTCCGGACTGATGCCCTGACAGATGGCGAATTACCTTAGCTGGGTCTAGAATCTTGTCGTCGGCAGACCAGCATTACGCTCCGATAAAAGGTGGGGCCCTACACATAACATGGGGTCTAGAGCAGACCAAGTTCTTCACCCTTAGATGTAGCAACTTCACCATCGCCACTGACGACAAGCACCTGACCAGGATCTTTGGAGACAAAACGGTTGACGAAATTCAAAACACAAGATTGTTTCGTATAAAGCAGAGGGCCTTACGTTGGTGCTTCGACATCATCCAACTGCCTGGAAAATCCAACCATGCCGTCGATGCTGCATCACGCTATCCTGCCCCATCATCCGACCTGTTGACAGCCAACACAGAATCACTGATGGCTGTCGCTATCCACCCAGACACTTCCGCTCTCATGTCAATCACGTGGGATAAACTTCCCGCACAAACCAATAAGGACACTGACATGCGGACCATCCTTGAGGCGATTCATCTTGGTTTACCTGACGACACCTGTCACCTAGCTTCAATCGAACAATTTTAGCAGTACCGTCACAGCCTTCAGGAATCAGACGGTGTGATTGTGCACAGCGACCGCGCTGTAATACCACCTTCCCTCCGTCTGGTACACTCAGTTTCAATGATGGGAGCTTGCGCATGGTTCATTGTGTGAATAATGCATTTTTTTGCTATATTCTTTTCTTTTAGGAATATAACCAAGAGACACAAATTAGTAGTAATTGTGAAAAAGATAGCCCTGATGTAAGAGTTGCACTTTTCAAATATTTCTGCTTTTATGTTTTTAAAAAAACTCTATGTTAACACAACTTAATCAAAATAATTTAATTCCCAATTAAAAGAAAAACTGTATGATTGCAAACTAATGGCTATTTTCTCTAAAAAAATGCAACAAAAACAAGACCAACAGAAACCGGGGAACAACCAAGATGTTTGAAGAGTGTGGAGAACCTGAAAATGTAATTACTAAATATCTCTTCAATAAGTCAAGATGCATTTTCCGATACAGATAAATAATTGGCTACAATATTTATCTGTATGTCAATTAAACAGCTATTTTTGTTCCTCAGTATCACTAAGCATAAAAGTGGTATTCCATTGCATTTTACTCTATTGAGATACTGTAGGACTTTTTTTGTTTTTTTACATGAATGAATTATCAAATACTAAGAGACCAACAGAAACCGGGGAACAACCAAGATGTTCGAAGAGTGTGGAGAACCTGAAAATGTAATTACTAAATATCTCTTCAATAAGTCAAGATGCATTTTCCGATACAGATAAATAATTGGCTACAATATTTATCTGTATGTCAATTAAACAGCTATTTTTGTTCCTCAGTATCACTAAGCATAAAAGTGGTATTCCATTGCATTTTACTCTAATGAGATACTGTAGGACTTTTCTTTGTTTTTTTACATGAATGAATTATCAAATACTAAGCAATAATTATCTCTTTACATCAAAGGCATATAACACATGGAACGTAAGATATTTCTATACATAGATTTAAACAATCTTCTGTTACAGGACCCACTTGCAATAGTTTTAAGTAAATTATTTCTTTCCCACTTAGGAAACTTCAAGTATGTCAATTAAACAGCTATTTTTGTTCCTCAGTATCACTAAGCATAAAAGTGGTATTCCATTGCATTTTACTCTAATGAGATACTGTAGGACTTTTCTTTGTTTTTTTACATGAATGAATTATCAAATACTAAGCAATAATTATCTCTTTACATCAAAGGCATATAACACATGGAACGTAAGATATCTTACGTTCCATGTGTTATATGCCTTTGATGTAAAGAGATAATTATTGCTTAGTATTTGATAATTCATTCATGTAAAAAAACAAAGAAAAGTCCTACAGTATCTCATTAGAGTAAAATGCAATGGAATACCACTTTTATGCTTAGTGATACTGAGGAACAAAAATAGCTGTTTAATTGACATACAGATAAATATTGTAGCCAATTATTTATCTGTATCGGAAAATGCATCTTGACTTATTGAAGAGATATTTAGTAATTACATTTTCAGGTTCTCCACACTCTTCGAACATCTTGTCAATTAAACAGCTATTTTTGTTCCTCAGTATCACTAAGCATAAAAGTGGTATTCCATTGCATTTTACTCTAATGAGATACTGTAGGACTTTTCTTTGTTTTTTTACATGAATGAATTATCAAATACTAAGCAATAATTATCTCTTTACATCAAAGGCATATAACACATGGAACGTAAGATATTTCTATACATAGATTTAAACAATCTTCTGTTACAGGACCCACTTGCAATAGTTTTAAGTAAATTATTTCTTTCCCACTTAGGAAACTTCAACGAAACAACAACACACGTCTAGTAAGAAGCGTAAATTGGAAGAAATTAATTTGAATGTAAAAACTTTAAATTTTATTACTATTAGTTGATATCTAAATATCAACTCTTGGTTGTTTCTGGTGAAGGGGTTTAAAGTAAAGGGCATAGAGGTATAGATATTTATTTTATCCCTGGGAGGTAATATTAATATAATCAGAAACTTCTTTAACTGATTCGGACATTAGAAGGTCAATATTAAAATCACCAAGGAGAAAGATTGGCTTATTTTCAGAAGACGCTTTCTCAAGAAGGGGCATTAAAAATTGGTTGTTGAACTCATCAACAGACATTGAGGGGTGTCTATAAATGCATACATAGTGGCTTTGTTAATGATTTAAGATTTTATAATTTAGTAAACACATACACTCTTGTTGGAAAGGATAATAGAACATTAATTACAACAGTTGAATTCGCCTTGACTAGTGTTACAGACAGGGTGCCTGTAAGCCGCATGGCCTTTAAAAAGTGCTGGTGTTTTTGGAAACTATATTCTAAAAAATTTCACAAAATTGCTAAAGGATGCCCTGTGTAGTAAGAAATACGGTTCCCCATCCCCTATTTAAAAAATTGGGTTTCTTTCCCCCAATTTAAAAAATACGATCCCTCCCATTTAAAAAATTTGCCCCCCCTCCCCCATTTAAACAATTCGGTCTAAATATTTAAAAATTTGGTGCCCCCATTTAAAAAATTCGGTGCTCCCCCAATTAAACAATTCGGTCTAACCATTTAAAAAAAATCGGTCTGCCTTTTTTCAAAAATACATACGGTTTCAATATTTAAAAAATGGCACACATTCTAACAGGCTTGAATAAATTGGGGAATAGAGCATTGAGAAGAAAGAGTGAGCAATACGCAGTAATGTCAGGTTAGAGGTAAAAATCTTCAAGGAAATTTTTTTTTTGAAGTACTGTAATTGAACAGGCAGACGTACAATATCAGGTATTTTAGGAGTACCACAACAGCCAATCAGGAGGTCACTCTGGTGAATCAACAAAGACAATCAACAAAATAAGGGAAAAGTATTATTGGTTTGGTATGATAGAGGATGTAAAAAAGAGGGTTAGTTATGCAGAAAAAGTTTATCGCTTTATTTTATGATAATAGACGACTTTTATCGTGACATTTTTTTACCTGTCGATTTGCGTAAGAGGTCTGGGGATTATAAACAACACGCGTCTTTTTCTGATTTTTTCCGCGCATGTGCAAGAATCCCGTAAAAACGTAAACATTGAAAGTCATCTATATGCTTGTGTTTGGCATTAAAAACACTGAGCTGTATAGCTACGCTTATGAAAAATCGAACATTTATTCTTACTAAAGCCGTCCAACCTCCTTCCCAGGATTATTTTCGACGCCTACAATATTCTGAAGAAGCAGCTAGGCGCAGCAGAGCTAGGACAAACAATCATCCATGTGTAAATTATTAACTGAAGACACTCGCGAATGTCTTTGACAATCACAGGGCGTTTTAGTTGATTCAAACAAGTCCATTAGCTTTGTAGCAAATTCATTATGTGAAAGTTCACCCCGAAGTTCTTGCCACCTTTCATGAACCAGTGTATCTAACTTTATGGTTTTACGAAGAATATATTTGACTGATGCATACTTTTCAACGTATTTCCTTTTTCGTCCTCGACCATTCTTTGGTTTAGATTCCTTTGGGCGATCGCTAATAAGTACTGGGGAAGCAAGGTCAAGCACATGTTCATCATCGGCCATTTTGTTTCCGAAGTGGCTATTCATACGTGACAGAACTTGACTTTTCCAGCATATGTTTTTTTCTATTTTTTTTTCTATTCTATATATTTGTTAGAACTAAATTTTTTAAACGCATATTTATTAAGTTTCAACCTTATTCTATATTAGCAAACTTTTTTCTTTAGTTGTGAACAGATACATATATCAATTGAAAGATATTGCGTTAGAACATTAATTTGTGCGCAGCGGAAAAAGAAGAACAGTGTATAAAAAGTCAATCCTTCAAATTTCGCGAAAATAAGGGGTAAATATAATATCAACTTATATCAACCTCGTCCCCAAGGCATCTTGTATCTTTTCTGACATCAGGACGGCGGATACGAACGTCTCGCCGTCCTGGTTAACGAGGTTGATGTGACACCTAACATTTTTCGCATCATTTAGGCTGGTACCCAATATTGATTTCTCTTGTCGCTCATTCTACTTCGCTATGGTATATGGAGTGAGATTTAATAGTCGCTTGTCCACTCGGATCGCCTGGAGCGACCAAATTCGCCCTAAAATTTACAGCTAAAAAGAAAAACGGCTAACAAATACTATGTCCTATCCAACCTCGTTCCCAGCGCCTGTTGTCTCTTTTTATCTCGGGACGGCGAGATCGCCGTCCGATATTAAAAAGATACAATATGCCCTGGGGACGAGGTTGTGTCATATCCAAACTCGACCTTAAGACTTGCAACCTCGTGCTCAGGGTCTTGTGGCCCCTGAGCCGTTATTACGAAGTGGACAACAATGGCTTTTCTTCGCCGCTTAACTTTATCAACAAGGCAAAATGCCCTTGGAACGAGGTTGAAAGACTTGTTAATACGACGGAAACACGGATACAAAAAAATAATGAAGTCGGTTACGTATGAATAGCCACTACGCTTTAATATGCTGAGAACGCATGATGTAACGCAAACTACAAAGATGGCAGCTCAGCTATCTCCATGTGGAGAAAAACTAGCCAGATATTTATGTGTTCTGTTTATTTTATGTATGTATATATATATTTGTTCTGAGGAAGTTATATTCTGCAAAGCTTTTTTTGAAATCTAGCTAGTTGGATAGCTAGAAGGAACAGCATTCACATAACTCTTAAACTAACACTTCTTTGCAAAGTTAACAGCATTAGTAAGTGTTACAAGGTTCACCAAGGAGATGTTTATTCTCGGATCCGGGTTAACAATATCAAATTTTGAAAAAGAAAACAAGGAATTTTTGAGAAAAATGAGTGGCATATTTGGATTTATCAGCAAAAATTATATAACATAGGAAATTTAGAATACTAAAAGATTATTAGAACAGGATTTATTGTAATTTAAAGTTTTTAAATTTTATAAGAGTTTGACAATAATATCTAACTGCAGTGAAAATTTTTCACTGCAGTTAATTTGTGTGGTCATTTCTTCATAAAACATCAAAAGTTTGGCTACTAATAGAGGCAGTTGTACTTACTGTATAAACTTGAAAATTTGCATGTTTTCATAAATTTTGGTGCTGAATTTAAATATTTTTGTCATTTTCGTTGAAAACGATCAGAAAATTTCAAGCATGTTAACCCGGATCCGAGAATACTATAGTAACATATTTGCTGCAAAAAGCAATTCAATATGAGGCGTATGGTAGAATGCTGTTGATAGGGGGTCGCTTTAGAAGCATAAGACGGACGTCACAAATATGTGGTGTTACGTCATTTTAGTCCTAAAAATAGGTCAGTCAGCGCAGTCGGCGAACAAAAATTCGAAAAGGAGTAACTTTGGAGGCGACACTGTCTTTTTCTGGTGATAATTATTGAGTGGCTGCATGGTTTTGTTGCTACATGGCTTCGTGACTGCCCACAAACCCTAACCAATGCGTTGATGTTGATGATCCTGCAGACGAGGCTGCCGCATACGCCGTAAAAAGTGCGACCGTTTTCGGCGAGTTCGTCGATTTGAAAAAAATTCAAGTATTCGCCCGAAAAAACCTGCATAGACCAGAACAATGCACGAAAAAAGCGCCTTCTTCCCTGTCGTCCGCATCGACAGGAAGGAATTGCATTTCTGGAATGCTCCAGGCGAGTTTGGGAAAGTGCGGGCGGTTTCGGGGGACAACCACCAATTTAATTCGAAAAGTCGCTGGAACTCGCCCTTATATATGCAGGCGTTTGCGGCTTATCAGCACCCTCTTTCCTGCAGCCATGCAACCGCGCAACCACGGCACAAGTTTGGTCAAGGGTTTCGAAATTTATTGCACATGTTTAATGTATAGATGATTATGGTAAGATTTGATATCAAAGAATGTAATTTTGTATATATCTGCGCAGCCGCCATGCAGCCAGGTAATTTTAGTCTTTGATTTTTGAAAAGTAAATTCTAAAGTTTAGCTAGCCTTGGAAAAAACTATCAAGCTATAAATAAGCATCATTACACCTATTCTATATTTAATGACAACTTTCACACCTTGTTTAATTTAAACTTTCCATGCACCATTTTAAACTAGTTCTCAGGACCCTTGATAGTCACAGTTGGGATTTAAAATGAAGCGGTGGTGCCGTAGATTAGTGGTTATAGCTCTCATACTCTGTGCAGGAGACCGGGGTTCGATTCCTCTTGACGGCGATTCAACATGGGCGAGTGAATGTTACCATAGCCCCAGGTTAACCCAAGCCATGTGAGGGGAATTGGGGAGATGGCACACTGTGTGGGCCGTTGGATGTTGCCGGGAGTTGTCTAGTAGAGCGCGGGCCCTAATTGGGTCTGCGTAGCTCAAAATGAGCATTAAATACTCTAGGACTCTCCATCTAAGCCATGGCCCCTCCTGGAAATAATAGACATGGTATATCCTTCGATATTTGTGAGGCTAGCCATGTAAAATATGCACATCTATCTAATATATATATACTGGCTGTAGGGAGACAATGAGTGTTGAAGATTTTTTGTCACTCTAGTTCTTCCGACTCTGAATATCAAAAATTGCGATCTGGAAATAGTGTCAGTCGGGTGTCTCTAACACCAAATATTTGTGACGTCCGCCTAAGCTTAAAACTTACGATGGCCCCTATGGCTCACTTCTCTGCATGTGGCCCCAAACTTTCTCTTTACAACTAAATTTAAAAATCAGGTCAGCAATTTTACACCCATGTTCTGTGTATTTTTTATCAACTTTTTGCACGCCCCCACACACGCGCAGATTTGTTTAGGCGTGCAATTAATCGCACATGCAAATCTTTACTTTCTTATGTCTGTGATAGCCATGAAGTCGGAAAATAATTTAAGAAGCCTTTGCAACCTTTATCGTTAACTTAATCTTTTTCATGTACGAAGAAAACCGTGTAGTTAAAAATACACAAAAATACAGTTCTTTTAATTTAAAGAGATCTAACGAAGTAAAAATAGAGAAATTAATAAATTAATAACAAGAAAGCTTTAGATCTTTTACATGTAAAGTTTTCTTGGAAAAAATGTGATTTATAAGAATATCAGGTTGGGATTTTAGGTTAAAAACAATAGTTCTTTAGCTTAGAACAATAGAAAAATAAGAATGTTAGAATTTATTCTTATATTTTCACTGTTATCTCATATATTTCGAAAAAGACAAAAATCCCAAAAATGTGAGTTATCAAAATCCAGCTTAATCAATATTCCAGACCAGAATTGGGTCTTGGGATTTTTCGAGTTCAATGAATCTCACCCCTCGAAATAATATTGGAATTTACCAAGCTGAATCAAAAAAGGGTGATGTACAATTATTTTTTTGACATTTAATAAAATTGAATTTGACAAAATGTATTGTGTATCACCAAACACCTGTTTTGGAACTGACAGTTGGTGATTACTATAAAAAATTCAGTCATGCAAGGACAGCAATCGCTCAACTACACCCAAGTGGAGTTGATTTGAATATGTGATTTCTGTGTGATATATATGATTTTATAAATGCCTGTGCCATAGGTGCGAGTGCTGACTGCTTGAAACCATACTTGCATTAAATGCACACTATGTCATGGATATCAAAACATATTACATGTATATGAAGTTTATGAACTAGACCCATGGTGTGTGTGGGTATGTAAGTGCGATTGTACATCATTTATGGCCAGGTCAGGTTGTAAATCCAAGAATAAGACCAACATTACCATGGCATGTATTCTAAATTTTATATCAGGTATACATTATTGCACCATATTTCTTTATAGATCAATAATACAAATATGTGGCCATTAATCTTAGCTGGTGTCCGAACTTATTCACCATACATTGTCTTTCCAGTTGCACTTGTTGTTGGTACGGTTGGGTATTTTACTGAAGGACACTTTTCTGATCGAAGAAGAGGAAAGATGCAAGCTCCTAGTACACTAGATGCAAGACAGAAACGCAAACTAATGGAGAAATCTTCAAGTGATGTAGATGATCTGAAAGTTCAAATTCCTTTATCAGTTTTAGACCGTAACTTGAAAAATCCAGATATTTATAAAAGTTGATTTTGTGTTCAACGTTGAATGCAACTCCATAAAAATTGGCAAAAGATCAGAAAATCTAATATCAGATTAATGTCATGTCTGTTTGCAACACAGTCATCTTTTTGTGCTTTGCAAAATTGTTTAGAAATTATAAACTTGTATATTGAATAATTCTCTGTTTTTAGAATATGAAAGTATTTTATTCTTTGTATATGTGATTATGCTGAGTGTTGACAAGTATATTCATATATAAATTTATGTTACTACAAAAAAGTGTAAAAATTTTTACGCCAAACACGAAATACGAGTCTTTTTGGATAAAATATTTTCGAACATTATTTACCCTAATATTTGGTGAATTTTGAATATTGTGATCATGAATTTTATGAAACAAGGAAAAATTAAGCAAATTATCCTAAGCTGTATTTTGAAAAACAATTTTTAAGAAATTTTTATTAATTTTAGGTCATTTCTAAAATTTAAATTTTTAAAAAAAATGAACGTCAATGTTTTTGGACGATATTTCTTTTGTTCGGAATTTCAAATCTGCATTGTATATATAGTTCACTATTTTTTAAACAATTTTATTGTATACCAATTTCACAATTTCAGAATTTTGTAAAGTATGAAACCTCTGGCTTCATTGGTTGGGCTGATCTTGTCATTTTTGTTTGGAACATTAACTTTATATTTTGTGTCAACATTTCTACCAAGTTCGAATGGGAAGTAAGTATTGTGTCATGTTGTTTAATAATTTATTCAGTTTGAATTAGTGGCAGAGTTTTAAAATTCATTTTTATTAATCAACATACACAAAGATGAAAACTCAAGTCTTGCGTATAATAAAGTGAATGCTAAAAATACAGAAAAAGCCAGCTGGGGCATATGCCTAAGTGCCCCCATTCCCAATTCTAAATGGTAATGTTGCACGTAATGTTAAAGTTATAACATAAAATTACTCGTCTTAGGTATGTGTTGTCGTTTCCAAGCAATCTAGAGAACGTGAAAAGTTTGGTTGAGTTTTTTAAAGATTACAAGAAGGAACACCAGTCAGCTGTCGTGCTGATGTTTTGTACTGCTTATCTTTATAAACAAACGTTTGCAATACTTGGGTCTGTTTTCAAGGTAAGCTAACACATATCAATTTTACATATCGTGTCATATAGAGAGGGGGCGAGTTGTTGAAAATGATATGCTTGATTATGGAAAGAA
The DNA here is from genome assembly GCF_029227915.1 of Hydractinia symbiolongicarpus. Taxonomy (NCBI): domain Eukaryota; kingdom Metazoa; phylum Cnidaria; class Hydrozoa; order Anthoathecata; family Hydractiniidae; genus Hydractinia; species Hydractinia symbiolongicarpus. The sequence goes on along the minus strand of NC_079878.1, from coordinate 23,432,587 downwards.
AGGGGAAGGAGTTATTGAGTATGATGGATGTTTGTGGTTTTAAGAGTTTTATTTTAATTATTTTGTTTTTATTTCATGGAATTCTATTCAGATCTTTTATGGGAAAAAGGTCATCCAGAAATATAGTCCCACACAAAAGGTTATTGCTGACTTGTTGTTATCAAACGCTCAAAAACGTAAAACTTTTTAAGAAATTGATGACCTAATATGTAAACCGTCCCATTAAAGAGATTTCACCGAAGAAATTTCCAAATATTTTTTAAATTTATCTGCTCTCAAGTTTTCTGATTTCAATGGTGCTAACATTACTCTGTCCTGGATTAATGGGCATGTATATACAACATAATATTTGATAATTTAGAATCTGTTAGCTGGTGCGTTGTTTGGACTTGAAAAATCAGTTGTAATTACGTGTTTGCTTACTGCCTGTGGTGCGTCGTTGTGTTTCATGTTATCCAAATGTTTTGAAGAAGTATTATGATATATTATTTTCCAGACCGAATTAAAACATTAGAGGAGAAGGTAATTTGTGATTCTTCAAAATTTTTAAGTTTTATTTGTATACAAGCAAGAACGTTCTAGTCTTCACATGGCTCTGTAGCAGAACATTGATGAGACAACATTTGATCGCACGTGTTATTATTTTAAAGAACATTATAAGGTAACCAACCAAGAATGTAAAGGATTTTAAAAAATTCAATGTTCATAAAAAAGCATGGAAGTTGCCATATTGTTCTTAATTTTAGAATCTCATGCCTGTATGAAATTTCAAGATTTTTTGTTTTAGGTTCATAGCAGTGAAGACGGTTTATTCTTCTTCTTGCTTTCTTTGCGATTGTTTCCAATGTCTCCCAATTGGTTTCTCAACATGGCCTCACCTATTTTGGGAATTCCGATGACATATTTTTTCCCATCAGTATGCATAGGTGAATATGTTTCCTTTATGAGTGAAATTGTTACCTTATTCGTACACACTTTGTCATGGATTACATTTGAAGATGCAGGGAAAAATAAATTTGGCGTGTATTTAATTAGGCGGAGCTTAACTTTTCATTTTACATGCATATGATCTTTTGAATTTTCTACCTAAAAACTAGAAGTCAAACTAAAGTTTTAATATGTATTCGCCGGTATTAAAGTTTATAAACACAAGTATAATAATGATAAATGTTTTGGATTTAATTTAAGATTAATAAATTAAATTTGAGGTGCATTCAATTTAGCGGTGACAAAAAATAAGATTATTGGCTTTAACTCAATTTTAGACCTACATGGTCAATGTCGCCAAATTTTCTCCGGGTTGAAATTTTCACGAAGAAGGTATTTAATTTTATGAATTGTTTTGTTAATGGTCGTGAGGAACAACCTTATTCCAGTGTGTGAATTATCGGCGAAGAAATTAACGCGTGTTTATTTTCATAGTCTGTGGAATATACCACTATAAAAGACATGTTGCTGAAATGTACTTTACTTTTCTTACCTTTTTAAGTTCACTGAACATGATAACGTATTTTTAACGCCAGTAAAACTCTAGGGCTATAAAATCTTAGACAGTTAACTCTCACGGCGCCAATTTGTTAATAATGATGTAAAAAAATTCATCACTTATGTAGATAAATTGGATTTATGTGACTTTAGTGTCAGAAAATTGTAATAACATTTTACGGAAAACCGTTCCTGTGAACTCTGAATGAACCGTGAATTTATTTCCAATTTTTTTAATGCTCAGTGTTTTATTTTTGTTGACTTTACAATTGAAAACTGATCTTAAGCTTGGTTTCCAATAAAATCCATAATTGTTGTGTAGCAGTTGTTGTGAAACTGTTGCAGATATAGAAAAAATTTTGTAGTGCAAAATCTCCTGTTTCGATTTTGTTGTACAACATGTTTTTGCAATAGAATTGTAACATTGACTCGTGCAACAAAAGTTAGGTTATTTGAAACCAAGCTTTACGCAAAACGCATTTCTTGCACAGGTAAAAAAAATCTAATTGGGTGATAGGAACACACAAATAACTTACATTAATCGGTGTGTTTTGTTTTTTAGGTTTGATGCCATACAATTTCATTTGTTGTCAAACGGGTTGCATTTTGTCTGAAGTAACATCTCTTAATGACATTCAAATGTCATGCTCAAAATGAGCCTTGTTGCTGCCTGCGCTGCATTACCTGGTGTTGTTGCCAAAATGTACAAGGAAAAAGCGAAGCGACAATAGACATAAATAAGATGTTGAAAATAGATAATGTTAAAAATAAATATTATTAGGAAATAAAAACTTTATAAAAAAAAGATTATGTACAGATTTACATACAATTTTGTTTTATCTGCGTTAATTAATTTTTGTTTGCCGAATCAATTAAAGTGATGAAGATTTGATTGTTTCATGTTTTGGAAAAGGTATTCTCCACATAATGTTCTGTTAGGACAAGGTTGGTTAGGATATTTTATTGTTTTGTTAGTTTATTAACTTTTTAGAGACATTTGGAACTTCTTATTTTTACATTTTTACGTAAAAAAGTTTTAAGAATTTATAGAAGCATTTATTATATGTATATTATAAAATTGTTTACTTTGATAAAATAAGTTATTTGTAATATGAGTTTTGAACTTTTTGACAGTACATTTATCCCCAAAATTATTCCATACTTTTTAGAAGTAGATGGAATGTCTTTTTGGCTTTAGCTTTACACTTTTTAAAATGTCTTCTTGACTTCCATTTTTCAAAATGAGATTTTCTGCGCACATAAAAATTTGCGACAGCTTAAATTCGCGAAAAGTTAGTATTTACGCGCAAAAAGGTAGTATTTACGCGCGAGAGGCTCTGCATTAACATCAGATGTGCGCGAAAATTCTCAAAAGTTCATCATGAGATTAACCTAGAATATTTTGGGTTGATCACATTTGCTTTGCCGAGGTCTCGCTGCTGAAAGATTTCTCATAAAAAGTAAAATACATTTTATGAGAAATTTATGAAAAGTTTGCCATAAATCATGTGTTTTTTTTAAAGAATAAGACATAAAAACAGGCTTTATGTTTTTCTGCCGAACTGTACCAGCTCGTCATACGTGGGCGTAAAAATACATCAGCTTGCCCTAAATAAACTTATCAGGTTCCGCCAGGACAGCCGGTTTCATGTGATCAGCCGGTTAGCTTATGCTATTCGGTTGACTGTAACAAAAAATATGAAATAAATTCTTCATTACATGTTACGTCGTGTGGAAACTGGTGTACAAAACTTTACGGATTTTGATGAAAACAAAGCCTTAATTACGGGTTTTCTTTATAAGCCAGTGAAAATTCAAAATCGGGCAGACGTGCTTAGCAGAGTATGCTCACGTTATGCTTATTGGAGATTTGGAAATCGTTACCTTATTGGATAAGATGAAATGGTCACGTTTTTAATTTAAGAAAAAAAACATCAACAAAACTAAACGTACAAAGACAAGTCCAAACAGTATGGTGGTATTATTGCGTGTGAACATGTTGAAAAGTTTCTGGAACTAAAATACTCATAAGAAGGATTCACCACAACTGGACATTACGCCTAAAAAATCCACTAGAGGCCGGGATATGCGTTATGCTTATTAAAAAAAGGGAACAACAAGAGACTGGAAACGAGATTGCAATGCTCTTTTCAGTGTTGATAAATTTCGCTACCTCGAGAATCCGCGGTTGCAATAAGCATTGGCATTTAGGATTGTTCTGTTCTTTAACAATATTCCAGGTTTTTCTTTGATAGGGACCCCCTGTTATATTGTCTGTTTACCTCTTGATTGGCATTTAATTTCTCTTACATCGTGTCATAAACGTCCTTTTTTGGATAAAAAAAAACAAATACGAGAAGATGATTAGACTCGCGGGGAGGAATTGCGCAGTTATTTTCAAGTTAAGAAAAAAGTAGAGGGATAATAAACCAAAAATAATTCTTGTTATGTTTATTTACATGTAATGAAATTATATCGTCGTTCTTTAATTTTTTAAATGACACAACCATAGTGTTCTAGAAATTATATTTTACATACACCTTTCTCCCCCCTATTCATGAAAAACACACGCAGGAGGAGAGAAATTATTTATGCAGAATGTTAGCTTCCTACTTTCATTTGGAGATGTTGTTCGAAATGTAAGTAAGTAATGCTGTGATATATAAATGTAAGTATAAAATATTTTTTTTGTAATCAATCGGCCATCTACAACCTAGTTTATGAGATTTGGCTAAAAACTAAGAAGGTTCTGTTTATTTCTTTACAGACATTTTTTAGAAGAACTAGGAAATTTGGCTTCAGACTCAGACGGGATATGACGTTGAAGTTTTTAATTTTTATTTTACAGCACAATTTTTTGTTACTTGAAATCAAGTATACACAAGTTTAACAAAATCACAACAATTTATTCTGTGAAAAATTCTGCCTTATTCCCCATGTTTAACAACGAAAAGCTGGTTCTTTGCTCACAGACAGAACATGAGTAATTATCACTAGCTACAGAAATATTTTTAAATCTTGCACATGTTTTGCACAATTCTGCAAAATTGGCAACCGAAAATATTTGACGAAAACAGTTAAAGTCACTAGATTTGTTTAAACAGTTATTTTCCAATAAATTTGTTTATTTTAACCACAGTATATTATTTTAATTTTTACAGCGGTTGAAACTTTGTACTTTACAGATTAAAATTATTCCAATGCAAAATTGAGGCGTAGCAATTTTTAAGGTTAAGTTGGTGTTCGAACTGCATTGTTTGATGTTTCTTGAAGTCGAGTGATATTAGAAATGAGTTTTTATGATCCTATTTTTAGCATCTGGGCACTTGCCCACCTATATATCTGATTACTGTACGAATAAGGCTACGGTATATGAGTGACCCAGCAGTGTGACCCCTAGCTAAGAAAAACTACATCGACACAGATACAGCCAGCTTTGACAATTTTTAATTTGATGTATAAAAATGTAGGTAGCCCAGCCCTGGTTAGGTAAATAAAGTTTCTAGCAAACACAAAATAAGAACTTTTGGAATTGTATTTTAATATTATAGCTAGCTAGTAGGTATTTGTTTAATGAGCTACATCATTTTGCTGTACTAGTAGCTATATAAATCTTGAATGACATGCTAGCAATTCCTCTTTGATCAGCACTGTGATATTTTTAAGACAATAGTAATAGTAAAAACTTGTGATGTAACTAGCTACCAAAAATAAGGTTTCTTTCTCTTTTGACTGCCAACTTTTCATATGATGAGTGTACCCACAACTTGAAGCAATTAATAACCAAGTTTAGGTCTTGAACTTTCATAATATACACTCTTATCTCAATACTGAGTATCCTTCCTTTAAATAATTGTAAAATCAATATATCGCACCAGTTTAAAAAGTTAAAATACAAAGGAAAAAGTGAATAATTCTCTGCGTGCTGCATGTTTTCCCTAGCAAATGCCTTGCGCTCTGCGGGGGATATAAAAATTTGTCCCTACAAGCGCTTCGCTAGTGCCCAGACCTGCGCGTAATTCGAGCCGGAATTTACAGGCATAAATAAAAAATCCATTGAATTCGGACCTGCTATGGTTTTCAATTATTTTGTCAAATGAAGAAATTATCTACAATTAAATCCATGATAAAATGTCGGTGAATTAGCTAGGATGGTCAGGTTGCTATAAAATAAGCTTGCTCGTGGGATTAAAAGGACCAGGACTATTCAATAATTTCTGAGATCTAAAAGTGTCCGACCAAGACGGAAATCTATCGGACGTTTTGTCTGACTAGTCAAACTCAATATTTATTTTTCAGGCGTGTGATTTAACGATTTAGGCGTGTGCCAAGGCGTGCGCGTGCGATCGCACGCCTCTCCTGAAAAAGACTGGACTCTAATAAATATTTTCAATTACATGGTATAATATTTTCTACTCCTTCATGAGTAATTTTTAGATGCGAGTGTGATTGAGTAATATTGTAATATTTTTCAGATAAAAAATGTATTACGGAACACGAAGAATTCCGAGCGGTGGTTTTATTGAAGAGTACGCTGTGGACATCTTTGGTGGCACTCCATGACAGAGAGATTTTGAACGACCACCTAGTTACCAGCCCCCACTCACCTCCTTAACATCCTTTTCTTTCCTCCGTTCAGATATTTCTCTGACTTTTGGTTTTTCCTTATACGGAAGATTTTTTTGGGATCTTTGGGCAGCGAAAAAAAAAATTTATCCTGTTTTTTTCGACTGTTGTTAGTGCAATTCACAACAGCGCACCACGACATTATTCTGCCTCTCAACCTTACTGAATGTGCGACCTCAGTCTAATCTCTCTGTGGCGGGACATCTAGTAAAGAGGAAACTAATTTTTAATTATTGATTGGTTGGCTTTAGAGTAGCTGGAAACAACTATGCAACCCTAAGGCTAAAGTCATATTGAACTTCAAGTTTTATTAGCGGAATGCTTCTTACTTAGGTTCGTACAGAATTAGCACAGTGTGTGTTTACCTTAAGGTCTAGACACATCTCTCGCCTTCGATTTTTTAATTCCATATGAATAATTCATAAAAAGCGGTCTTTCACAATTCAGGGGGTAAAATTACCAAAATTTTTAAACATATAATAAAATATCAGCCTGGCCCACGTTTTATATATTTTGGTCACTTCGGCGCGCTCCAAGTAAATACGTCACACGCGACATATTATTTCAGCCTCGCTTTAGTGCCTATCCACCATCCATATAAACAATCGAAGCGAGAGACCGCATGCTTTTTTGTAAACAAGAATGAGATGTTGTTCAGTTGGTGTTAGGAAAGAAAACAAATAATTATTTAATTCTTTTATAGAAATTAGTTACAAATAAGAATTTTTTGTCAAAATTTTAGTTGATTTTTAATCGGACAGTACCTTTACGCAAACCAAAATAATTACGATTCAAATTTTTCGTCGAGCGATAGCAAATATTTACCACAGTTTTCCTTACTGCTGTTGCGATACCAACAAAATTCCAGAGGAACTTTTTCGAAGGTAAATTTATGAGAACATTAATAAAACCAAATGCAAAATGTAAACGCTTTTTTTAATAAAAATAAATATTTCTCGTCAAGAAAAACAACAACAATAGAAATGCATTTTCTCAAACGATCAAGCAGTCTTCATAAAAAACTTGGGTGTTTTGAAACATATTTGATGCATTGTCACTTTCCCGTTGATAACTATTTTTTCGCAAAATGTTTGCAAAAAACATGAAATCATATCGATGAAGGAGAACATCCTTTCTTTATTCAATTGTGTGATGGACATTACATTGAGAATTCGCATAATAAAAGAATGAGAAACAATTCACAATTAAGAATAATTTTATCACCGAAACTGGATCTCAAAAATGTTTGCCAATACAAACGAGTATAAAAACGTGTTTTGCTTTCGTTTGATGTTCATCGGTTCACAAACAAAAGCAAAAACGTGAAACCGTGGAATCTTCTTCCAACAAAAATGTCATCACATACTGTTATCCCCAACAACTTTATGAACACAAAATATAAAAAAACATCAGCTTATACGCAACAGTTTACAGTGCAGTACACTTCTGCAAAAAAACGTTTTTTCAGTATATTGCATGTGGTCCATTTCCACAAAACTTTACACAAAATTAAAATAAACAGCAATTTGCAACACGAACTATATAAATGGACAGCTATATACCACCCTCGCTGCAAAACTCTAACTCAAAATGTTGAAAACCTAAATTTTCTCCCAAAATGTCAACAGAACTCTGTTATATTGGCATTTTACATGCAGGCTCACGTTCAACAGGAAATGCAACAAAGCAATAAAAATAAGCACATTTAACACACACACAAACTTGGTATTGCATGCAGTCCCCCCCTTCCATGAAAGCTACACGAAATGTGAGAAAAAATATACTAGCTATGAAAATATATATGAGCATAAAAATGTCATCGCATTATCAAAAAAAGTTTAGTGAGTCTTTGGAAGATTTGGTGGCTTGTTACATCTTCTAAATTTCATGCTCAAAACAGATACCTAATTAAGATTGCCTTAAATAGATAAATAAGAAAAACAACAACATAACTCTTAGGTTAGCTAAGACAGCCAGTTGATAAATAAAGTTAAACTGGGGAGACTTAGCTAGGTATATAGCTAGCTAGCCTACTTAACTAAGCTTTCTTCGAGTATATCTAATTCAGTTTCTCTCAAACGAAAGCTTAGACGGAAAAAAAAGTCAGAGCAAATCCATAAAATTTAAATCCACCTCACTGCAAACCCCGAATTACAATCAACCAATTAGCACAAAGCCGGCGTGGTCAAATGTTACCCTCCTAAATACAAGAATTATTTATATTTGTTCAGGTGAGTGAAACCATTCTCGCTTAAAACAAAAGATTTCCCGATATTGACCACGTGAGCAAAGAAAAATAAAATTAACCAAACAAAAAGCGCGGTCAGAATTCGGACCGCAGAAAAATCTTTTGAAACCCAGCGTAATTTTTCCCACCTTAACTATTCCGATTTGTGGTAATAAAAATTATGCTGGGTCTCCTGGCTAATAGCTAGCTAGCTAGCAATTTATGCTTATAGTAAAACATATTTAAAAAAGAAAGTAAAAAAGAAAAAGTAGATATGACTATATAAATTAGGATTATAAGTTATCTGATACAACAGAATATGAATGTAAAGATTATAAGATGAGCTCAACAAACCAGAGTTTTCCGTTGGACCAGCAATATGGTTTGGTACGTAACAGCTTAGTGTAGCATTTTGAATTTTCTATTAGTTGCGCAGCAGGGCAACATTAATTATGTAAAAGTTCTTTATGTAAACAAACAAAAGCGGGAAAATATAAAACTTTAAGAATTTTTAAGAGACTTGAAATTCTTGCCTTTAACTTAACTTTTCTACTTTTAACCATTTTAATATGCTATTCAACTCCACTCTACTTCTTCGCTTTGATTTTCCTTGCTTTTACTATCTGGACTTTTTTCATGACGAAGAGATCGTTAATTTGGTTAACGTTCGAAAGTCAACCGTTAAAATTGCTTCAGCAAACCAAATTAAGTTTTTTTATTGTTCAATACTTACGCAGACGGTTAAGTTGAGATTGTGGGAATGGGGCAAGGTGGTTTCTCCTAATTTCAGCTAATTTCAGCTGGTTTCAGGTTGTTTCAGGTGATTTCAGGTTTTTTCAGGTGATTTTAGGTTGTTTCAGGTTGTTTCAGGTTGTTTCAGGTGGTTTCAGGTAGTTTCAGAGTGTTTCAGGTGGTTTCAGGTGGTTTAGGTTGTTACTGGTTTTAGCAAATACGGGGTTTTCTAGAGTTTTGGTACATAGGGGTGTTAATAATTTGAAAAAAGTGGTAAATGTTCCCAAATTTATTTTTGTTTCTCTTCTATTTTAATTAGTTTACCAAGAGAGTACATTAGTAATTTCTTATTTATCAAGTTTTCATGCAATTTGATTGGTTAACTAAAAAATAAAGGTGTTGTAGTTTAGGGTTACCTCCTGCGAAAAATAAAGTTAATTGCATATGAAAGAGCTTGAAAGGTTATCTAGGATTTTGAATATTTTTTTAAAAATTCTTGATTGGTTCTTTAGAATTTGGACTAAGAAGATTCACTAATATAGCATGATGTCATGAGTATGCTCTGCGAGGGTGTTATATTTACCATTTTTGACAAGCCATATAGAGCTAAAAATGTTTTCTGGCCGTTCACTTTGACGCATTTTACATAAATTTCAATACGTAGTTACCATAATAATGCTTAACGCTAACTCATGACGTCATAATTTCGCATAATTAGCGCAACTTCTAAGACAAATATCTCGAGAACGGATAAGAATTTTTCAAAAAAATAAAAAGATTTCTAGAGAACTTTCGAAGATCTTTCACATTTGCTCAACTTGATTTTTCGCAGGAGGTAACCTTAAAGATTTCAATATTGAGAATTCAAGATAATGCTTTTCGCCAATTTTCCTTGGTTTTCCAGGCCTTGTCTAAAATTCTTTCGGTTATGTAATAATATAGCACGTTGTAAACGTTCGGTACAAATTGTACCCAGACTTCTATTTTTTATTTTTTGTACTTGGACCACTTTTATATATTTTATCATGTGTGCATATTTTTGTTAGTTATAAATAGACGCCAAAGAGACAATACATGTTTCGTTCGTTTGTCAGTAATCACATTCGTTCTACTACAGTTACTGTTTTAATTTAAGTTTTGAATTTGTTCTAATTACAGCAATAACCTTAATTATTCTCATTTAGACTTCATAAAAAGTAGTTCAAAAAATATTTGCTAATATGCCTATTATGAATGCCGTCGGTGTGGAAGAAGGAGGGGTGAGTTCATATTTATCTTCTTTTGGGTTCATTAGACCGCTTTAATTTTTCGCGCTAGTTTTAATTTCGTACATTTAATTTTCGCGTAATCGTTTTGTATATATGATTGTTTGACGCTCGAAAGGTTCAATAACCTCGCATTTGCGCCACTTAATTTTACGGCCATTAATTTAATGATTATAAAGTATTATGAGACTCTCGTTATACACGCAGCTTCTACACAAAGAAATATTCCGCGCATCAAATTTTCGAGCAGCAGGAAGCGCATGAAATTAGTATTTTTGTGCAACCAACGGTTCTGCGCGGGAAATTTCATCAATTAAAGTATTTACAGTTTACCTATAAGACATAGTTTCGCTCACAACATGCTAAACATACTAATGATCTCTTTGAACTACATTTACTAGAGCCACATACTGAAAGTTCTAAAAATAAAATTGTATTATCCTGTCTTGAGAAATCAATAAACGAATAAGATATTTTAGTGAAACATTTTAAATTCAGAAAACTTTTTCATTTAGATTGTGGGGATTCAGCGTGATGGGGTTAATGTCAATCTTGACGGCGGCACACTGGTAATCGGTATGCTTTTGGCTCTTCTAGTGTTTTATATATCTCTTCCCGTTGTAATTAATGCGTTGTTGATGGCTGGGTTGGCTATATTAGTATACCAATTAGTTCAGTTGAATAAAGTGAAAAAGATCTTAGAAATAGACGCGACTTCTAAATTCGTGCAGAGAATGAAAAAAAGTTCATTGAAGGTTAATATCCAATCAGGTCTGGAATTTTATAAATTAAACTCTAAGAAGAAAGTTTACCAAAATTTCAGACATTTTGAAGTCGGTGAGAAAAATGATAGCATTAAAAGATTAATTGTGCTAATAGTAGGCATAACTGGCTCTGGCAAAACATCATTGGTTAACACAATAGCCAATCACGTGTTTGGAGTGTGCTACTCGCATGACTTTAGATTCGTTTTGGCTAACGAAAATAATGAGGGCGATAACACATCACATGGACAGAGCAAAACAGCTACCACTACTGCCTACACACTCCACCATCAAGAGGGTTTTCGTACTCCATATACGTTGACGATAGTGGATACACCAGGTTATGGAGATACGCGCGGTGTTGAAAGAGATGAAGCAATTACTGAACAAATACTCAGTCTTTTGAAATCCAAAGATGTTTTCGCAAATGAGGAGTTAGCTAGTATATGCTATGCAATTAAATCTTCTGATTCAAGAGCGACTATAGAAAACAGATATTGCACTGATATGACATTACAGCTTTTCGGTGAGAATGCAAAAAACAATTTAAATTTGTTTCTGACATTTTCTGATGGACAAGCATCGCCGGCACTTGATGTAATTAAAACAGATAAAGTCTTACGGAATTTATCGCAACGTTTTCTTATTAATAACGCTGCTGTATTTTCAGAAAAAGTTGGAAGTAATATCTCCAATGAAATTAACAGCAACAATTGAAAATCTAACAATGCGTGAAAAGTTTGGCGCTTTGTTGCAACAGATTTCATTGAAAATAACGAAAAGTTTAAACACGTACATGGAAATTGGTGAAATCATTAGGTATACTAAAGACATAAATGTTGACATTCAAACCACTAAAAGTGACATTATCACTGTGATATCATCGCAGAAAGAAAAAGAAAAAACACAAGCGAAAGCATCGAATTGCACTAAATGCAAGACAACTTGTCACTTTCCATGTGATGAAGTTTGTAGAGCAGACACCGGTCACTGCTCCATGATAGATAAAAGCGGTTGTTCTGTTTGCTACAGTTGCAAAAGTGCATCACACGAAGTCGGTAAATTTAAATATGCCATGCATAAAAAGAAGAAAGAGATTGTACTCCAGGAGGTCTATCAACAATATAAAACACGCTTAGAAGAAAAAAATTCCAAACAAAAAGTTTTAGAAGGATTAATTAATGATTATAATGCGGCAAACTTAGAATTAATACACTTGCTTTTCACTGCGGAGGAATGTTCGCGTCAAATTGATTCAATAAGTCTTCGAAATTCCAACAAAAGCAAACTGCAGTATATCAACAACTTAATTGAGTCGGAAGAAAAGAGTGTTGATAGTGACGAAAAAAGAACAAAGTTGCGTTGCCTTCAAACAATGAAGAAAGCTGTGACAGAGTTGGAGAGTTTTAAAGAAAAAGATGGATTTCCAGTAGACAAGGCGGAAGAAGAACGACAGTTATTACAGCAGAGATTAGAAAAAATCACAGCTGAGAACTTGTCTGAATTCAATTTTGATGACGAGTATAAAGATATCCTACAGAAGTGCAAACGAAAGCGCGAAGAGCAGACAAAGTCATTTATAGAACGCTGGATTGCCGCAATAAAGAGATTCTGGGATAAAAACATATACGGAGTTTTCCTTAGTTTTTGGGACAATATTTTTGGAAAAAATTAACTGCTTGATGCAGTAGACCAATAGTTTTGATGAAAGGTTGTTGCAGAGTTTATAAACCTATCAGCTGATGAAACCTTTTATGTTTTGCTTGTTATGTTACGCTTGTACTGCACTGTCCACAAAAGAAAGACTGAAAATTTGATTTAAGGTTTTGTTTTTTAAATTATACACTTTTAATCGAGGAAGCATTTTTGTCTATACCCTGATATGCGGATACCGGTTAATAACGAACACTTTTCAAGGATGACTATTACGGTCAAAGCTTAAGATCTCTACATAGCAAACACGACACAGACATAGCTAACACGACAACGACATAGCAAATACGGCACCGTCATAGCGAACACGATACTAACACTGGACGTAGCGGATATATTTTTATGAACCAAACGACAATTTTACCTTTTCATTTTTTCTTTAAAAAAAAGGTTTTGAACAAGAAAAAAATTACGTCATAATTACGTCATTTTTTAACCCTATTATACCTGAGCTTTTTTGGCGTTTGTAACCCCGCGAGAATACCGAGGTGTACCAGTCCAGTGAAGTAATACCGAGGTGTACCAGCCTAGTGAAGTAATACGGAAGGTATCCACGAAAATGTAAAAAGCTATCATTTTAACGATTTTTGTTAATTTTTTTACGTATTTGATATTCTTAGGACATTCTTAGGACATTCTTAAGAAATTTTTTAACCCTATTATACCTGAGCTTTTTTGGCGCTTGTAACCCTGGGGGGGCACAAAGTGCCCGCGGGCCATAAATCCTGAACCACTTGTGCTAAAGTGATGAAACTTGGCTCAGTTGGAGAATGTCTTAGTACAAACTCAATCCAGGTAAAAAAAATAATTTGATGACGTCATAGGGATTATAAATGACGTCACACATGTGAAAAATGGTCATTTTCCCAATTTTCCAGTACGTTTTAATTTCTCGCGTGTTACTAATGATATGGCCTTGATTCTTGGTAGATTTGTGGAATGAATACCAAAAAATGTGTTTCACATGAAAAAAGTAATTTTAATGACGTCATTTGGATAAAAAATGACGTCATTTCGCCAAAAAAATTTCTTATTTTAACGATAAAGATAAAAAGACCCCGTTCTACCAGAAAAATTGATGACGATGTCATTAAACTTGACATATATGTAGAACAGGACATTTAAAGATAATCGAGGTAAGGAAAACAATATAATGACGTCATTGGGATCCGAAATTACGTCAATTTGCTGGATCGATATTTCCTTCAATTCTGGTCTGCTTTTTGTCCCTAGTAACCATATATCACCTTAGCAACACCTTGGTTACCAACATACATGTAATAAATAATTATGTACCCAATACAACATCTTATAACATTCTTACATGAATGTCAACGGTTTTCAAAATTCCAAAAAATTTACCCCCCCGTCCAAAAAATGCAATACCCCCAGCAAAGTACAAAATTTTTCCAAAAATTTTTTTTTTTCATCAGAAGCTATAATAAAAGTTTAGGACTTAATCACATGTGTATCTAAAGTTATGCCTAGTCAAAAAGGCAGCGGGCACTTTGTGCCCCCCCCCCCCCAGGTATAATAGGGTTAAACACATCTTTTGTAAGTTTACGTTTTATTTAAATTGAATTAATCTGAAAGCAATTTTATGCTCTCCTCCGTTGTTTGGAGTCAGTAAAAAGTGACAAATTTTGGCACGGTGAACCACTCTTTCACTGACCAATTATTTTTACTCGTCCTTTTTTCGTGTCCTCTAAAAATAGAAAGTACACAGTGTATATTTTGAGTTGAGATTGTGACATATAAAGTAATTTTGTTTGCATTCACGATTGTTTAATATCTATAATTTTTTATGTAAAAAGTTCTTACTTAAAAAAGTGGGCAAAAAATGGCAATTTTAGTAAATTTTGACCAGTATGAGAATAAATAAATTCAAGTCACTAATGTCATACATGTTTTTTGTACGCGTATGTAATATTATGTAATATTCTTCTTTTAATATTTTATCAAATCTGTTTTTTCTTTACACTGTTTAAAAAATTTGTAACTATTTTGAAGCTGTACTTTTAATATAAGTTGCTGAGCAGTTCTTTAGCTGCTCGGTTTCTTTTTGTAGCTGATGACATAAAAACTGTTACTGCGCGTTGTTGTTCGGTTCACATAAAAAGACAGAATTTTGTAAGATTCAACAGTTTCTTTCCAATAATAAAGTACAAATCCTCAAAATCCGTAGTAAACTGTTCTCGCTGTTCACAACGCTAAGCAACTGTTTTACACAGAAATACAACTCTTTTTATACACAAAAGTGACACAAAAACATAACAATTACTGCACAGCTACGATACGCACGACTAACACACACAAATTAGCGCACCACAAGGGACAACTCAAACACACAAACTATAATTGTCTCTAAACGAAATCCCATAGGGGCCATTTCATTACTATAATACTCTTGTAAACTCTATAATACTCTTGTAAACGTAAACAAAAGAAATTACCAGGCAAATATTGGTTATCATTTCACTACATCTCAGGAACATGCTGTAGCTGATTTCGCCATTTGTGTTCGTGTCTAAATCCTAACCTGCGGCCTCGTGTTTTCGTTTTAACGCTAAGTTGCGTAAATTTGTACGTATTCGGTAAATGACTACTTTAAAAATGTTATCTCCCTATCCTTGCAATTAAAATTGTTGATAGGATTGTCTTTTCTTTCGCGAGTCATAGACCATGTACTTAAACAGTCAGTGGCCATTTCTATGACTTTGACAGAGTTATTGTAGCACTGACCAAAACTGAAATGTAAAAACATTTGTACAATAATAAATTCTCATCATGAATCCCAATTTTCGCGAAACTTGAATACCTTTGCGAAAAAGATCGAATAGGTCGCTAACGAAACATCTGTAAAAAGAACTTAGATAGAAAGATTGTGGGTGGCATTCAAGTGACAGAAATCTTGTCGGTACGGTGAGTGTATCAAAAGAGGCTGTAAGTAAAGCTCTCTCCCTTACATATTTTAGTCAACATGCTGTGATATTTTGAAGAATAGATACTGCTTTAGTCGTGTTATACGCAGAAACACATTTCTTGTTTTAAAACGGCACTGCGAGTTAGCGTTAATATTTTTTTATTTTTATTTATTTCAATTATTTATACTCGAGTTACAATAATATAGCATCTGAGCTAATAAAAATCGACTAGTTACATAAAATACATATACAGAAAAAAAAGATGTAGATATAAAATAAAATAAAATAAAACTGAATATTTTGTATTAGATATACCCCAACCCGAAAATGTAAGTTTTACAGAGACGACACGGACAAGAAAAATGTTCCCTTTCTTTAAGACGATGAATGAAAGTACTGAGAGTGGTGCAATTCTTAATGGTAGAAGGCAATACTGACCACAATTGAGGACCTCTGTAAGAGACTCTTTCAAGACCATATCGTCTTAGGCTGGTCACAATGGGACGCTCGAGGCCTACGAAGAGAATATGGTATGGTCCGATAGATAAAATACAAACACCCAGCCGCGAATTAGTATTTAAACACAAACTCGAGAACGCGATCGCAAGTTAAAATCGAAAGACAAACCAAAACATTCTTAACGGACTTTTTGGTCCAGTGTAGCACCCCGAAAAAGGTAGGGGCGCAAAGTGCTCAGGCCATAAATCCGAAACGTCTTCAGATGGTGATACATTCCAGGTAAATAATTAATTTGATAACGAATTTGATGAAGAATGTTATACTCCCCCAGCGAAGTATAAAATTTAAAAAAAAATGTTTTTATTAGGAAAAGTCACAGAATGTCGGCAATCAATCACGTACCGAACAATAGTTCCGATAAGTCAGGCCGCAACCACTTTATGGTGCTAATATATTTAGGCACCTATATTTTTCAGTCCTTCTTTTTAATGCACTTACAAGACCTGATTTAAATAGGGTTAAAATTTGACGGAACTTTTGTCATTAAAAAGGCAATCATCAATGATATGCCAGAAAATGTACAGTGAAGTTTACGTTTTAGTGTTACAAGTGTACAACCTATGGGCCTGCTTAGCATATCAAATAAGTTAAATAAGATGGATATTTCAATTAGCCCATCAAGATAAGATTTGAAGAGAACTTAGCTGGCTTATTATCAAATTCTTGATGAAAACAAACTCAAACATGGAGTTGCAACATTGGCTTGTTTTCCAAATCGTAAAAGGACCAAACACCTCACAAGTGGTGATCAATTTAAAGGTTACCTCCCGCTAAAAATCAAGTTGAGCTCATATGAAAGATCTTTGAAAGTTGTCTAGAAATCTTTTTATTTTTTTGAAAAATCTTTATCCGTTCTAGAGATATTTGTCTTAAAAGTAGCGCTAATTATGCGAAATTGTGGTGTCATGAGTATGCATTGAGCATAATTATGGTAACTAAATAAAAAAAATTATGTAAAATGTTCAAAACCCGTCAAAGTGAACGGCCAGAAAACATTTTTAACTCTATATGGCTTTTCAAAAGAATAATGAATGATAAAGTGTCTATTTTTGAAAAATGCCATTGAAAATTAGCAAATCATACGTAAATATTTATTAAAAGGTTGTCTATATTGTTGCAATAAAGTGGGTATAATTTATTGTACCTCGACTTTTTAAGTGGTCTGATTATTACACAATCTTTTTCAGAATCTATGAAGATTTAGGCCAGGATGTTAAAGTGTGTGATATGGAGAATAAAAGCATTTCTCTAAATAACATTTAAGACATTTCGTGGGGAAGACAATGACACATGAGAGGGCACAGGAAAGTTTATCTGTGTGTGCTACATCTGACATAAAACACTGTGTCTCCCAGGACCTAAATCCTGAAACTTTCAATGTATATAGGTAACTTACATATATTTTATGCTCATTCCAACATTTTTTGTGTAAAACCACCGCATAACAGTTTCAGATCCAGAATTTTTTTTTTAATTATGGCTTATTATGCTTTATGTTTAATAAGCCAGGGCATGACACATGACTAAATAGTTGCTACGACTCATCACCTATATTTTTCAGTCCTTCTTTTTAATGCACTTACAAGGCCTGATTTAAATACGGTTAAAATTTGAAGGAACTTTTGTCATTAAAAAGGCAATCATCAATGATATGCCAGAAAATGTACAGTGAAGTTTACGTTTTAGTGTTACAAGTGTACAATCCATGGGCCTGCTTAGCATATCAAATAAGTTCATTATGTTTACATAGCTACATATCTATATTTTTAGCCAACAAAGTAATTCTTAAATATGATGGATAATTCAATAAGCCCATCAAGATAAGATTTAAAGAGAACATAGCTGGCTTGATATTAAAATCTTGATGAAAACAAACTCAAACATAGAGTTGTAACATTGGCTTATTTCCCCAAGACGTAGAAGGACAAGTGGTGATCAATTTAACTTTCTAGATAAACTTAGTTTTACCATATAAAACTAAAAATGGTATCTTTTCCAGTATATGTCTCAAATTACCCTTCCTAACGTTGATGCAAGATTTTAGCTGGCCTATTCATTATAATAAATCGTCCGCCATTTTTTGTTCGGTCTTCTTGTTTACAAAAAAACTTCACTTAAAGTTCATTACTAACACCTCCTTGTTATTAAACATTGCCGAACACTAAGAAAAAATACAGGTAAATGCTGACCGCGTGCGTATCACAGGCAGTGTCGACCAATGGGACCGAGAATGGTACAAATTCATCAGCCGAAGTACAATTTCGCCGACTAATGTATGCCAGTCTTGCGAGGATAATAATAATCGGCGAAGATATGAAGTAGCGGTCTGCGGATGTATTTAGATGGCTACAGAGAAGAGGCGTACGTCATTGAAAAAAAGTTTAATCGACACACGTTGACTTGAATGGAATTTATACATCATAGACGCCATGATTTTGAGACGTAGCTCCACACTTCAAATTGTATTGTTTTCCCTTTAAGTTATGTTTCACCTGCTTTCGTTTTATTACCCCCAGTTTCCCTGTTTCCCTCATTTTTATGCATTTTCTTCTCGTTTCTGCGCCGTTTTTCTCTCGTCTCAATGCAATTTTCCCTCGTTTCTATGCCATTTTCCCTAGTTTCCATGCTGTTTTCTTATATCTCATGTTGTTTTACTATATAGCACCTAAGGCCAACCGATACCGCAGAATTATCCCCAACCATATCAGGCGGGGAATGGCTAAAACTCGTAAAGTCATAATTTTACGAAAAATTTCTTTGTGTTTCTAATGTAATTTATGATGGTAATTATTTCTCTTAACACCAGAAAACTCCTTTTGTATTTCGTCACTGAAAATGACTGAAAAAATGTCAGAAGTATATCGTTCTATTTATTTTAGAACTAAAGTTACATCCCTCACTTTAAGAGATATTGCCATCATAAGCGTTTTCATTCTCTTCTTCACCCGTACCATCGTTTTCCTTTTTTTATGTATATAAATGAAAAAATCTTTGAATTAATTAATAAGAAGAAAACATATAAATAATAAATTTTTTATGAATATTAATATATGACATCAGCACGAACCCAAGCATATGCAAAACATAAATCCATTGCATAAAGCTTGCGACACTGATGAAGAAAATGTGCAGGATCATTTACTTGGACGTGCGGTTACAGAGATATTGAAGTTTATAAGTTTTCATGACGTCATTAACCCATCGATCCCGAATTGGATAAATTAACCTAACTTCTGTAAACTTACCAATTTTGGGTTCAGGTAGTCTCTAGTGACGTCATCCAAACTTGTCAGCACGTGCATATGGAAACATTTTTCTCACAGGAAGACTTAAAATTACATTGCACCTTAAGAAATGAATGAATTCTAAGAGCGCTCATTAAATTTGTGTATAAATAAAAAATATCGCTCACCACTTTGCAAGAGTTTGCAGAGATACGCAAATCTTGTAATAACAAAATAGTAGCATTGATCTTCATCTTACCACCCCAGCATTCTTCTTTCAAATTCAAGGTCCACCCAATACTTTCCAAGTTACAATCTAAAACTAATGTTCTCACACCTTCGTTAAAAATTAAAAAAAAATCAGTGAAAGAGATTGTTATACTTTGTGTCAATTGATAAATGTTCTGAATAGACCAAAATTAACAAATCTGCAATTAAACATGTAGTTTATGATAATGTGTAGCATGCTTAGTTGGAGCAATTTAGCTCCATGATTCTCTAAGTCACTGTACTGTACTTCTCCTCTGTCTCTTTTAGCTTGTCACAAAGCTGCTTCATCATTCATCTTTAGATGCTGCATATCAATGTTACTTAATTAAAGAGCTTTATCTTCTTCATTCATTGCGTTGTCGTTTCATTATAAGTCACTTTCCAACACAGTTATTCTTTTTTAGAAAGCATTAAAGTTTCAAAATGATTTTAACCTACCTTCCTCTTAAGCTCATTGTTTAGCTGTTGTTGAAACTTGATGCAATTTTCTTTTCATGTCTTTACTATCGTTCAACTTTTTCTCCGAATTTTTGAACTTTTCCCCACACGCACTTCTCGCTTTTTTATCTCTCGTTTTCTTCTTACCTCTTTACACTTTTCTTTCCACAGCTGTATCTCACTCTGAATCTCGTTTAATCTCTACCTTTTCTCCTTTTCTCCTTTTCTCCTTTTCTCCCTTTCCAAACTCTTTTACAATGTTTCGCATTGTTTTCAAATTAATTCACCGCATTTAATATTTAGCTCTTATGTTTTACTTTTTGAACTGTAGTACTGTGCATTCTTTTTTACAACTTTCGAAGTTACTTTGCAGTTCTTTATATTTATCATTGATCCCGAGCACAAACTTTTTATACCACCACGATTAAGTACCAGGTCGTTTCTTTGGATTATATAAGAAGCGACCATATATAACAAATGCGATATTTTTTGTCAACCACAAGATAGCAAAAATACCGCAAACACCTTTCAACTTCACTGCTTATTGATGTGATTGTAGTGTTGACTCATTTCAGTTAATTCCCATTTCCATGAAATCTGCTTTTCCAACTCCTAATTTCCTTTTGGCATTTTCCTCCACTATTTGTGCTTTTAACTCACTCTGTAAAGAAACGACTTCACTTTTAGTTTTATCCAAATCACAATGAAATTTTTTTTCTCTAACCAACACGCTTTGTTCTTTTTCACAACTACTTTGCACCCTAACGTCTCCCAAAGTCTCATCAGGTAAACCTTAATTTTTTTACGACTTTTTTAAACTTAAAGGCGCGTAATCACCCTTATCGAAAAAAATTAACATATACATTTCTTATATTTATTTCAAAGTTCAGACGGAGTTATGACTTTCCTGAAAATTTGAGGGTGTAAAACCTACTAGAAATGGAAATAATGGTACTTCAATATCTTGAATTTATTGTTGTTTTTTCCCAGCCGCCATATTTAACGATCTTGTTGATCTCTTATTCTCGTCTAATAAGCGGGCCGTCGCAAAATGTTCGTGTGAAACCATAGGTAAACAAACGGCCTTATCTTTAAATGAGCACTGAGATGGAGTTCGATAAAATCGCCACTATGGTAGGCTCCGTTCACGCTGTTCTTTTTGGCTTGTTTTTATTTGTAAAAACATAGCATCAAAAAATGGAAAGAAATTTTGGTTTTGTTTAAAAAAGTGACCGCACATAAAAACATCCGTATCACTTTCTCCACTTAGATTTAATTTTCTTCTATTCTATTCGCCATTGTTTTTGGAGACCAGACAAAATAAAACAGAAAGAAGAAATCACAGCATTGCCTCGTGGTTATTAATTATGATAATTAATGCTTATCACGCTCTTTCTTTTTTATTAGCATGACCGGGATTATTGCATATTATAAGCCAAAAAACCCAACGGGGGAGAATGCTCATTGTGATAGTTGAAGATAGTTGAAGCACTATGGAGATAATTATATTTAGAGCATGAAAGGGGAAATTCTGAAAATTTAGGTATTCTAATTGTCTAGATCTGATACTGTCTCCATTAGGAAACGACTAACTGTTTGAACAAAGGAAAATTATGAAAAAGTAAGACAGCTAGCGAGGCGAAGCTGTCTTTAGAAACAACAACAAGAAGAGGTCGGTGTTGCAAAGAAGTTTGATTTGAGTAAGTTAAAACGTTTAAATAATAAAGAATAACACAGAAACTTTGATTGATTTATCTGATTTATCATGTTCAGACCTTTGTTGATACATTTATAAAAGCATTACGATGGAAACGCAGCTACAGATGCTCTCCCTCATTCATTATTTTTGCTGTAATGGCATGATGAATCCAGCAACCATGTGATCGATTTTGCCGTGCGTTTATTATCGCATGATTCGTGCAATGAAATGCAATGGCGGTTCTGTAGGCGAAGAGAACTTGGGGTGAGTTTGTTATTTCTATGAAACATTTGAACATGTTCTGGTTGTCAGTTTTCAATAAAATTTTCAGGATAATGTTTTCTTATGTATATCTTTCAATTTTTACAATAAAATCGGCACCTCTAAAAAAAGTTGCCTACAGGGTGATTACGCGCCTTTAAATTTTAATCAGACAATATTCCTTTCTTTCACAACCAATTCTCTTTTATGTTGTTTGTGTCTCGTCCTTTGACATTTGCTTTTCTGATTATATTGATCTATTTCACTTTCTCCATAATTCCTGCTAGGAGTTTTTCTTCTTTTTCTTTTATTTACTTTCTTTCTCGCAATTCTTTTGGTTTCCACTGTAATTATCTTTCTCAAACGGATTTGCTTCCTTCGTTTTTGGCACATACTTCTTCTTTTTCAGCGTTCAAAGGTTCGCTTTTCTATCTTCATAAGATCAACTTTTCCTTCTTTTTTTTCTTAGAAAATAATTTTCATCTTGCCCCTGAATACTTACCTACGTGTAAATACAAAAATTTAAGCTAAATGTCCTTCAAATTTTATTCTCCATTTCTCCCACATCTAGTTGTTCAAACTCTTACCCAATATTTTCAAGTGGAAGATTCTTATTAATTTTATCAAGATAGAATATAAAACGCTTCATGAGAATATAAGAACGAAAATATCTGAACTCGTGTCAAACTGGAAAGATTTCATGACATATACGAAGAAGAGATATCGGAAACAAGATACCGCTACGAGGTGTTACTGAAGAGTGTTGAGCGGGAAGTGCAGCGCCTGAAGGTTAATAGCAGGGAAGGGGATGATGCTGAAGATAAATGTGATAGACGGAGATATGATAAGAAAGGATTTGCTGACGAATCAAAGTCATACTAAGTCACGAAACTTGACTGCTATTGCGAGGAGATGAAGCGAGAAAGTACGCAGCTGTTCAAAAATCACACGGAAGGATACTTTACACTTCGTCAAGTTTATGTTGATAAAATTAATAAGAATCTTTTACTTGAAAATATTGAGAAGAGTTTGAACAACTAAATGTGGGAGAAATAAAGAGAAAAATTTAAAGGACATTTGGATTGGATAGTCGTATTCACACGTCGGTGAGTATTGAGAGGTGACATGAAAGTTTATATTATTTCCTCAGAGAAAAAGAAGGAAAAGTTGATGTCATAAATAAACATTTCTCGGGAAGCAATATCATTGGATATCATCAAACGCAAACCATAGCATGCACCAACACATTTTTTAATTAGTTAGTTTCTCATCGACGAACATAACATTGTGAAAGATTTTCGTCATCATGAAGAGTTCATATTGAAATCGCTAATAGAGCAATAATGAAAAAACAAATCTTAAAAGATGGTGTCCGCTCCATACAGCGACTTAAACTTAAAAAAAGGGAATAAAAAAAAGAAATAAAAATAAACAAAATGAACTTCAAAAATACATTGCCCTTTTTGTCCAAAAATTTTTTTCATTCATGGGGAAGAGATAATATCAATTTGTTAATTTCATTAAAAGAGCGCGAAGAAAATAGACAACAGTAAACAATAGACAGATGCATTTAAAGAAAAAAGCGCGTTGTTTTATCGAATTTATCATTTAAATAAGTTTAAAAAATTTTCCGGCAGAAATTTTTGATTCAAAATATTAGCCGTGGAATTACGGCTTAAGGCGCACCATCAAGATTTCGAAGAGTATTAAAATATCGCCGCATTTATATGAACGGGAATGAAAATAAACAGAAAAGAATGGAATAGTCTGACCCACCAATTTAAGATTTCGTGAAATGATAAGCATATTAGTTGGGGAAAGTTACCCTTCTAATTTTTTTTTCTTTGGGTAAAATTTTTTAGATAAAAACTTCAACGTGAATAACTTTTTTCTTGCCAAAATATTTTTTCTCAATCTTATAAAATTCAGAGCTTACTTTTTTTCTACTACCACACCTTTGTTCAAGACGTCCGCATTTCTCTTCTTTCAGCTTTCCTTTCGGAAGAGACGCCCTAAGAACAACCAAATGAATTTTAAAATTAACAACAACTGGGAAAGAAACAAGAAAAAAGGAACAGAACTTAAGTAAATAATAAACTTTATTGTCCGAACAAATACTAATCTCGTCCCCAGGGCTCTTTTTTGTTTCTAATATAAGCCAGCTCGCGTTAGCCACATATCACAAAACGAAAAAGAACCTCTACAAGCAATAATTGAAAAAAAAACAGCTATTGTTTTAAATAGTGAAGTCTCCGTTTCGTGTTTTTACAAGTTTGTTCTTACAAAAATGGCTTATACGTTAGAGAGAATCTCGAGCAGAATCAGAAAAGGCTTGCATTTATTTGGAGGTTTATTAAGGACAAAATAAGAATAACTTGGGTTTTAAATATTAACAACGAGTCTTCTTTTATTGCCATATACAGTAGACGTCCGTTAATTCGAACACGCAAGGGACTAAATTAATTGTTTGAATTAACGAATGTTCGGATTATCGGAAGTTCAGAAAAAACAAGAATTTCAATAAGCGTTTAAAGGTTTTATGCTAATACAACTTTTTTACAACTTTACTACAATTTTTTATAAAAATCTTTTAACGTTGTTTGCTTGGCGATGGGCAAGGCCTCCAAACTCCTTGTAAACTTCATTTTATTGGAAATGCAAATTTAATTGATAAATTGAAAGAAATTTTGCCACCATTGATGCAATAAAAATGAATAAAAATGAAAACGTTTTTTTATTTTCCCATAAGATTTTATTTATCGATACACAAAAGTTCGAATTAACGAGCATAATGTATCCTCGGGACTAAAAAATCGTTCGAATTAGCGAAATGTTCGAATTGGCGGAGTTCGAATTAAGCAGCTCAAAATATAAGACTTTATTAAACCAAACCCAAGGGACTTGGCAATTTGTTCGAAATAACGGAAAGTTCGAATTAAGGGGCATTCGAATTAACGGACGTCTACTGTAATTCAGTAGTTTTATACTGTTTAAATTGGAAACTTGTATAGCATATTTTACTCATTGCTACTTTTGTAGTGAATTTTTAAATTAGATCTTTTTCATTTAGTTTAATCTTTTAACTTATTCAAACGGGAAAAAAATATGAAAAAACAAAATAATGATAGTTTTCGATGCGATACGTAAACATAGCCTTTGGTTCATACAATACCTCTGTCAGTCAGGTAAGCAATAGATGTTTCCTCGTTCACTCAGTCGGTTAAAAAATGCAGACGTATCTTTCCCGTGTAGAAGATTTCTATATACTGGTAAAGTTTATCCATGCCTTACCAACAATGTTATCAGATGGCTTTCGTTTCAGTGTTTACGTTTTCCATTTTATTTAATGTAGTTGGTATTCTATTTAAGTTTTATCAATTGTAAATAAATGAAGAACTGAGAAGAATAAGGAATTTTAGCTGTTGTGTAACTGTTGCTTATTGGTTGTTGACTATCCACTTAGGAAGCATAAATTCACTTGTGTACTGGCTAGGCTGATGCGCCAATCGAAATCAAACTTTAAATGCATTTGCCTTGTTGTACAAAACTAAGGAAAGTTTGGAAAGTATTGTTGTTTGATAATCCCTGTTGCTTGTTCTTTTCCTTTTTATTTGCATTCACTCACTTTTCATGTCGGCTATTGTTTACAAGTTGGCTCGTTTTTTTGAAGGATTTAAGCTTATAAGATGTTGCTAAAAAAGTACATGATTTGAGAAGCAAAACTTCTCAGTTTTCAAAATAGAACATTTTTATACAAAAGCTCGCAAAATAGTTTACAGGAACATTATTCATGACTTACCAGTATCGTATAATGTTAAACGACATTTTTCCAGCCCTTATTTTTCTTCCTCCCCCTACAAATATAATCTTCATTTTATATTTTTGTTTACAATTTACAACCGTTCTCTCGAATCATCAGTTCAAAATAATATTGTTGTCACAAACTTTCTTCGATATATTTGACGTCACAAATATTTGACGTCATCTATGCTATTTGTTAAGAAAGGCATTCAATTGGCTGTAGCTATGGATTTGTAAGCCATATTTGACTGTGTTTTGAAAATGAGGTTGGGCACTTTGTATCCTTGAAAATACAAGTGATCCATTAAGATCGGCGGATTATACACGCGCATTTACTGTTTTTATGCTAAGAAACAAAATGTCTTTAATGTAGTGAAAATGCCCCAAAATCATCTGCGAAGAAGTTTTTTGGAACTAGCTGGCCCGCTTTTTTATAAAATATGAGCGGCGACGAGCTAGTCACGTATCAGAAAGAGACAGAGAAGCCACAAGAAGGAGAATGATGAGTGGGATAACTAAAATATTTGCTTTTGTGCAACTAGTTTTATTCAATTTATTTTAGGAAGTTTAGAAAAGGACGACCGATATATTCTTAGGTGCGTCGGCACAAGCGTTCAGAAATACTATGATAAACCCGACCATTTCCAGCGCATAGGCTCAATTTTTGTGCGTTTGTATCGGCAAATAGTTGGTAAATTGAGCCAAAATGACTTAGATTCATTTTCGCCTTTCATTTCACGCCAGTTAAACCGAACATAGTAATTAATTAGACAGATGTAATATTCTTCGGACGAATTACAACACCGCGTAGGTTAAAGCCTTGCTGTTAACTTTTCATTCTATTTGTTAAGAATTACTTTATAGCACAACAACGTATTCAACCTGGCAAATGCTCTCTAAATAACTAGCTAACATGAAGACTTTCTTGTTGGGAGGCACAGTGAAGTCAATTCCTCGTAACATTTTTTTAAGAAAAGAGTAATTTCTGCCACTTTTACATATCTTTTAAAAGCTTAACATAAAGACATCTGCGTGTTAGACATCTGCGTGCTAATCGAAGTTAACCGAGAAATCCCTGTCTGTGCGTCTGTTTTGGACAACTGGCCCAATCTATATAAAAGCAAATTTTTTTCAAGATTTAAACCTCTGGTTTAAGTATTCTGTAAGGAGTCTTTAAACATAAATTAACATTTAACATCACATTATGACTACATAATGTAAAAGTAGCCCGGAGACCCAGCGTCGAAACGCCGGCTGCAGTCACAAGTAACTGTGTTACCAGGCGTTCTACACTTGGTGGAGCGAATAATACAGGTATACAGTATGTCCGTGTTTCGGTTGTAATATATTTTTCAACTGCAACTTCTTTGTTACCCCATCATAGCGAAAACAATCAGTCAATTTTATTTTATTTTGGGCAATAAGTTTCCGTGAAAGTTTAAAACTTAATCGTGACATCGGGCTAAGCACTTGTACACAGGTATGTATATACAACTTGTCACACATCCGTAGAGAGTAATACTTAAATGTAGCCTCGGTTTAAATAAAAACACAGAAGACTGTCCGTTGTTAACACATGCGTATAGGCCTAATACCTTTTTACAAAATATTTTTATCGCAACTTCGGTTTACATAAAAACACGGGAAATAGCCTGTCATTACCCGGTCCGACGTTGTCAGAACAGATTGTAGCTTGTGTTTTCAGTTTTCGAGCAGGAAATTTATTTGAGGTTTGTAGGTCTCTTTTTTACATTTTTTTTCTTCTAAATACTTTGTACATTTAGCAGCATTTTTTCACATGGTGTAAATAATATATCATCACGTTTTCTAGCCATGTATAAATCTTAAACACACTAGTTTTAAGATTTAAGCTATACACATGGATTTTTAGGCAACATTCTGTTAAAGCCTGCTAGCTAGCTGTAGCGAGCCTTATTTATTTCTATACTTCTAAAAATTTTATTCAGTTTGGTACTTTATTATTTATATTAATGTTAAGATTGGACTTTCTTGCCAGCTTTTTAGCCACCTCTGGCTAAAATTAAAAGTAGTCAAATGCAATTTGGCTACAACAAAATTCTAAATTAATAATTCCTGTGCTAAACACATTGAGTAGCTATTCCACAGAATAAAAGTGGTGTATGGCGGCCCACGACTGCCATATTGAAAAAAGGGAATCAGAATTTATAGCAATTTAAAATTTAATTAAATTTCAATTTACTTATTGCGAAGCGAAATTGTGGAGCACGTTTGCTACGCGAAGTATACCAAGAGAATTATTGAAATTCTCAAAATTTCGATAGAAAAAAAATCATATAAAATCAGCGTAAGGAAATATGACTGATATTTTTTCACGAAAGGGTAGGTTATTTTTTTGTCTACAAGAACAAATAAGTTTGGACCGAACAGCTGTAATAAAAGTTAGCTAAAAATGCCAATGAGTTGGCTTTGTACCCCCTACCCCCCGTCTTTCGTACCCCCCCCCCCCCCCCGTTATTTCCCGATTTTCCGTTTGCCGAAAGCGAAAGACTTACATAGTTTATACCAAGTCCTGATAATAATTGGCTTAGCTGGCATGCTTTTTCTCTTAATATTTCGAGTTGGAAAGCTTGTAAGTACCTTTTCTTTGAAGGCACACTATATTAATTTGAACGTTTATAATGCGCACAAACGTGTTATATTTATCGCTTAATTAAAAAGAAGATTTTAAAGTACCAAATTATAAGCTTGAATTGGCATGTTTGTGGTATCCTTTTCATGCAGCAGAAGAAAAGTGAGTTGCGAAGGTATGGATGATTTGAAAGTTATTTTTACGTTTTTTCCTTGGTTTGATGTAGCTAGCTAACTAAATTACTTTTTGGTGCCTGAGGCCACCATGGAAAATATATTTTGCTGTCATTCTTCAATCGAATCATTAGCTAGCTACCTCTAGCTAGCTACAGTCAAAAGAAGAAAATTCAATCCACAAGTATTAAAAAAACTCTTTCTGTTTGAATTTTATTATAATATTTTTAAATATTTCCTAAAACTCAAGTTGCTTCTTTTTTTTGTTGTATCGTGGAAATAAATTTAAGTTGCCAATCGAAAACTAACAGGGGAAATAAAACACACCTCTTCATTCTTTAAGGTATTTGCTCATTTGTGGTTAAAAACTTTTGTACTGTTGTTGCTACTAGCATCTTTTTACTGATATATGTTCTAAATCTGAACTAGTTTATCAAACGGTGCCTTTACCTGGAAGTTTTACTTTGTTTACCTACTTTTGCATGTTGTTAAATTATTCAACACTCGAACCTCGCAATAAATTTTTCAAGAAGTGAGCTATGTACGACGTGTAAACTCATGAATGACCAGGTGAACTTTTGTTCGATAATGGTGGCGACCGTTAATGTAATTATTGTTTTTGGGAGATTAAGTTTGGACATATAGCTATAAAAATATTTAAAAAGATAAAAAAATTTAGGGCTTCATCATTTTCTTTACACATCTAACCCTACGTTTTTGTATTGTGTTTTATGAGCTTACAATAATGTGGTATAGCTAAGTTATGATACATAAAAACTACTCTTGAATGACCCTTTAAGGATGTGAAACCACATAATAGACCTTAACCAAATTTCGTGTTTTTCGTAACTTTTGTATTCAGTATGTTAGATTAGTATGCGTGTGAGTTTTTCAGTCTCAGGAAATCTTTTTGTGGTGCATTATTATTACTGTCAAATGCTGAATTTCTTGAGTTTTTTTTATATTGTTTGGGAAGAGTTCATTTACTTATTAATAAATTTATAAGAAGAATGGCACTTGCCACCCATACTACTCAGTAAATAAACTAATGGACAAATTTTCCTCCTCCAAAAGGAATTGTGAAAACGAAAGAAAATTTTGTCAGAGGAACATTGGTTTGTAAACCTTAAAATACTTTTCAGCCAAAACCAATCGATTTATTAATTTGTTTTTTATTAAGTTACAGTTAAACGTCCTTGTAATGTCAGCCCGCTGTTTCTTGTGATCATGTTTCTTATTATAAAAACATGTTTTTTTGTTTACAATAAGTCAGACAAACTGATATTTATTAGAATTAAACTAGGCCTTGTGTGTGCACTCCTATGTATAAAAACGATTGTTGTAACTTATAAAATTTCAGTGTGATTATGCCTGTAACATGGATGATGTTTTGAAATATTCTTTGTCGTTTTCTTATGGGTTCTAATGGGTTCTCATGGTTTTTGTTTTGTTTTTTTAGGTCATCTAGCTACACCTCGGAAGGCTGGAAGTTTAATGACAAGACAAGAATGTAATTTAACTACGTGCGAGACGTGATTAAACAAACAAATTAAACCCTATAGGATGTTGTCATTATTATTTTGTAAATTTTTAGATTTAAAAGATTGGATTCAAAATCACGTTTTTACTTACAAAAAATGGAAGTTAATTTCAAATGTTTTGTATTGTTAGAATGCTTTCAGAAATTTAAAACCCATGCAATTAAAATTTCCAGAAGATCTATTTTGTTTTATTATTTTCTGCACCAGTTTTCGTCTGATTTGTTCTTGCGTTGTTTTAGTGCCTACACAACTTCCGAATTAAGTCATACTTTGTTCTCACTTATGAAACTTTACGGTAGTTTAAAAAAAAGTGCAAGAAAATTCAGATTCTGGTTTGTTCTTATTTTCTAAAAAAATTCTCAGGTTGTTAGTTGTAAAAACAGTTTTGTTCCTATTCATCGGAAAATATTTGGGTCCTGTCCTTATACAGTTGTTCTTACAAAAAAAGCGCGTAGTCCTGTCACATTTCCTAGAAATTCTTAAAAATGTACCAGAGCAGGTGATTTAAATTGCTCAATTAGTTCTTGCAATTTTCCCGAATGTGGATGGCTGCTCGAAATTAAATTCTAGTGTAGCAAAATTGTATTTCGGCAAAATAAAAATTACGCTAGAGAATCAGTACGCCGTTTTCGCAAAACTGAGCGTCAAATGATCCTATGTTTTGTCCCATCCTGACTACAGCAGGGATTGGGAGGGTGCTAACAGCTTCAAGGACCATATCCCCGCGACCATTGCCGCCTCTGGTTCTTGATGAACACATTTTGCTTGCAACTTGCGAGAATGCTTCGCAACCTTTTTTTTAATTTCTAGTAAAAAATGAATTCAATTTAAATACAATTGAATTTTATTAAAACTTGATTCGATTTAAATCAAGCATTGCACCCTTCAGGGCTGCCATCGAAATATTAATTCGAATATGGATTGTGTTCGAAACGTGCAAACATGCTTTCAGGCAATGTCTTTTATATTGTTTACATACGTGTGTGCTAGCAGATTGTCGATACGATAAGAACTTGGAATTTCAACAAAAAATTAAAAGAGGATTTAAAAAAGTATGTAAGACAGAACGTGCAAAAAGAAAAAATTCCGGACTTTGTAAAAAAGGACTATTCCTTTTACCACTGGAGCATACGAACTTTAGATCGTAGAATAAAGCTTTGGTCAAAGGTGTCCAACATTTCATCCAACATAAAAAATTTTCGGTGTTGTATCAAATGTTGGACACGTTTGACCAAAAGCGAAATTTGAAAAAGAAGAAAAATATGTGTTGGAGGAAGCAAAAATGTGTTGGATGAAAGTTTGATCGCGATGAAACTTTTCATCCAACATTTACAGCTTAATCCAACACATTTTTCGTGTTGGATGCGTTTGACCACTTTTTCATCCAACATTACGCGTAAATGATGTCATTCTATTGCAATCGAATGCACTTCGAATGTTAAAACGTTCGAATTTCAAATATTGTGAAAAATAAACAGACTGTATTTATTACGTCAATATCACAGTACAGAGATGAGCAACTCAGACGAAGCCTTGATGAGCAATAGTTGAGACAGCGATTCTGTTAAAGGAAAAGCGTTTGAGAAATACAAGAAAGAGACAAATGTTTCTTCTGCTGCTAAAAATGCTCCTGTTGAAGAAACACTTGTCAATGATAAAGACAAAAAGAAAACGCAAGCGAAGAAAGTTCAGCCAAAAAAAAGGAAAGCTGACGATTCAGAAAATGACAAAAAAGATTGGGATGATGACGAAACGATATTGTTTTTTGAACTTTTGAAGGATAACCCATAGTTATGGGATGTGTTTCACAGCGATTACAGAAAACGGGATGTTAAAAATCTTGCTTACACAAGCATTGCAGATGTATTTGATACCAACGAAAAATCTGTA
The DNA here is from genome assembly GCF_029227915.1 of Hydractinia symbiolongicarpus. Lineage (NCBI taxonomy): Eukaryota > Metazoa > Cnidaria > Hydrozoa > Anthoathecata > Hydractiniidae > Hydractinia > Hydractinia symbiolongicarpus. The sequence goes on along the minus strand of NC_079878.1, from coordinate 23,400,424 downwards.
AAAGCAAAGATCAATGGGCTGAGAGCTCAATTAGGTCGGGAGAAAGAAAAAGAAATCAAAACGAAGAGTGGGCAACGAACAGCAGAACCTTACAGAAGTACGTGGATACACTACGATCGTTTGGCTTTTTTTTATTTCAGCCATTAGAGGTTCAAAAAGCAAGGATACTCTGCAAAAAAAAAGTTTCACTTCACTCTGATATAGAAGAAGATCCTGTCCCTGTCCCAAAAAAGAAATCCATCGCTAAGAGAAAATTAGATCTTTAAGCCAAATGTACTGAAAAGCCATAACATCATCAAAGAAGCCCGAAGAAGAAGCAAAACCATTGAAGGCTTCTCGCTTTTCTGTTTATGTAGAAGAAAAGCTGAATGGTTTAGAAAAACGTAACATAATTAATGCTGAAAAACGGATAAGTGACATTTTATTTGAGGCGGAAATTTCCAGCTTACTCTAATGTTCCACCAGCTTCGCAGAAACAAACCCCACAGAACCTTCCTACCCCACAATTCTACGTTATACCATGTCCAAATGGACCTTACACAAGAATGCTTCAAAGTTAAATACAGAAGACAGAAATACTTAATTCTTGCTTGTATATTTATCATTGTATTAGGAACATATTTTAAACTTACATTAAGAGGAAAGCAGGAAATATACAAATTATACTTGCTAGTAAACGATAATAATCAATAGATGAAGATTCAATCCCTGCAAAATAGTATTACTAGGCTTCTTCCTAAGCGTTAACGATCGTAAAACTAGTGAATAATTTATAACTTCATGATTCTAACACTCTCCGTGTAATTTACAGGGGTTGAGGCTTCACTTTTATTCATACAACGTATTTCAACAATGTTGCCATTGCCAAGGAACGGCACCATCACTCATCAAATAGTCTTTAATGTTTGCTCTTGTTAGTTTGGCTGAATTAGTAGCATTGTGACCAGTATTTGGTACTTCTAAGGAAAAAAATGAATTCTCATTGCGATCTTCTCGCCATTCTTCTTCCACTAAATTTCCATCTTGATCGTATGAGTCGGTTAGAGATCGGGGCCTGTAGACATTTTTTGAAGAACTACTCTTGCATAACATATTGCGTAATACTAGTGTGGTAAGAATTATGTTTTCGACTTTTTCGGGAGATAAATAAATTGGAGTAAAATATACCCTCCACATATTTGCCAATAGACCAAATAAGTTTTCAGAAATACGCCGAGCACGGCTGTGACGATAGTTATAAATCCGTTTATCGATTGTCAAATTACTTTGTGGGTAGGGCTTCATCATGTATCCATCCAAGAAAAACGTAGGGCATAAGGTCCTCATTCCCAGGTAATGTATCTCTCCCTGAAAGTATAATTGTACCATCTTCGATGCTTTTTTGCAATGCGGATTTGTTCCATACTACCCCGTCATTATTTCGACCGTTGCAATCAACAACGGCCCAGAGGCATTCATAGCTTGGCCCAGAGGCATTCATAGCTTGGACCAGCAATTGCCATCAATATTAGAGTGTTTTTTTATAGTTAAAATAAAACGAGCGTTTGCTGACTTTCTAATCGCAACATGCGTGCAACATTCATTCTCTCTGCCGTCAATAGCCCCCAATGAATGCGGAAAATCCCATCTACTTTTAAAACGATCGGCAATTTTAAGCCACTCATCGGTCAAAGAAGGTAAAGGTATAAATATCGGCACCATTCTTTCCACGATAGTATCACAACAACCAGCCACAATGTAAGAAACAGCTGCTTTTACGAAATTAAAAGGAAAGAGAACGAAACGTTTCTCCTGTCGCCAAAAATCGTAGGGTTAATGCATGATAAGTAAATGGAGTTCCAAAGCTGGACCTTTCCCTTGACGATCTATGGTTGCATCGACACATCAAGCAAAAAGATTCTATGGTTAAAGGTTTGTGTAACCAATTCAAAACCTAAAGTAATCGGCCGATGGTATCTAAAATACCTTTACGAACACCGTATAGTTCCAGCCTATATACGTTTTGACAAAGGTACTGAAACTGTAGTGATGTCCACAATGCATGCTTTTTTAGGACAGGATCATGGGGATTAAGAGGATCCAACATATTTATGGGCCATCGACTTTCAATAAGGTTTATGATATTGTTTATATGTGATCAAAGCAAAACATTTTCCAGTTATTTGAATATTTTTTCTGAACCCTAGATTGAACGATGGTAAGAAAAACTCCATGACCGTTTGGAGAAGTATTTTAAGACTGACTTGGCATGGATCGAAGATCAAGGGCATTCCGGCCGAATGAAGAAAAGTATAGGTATATACGTGTTTCTTTGAATTCTAACAAACATAACAAAAACAAATATCATGTACAAATTCAAGAATATACATAAACTTAAGGGAAGAAAAAGTTCTATATAATTTATTCCTGGTTTGAAATCATGTCATGTGGAGAAAATATATTTCAATTTATATGTATAGGCAAATCCTAGCATATGTAATGATTCCATTAACACAGAGGGAGCTGGACGAATTTAAGGTTATTGTGTAGAATTCACATAGAATATGGCATCAAAAAAATACATTCATGCCGGGTGAAATTCCCAATCGCATTTATGATTTTCCAGAAGCTTGTGGATTAAAAAAATGCGGTAAGGACTTATATACTCAGAAATTAGTTGTAAAACAGGTCAAAAATCATAGTGATAATACCTTCATAACAAAATATAGAAATAACAAAATGACAAATAAAAAAATGAAAAAAATATTCCAGGTGAAAAATTAGGCTTAAATTAAAAAAGTACACTACTATCTTATTTCAGGTTTTTCCATAAAAAAAGAAGTTGCTACAGTCTCTGGAGTGCTGAATGTATCAAATAATTCTAAGATGATGAATTTCAAGCAATATGCGAATCTATAATAAAAGAACCAGAAAAAATTCATGCGGCAGATCATGTTTAGTCATATGGAGAGAATCACAATGCTCGCCAATATTTGTATCCAGACATTCCTCTTCATTTCGTTTTCAATAACGACAGGAAAGTTTGGACACCCAGGCAAAACTTTCACCCTAAAATTGTCTCCAGAATGTATAGTGTAAGTCCTCGCGCAGGTGAGCTTTTTTATTTACGTTTGCTATTATTGCATACGCGTGGTGTAACATCTTATGAAGATTTAAGAACCGTGGATGGCAATGTTGCTGAAACATTTCGTGAAACCTGTATATTACGTGGACTCCTGCAAGATGACACTGAATAGAACAATACTTTGCAGGAAGCTGTCAACTTTCAGATGCCTCGACAATTGAGACAACTGTTTGCAGTAATACTTATCCACTGTCAACCTTCTGATCCTTATACTTTCTGGACAAGGTACAAGGGTTCTATGTGTGATGATTATCTTCGCCAAATAAATGAGGATCAAGCTGAGTACAGGGTGCTTCAAGATATTCATTCTGTACTTAGACAATTTGGTTAATCTCTAACTGATTTTAATTTACATGAAATACCTCCAGCTGAGGCTGAAAGAGCTTCTCAACTGAGAGCTCAACTTACTGAAGAACAGACAGCACTGGCTCATGCAGTTATAGAAGCTGTTGCAAATGTTGCTAACAATACGACCCAAAATAACCGTTTGCTTTATTTGGAAGGTGCTGGTTGCTGATTAACTCACAACATAAAAACGAGACCAGGAGAACAAGAATTTGCTGCATGGCTTCTGCAACTTGGGAAAGGTGTTTTACCTGTTCGGGAACACCTACCATTCCAAGATGCAATTGAAGTGCCATTTAATTGTGTGTTACAGCAAAATGGGGACATTTGCAAATTAAAATATTTTTGACCCCTTAGGTTGCACAATTGCACAACCAGTATATATGTATTTGTAAAATCTGTGTAAAATACCTCTTGCTGGGACATTAGCAAGTTTAAGTATTGTTGGCGACTTAAGTTGCAACATTGCACAACCAGTATATATATATTTGTAGAATATGTGTAAGATGAATCTTACGGGGACATTTGCAAATTTAAATATTTTTGTCGACCTAAGTTGGAAAAGTCAACAACCAGTATATATATTTGTAAAATGTGTGCCAAATCATCTAGCGGGGACATTGGCACGATATAACCGAATGGGCAATTTTTCAGGCTCTAGAATGTTTAATATCCATGTATACTTTAAAATTTGTGTGGAGAATGACTCTCACGGGAGCATTGCGTACTGTGAAGACATTGCGCGGTGATATTGCGTGTATATTTTGTGTTTCGGCCGAAGTTATCGTATTATGTATGTGTTATAAATTGCATCTAACGGGAACATTTGGAAGTTTGCTTATTTTTGGTGGCTTAAGTTGGGAAAGTCCACAACAAGTATATATATTTGTAAAATGTGTGTAAAATGAATCTTTCGGGGACATAAGGATGCTTAGATAGTTTTGTCCACTTAATTTGGAAAATTTCACAATCAATATATATATAATTGTAGAATGTGTGTAAGACGAACCTTACGGGGACATTTGCAAATTTAAACATTTTTGACCACTTAGGTTGCACAATTGCATAACCAGTATATATGTATTTGTAAAATGTGTGTAAGATACATCTTGCGGGGACATTAGCAAGTTTAAGTATTGCTGGCGACTTAAGTTGCAAAATTGCACAACCAGTATATATATATTTGTAAAATATGTGTAAGACGAACCTTACGGGGACATTTGCAAATATAAATATTTTTGACCACTTAGGTTGCAAAAATCCACAGCCAATATATATGTACTTGTAAAATGTGTGTAAGATACATCTTACGGGAACATTAGCAAGTTTAAGTATTGTTGTCGACTTAAGTTGCACAATTGCACAACCAGTATATATACATATTTGTAAAATATGTGTAAGAGGAATCTTACGGGGACATTTGCAAATTTAAATACTTTTGACCACTTAGGTTGCAAAATTCCACAACCACTATATATATGTACTTGTAAAATCTGTGTAAGATACATCTTGCGGGGACATTAGCAAGTTTAAGTATTGTTGGCGACTTAAGTTGCAAAATTGCACAACCAGTATATATATATTTGTAAAATATGTGTAAGATGAATCTTACGGGGATACTTGCAAATTTAAATATTTTTGTCGACCTAGGTTGCAAAATTCCACAACCAGTATATATATATTTGTAAAATATGTGTAAGATGAATCTTACGGGGACATTTGCAAGTTTAAATATTTTTGTCGACCTAAGTTGGAAAAGTCAACAACCAGTATATATATATTTGTAAAATATGTGTAAGATGAATCTTACAGGGACATTTGCAAATTTAAATATGTTTGTCGACCTAAGTTGGAAGAGTCAACGGCCAGTATATATATTTGTAAAATGTGTGCCAAATCATCTAGCGGGGACATTGGCACGATATAACCGAATGGGCAATTTTTCAGGCTCTAGAATGTTTAATATCCATGTATACTTTAAAATTTGTGTGGAGAATGACTCTCACGGGAGCATTGCGTACTGTGAAGATATTGCGCGGTGACATTGCGTGTATGTTTTGTGTTTCGGCCGAAGTTACCGTATTATGCATGTGTTATAAAATGCATCTAATGGGAACATTTGGAAGTTTGCTTATTGTTGGAGGCTTAAGTTGGGAAAGTCCACAACAAGTTTATATATTTGTAAAATGTGTGTAAAATGCATCTTTCGGGGACATAAGGATGCTTAGATAGTTTTGTCCACTTAATTTGGAAAATTTCACAATCAATATATATATAATTGTAGAATGTGTGTAAGACGAACCTTACGGGGACATTTGCAATTATAAATATTTTTGACCACTTAGGTTGCAAAAATCCACAGCCAATATATATGTACTTGTAAAATGTGTGTAAGATACATCTTACGGGGACAATTGCAAATTTAAACATTTTTGACCACTTAGGTTGCACAATTGCATAACCAGTATATATGTATTTGTAAAATGTGTGTAAGATACATCTTGCGGGGACATTAGCAAGTTTAAGTATTGCTGGCGACTTAAGTTGCAAAATTGCACAACCAGTATATATATATTTGTAAAATATGTGTAAGATGAATCTTACGGGGACATTTGCAAATTTAAATATGTTTGTCGACCTAAGTTGGATGAGTCAACGGCCAGTATATATATTTGTAAAATGTGTGCCAAATCATCTAGCGGGGACATTGGCACGATATAACCGAATGGGCAACTTTTCAGGCTCTAGAATGTTTAATATCCATATATACTTTAAAATTTGTGTGGAGAATTACTCTCACGGGAGCATTGCGTACTGTGAAGATGTTGCGTGGTGACATTGCGTGTATATTTTGTGTTTCGGCCGAAGTTACCGTATTATGTATGTGTTATAAAATGCATCTAACGGGAACATTTGGAAGTTTGCTTATTTTTGGTGGCTTAAGTTGGGAAAGTCCACAACAAGTATATATATTTGTAAAATGTGTGTAAAATGCATCTTTCGGGGACATAAGGATGCTTGGATAGTTTTGTCCACTTAATTTGGAAAATTTCACAATCAATATATATATAATTGTAGAATGTGTGTAAGACGAACCTTACGGTGACATTTGCAAATATAAATATTTTTGACCACTTAGGTTGCAAAAATCCACAGCCAATATTTATGTATTTGTAAAATATGCGTAAGGTACATCTTACGGGGACATTAGCAAGTTTAAGTATTGTTGTCGACTTAAGTTGCACAATTGCACAACCAGTATATATACATATTTGTAAAATATGTGTAAGAGGAATCTTACGGGGACATTTGCAAATTTAAATACTTTTGACCACTTAGGTTGCAAAATTCCACAACCAATATATATTGATATGTATTTGTGAAATGTGTGTAAGATACATCTTACGGGGACATTAGCAAGTTTAAGTATTGTTGTCGACTTAAGTTGCACAATTGCAGAACAAGTATATATATATATTTGTAAAATATGTGTAAGATGAATCTTACGGGGACATTTGCAAATTTAAACATTTTTGACCACTTAGGTTGCACAATTGCATAACCAGTATATATGTATTTGTAAAATGTGTGTAAGATACATCTTGCGGGGACATTAGCAAGTTTAAGTATTGCTGGCGACTTAAGTTGCAAAATTGCACAACCAGTATATATATATTTGTAAAATATGTGTAAGACGAACATTACGGGGACATTTGCAAATATAAATATTTTTGACCACTTATGTTGCAAAAATCCACAGCCAATATATATGTACTTGTAAAATGTGTGTAAGATACATCTTACGGGGACATTAGCAAGTTTAAGTATTGTTGTCGAATTAAGTTGCACAATTGCACAACCAGTATATATACATATTTGTAAAATATGTGTAAGAGGAATCTTACGGGGACATTTGCAAATTTAAATACTTTTGACCACTTAGGTTGCAAAATTCCACAACCACTATATATATGTACTTGTAAAATGTGTGTAAGATACATCTTACGGGGACATTAGCAAGTTTAGGTATTGTTGGCGACTTAAGTTGCAAAATTGCACAACCTGTATAAATATATTAGTAAAATATGTGTAAGATGAATCTTACGGGGACATTTGCAAATATAAATATTTTTGACCACTTAGGTTGCAAAAATCCACAGCCAATATATATGTATTTGTAAAATGTGTGTAAGATACATCTTACGGGGACATTAGCAAGTTTAAGTATTGTTGTCAACTTAAGCTACACAATTGCACAACCAGTATATATACATATTTGTAAAATATGTGTAAGAGGAATCTTACGGGAACATTTGCAAATTTAAATACTTTTGACCACTTAGGTTGCAAAATTCCACAACCACTATATATATGTACTTGTAAAATGTGTGTAAGATACATCTTACGGGGACATTAGCAAGTTTAGGTATTGTTGGCGACTTAAGTTGCAAAATTGCACAACCTGTATAAATATATTTGTAAAATATGTGTAAGATGAATCTTACGGGGACATTTGCAAATTTAAATATTTTTGACCCCTTAGGCTGCACAATTGCACAAGCAGTATATATGTATTTGTAAAATCTGTGTAAGATACATCTTGCGGGGACATTAGCAAGTTTAAGTATTGTTGGCGATTTAAGCTGCAAAATAGCACAACCAGTTTATATATATTTGTAGAATATGTGTAAGATGAATCTTACGGGGACATTTGCAAATTTAAATATTTTTGTTGACCTAGGTTGCAAAATTCCACAACCAGTATATATATATTTGTATAATATGTGGAAGATGAATCTTACGGGGACATTTGCAAATTTAAATATGTTTGTCGACCTAAGTTGGATGAGTCAACGGCCAGTATATATATTTGTAAAATGTGTGCCAAATCATCTAGCGGGGACATTGGCACGATATAACCGAATGGGCAACTTTTCAGGCTCTAGAATGTTTAATATCCATATATACTTTAAAATTTGTGTGGAGAATTACTCTCACGGGAGCATTGCGTACTGTGAAGATGTTGCGTGGTGACATTGCGTGTATATTTTGTGTTTCGGCCGAAGTTACCGTATTATGTATGTGTTATAAAATGCATCTAACGGGAACATTTGGAAGTTTGCTTATTTTTGGTGGCTTAAGTTGGGAAAGTCCACAACAAGTATATATATTTGTAAAATGTGTGTAAAATGCATCTTTCGGGGACATAAGGATGCTTAGATAGTTTTGTCCACTTAATTTGGAAAATTTCACAATCAATATATATATAATTGTAGAATGTGTGTAAGACGAACCTTACGGGGACATTTGCAAATATAAATATTTTTGACCACTTAGGTTGCAAAATTCCACAGCCAATATATATATGTATTTGTGAAATGTGTGTAAGATACATCTTACGGGGACATTAGCAAGTTTAAGTATTGTTGTCGACTTAAGTTGCACAATTGCAGAACCAGTATATATATATATTTGTAAAATATGTGTAAGATGAATCTTACGGGTACATTTGAAAATTTAAACATTTTTGACCACTTAGGTTGCACAATTGCACAACCATTATATATGTATTTGTAAAATGTGTGTAAGATACATCTTGCGGGGAGATTAGCAAGTTTAGGTATTGTTGGCGACTTAAGTTGCAAAATTGCACAACCTGTATAAATATATTAGTAAAATATGTGTAAGATGAATCTTACGGGGACATTTGCAAATATAAATATTTTTGACCACTTAGGTTGCAAAAATCCACAGCCAATATATATGTATTTGTAAAATGTGTGTAAGATACATCTTACGGGGACATTAGCAAGTTTAAGTATTGTTGTCAACTTAAGCTACACAATTGCACAACCACTATATATACATATTTGTAAAATATGTGTAAGAGGAATCTTACGGGAACATTTGCAAATTTAAACACTTTTGACCACTTAGGTTGCAAAATTCCACAGCCAATATATATATGTATTTGTGAAATGTGTGTAAGATACATCTTACGGGGACATTAGCAAGTTTAGGTATTGTTGTCGACTTAAGTTGCATAATTGCAGAACCAGTATATATATATATATTTGTAAAATATGTGTAAGATGAATCTTACGGGTACATTTGCAAATTTAAACATTTTTGACCACTTAGGTTGCACAATTGCACAACAAGTATATATGTATTTGTAAAATGTGTGTAAGATACATCTTGCGGGGAGATTAGCAAGTTTACGTATTGCTGGCGACTTAAGTTGCAAAATTGCACAACCAGTATATATATATTTGTAAAATATGTGTAAGATGAATCTTACGGGGACATTTGCAAGTTTAAATATTTTTGTCGACCTAAGTTGGAAAAGTCAACAACCAGTATATATATTTGTAAAATGTGTGCCAAATCATCTAGCGGGGACATTGGCACGATATAACCGAATGGGCAATTTTTCAGGCTCTAGAATGTTTAATATCCATGTATACTTTAAAATTTGTGTGAGAATGACTCTCACGGGAGCATTGCGTACTGTGAAGATATTGCGCGGTGACATTGCGTGTATGTTTTGTGTTTCGGCCGAAGTTACCGTATTATGTATGTGTTATAAAATGCATCTAATGGGAACATTTGGAAGTTTGCTTATTGTTGGTGGCTTAAGTTGGGAAAGTCCACAACAAGTATATATATTTGTAAAATGTGTGTAAAATGCATCATCTTTCGGGGACATAAGGATGCTTAGATAGTTTTGTCCACTTAATTTGGAAATTTTCACAATCAATATATATATAATTGTAGAATGTGTGTAAAACGAACCTTACGGGGACATTTGCAAATATAAATATTTTTGACCACTTACGTTGCAAAAATCCACAGCCAATATATATGTACTTGTAAAATGTGTGTAAGATACATCTTACGGGGACATTAGCAAGTTTAAGTATTGTTGTCAACTTAAGCTACACAATTGCACAACCAGTATATATACATATTTGTAAAATATGTGTAAGAGGAATCTTATGGGGACATTTGCAAATTTAAACACTTTTGACCACTTAGGTTGCAAAATTCCACAGCCAATATATATATGTATTTGTGAAATGTGTGTAAGATACATCTTACGGGGACATTAGCAAGTTTAAGTATTGTTGTCGACTTAAGTTGCACAATTGCAGAACCAGTATATATATATATTTGTAAAATATGTGTAAGATGAATCTTACGGGTACATTTGAAAATTTAAACATTTTTGACCACTTAGGTTGCACAATTGCACAACCATTATATATGTATTTGTAAAATGTGTGTAAGATACATCTTGCGGGGAGATTAGCAAGTTTAGGTATTGTTGGCGACTTAAGTTGCAAAATTGCACAACCTGTATAAATATATTAGTAAAATATGTGTAAGATGAATCTTACGGGGACATTTGCAAATATAAATATTTTTGACCACTTAGGTTGCAAAAATCCACAGCCAATATATATGTATTTGTAAAATGTGTGTAAGATACATCTTACGGGGACATTAGCAAGTTTAAGTATTGTTGTCAACTTAAGCTACACAATTGCACAACCAGTATATATACATATTTGTAAAATATGTGTAAGAGGAATCTTACGGGAACATTTGCAAATTTAAACACTTTTGACCACTTAGGTTGCAAAATTCCACAGCCAATATATATATGTATTTGTGAAATGTGTGTAAGATACATCTTACGGGGACATTAGCAAGTTTAGGTATTGTTGTCGACTTAAGTTGCATAATTGCAGAACCAGTATATATATATATATTTGTAAAATATGTGTAAGATGAATCTTACGGGTACATTTGCAAATTTAAACATTTTTGACCACTTAGGTTGCACAATTGCACAACCAGTATATATGTATTTGTAAAATGTGTGTAAGATACATCTTGCGGGGAGATTAGCAAGTTTACGTATTGCTGGCGACTTAAGTTGCAAAATTGCACAACCAGTATATATATATTTGTAAAATATGTGTAAGATGAATCTTACGGGGACATTTGCAAGTTTAAATATTTTTGTCGACCTAAGTTGGAAAAGTCAACAACCAGTATATATATTTGTAAAATGTGTGCCAAATCATCTAGCGGGGACATTGGCACGATATAACCGAATGGGCAATTTTTCAGGCTCTAGAATGTTTAATATCCATGTATACTTTAAAATTTGTGTGAGAATGACTCTCACGGGAGCATTGCGTACTGTGAAGATATTGCGCGGTGACATTGCGTGTATGTTTTGTGTTTCGGCCGAAGTTACCGTATTATGTATGTGTTATAAAATGCATCTAATGGGAACATTTGGAAGTTTGCTTATTGTTGGTGGCTTAAGTTGGGAAAGTCCACAACAAGTATATATATTTGTAAAATGTGTGTAAAATGCATCTTTCGGGGACATAAGGATGCTTAGATAGTTTTGTCCACTTAATTTGGAAATTTTCACAATCAATATATATATAATTGTAGAATGTGTGTAAAACGAACCTTACGGGGACATTTGCAAATATAAATATTTTTGACCACTTACGTTGCAAAAATCCACAGCCAATATATATGTACTTGTAAAATGTGTGTAAGATACATCTTACGGGGACATTAGCAAGTTTAAGTATTGTTGTCAACTTAAGCTACACAATTGCACAACCAGTATATATACATATTTGTAAAATATGTGTAAGAGGAATCTTACGGGGACATTTGCAAATTTAAACACTTTTGACCAATTAGGTTGCAAAATTCCACAGCCAATATATATATGTATTTGTGAAATGTGTGTAAGATACATCTTACGGGGACATTAGCAAGTTTAAGTATTGTTGTCGACTTAAGTTGCACAATTGCAGAACCAGTATATATATATATTTGTAAAATATGTGTAAGATGAATCTTACGGGTACATTTGAAAATTTAAACATTTTTGACCACTTAGGTTGCACAATTGCACAACCATTATATATGTATTTGTAAAATGTGTGTAAGATACATCTTGCGGGGAGATTAGCAAGTTTAAGTATTGCTGGCGACTTAAGTTGCATAATTGCAGAACCAGTATATATATATATATTTGTAAAATATGTGTAAGATGAATCTTACGGGTACATTTGCAAATTTAAACATTTTTGACCACTTAGGTTGCACAATTGCACAACCAGTATATATGTATTTGTAAAATGTGTGTAAGATACATCTTGCGGGGAGATTAGCAAGTTTACGTATTGCTGGCGACTTAAGTTGCAAAATTGCACAACCAGTATATATATATTTGTAAAATATGTGTAAGATGAATCTTACGGGGACATTTGCAAGTTTAAATATTTTTGTCGACCTAAGTTGGAAGAGTCAACGGCCAGTATATATATTTGTAAAATGTGTGCCAAATCATCTAGCGGGGACATTGGCACGATATAACCGAATGGGCAATTTTTCAGGCTCTAGAATGTTTAATATCCATGTATACTTTAAAATTTGTGTGGAGAATGACTCTCACGGGAGCATTGCGTACTGTGAAGATATTGCGCGGTGACATTGCGTGTATGTTTTGTGTTTCGGCCGAAGTTACCGTATTATGCATGTGTTATAAAATGCATCTAATGGGAACATTTGGAAGTTTGCTTATTGTTGGAGGCTTAAGTTGGGAAAGTCCACAACAAGTATATATATTTGTAAAATGTGTGTAAAATGCATCTTTCGGGGACATAAGGATGCTTAGATAGTTTTGTCCACTTAATTTGGAAAATTTCACAATCAATATATATATAATTGTAGAATGTGTGTAAGACGAACCTTACGGGGACATTTGCAATTATAAATATTTTTGACCACTTAGGTTGCAAAAATCCACAGCCAATATATATGTACTTGTAAAATGTGTGTAAGATACATCTTACGGGGACATTTGCAAATTTAAACATTTTTGACCACTTAGGTTGCACAATTGCATAACCAGTATATATGTATTTGTAAAATGTGTGTAAGATACATCTTGCGGGGACATTAGCAAGTTTAAGTATTGCTGGCGACTTAAGTTGCAAAATTGCACAACCAGTATATATATATTTGTAAAATATGTGTAAGACGAACCTTACGGGGACATTTGCAAATATAAATATTTTTGACCACTTAGGTTGCAAAAATCCACAGCCAATATATATGTACTTGTAAAATGTGTGTAAGATACATCTTACGGGAACATTAGCAAGTTTAAGTATTGTTGTCGACTTAAGTTGCACAATTGCACAACCAGTATATATACATATTTGTAAAATATGTGTAAGAGGAATCTTACGGGGACATTTGCAAATTTAAATACTTTTGACCACTTAGGTTGCAAAATTCCACAACCACTATATATATGTACTTGTAAAATGTGTGTAAGATACATCTTACGGGGACATTAGCAAGTTTAGGTATTGTTGGCGACTTAAGTTGCAAAATTGCACAACCTGTATAAATATATTTGTAAAATATGTGTAAGATGAATCTTACGGGGACATTTGCAAATTTAAATATTTTTGACCCCTTAGGCTGCACAATTGCACAAGCAGTATATATGTATTTGTAAAATCTGTGTAAGATACATCTTGCGGGGACATTAGCAAGTTTAAGTATTGTTGGCGATTTAAGCTGCAAAATAGCACAACCAGTTTATATATATTTGTAGAATATGTGTAAGATGAATCTTACGGGGACATTTGCAAATTTAAATATTTTTGTTGACCTAGGTTGCAAAATTCCACAACCAGTATATATATATTTGTATAATATGTGTAAGATGAATCTTACGGGGACATTTGCAAATTTAAATATGTTTGTCGACCTAAGTTGGATGAGTCAACGGCCAGTATATATATTTGTAAAATGTGTGCCAAATCATCTAGCGGGGACATTGGCACGATATAACCGAATGGGCAACTTTTCAGGCTCTAGAATGTTTAATATCCATATATACTTTAAAATTTGTGTGGAGAATTACTCTCACGGGAGCATTGCGTACTGTGAAGATGTTGCGTGGTGACATTGCGTGTATATTTTGTGTTTCGGCCGAAGTTACCGTATTATGTATGTGTTATAAAATGCATCTAACGGGAACATTTGGAAGTTTGCTTATTTTTGGTGGCTTAAGTTGGGAAAGTCCACAACAAGTATATATATTTGTAAAATGTGTGTAAAATGCATCTTTCGGGGACATAAGGATGCTTAGATAGTTTTGTCCACTTAATTTGGAAAATTTCACAATCAATATATATATAATTGTAGAATGTGTGTAAGACGAACCTTACGGGGACATTTGCAAATATAAATATTTTTGACCACTTAGGTTGCAAAAATCCACAGCCAATATTTATGTATTTGTAAAATATGCGTAAAGTACATCTTACGGGGACATTAGCAAGTTTAAGTATTGTTGTCAACTTAAGCTACACAATTGCACAACCAGTATATATACATATTTGTAAAATATGTGTAAGAGGAATCTTACGGGGACATTTGCAAATTTAAACACTTTTGACCACTTAGGTTGCAAAATTCCACAACCAATATATATATATATGTATTTGTGAAATGTGTGTAAGATACATCTTACGGGGACATTAGCAAGTTTAAGTATTGTTGTCGACTTAAGTTGCACAATTGCAGAACAAGTATATATATATATTTGTAAAATATGTGTAAGATGAATCTTACGGGGACATTTGCAAATTTAAACATTTTTGACCACTTAGGTTGCACAATTGCATAACCAGTATATATGTATTTGTAAAATGTGTGTAAGATACATCTTGCGGGGACATTAGCAAGTTTAAGTATTGCTGGCGACTTAAGTTGCAAAATTGCACAACCAGTATATATATATTTGTAAAATATGTGTAAGACGAACCTTACGGGGACATTTGCAAATATAAATATTTTTGACCACTTATGTTGCAAAAATCCACAGCCAATATATATGTACTTGTAAAATGTGTGTAAGATACATCTTACGGGGACATTAGCAAGTTTAAGTATTGTTGTCGAATTAAGTTGCACAATTGCACAACCAGTATATATACATATTTGTAAAATATGTGTAAGAGGAATCTTACGGGGACATTTGCAAATTTAAATACTTTTGACCACTTAGGTTGCAAAATTCCACAACCACTATATATATGTACTTGTAAAATGTGTGTAAGATACATCTTACGGGGACATTAGCAAGTTTAGGTATTGTTGGCGACTTAAGTTGCAAAATTGCACAACCTGTATAAATATATTAGTAAAATATGTGTAAGATGAATCTTACGGGGACATTTGCAAATATAAATATTTTTGACCACTTAGGTTGCAAAAATCCACAGCCAATATATATGTATTTGTAAAATGTGTGTAAGATACATCTTACGGGGACATTAGCAAGTTTAAGTATTGTTGTCAACTTAAGCTACACAATTGCACAACCAGTATATATACATATTTGTAAAATATGTGTAAGAGGAATCTTACGGGAACATTTGCAAATTTAAACACTTTTGACCACTTAGGTTGCAAAATTCCACAGCCAATATATATATGTATTTGTGAAATGTGTGTAAGATACATCTTACGGGGACATTAGCAAGTTTAGGTATTGTTGTCGACTTAAGTTGCATAATTGCAGAACCAGTATATATATATATATTTGTAAAATATGTGTAAGATGAATCTTACGGGTACATTTGCAAATTTAAACATTTTTGACCACTTAGGTTGCACAATTGCACAACCAGTATATATGTATTTGTAAAATGTGTGTAAGATACATCTTGCGGGGAGATTAGCAAGTTTACGTATTGCTGGCGACTTAAGTTGCAAAATTGCACAACCAGTATATATATATTTGTAAAATATGTGTAAGATGAATCTTACGGGGACATTTGCAAGTTTAAATATTTTTGTCGACCTAAGTTGGAAAAGTCAACAACCAGTATATATATTTTTAAAATGTGTGCCAAATCATCTAGCGGGGACATTGGCACGATATAACCGAATGGGCAATTTTTCAGGCTCTAGAATGTTTAATATCCATGTATACTTTAAAATTTGTGTGAGAATGACTCTCACGGGAGCATTGCGTACTGTGAAGATATTGCGCGGTGACATTGCGTGTATGTTTTGTGTTTCGGCCGAAGTTACCGTATTATGTATGTGTTATAAAATGCATCTAATGGGAACATTGGGAAGTTTGCTTATTGTTGGTGGCTTAAGTTGGGAAAGTCCACAACAAGTATATATATTTGTAAAATGTGTGTAAAATGCATCATCTTTCGGGGACATAAGGATGCTTAGATAGTTTTGTCCACTTAATTTGGAAATTTTCACAATCAATATATATATAATTGTAGAATGTGTGTAAAACGAACCTTACGGGGACATTTGCAAATATAAATATTTTTGACCACTTACGTTGCAAAAATCCACAGCCAATATATATGTACTTGTAAAATGTGTGTAAGATACATCTTACGGGGACATTTGCAAATTTAAACATTTTTGACCACTTAGGTTGCACAATTGCATAACCAGTATATATGTATTTGTAAAATGTGTGTAAGATACATCTTGCGGGGACATTAGCAAGTTTAAGTATT
This sequence comes from Hydractinia symbiolongicarpus, assembly GCF_029227915.1. NCBI lineage: Eukaryota > Metazoa > Cnidaria > Hydrozoa > Anthoathecata > Hydractiniidae > Hydractinia > Hydractinia symbiolongicarpus. The sequence continues at coordinate 23,383,339 of NC_079878.1, read as the reverse complement.
GTTGTCAACTTAAGCTACACAATTGCACAACCAGTATATATACATATTTGTAAAATATGTGTAAGAGGAATCTTATGGGGACATTTGCAAATTTAAACACTTTTGACCACTTAGGTTGCAAAATTCCACAGCCAATATATATATGTATTTGTGAAATGTGTGTAAGATACATCTTACGGGGACATTAGCAAGTTTAAGTATTGTTGTCGACTTAAGTTGCACAATTGTAGAACCAGTATATATATATATTTGTAAAATATGTGTAAGATGAATCTTACGGGTACATTTGAAAATTTAAACATTTTTGACCACTTAGGTTGCACAATTGCACAACCATTATATATGTATTTGTAAAATGTGTGTAAGATACATCTTGCGGGGAGATTAGCAAGTTTAGGTATTGTTGGCGACTTAAGTTGCAAAATTGCACAACCTGTATAAATATATTAGTAAAATATGTGTAAGATGAATCTTACGGGGACATTTGCAAATATAAATATTTTTGACCACTTAGGTTGCAAAAATCCACAGCCAATATATATGTATTTGTAAGATGTGTGTAAGATACATCTTACGGGGACATTAGCAAGTTTAAGTATTGTTGTCAACTTAAGCTACACAATTGCACAACCAGTATATATACATATTTGTAAAATATGTGTAAGAGGAATCTTACGGGAACATTTGCAAATTTAAACACTTTTGACCACTTAGGTTGCAAAATTCCACAGCCAATATATATATGTATTTGTGAAATGTGTGTAAGATACATCTTACGGGTACATTTGCAAATTTAAACATTTTTGACCACTTAGGTTGCACAATTGCACAACCAGTATATATGTATTTGTAAAATGTGTGTAAGATACATCTTGCGGGGAGATTAGCAAGTTTACGTATTGCTGGCGACTTAAGTTGCAAAATTGCACAACCAGTATATATATATTTGTAAAATATGTGTAAGATGAATCTTACGGGGACATTTGCAAGTTTAAATATTTTCGTCGACCTAAGTTGGAAAAGTCAACAACCAGTATATATATTTGTAAAATGTGTGCCAAATCATCTAGCGGGGACATTGGCACGATATAACCGAATGGGCAATTTTTCAGGCTCTAGAATGTTTAATATCCATGTATACTTTAAAATTTGTGTGAGAATGACTCTCACGGGAGCATTGCGTACTGTGAAGATATTGCGCGGTGACATTGCGTGTATGTTTTGTGTTTCGGCCGAAGTTACCGTATTATGTATGTGTTATAAAATGCATCTAATGGGAACATTTGGAAGTTTGCTTATTGTTGGTGGCTTAAGTTGGGAAAGTCCACAACAAGTATATATATTTGTAAAATGTGTGTAAAATGCATCATCTTTCGGGGACATAAGGATGCTTAGATAGTTTTGTCCACTTAATTTGGAAATTTTCACAATCATATATATATAATTGTAGAATGTGTGTAAAACGAACCTTACGGGGACATTTGCAAATATAAATATTTTTGACCACTTACGTTGCAAAAATCCACAGCCATTATATATGTACTTGTAAAATGTGTGTAAGATACATCTTACGGGGACATTAGCAAGTTTAAGTATTGTTGTCAACTTAAGCTACACAATTGCACAACCAGTATATATACATATTTGAAAATATGTGTAAGAGGAATCTTACGGGGACATTTGCAAATTTAAACACTTTTGACCACTTAAGTTGCAAAATTCCACAGCCAATATATATATGTATTTGTGAAATGTGTGTAAGATACATCTTACGGGGACATTAGCAAGTTTAAGTATTGTTGTCGACTTAAGTTGCACAATTGCAGAACCAGTATATATATATATTTGTAAAATATGTGTAAGATGAATCTTACGGGTACATTTGAAAATTTAAACATTTTTGACCACTTAGGTTACACAATTGCACAACCATTATATATGTATTTGTAAAATGTGTGTAAGATACATCTTGCGGGGAGATTAGCAAGTTTAAGTATTGCTGGCGACTTAAGTTGCAAAATTGCACAACCAGTATATATACATATTTGTAAAACATGTGTAAGAGGAATCTTACGGGGACAATTGCAAATTTAAATACTTTTGACCACTTAGGTTGCAAAATTCCATAACCAATATATATATGTATTTGTGAAATATGTGTAAGATGAATCTTACGGGGACATTTGCAAATTTAAATATTTTTGTTGACCTAGGTTGCAAAACTCCACAACCAGTATATATATATTTGTAAAATATGTGTAAGATGAATCTTACGGGGACATTTCCAAATTTAAATATGTTTGTCGACCTAAGTTGGAAGAGTCAACGGCCAGTATATATATTTGTAAAATGTGTGCCAAATCATCTAGCGGGGACATTGGCGCGATATAACCGAATGGGCAACTTTTCAGGCTCTAGAATGTTTAATATCCATATATACTTTAAAATTTGTGTGGAGAATGACTCTCACGGGAGCATTGCGTACTGTGAAGATATTGCGTGGTGACATTGCGTGTATATTTTGTGTTTCGGCCGAAGTTACCGTATTATGTATGTGTTATAAAATGCATCTAACGGGAACATTTGGAAGTTTGCTTATTTTTGGTGGCTTAAGTTTGGAAAGTCCACAACAAGTATATATATTTGTAAAATGTGTGTAAAATGCATCTTTCGGGGACATAAGGATGCTTAGATAGTTTTGTCCACTTAATTTGGAAATTTTCACAATCAATATATATATAATTGTAGAATGTGTGTAAAACGAACCTTACGGGGACATTTGCAAATATAAATATTTTTGACCACTTACGTTGCAAAAATCCACAGCCAATATATATGTACTTGTAAAATGTGTGTAAGATACATCTTACGGGGACATTAGCAAGTTTAAGTATTGTTGTCAACTTAAGCTACACAATTGCACAACCAGTATATATACATATTTGTAAAATATGTGTAAGAGGAATCTTACGGGGACATTTGCAAATTTAAACACTTTTGACCACTTAGGTTGCAAAATTCCACAGCCAATATATATATGTATTTGTGAAATGTGTGTAAGATACATCTTACGGGGACATTAGCAAGTTTAAGTATTGTTGTCGACTTAAGTTGCACAATTGCAGAACCAGTATATATATATATTTGTAAAATATGTGTAAGATGAATCTTACGGGTACATTTGAAAATTTAAACATTTTTGACCACTTAGGTTGCACAATTGCACAACCATTATATATGTATTTGTAAAATGTGTGTAAGATACATCTTGCGGGGAGATTAGCAAGTTTAAGTATTGCTGGCGACTTAAGTTGCAAAATTGCACAACCAGTATATATATATTTGTAAAATATGTGTAAGATGAATCTTACGGGGACATTTGCAAGTTTAAATATTTTTGTCGACCTAAGTTGGAAAAGTCAACAACCAGTATATATATTTGTAAAATGTGTGCCAAATCATCTAGCGGGGACATTGGCACGATATAACCGAATGGGCAATTTTTCAGGCTCTAGAATGTTTAATATCCATGTATACTTTAAAATTTGTGTGAGAATGACTCTCACGGGAGCATTGCGTACTGTGAAGATATTGCGCGGTGACATTGCGTGTATGTTTTGTGTTTCGGCCGAAGTTACCGTATTATTTATGTGTTATAAAATGCATCTAATGGGAACATTTGGAAGTTTGCTTATTGTTGGTGGCTTAAGTTGGGAAAGTCCACAACAAGTATATATATTTGTAAAATGTGTGTAAAATGCATCTTTCGGGGACATAAGGATGCTTAGATAGTTTTGTCCACTTAATTTGGAAATTTTCACAATCAATATATATATAATTGTAGAATGTGTGTAAAACGAACCTTACGGAGACATTTGCAAATATAAATATTTTTGACCACTTACGTTGCAAAAATCCACAGCCAATATATATGTACTTGTAAAATGTGTGTAAGATACATCTTACGGGGACATTAGCAAGTTTAAGTATTGTTGTCGACTTAAGTTGCACAATTGCACAACCAGTATATATACATATTTGTAAAACATGTGTAAGAGGAATCTTACGGGGACAATTGCAAATTTAAATACTTTTGACCACTTAGGTTGCAAAATTCCATAACCAATATATATATGTATTTGTGAAATATGTGTAAGATGAATCTTACGGGGACATTTGCAAATTTAAATATTTTTGTTGACCTAGGTTGCAAAACTCCACAACCAGTATATATATATTTGTAAAATATGTGTAAGATGAATCTTACGGGGACATTTGCAAGTTTAAATATTTTTGTTGACCTAAGTTGGAAAAGTCAACAACCAGTATATATATTTGTAAAATGTGTGCCAAATCATCTAGCGGGGACATTGGCACGATATAACCGAATGGGCAATTTTTCAGGCTCTAGAATGTTTAATATCCATGTATACTTTAAAATTTGTGTGAGAATGACTCTCACGGGAGCATTGCGTACTGTGAAGATATTGCGCGGTGACATTGCGTGTATGTTTTGTGTTTCGGCCGAAGTTACCGTATTATGTATGTGTTATAAAATGCATCTAATGGGAACATTTGGAAGTTTGCTTATTGTTGGTGGCTTAAGTTGGGAAAGTCCACAACAAGTATATATATTTGTAAAATGTGTGTAAAATGCATCTTTCGGGGACATAAGGATGCTTAGATAGTTTTGTCCACTTAATTTGGAAATTTTCACAATCAATATATATATAATTGTAGAATGTGTGTAAAACGAACCTTACGGGGACATTTGCAAATATAAATATTTTTGACCACTTACGTTGCAAAAATCCACAGCCAATATATATGTACTTGTAAAATGTGTGTAAGATACATCTTACGGGGACATTAGCAAGTTTAAGTATTGTTGTCAACTTAAGCTACACAATTGCACAACCAGTATATATATATTTGTAAAATATGTGTAAGATGAATCTTACGGGGACATTTGCAAGTTTAAATATTTTTGTCGACCTAAGTTGGAAGAGTCAACGGCCAGTATATATATTTGTAAAATGTGTGCCAAATCATCTAGCGGGGACATTGGCACGATATAACCGAATGGGCAATTTTTCAGGCTCTAGAATGTTTAATATCCATGTATACTTTAAAATTTGTGTGGAGAATGACTCTCACGGGAGCATTGCGTACTGTGAAGATATTGCGCGGTGACATTGCGTGTATGTTTTGTGTTTCGGCCGAAGTTACCGTATTATGCATGTGTTATAAAATGCATCTAATGGGAACATTTGGAAGTTTGCTTATTGTTGGAGGCTTAAGTTGGGAAAGTCCACAACAAGTATATATATTTGTAAAATGTGTGTAAAATGCATCTTTCGGGGACATAAGGATGCTTAGATAGTTTTGTCCACTTAATTTGGAAAATTTCACAATCAATATATATATAATTGTAGAATGTGTGTAAGACGAACCTTACGGGGACATTTGCAATTATAAATATTTTTGACCACTTAGGTTGCAAAAATCCACAGCCAATATATATGTACTTGTAAAATGTGTGTAAGATACATCTTACGGGGACATTTGCAAATTTAAACATTTTTTACCACTTAGGTTGCACAATTGCATAACCAGTATATATGTATTTGTAAAATGTGTGTAAGATACATCTTGCGGGGACATTAGCAAGTTTAAGTATTGCTGGCGACTTAAGTTGCAAAATTGCACAACCAGTATATATATATTTGTAAAATATGTGTAAGACGAACCTTACGGGGACATTTGCAAATATAAATATTTTTGACCACTTAGGTTGCAAAAATCCACAGCCAATATATATGTACTTGTAAAATGTGTGTAAGATACATCTTACGGGAACATTAGCAAGTTTAAGTATTGTTGTCGACTTAAGTTGCACAATTGCACAACCAGTATATATACATATTTGTAAAATATGTGTAAGAGGAATCTTACGGGGACATTTGCAAATTTAAATACTTTTGACCACTTAGGTTGCAAAATTCCACAACCACTATATATATGTACTTGTAAAATGTGTGTAAGATACATCTTACGGGGACATTTGCAAGTTTAGGTATTGTTGGCGACTTAAGTTGCAAAATTGCACAACCTGTATAAATATATTTGTAAAATATGTGTAAGATGAATCTTACGGGGACATTTGCAAATTTAAATATTTTTGACCCCTTAGGCTGCACAATTGCACAAGCAGTATATATGTATTTGTAAAATCTGTGTAAGATACATCTTGCGGGGACATTAGCAAGTTTAAGTATTGTTGGCGATTTAAGCTGCAAAATAGCACAACCAGTTTATATATATTTGTAGAATATGTGTAAGATGAATCTTACGGGGACATTTGCAAATTTAAATATTTTTGTTGACCTAGGTTGCAAAATTCCACAACCAGTATATATGTATTTGTATAATATGTGTAAGATGAATCTTACGGGGACATTTGCAAATTTAAATATGTTTGTCGACCTAAGTTGGATGAGTCAACGGCCAGTATATATATTTGTAAAATGTGTGCCAAATCATCTAGCGGGGACATTGGCACGATATAACCGAATGGGCAACTTTTCAGGCTCTAGAATGTTTAATATCCATATATACTTTAAAATTTGTGTGGAGAATTACTCTCACGGGAGCATTGCGTACTGTGAAGATGTTGCGTGGTGACATTGCGTGTATATTTTGTGTTTCGGCCGAAGTTACCGTATTATGTATGTGTTATAAAATGCATCTAACGGGAACATTTGGAAGTTTGCTTATTTTTGGTGGCTTAAGTTGGGAAAGTCCACAACAAGTATATATATTTGTAAAATGTGTGTAAAATGCATCTTTCGGGGACATAAGGATGCTTAGATAGTTTTGTCCACTTAATTTGGAAAATTTCACAATCAATATATATATAATTGTAGAATGTGTGTAAGACGAACCTTACGGGGACATTTGCAAATATAAATATTTTTGACCACTTAGGTTGCAAAAATCCACAGCCAATATTTATGTATTTGTAAAATATGCGTAAAGTACATCTTACGGGGACATTAGCAAGTTTAAGTATTGTTGTCAACTTAAGCTACACAATTGCACAACCAGTATATATACATATTTGTAAAATATGTGTAAGAGGAATCTTACGGGGACATTTGCAAATTTAAACACTTTTGACCACTTAGGTTGCAAAATTCCACAACCAATATATATATATATGTATTTGTGAAATGTGTGTAAGATACATCTTACGGGGACATTAGCAAGTTTAAGTATTGTTGTCGACTTAAGTTGCACAATTGCAGAACAAGTATATATATATATTTGTAAAATATGTGTAAGATGAATCTTACGGGGACATTTGCAAATTTAAACATTTTTGACCACTTAGGTTGCACAATTGCATAACCAGTATATATGTATTTGTAAAATGTGTGTAAGATACATCTTGCGGGGACATTAGCAAGTTTAAGTATTGCTGGCGACTTAAGTTGCAAAATTGCACAACCAGTATATATATATTTGTAAAATATGTGTAAGACGAACCTTACGGGGACATTTGCAAATATAAATATTTTTGACCACTTATGTTGCAAAAATCCACAGCCAATATATATGTACTTGTAAAATGTGTGTAAGATACATCTTACGGGGACATTAGCAAGTTTAAGTATTGTTGTCGAATTAAGTTGCACAATTGCACAACCAGTATATATACATATTTGTAAAATATGTGTAAGAGGAATCTTACGGGGACATTTGCAAATTTAAATACTTTTGACCACTTAGGTTGCAAAATTCCACAACCACTATATATATGTACTTGTAAAATGTGTGTAAGATACATCTTACGGGGACATTAGCAAGTTTAGGTATTGTTGGCGACTTAAGTTGCAAAATTGCACAACCTGTATAAATATATTAGTAAAATATGTGTAAGATGAATCTTACGGGGACATTTGCAAATATAAATATTTTTGACCACTTAGGTTGCAAAAATCCACAGCCAATATATATGTATTTGTAAAATGTGTGTAAGATACATCTTACGGGGACATTAGCAAGTTTAAGTATTGTTGTCAACTTAAGCTACACAATTGCACAACCAGTATATATACATATTTGTAAAATATGTGTAAGAGGAATCTTACGGGAACATTTGCAAATTTAAACACTTTTGACCACTTAGGTTGCAAAATTCCACAGCCAATATATATATGTATTTGTGAAATGTGTGTAAGATACATCTTACGGGGACATTAGCAAGTTTAGGTATTGTTGTCGACTTAAGTTGCATAATTGCAGAACCAGTATATATATATATATATTTGTAAAATATGTGTAAGATGAATCTTACGGGTACATTTGCAAATTTAAACATTTTTGACCACTTAGGTTGCACAATTGCACAACCAGTATATATGTATTTGTAAAATGTGTGTAAGATACATCTTGCGGGGAGATTAGCAAGTTTACGTATTGCTGGCGACTTAAGTTGCAAAATTGCACAACCAGTATATATATATTTGTAAAATATGTGTAAGATGAATCTTACGGGGACATTTGCAAGTTTAAATATTTTTGTCGACCTAAGTTGGAAAAGTCAACAACCAGTATATATATTTGTAAAATGTGTGCCAAATCATCTAGCGGGGACATTGGCACGATATAACCGAATGGGCAATTTTTCAGGCTCTAGAATGTTTAATATCCATGTATACTTTAAAATTTGTGTGAGAATGACTCTCACGGGAGCATTGCGTACTGTGAAGATATTGCGCGGTGACATTGCGTGTATGTTTTGTGTTTCGGCCGAAGTTACCGTATTATGTATGTGTTATAAAATGCATCTAATGGGAACATTTGGAAGTTTGCTTATTGTTGGTGGCTTAAGTTGGGAAAGTCCACAACAAGTATATATATTTGTAAAATGTGTGTAAAATGCATCATCTTTCGGGGACATAAGGATGCTTAGATAGTTTTGTCCACTTAATTTGGAAATTTTCACAATCAATATATATATAATTGTAGAATGTGTGTAAAACGAACCTTACGGGGACATTTGCAAATATAAATATTTTTGACCACTTACGTTGCAAAAATCCACAGCCAATATATATGTACTTGTAAAATGTGTGTAAGATACATCTTACGGGGACATTTGCAAATTTAAACATTTTTGACCACTTAGGTTGCACAATTGCATAACCAGTATATATGTATTTGTAAAATGTGTGTAAGATACATCTTGCGGGGACATTAGCAAGTTTAAGTATTGTTGTCAACTTAAGCTACACAATTGCACAACCAGTATATACACATATTTGTAAAATATGTGTAAGAGGAATCTTATGGGGACATTTGCAAATTTAAACACTTTTGACCACTTAGGTTGCAAAATTCCACAGCCAATATATATATGTATTTGTGAAATGTGTGTAAGATACATCTTACGGGGACATTAGCAAGTTTAAGTATTGTTGTCGACTTAAGTTGCACAATTGTAGAACCAGTATATATATATATTTGTAAAATATGTGTAAGATGAATCTTACGGGTACATTTGAAAATTTAAACATTTTTGACCACTTAGGTTGCACAATTGCACAACCATTATATATGTATTTGTAAAATGTGTGTAAGATACATCTTGCGGGGAGATTAGCAAGTTTAGGTATTGTTGGCGACTTAAGTTGCAAAATTGCACAACCTGTATAAATATATTAGTAAAATATGTGTAAGATGAATCTTACGGGGACATTTGCAAATATAAATATTTTTGACCACTTAGGTTGCAAAAATCCACAGCCAATATATATGTATTTGTAAGATGTGTGTAAGATACATCTTACGGGGACATTAGCAAGTTTAAGTATTGTTGTCAACTTAAGCTACACAATTGCACAACCAGTATATATACATATTTGTAAAATATGTGTAAGAGGAATCTTACGGGAACATTTGCAAATTTAAACACTTTTGACCACTTAGGTTGCAAAATTCCACAGCCAATATATATATGTATTTGTGAAATGTGTGTAAGATACATCTTACGGGTACATTTGCAAATTTAAACATTTTTGACCACTTAGGTTGCACAATTGCACAACCAGTATATATGTATTTGTAAAATGTGTGTAAGATACATCTTGCGGGGAGATTAGCAAGTTTACGTATTGCTGGCGACTTAAGTTGCAAAATTGCACAACCAGTATATATATATTTGTAAAATATGTGTAAGATGAATCTTACGGGGACATTTGCAAGTTTAAATATTTTCGTCGACCTAAGTTGGAAAAGTCAACAACCAGTATATATATTTGTAAAATGTGTGCCAAATCATCTAGCGGGGACATTGGCACGATATAACCGAATGGGCAATTTTTCAGGCTCTAGAATGTTTAATATCCATGTATACTTTAAAATTTGTGTGAGAATGACTCTCACGGGAGCATTGCGTACTGTGAAGATATTGCGCGGTGACATTGCGTGTATGTTTTGTGTTTCGGCCGAAGTTACCGTATTATGTATGTGTTATAAAATGCATCTAATGGGAACATTTGGAAGTTTGCTTATTTTTGGTGGCTTAAGTTTGGAAAGTCCACAACAAGTATATATATTTGTAAAATGTGTGTAAAATGCATCTTTCGGGGACATAAGGATGCTTAGATAGTTTTGTCCACTTAATTTGGAAATTTTCACAATCAATATATATATAATTGTAGAATGTGTGTAAAACGAACCTTACGGGGACATTTGCAAATATAAATATTTTTGACCACTTACGTTGCAAAAATCCACAGCCAATATATATGTACTTGTAAAATGTGTGTAAGATACATCTTACGGGGACATTAGCAAGTTTAAGTATTGTTGTCAACTTAAGCTACACAATTGCACAACCAGTATATATACATATTTGTAAAATATGTGTAAGAGGAATCTTACGGGGACATTTGCAAATTTAAACACTTTTGACCACTTAGGTTGCAAAATTCCACAGCCAATATATATATGTATTTGTGAAATGTGTGTAAGATACATCTTACGGGGACATTAGCAAGTTTAAGTATTGTTGTCGACTTAAGTTGCACAATTGCAGAACCAGTATATATATATATTTGTAAAATATGTGTAAGATGAATCTTACGGGTACATTTGAAAATTTAAACATTTTTGACCACTTAGGTTGCACAATTGCACAACCATTATATATGTATTTGTAAAATGTGTGTAAGATACATCTTGCGGGGAGATTAGCAAGTTTAAGTATTGCTGGCGACTTAAGTTGCAAAATTGCACAACCAGTATATATATATTTGTAAAATATGTGTAAGATGAATCTTACGGGGACATTTGCAAGTTTAAATATTTTTGTCGACCTAAGTTGGAAAAGTCAACAACCAGTATATATATTTGTAAAATGTGTGCCAAATCATCTAGCGGGGACATTGGCACGATATAACCGAATGGGCAATTTTTCAGGCTCTAGAATGTTTAATATCCATGTATACTTTAAAATTTGTGTGAGAATGACTCTCACGGGAGCATTGCGTACTGTGAAGATATTGCGCGGTGACATTGCGTGTATGTTTTGTGTTTCGGCCGAAGTTACCGTATTATTTATGTGTTATAAAATGCATCTAATGGGAACATTTGGAAGTTTGCTTATTGTTGGTGGCTTAAGTTGGGAAAGTCCACAACAAGTATATATATTTGTAAAATGTGTGTAAAATGCATCTTTCGGGGACATAAGGATGCTTAGATAGTTTTGTCCACTTAATTTGGAAATTTTCACAATCAATATATATATAATTGTAGAATGTGTGTAAAACGAACCTTACGGGGACATTTGCAAATATAAATATTTTTGACCACTTACGTTGCAAAAATCCACAGCCAATATATATGTACTTGTAAAATGTGTGTAAGATACATCTTACGGGGACATTAGCAAGTTTAAGTATTGTTGTCGACTTAAGTTGCACAATTGCACAACCAGTATATATACATATTTGTAAAATATGTGTAAGAGGAATCTTACGGGGACATTTGCAAATTTAAACACTTTTGACCACTTAGGTTGCAAAATTCCACAGCCAATATATATATGTATTTGTGAAATGTGTGTAAGATACATCTTACGGGGACATTAGCAAGTTTAAGTATTGTTGTCGACTTAAGTTGCACAATTGCAGAACCAGTATATATATATATTTGTAAAATATGTGTAAGATGAATCTTACGGGTACATTTGAAAATTTAAACATTTTTGACCACTTAGGTTGCACAATTGCACAACCATTATATATGTATTTGTAAAATGTGTGTAAGATACATCTTGCGGGGAGATTAGCAAGTTTAAGTATTGCTGGCGACTTAAGTTGCAAAATTGCACAACCAGTATATATATATTTGTAAAATATGTGTAAGATGAATCTTACGGGGACATTTGCAAGTTTAAATATTTTTGACCAATTAGGTTGCAAAATTCCACAGCCAATATATATATGTATTTGTGAAATGTGTGTAAGATACATCTTACGGGGACATTAGCAAGTTTAAGTATTGTTGTCGACTTAAGTTGCACAATTGCAGAACCAGTATATATATATATTTGCAAAATATGTGTAAGATGAATCTTACGGGTACATTTGAAAATTTAAACATTTTTGACCACTTAGGTTGCACAATTGCACAACCATTATATATGTATTTGTAAAATGTGTGTAAGATACATCTTGCGGGGAGATTAGCAAGTTTAAGTATTGCTGGCGACTTAAGTTGCAAAATTGCACAACCAGTATATATATATTTGTAAAATATGTGTAAGATGAATCTTACGGGGACATTTGCAAGTTTAAATATTTTTGTCGACCTAAGTTGGAAAAGTCAACAACCAGTATATATATTTGTAAAATGTGTGCCAAATCATCTAGCGGGGACATTGGCACGATAAAACCGAATGGGCAATTTTTCAGGCTTTAGAATGTTTAATATCCATGTATACTTTAAAATTTGTGTGAGAATGACTCTCACGGGAGCATTGCGTACTGTGAAGATATTGCGCGGTGACATTGCGTGTATGTTTTGTGTTTCGGCCGAAGTTACCGTATTATGTATGTGTTATAAAATGCATCTAATGGGAACATTTGGAAGTTTGCTTAATGTTGGTGGCTTAAGTTGGGAAAGTCCACAACAAGTATATATATTTGTAAAATGTGTGTAAAATGCATCTTTCGGGGACATAAGGATGCTTAGATAGTTTTGTCCACTTAATTTGGAAATTTTCACAATCAATATATATATAATTGTAGAATGTGTGTAAAACGAACCTTACGGGGACATTTGCAAATATAAATATTTTTGACCACTTACGTTGCAAAAATCCACAGCCAATATATATGTACTTGTAAAATGTGTGTAAGATACATCTTACGGGGACATTAGCAAGTTTAAGTATTGTTGTCAACTTAAGCTACACAATTGCACAACCAGTATATATACATATTTGTAAAATATGTGTAAGAGGAATCTTACGGGGACATTTGCAAATTTAAACACTTTTGACCACTTAGGTTGCAAAATTCCACAGCCAATATATATATGTATTTGTGAAATGTGTGTAAGATACATCTTACGGGGACATTAGCAAGTTTAAGTATTGTTGTCGACTTAAGTTGCACAATTGCAGAACCAGTATATATATATATTTGTAAAATATGTGTAAGATGAATCTTACGGGTACATTTGAAAATTTAAACATTTTTGACCACTTAGGTTGCACAATTGCACAACCATTATATATGTATTTGTAAAATGTGTGTAAGATACATCTTGCGGGGAGATTAGCAAGTTTAAGTATTGCTGGCGACTTAAGTTGCAAAATTGCACAACCAGTATATATATATTTGTAAAATATGTGTAAGATGAATCTTACGGGGACATTTGCAAGTTTAAATATTTTTGTCGACCTAAGTTGGAAAAGTCAACAACCAGTATATATATTTGTAAAATGTGTGCCAAATCATCTAGCGGGGACATTGGCACGATATAACCGAATGGGCAATTTTTCAGGCTCTAGAATGTTTAATATCCATGTATACTTTAAAATTTGTGTGAGAATGACTCTCACGGGAGCATTGCGTACTGTGAAGATATTGCGCGGTGACATTGCGTGTATGTTTTGTGTTTCGGCCGAAGTTACCGTATTATTTATGTGTTATAAAATGCATCTAATGGGAACATTTGGAAGTTTGCTTATTGTTGGTGGCTTAAGTTGGGAAAGTCCACAACAAGTATATATATTTGTAAAATGTGTGTAAAATGCATCTTTCGGGGACATAAGGATGCTTAGATAGTTTTGTCCACTTAATTTGGAAATTTTCACAATCAATATATATATAATTGTAGAATGTGTGTAAAACGAACCTTACGGGGACATTTGCAAATATAAATATTTTTGACCACTTACGTTGCAAAAATCCACAGCCAATATATATGTACTTGTAAAATGTGTGTAAGACACATCTTACGGGGACATTAGCAAGTTTAAGTATTGTTGTCGACTTAAGTTGCACAATTGCACAACCAGTATATATACATATTTGTAAAACATGTGTAAGAGGAATCTTACGGGGACAATTGCAAATTTAAATACTTTTGACCACTTAGGTTGCAAAATTCCATAACCAATATATATATGTATTTGTGAAATATGTGTAAGATGAATCTTACGGGGACATTTGCAAATTTAAATATTTTTGTTGACCTAGGTTGCAAAACTCCACAACCAGTATATATATATTTGTAAAATATGTGTAAGATGAATCTTACGGGGACATTTGCAAGTTTAAATATTTTTGTCCACATAAGTTGGAAAAGTCAACAACCAGTATATATATTTGTAAAATGTGTGCCAAATCATCTAGCGGGGACATTGGCACGATATAACCGAATGGGCAATTTTTCAGGCTCTAGAATGTTTAATATCCATGTATACTTTAAAATTTGTGTGAGAATGACTCTCACGGGAGCATTGCGTACTGTGAAGATATTGCGCGGTGACATTGCGTGTATGTTTTGTGTTTCGGCCAAAGTTACCGTATTATGTATGTGTTATAAAATGCATCTAATGGGAACATTTGGAAGTTTGCTTATTGTTGGTGGCTTAAGTTGGGAAAGTCCACAACAAGTATATATATTTGTAAAATGTGTGTAAAATGCATCTTTCGGGGACATAAGGATGCTTAGATAGTTTTGTCCACTTAATTTGGAAATTTTCACAATCAATATATATATAATTGTAGAATGTGTGTAAAACGAACCTTACGGGGACATTTGCAAATATAAATATTTTTGACCACTTACGTTGCAAAAATCCACAGCCAATATATATGTACTTGTAAAATGTGTGTAAGATACATCTTACGGGGACATTAGCAAGTTTAAGTATTGTTGTCAACTTAAGCTACACAATTGCACAACCAGTATATATACATATTTGTAAAATATGTGTAAGAGGAATCTTACGGGGACATTTGCAAATTTAAACACTTTTGACCACTTAGGTTGCAAAATTCCACAGCCAATATATATATGTATTTGTGAAATGTGTGTAAGATACATCTTACGGGGACATTAGCAAGTTTAAGTATTGTTGTCGACTTAAGTTGCACAATTGCAGAACCAGTATATATATATATTTGTAAAATATGTGTAAGATGAATCTTACGGGTACATTTGAAAATTTAAACATTTTTGACCACTTAGGTTGCACAATTGCACAACCATTATATATGTATTTGTAAAATGTGTGTAAGATACATCTTGCGGGGAGATTAGCAAGTTTAAGTATTGCTGGCGACTTAAGTTGCAAAATTGCACAACCAGTATATATATATTTGTAAAATATGTGTAAGATGAATCTTACGGGGACATTTGCAAGTTTAAATATTTTTGACCAATTAGGTTGCAAAATTCCACAGCCAATATATATATGTATTTGTGAAATGTGTGTAAGATACATCTTACGGGGACATTAGCAAGTTTAAGTATTGTTGTCGACTTAAGTTGCACAATTGCAGAACCAGTATATATATATATTTGTAAAATATGTGTAAGATGAATCTTACGGGTACATTTGAAAATTTAAACATTTTTGACCACTTAGGTTGCACAATTGCACAACCATTATATATGTATTTGTAAAATGTGTGTAAGATACATCTTGCGGGGAGATTAGCAAGTTTAAGTATTGCTGGCGACTTAAGTTGCAAAATTGCACAACCAGTATATATATATTTGTAAAATATGTGTAAGATGAATCTTACGGGGACATTTGCAAGTTTAAATATTTTTGTCGACCTAAGTTGGAAAAGTCAACAACCAGTATATATATTTGTAAAATGTGTGCCAAATCATCTAGCGGGGACATTGGCACGATAAAACCGAATGGGCAATTTTTCAGGCTTTAGAATGTTTAATATCCATGTATACTTTAAAATTTGTGTGAGAATGACTCTCACG
Organism: Hydractinia symbiolongicarpus; assembly: GCF_029227915.1. Lineage (NCBI taxonomy): Eukaryota > Metazoa > Cnidaria > Hydrozoa > Anthoathecata > Hydractiniidae > Hydractinia > Hydractinia symbiolongicarpus. The sequence continues at coordinate 23,366,809 of NC_079878.1, read as the reverse complement.
GGAGCATTGCGTACTGTGAAGATATTGCGCGGTGACATTGCGTGTATGTTTTGTGTTTCGGCCGAAGTTACCGTATTATGTATGTGTTATAAAATGCATCTAATGGGAACATTTGGAAGTTTGCTTATTGTTGGTGGCTTAAGTTGGGAAAGTCCACAACAAGTATATATATTTGTAAAATGTGTGTAAAATGCATCTTTCGGGGACATAAGGATGCTTAGATAGTTTTGTCCACTTAATTTGGAAATTTTCACAATCAATATATATATAATTGTAGAATGTGTGTAAAACGAACCTTACGGGGACATTTGCAAATATAAATATTTTTGACCACTTACGTTGCAAAAATCCACAGCCAATATATATGTACTTGTAAAATGTGTGTAAGATACATCTTACGGGGACATTAGCAAGTTTAAGTATTGTTGTCAACTTAAGCTACACAATTGCACAACCAGTATATATACATATTTGTAAAATATGTGTAAGAGGAATCTTACGGGGACATTTGCAAATTTAAACACTTTTGACCACTTAGGTTGCAAAATTCCACAGCCAATATATATATGTATTTGTGAAATGTGTGTAAGATACATCTTACGGGGACATTAGCAAGTTTAAGTATTGTTGTCGACTTAAGTTGCACAATTGCAGAACCAGTATATATATATATTTGTAAAATATGTGTAAGATGAATCTTACGGGTACATTTGAAAATTTAAACATTTTTGACCACTTAGGTTGCACAATTGCACAACCATTATATATGTATTTGTAAAATGTGTGTAAGATACATCTTGCGGGGAGATTAGCAAGTTTAAGTATTGCTGGCGACTTAAGTTGCAAAATTGCACAACCAGTATATATATATTTGTAAAATATGTGTAAGATGAATCTTACGGGGACATTTGCAAGTTTAAATATTTTTGACCAATTAGGTTGCAAAATTCCACAGCCAATATATATATGTATTTGTGAAATGTGTGTAAGATACATCTTACGGGGACATTAGCAAGTTTAAGTATTGTTGTCGACTTAAGTTGCACAATTGCAGAACCAGTATATATATATATTTGTAAAATATGTGTAAGATGAATCTTACGGGTACATTTGAAAATTTAAACATTTTTGACCACTTAGGTTGCACAATTGCACAACCATTATATATGTATTTGTAAAATGTGTGTAAGATACATCTTGCGGGGAGATTAGCAAGTTTAAGTATTGCTGGCGACTTAAGTTGCAAAATTGCACAACCAGTATATATATATTTGTAAAATATGTGTAAGATGAATCTTACGGGGACATTTGCAAGTTTAAATATTTTTGTCGACCTAAGTTGGAAAAGTCAACAACCAGTATATATATTTGTAAAATGTGTGCCAAATCATCTAGCGGGGACATTGGCACGATATAACCGAATGGGCAATTTTTCAGGCTTTAGAATGTTTAATATCCATGTATACTTTAAAATTTGTGTGACAATGACTCTCACGGGAGCATTGCGTACTGTGAAGATATTGCGCGGTGACATTGCGTGTATGTTTTGTGTTTCGGCCGAAGTTACCGTATTATGTATGTGTTATAAAATGCATCTAATGGGAACATTTGGAAGTTTGCTTATTGTTGGTGGCTTAAGTTGGGAAAGTCCACAACAAGTATATATATTTGTAAAATGTGTGTAAAATGCATCTTTCGGGGACATAAGGATGCTTAGATAGTTTTGTCCACTTAATTTGGAAATTTTCACAATCAATATATATATAATTGTAGAATGTGTGTAAAACGAACCTTACGGGGACATTTGCAAATATAAATATTTTTGACCACTTACGTTGCAAAAATCCACAGCCAATATATATGTACTTGTAAAATGTGTGTAAGATACATCTTACGGGGACATTAGCAACTTTAAGTATTGTTGTCAACTTAAGCTACACAATTACACAACCAGTATATATACATATTTGTAAAATATGTGTAAGAGGAATCTTACGGGGACATTTGCAAATTTAAACACTTTTGACCACTTAGGTTGCAAAATTCCACAGCCAATATATATATGTATTTGTGAAATGTGTGTAAGATACATCTTACGGGGACATTAGCAAGTTTAAGTATTGTTGTCGACTTAAGTTGCACAATTGCAGAACCAGTATATATATATATTTGTACAATATGTGTAAGATGAATCTTACGGGTACATTTGCAAATTTAAACATTTTTGACCACTTAGGTTGCACAATTGCACAACCAGTATATATGTATTTGTAAAATGTGTGTAAGATACATCTTGCGGGGACATTAGCAAGTTTAAGTATTGCTGGCGACTTAAGTTGCAAAATTGCACATCCAGTATATATATATTTGTAAAATATGTGTAAGATGAATCTTACGGGGACATTTGCAAGTTTAAATATTTTTGTCGACCTAAGTTGGAAAAGTCAACAACCAGTATATATATTTGTAAAATGTGTGCCAAATCATCTAGCGGGGACATTGGCACGATATAACCGAATGGGCAATTTTTCAGGCTCTAGAATGTTTAATATCCATGTATACTTTAAAATTTGTGTGAGAATGACTCTCACAGAAGCATTGCGTACTGTGAAGATATTGCGCGGTGACATTGCGTGTATGTTTTGTGTTTCGGCCGAAGTTACCGTATTATGTATGTGTTATAAAATGCATCTAATGGGAACATTTGGAAGTTTGCTTATTGTTGGTGGCTTAAGTTGGGAAAGTCCACAACAAGTATATATATTTGTAAAATGTGTGTAAATTGCATCTTTCGGGGACATAAGGATGCTTATATAGTTTTGTCCACTTAATTTGGAAATTTTCACAATCAATATATATATAATTGTAGAATGTGTGTAAGACGAACCTTACGGGGACATTTGCAAATATAAATATTTTTGACCACTTACGTTGCAAAAATCCACAGCCAATATATATGTACTTGTAAAATGTGTGTAAGATACATCTTACGGGGACATTAGCAAGTTTAAGTATTGTTGTCGACTTAAGTTGCACAATTGCACAACCAGTATATATACATATTTGTAAAACATGTGTAAGAGGAATCTTACGGGGACAATTGCAAATTTAAATACTTTTGACCACTTAGGTTGCAAAATTCCATAACCAATATATATATGTATTTGTGAAATATGTGTAAGATGAATCTTACGGGGACATTTGCAAATTTAAATATTTTTGTTGACCTAGGTTGCAAAACTCCACAACCAGTATATATATATTTGTAAAATATGTGTAAGATGAATCTTACGGGGAAATTTCCAAATTTAAATATGTTTGTCGACCTAAGTTGGAAGAGTCAACGGCCAGTATATATATTTGTAAAATGTGTGCCAAATCATCTAGCGGGGACATTGGCACGATATAACCGAATGGGCAACTTTTCAGGCTCTAGAATGTTTAATATCCATATATACTTTAAAATTTGTGTGGAGAATGACTCTCACGGGAGCATTGCGTACTGTGAAGATATTGCGTGGTCACATTGCGTGTATATTTTGTGTTTCGGCCGAAGTTACCGTATTATGTATGTGTTATAAAATGCATCTAACGGGAACATTTGGAAGTTTGCTTATTTTTGGTGGCTTAAGTTTGGAAAGTCCACAACAAGTATATATATTTGTAAAATGTGTGTAAAATGCATCTTTCGGGGACATAAGGATGCTTAGATAGTTTTGTCCACTTAATTTGGAAATTTTCACAATCAATATATATATAATTGTAGAATGTGTGTAAAACGAACCTTACGGGGACATTTGCAAATATAAATATTTTTGACCACTTACGTTGCAAAAATCCACAGCCAATATATATGTACTTGTAAAATGTGTGTAAGATACATCTTACGGGGACATTAGCAAGTTTAAGTATTGTTGTCAACTTAAGCTACACAATTGCACAACCAGTATATATACATATTTGTAAAATATGTGTAAGAGGAATCCTACGGGGACATTTGCAAATTTAAACACTTTTGACCACTTAGGTTGCAAAATTCCACAGCCAATATATATATGCATTTGTGAAATGTGTGTAAGATACATCTTACGGGGACATTAGCAAGTTTAAGTATTGTTGTCGACTTAAGTTGCACAATTGCAGAACCAGTATATATATATTTGTAAAATATGTGTAAGATGAATCTTACGGGTACATTTGAAAATTTAAACATTTTTGACCACTTAGGTTGCACAATTGCACAACCATTATATATGTATTTGTAAAATGTGTGTAAGATACATCTTGCGGGGAGATTAGCAAGTTTAAGTATTGCTGGCGACTTAAGTTGCAAAATTGCACAACCAGTATATATATATTTGTACAATATGTGTAAGATGAATCTTACGGGTACATTTGCAAATTTAAACATTTTTGACCACTTAGGTTGCAAAATTGCACAACCAGTATATATGTATTTGTAAAATGTGTGTAAGATGAATCTTACGGGGACATTTGCAAGGTTAAATATTTTTGTCGACCTAAGTTGGAAAAGTCAACAACCAGTATATATATTTGTAAAATGTGTGCCAAATCATCTAGCGGGGACATTGGCACGATATAACCGAATGGGCAATTTTTCAGGCTCTAGAATGTTTAATATCCATGTATACTTTAAAATTTGTGTGAGAATGACTCTCACAGAAGCATTGCGTACTGTGAAGATATTGCGCGGTGACATTGCGTGTATGTTTTGTGTTTCGGCCGAAGTTACCGTATTATGTATGTGTTATAAAATGCATCTAATGGGAACATTTGGAAGTTTGCTTATTGTTGGTGGCTTAAGTTGGGAAAGTCCACAACAAGTATATATATTTGTAAAATGTGTGTAAATTGCATCTTTCGGGGACATAAGGATGCTTAGATAGTTTTGTCCACTTAATTTGGAAATTTTCACAATCAATATATATATAATTGTAGAATGTGTGTAAGACGAACCTTACAGGGACATTTGCAAATATAAATATTTTTGACCACTTACGTTGCAAAAATCCACAGCCAATATATATGTACTTGTAAAATGTGTGTAAGATACATCTTACGGGGACATTAGCAAGTTTAAGTATTGTTGTCGACTTAAGTTGCACAATTGCACAACCAGTATATATACATATTTGTAAAACATGTGTAAGAGGAATCTTACGGGGACAATTGCAAATTTAAATACTTTTGACCACTTAGGTTGCAAAATTCCATAACCAATATATATATGTATTTGTGAAATATGTGTAAGATGAATCTTACGGGGACATTTGCAAATTTAAATATTTTTGTTGACCTAGGTTGCAAAACTCCACAACCAGTATATATATATTTGTAAAATATGTGTAAGATGAATCTTACGGGGACGTTTTCAAATTTAAATATTTTTGTCGACCTAAGTTGGAAAAGTCAACAACCAGTATATATATTTGTAAAATGTGTGCCAAATCATCTAGCAGGGACATTGGCACGATATAACCGAATGGGCAATTTTTCAGGCTCTAGAATGTTTAATATCTATGTATACTTTAAAATTTGTGTGAGAGTGACTCTCACGGGAGCATTGCGTACTGTGAAGATATTGCGCGGTGACATTGCGTGTATGTTTTGTGTTTCGGCCGAAGTTACCGTATTATGTATGTGTTATAAAATGCATCTAATGGGAACATTTGGAAGTTTGCTTATTGTTGGTGGCTTAAGTTGGGAAAGTCCACAACAAGTATATATATTTGTAAAATGTGTGTAAAATGCATCTTTCGGGGACATAAGGATGCTTAGATAGTTTTGTCCACTTAATTTGGAAATTTTCACAATCAATATATATATAATTGTAGAATGTGTGTAAGACGAACCTTACGGGGACATTTGCAAATATAAATATTTTTGACCACTTACGTTGCAAAAATCCAAAGCCAATATATATGTACTTGTAAAATGTGTGTAAGCATCTTACGGGGACATTAGCAAGTTTAAGTATTGTTGTCGACTTAAGTTGCACAATTGCACAACCAGTATATATACATATTTGTAAAACATGTGTAAGAGGAATCTTACGGGGACAATTGCAAATTTAAAAACTTTTGACCACTTAGGTTGCAAAATTCCATAACCAATATATATATGTATTTGTGAAATGTGTGTAAGATACATCTTACGGGGACATTAGCAAGTTTAAGTATTGTTGTCGACTTAAGTTGCACAATTGCAGAACCAGTATATATATATTTGTAAAATATGTGTAAGATGAATCTTACGGGAACATTTGGAAGTTTGCTTATTGTTGGTGGCTTAAGTTGGGAAAGTCCACAACAAGTATATATATTTGTAAAATGTGTGTAAGATACATCTTACGGGGACATTAGCAAGTTTAAGTATTGTTGTCGACTTAAGTTGCACAATTGCACAACCAGTATATATACATATTTGTAAAACATGTGTAAGAGGAATCCTACGGGGACATTTGCAAATTTAAACACTTTTGACCACTTAGGTTGCAAAATTCCACAGCCAATATATATATGTATTTGTGAAATGTGTGTAAGATACATCTTACGGGGACATTAGCAAGTTTAAGTATTGTTGTCGACTTAAGTTGCACAATTGCAGAACCAGTATATATATATTTGTAAAATATGTGTAAGATGAATCTTACGGGTACATTTGAAAATTTAAACATTTTTGACCACTTAGGTTGCACAATTGCACAACCATTATATATGTATTTGTAAAATGTGTGTAAGATACATCTTGCGGGGAGATTAGCAAGTTTAAGTATTGCTGGCGACTTAAGTTGCAAAATTGCACAACCAGTATATATATATTTGTAAAATATGTGTAAGATGAATCTTACGGGGACATTTGCAAGTTTAAATATTTTTGTCGACCTAAGTTGGAAAAGTCAACAACCAGTATATATATTTGTAAAATGTGTGCCAAATCATCTAGCGGGGACATTGGCACGATATAACCGAATGGACAATTTTTCAGGCTCTAGAATGTTTAATATCCATGTATACTTTAAAATTTGTGTGAGAATGACTCTCACGGGAGCATTGCGTACTGTGAAGATATTGCGCGGTGACATTGCGTGTATGTTTTGTGTTTCGGCCGAAGTTACCGTATTATGTATGTGTTATAAAATGCATCTAATGGGAACATTTGGAAGTTTGCTTATTGTTGGTGGCTTAAGTTGGGAAAGTCCACAACAAGTATATATATTTGTAAAATGTGTGTAAAATGCATCTTTCGGGGACATAAGGATGCTTAGATAGTTTTGTCCACTTAATTTGGAAATTTTCACAATCAATATATATATAATTGTAGAATGTGTGTAAAACGAACCTTACGGGGACATTTGCAAATATAAATATTTTTGACCACTTACGTTGCAAAAATCCACAGCCAATATATATGTACTTGTAAAATGTGTGTAAGATACATCTTACGGGGACATTAGCAAGTTTAAGTATTGTTGTCAACTTAAGCTACACAATTGCACAACCAGTATATATACATATTTGTAAAATATGTGTAAGAGGAATCTTACGGGGACATTTGCAAATTTAAACACTTTTGACCACTTAGGTTGCAAAATTCCACAGCCAATATATATATGTATTTGTGAAATGTGTGTAAGATACATCTTACGGGGACATTAGCAAGTTTAAGTATTGTTGTCGACTTAAGTTGCACAATTGCAGAACCAGTATATATATATTTGTACAATATGTGTAAGATGAATCTTACGGGTACATTTGCAAATTTAAACATTTTTGACCACTTAGGTTGCAAAATTGCACAACCAGTATATATGTATTTGTAAAATGTGTGTAAGATGAATCTTACGGGGACATTTGCAAGTTTAAATATTTTTGTCGACCTAAGTTGGAAAAGTCAACAACCAGTATATATATTTGTAAAATGTGTGCCAAATCATCTAGCGGGGACATTGGCACGATATAACCGAATGGGCAATTTTTCAGGCTCTAGAATGTTTAATATCCATGTATACTTTAAAATTTGTGTGAGAATGACTCTCACAGAAGCATTGCGTACTGTGAAGATATTGCGCGGTGACATTGCGTGTATGTTTTGTGTTTCGGCCGAAGTTACCGTATTATGTATGTGTTATAAAATGCATCTAATGGGAACATTTGGAAGTTTGCTTATTGTTGGTGGCTTAAGTTGGGAAAGTCCACAACAAGTATATATATTTGTAAAATGTGTGTAAATTGCATCTTTCGGGGACATAAGGATGCTTAGATAGTTTTGTCCACTTAATTTGGAAATTTTCACAATCAATATATATATAATTGTAGAATGTGTGTAAGACGAACCTTACGGGGACATTTGCAAATATAAATATTTTTGACCACTTACGTTGCAAAAATCCACAGCCAATATATATGTACTTGTAAAATGTGTGTAAGATACATCTTACGGGGACATTAGCAAGTTTAAGTATTGTTGTCGACTTAAGTTGCACAATTGCACAACCAGTATATATACATATTTGTAAAACATGTGTAAGAGGAATCTTACGGGGACAATTGCAAATTTAAATACTTTTGACCACTTAGGTTGCAAAATTCCATAACCAATATATATATGTATTTGTGAAATATGTGTAAGATGAATCTTACGGGGACATTTGCAAATTTAAATATTTTTGTTGACCTAGGTTGCAAAACTCCACAACCAGTATATATATATATTTGTAAAATATGTGTAAGATGAATCTTACGGGGACATTTTCAAATTTAAATATTTTTGTCGACCTAAGTTGGAAAAGTCAACAACCAGTATATATATTTGTAAAATGTGTGCCAAATCATCTAGCGGGGACATTGGCACGATATAACCGAATGGGCAATTTTTCAGGCTCTAGAATGTTTAATATCTATGTATACTTTAAAATTTGTGTGAGAGTGACTCTCACGGGAGCATTGCGTACTGTGAAGATATTGCGCGGTGACATTGCGTGTATGTTTTGTGTTTCGGCCGAAGTTACCGTATTATGTATGTGTTATAAAATGCATCTAATGGGAACATTTGGAAGTTTGCTTATTGTTGGTGGCTTAAGTTGGGAAAGTCCACAACAAGTATATATATTTGTAAAATGTGTGTAAAATGCATCTTTCGGGGACATAAGGATGCTTAGATAGTTTTGTGCACTTAATTTGGAAATTTTCACAATCAATATATATATAATTGTAGAATGTGTGTAAGACGAACCTTACGGGGACATTTGCAAATATAAATATTTTTGACCACTTACGTTGCAAAAATCCAAAGCCAATATATATGTACTTGTAAAATGTGTGTAAGCATCTTACGGGGACATTAGCAAGTTTAAGTATTGTTGTCGACTTAAGTTGCACAATTGCACAACCAGTATATATACATATTTGTAAAACATGTGTAAGAGGAATCTTACGGGGACAATTGCAAATTTAAAAACTTTTGACCACTTAGGTTGCAAAATTCCATAACCAATATATAAATATGTATTTGTGAAATATGTGTAAGATGAATCTTACGGGGACATTTGCAAATTTAAATATTTTTGTTGACCTATGTTGCAAAACTCCACAACCAGTATATATACATTTGTATAATATGTGTAAGATGAATCTTACGGGGACATTTCCAAATTTAAATATGTTTGTCGACCTAAGTTGGAAGAGTCAACGGCCAGTATATATATTTGTAAAATGTGTACCAAATCATCTAGCGGGGACATTGGCATGATATAACCAAATGGGCAACTTTTCAGGCTCTAGAATGTTTAATATCCATATATACTTTAAAATTTGTGTGGAGAATGACTCTCACGGGAGCATTGCGTACTGTGAAGATATTGCGTGGTGACATTGCGTGTATATTTTGTGTTTCGGCCGAAGTTACCGTATTATGTATGTGTTATAAAATGCATCTAACGGGAACATTTGGAAGTTTGCTTATTTTCGGTGGCTTAAGTTTGGAAAGTCCACAACAAGTATATATATTTGTAAAATGTGTGTAAAATGCATCTTTCGGGGACATAAGGATGCTTAGATAGTTTTGTCCACTTAATTTGGAAAATTTCACAATCAATATATATATAATGTAGAATGTGTGTAAGACGAACCTTACGGGGACATTTGCACATTTAAATATTTTTGACCACTTTGGTTGCAAAATTCCATAACCAATATATATATGTATTTGCAAAATATGTGTAAGATCAATCTTACGGGGACATTTGAAAATTTAAATACTTTTGACCAAATAGGTTGCAAAATTCCACAGCCAATATATATATGTATTTGTGAAATGTGTGTAAGATACATCTTACGGGGACATTAGCAAGTTTAAGTATTGTTGTCGACTTAAGTTGCACAATTGCAGAACCAGTATATATATATATTTGTACAATATGTGTAAGATGAATCTTACGGGGACATTTGCAAGTTTAAATATTTTTGTCGACCTAAGTTGGAAAAGTCAACAACCAGTATATATATTTGTAAAATGTGTGCCAAATCATCTAGCGGGGACATTGGCACGATATAACCGAATGGGCAATTTTTCAGGCTCTAGAATGTTTAATATCCATGTATACTTTAAAATTTGTGTGAGAATGACTCTCACAGAAGCATTGCGTACTGTGAAGATATTGCGCGGTGACATTGCGTGTATGTCTTGTGTTTCGGCCGAAGTTACCGTATTATGTATGTGTTATAAAATGCATCTAACGGGAACATTTGGAAGTTTGCTTATTTTTGGTGGCTTAAGTTGGGAAAGTCCACAACAAGTATATATATTTGTAAAATGTGTGTAAAATGCATCTTTCGGGGACATAAGGATGCTTAGATAGTTTTGTCCACTTAATTTGGAAAATTTCACAATCAATATATATATAATTGTAGAATGTGTGTAAGACGAACCTTACGGGGACATTTGCAAATATAAATACTTTTGACCACTTAGGTTGCAAAATTCCACAACCAATATATATATATATGTATTTGTGAAATGTGTGTAAGATACATCTTACGGGGACATTAGCAAGTTTAAGTATTGTTGTCGACTTAAGTTGCACAATTGCAGAACAAGTATATATATATATTTGTAAAATATGTGTAAGATGAATCTTACGGGGACATTTGCAAATTTAAACATTTTTGACCACTTAGGTTGCACAATTGCATAACCAGTATATATGTATTTGTAAAATGTGTGTAAGATACATCTTGCGGGGACATTAGCAAGTTTAAGTATTGCTGGCGACTTAAGTTGCGAAATTGCACAACCAGTATATATATATTTGTAAAATATGTGTAAGACGAACCTTACGGGGACATTTGCAAATATAAATATTTTTGACCACTTATGTTGCAAAAATCCACAGCCAATATATATGTACTTGTAAAATGTGTGTAAGATACATCTTACGGGGACATTAGCAAGTTTAAGTATTGTTGTCGAATTAAGTTGCCCAATTGCACAACCTGTATAAATATATTAGTAAAATACGTGTAAGATGAATCTTACGGGGACATTTGCAAATATAAATATTTTTGACCACTTAGGTTGCAAAAATCCACAGCCAATATATATGTATTTGTAAAATGTGTGTAAGATACATCTTACGGGGACATTAGCAAGTTTAAGTATTGTTGTCAACTTAAGCTACACAATTGCACAACCAGTATATATACATATTTGTAAAATATGTGTAAGAGGAATCTTACGGGAACATTTGCAAATTTAAACACTTTTGACCACTTAGGTTGCAAAATTCCACAGCCAATATATATATGTATTTGTGAAATGTGTGTAAGATACATCTTACGGGGACATTAGCAAGTTTAAGTATTGTTGTCGACTTAAGTTGCATAATTGCAGAACCAGTATATATATATATATTTGTAAAATATGTGTAAGATGAATCTTACGGGTACATTTGCAAATTTAAACATTTTTGACCACTTAGGTTGCACAATTGCACAACCAGTATATATGTATTTGTAAAATGTGTGTAAGATACATCTTGCGGGGAGATTAGCAAGTTTACGTATTGCTGGCGACTTAAGTTGCAAAATTGCACAACCAGTATATATACATATTTGTAAAACATGTGTAAGAGGAATCTTACGGGGACAATTGCAAATTTAAAAACTTTTGACCACTTAGGTTGCAAAATTCCATAACCAATATATAAATATGTATTTGTGAAATATGTGTAAGATGAATCTTACGGGGACATTTGCAAATTTAAATATTTTTGTTGACCTATGTTGCAAAACTCCACAACCAGTATATATACATTTGTATAATATGTGTAAGATGAATCTTACGGGGACATTTCCAAATTTAAATATGTTTGTCGACCTAAGTTGGAAGAGTCAACGGCCAGTATATATATTTGTAAAATGTGTGCCAAATCATCTAGCGGGGACATTGGCATGATATAACCAAATGGGCAACTTTTCAGGCTCTAGAATGTTTAATATCCATATATACTTTAAAATTTGTGTGGAGAATGACTCTCACGGGAGCATTGCGTACTGTGAAGATATTGCGTGGTGACATTGCGTGTATATTTTGTGTTTCGGCCGAAGTTACCGTATTATGTATGTGTTATAAAATGCATCTAACGGGAACATTTGGAAGTTTGCTTATTTTCGGTGGCTTAAGTTTGGAAAGTCCACAACAAGTATATATATTTGTAAAATGTGTGTAAAATGCATCTTTCGGGGACATAAGGATGCTTAGATAGTTTTGTCCACTTAATTTGGAAAATTTCACAATCAATATATATATAATGTAGAATGTGTGTAAGACGAACCTTACGGGGACATTTGCACATTTAAATATTTTTGACCACTTTGGTTGCAAAATTCCATAACCAATATATATATGTATTTGCAAAATATGTGTAAGATCAATCTTACGGGGACATTTGAAAATTTAAATACTTTTGACCAAATAGGTTGCAAAATTCCACAGCCAATATATATATGTATTTGTGAAATGTGTGTAAGATACATCTTACGGGGACATTAGCAAGTTTAAGTATTGTTGTCGACTTAAGTTACACAATTGCAGAACCAGTATATATATATATTTGTACAATATGTGTAAGATGAATCTTACGGGGACATTTGCAAGTTTAAATATTTTTGTCGACCTAAGTTGGAAAAGTCAACAACCAGTATATATATTTGTAAAATGTGTGCCAAATCATCTAGCGGGGACATTGGCACGATATAACCGAATGGGCAATTTTTCAGGCTCTAGAATGTTTAATATCCATGTATACTTTAAAATTTGTGTGAGAATGACTCTCACAGAAGCATTGCGTACTGTGAAGATATTGCGCGGTGACATTGCGTGTATGTCTTGTGTTTCGGCCGAAGTTACCGTATTATGTATGTGTTATAAAATGCATCTAACGGGAACATTTGGAAGTTTGCTTATTTTTGGTGGCTTAAGTTGGGAAAGTCCACAACAAGTATATATATTTGTAAAATGTGTGTAAAATGCATCTTTCGGGGACATAAGGATGCTTAGATAGTTTTGTCCACTTAATTTGGAAAATTTCACAATCAATATATATATAATTGTAGAATGTGTGTAAGACGAACCTTACGGGGACATTTGCAAATATAAATACTTTTGACCACTTAGGTTGCAAAATTCCACAACCAATATATATATATATGTATTTGTGAAATGTGTGTAAGATACATCTTACGGGGACATTAGCAAGTTTAAGTATTGTTGTCGACTTAAGTTGCACAATTGCAGAACAAGTATATATATATATTTGTAAAATATGTGTAAGATGAATCTTACGGGGACATTTGCAAATTTAAACATTTTTGACCACTTAGGTTGCACAATTGCATAACCAGTATATATGTATTTGTAAAATGTGTGTAAGATACATCTTGCGGGGACATTAGCAAGTTTAAGTATTGCTGGCGACTTAAGTTGCAAAATTGCACAACCAGTATATATATATTTGTAAAAAATGTGTAAGACGAACCTTACGGGGACATTTGCAAATATAAATACTTTTGACCACTTATGTTGCAAAAATCCACAGCCAATATATATGTACTTGTAAAATGTGTGTAAGATACATCTTACGGGGACATTAGCAAGTTTAAGTATTGTTGTCGAATTAAGTTGCCCAATTGCACAACCTGTATAAATATATTAGTAAAATACGTGTAAGATGAATCTTACGGGGACATTTGCAAATATAAATATTTTTGACCACTTAGGTTGCAAAAATCCACAGCCAATATATATGTATTTGTAAAATGTGTGTAAGATACATCTTACGGGGACATTAGCAAGTTTAAGTATTGTTGTCAACTTAAGCTACACAATTGCACAACCAGTATATATACATATTTGTAAAATATGTGTAAGACGAACCTTACGGGGACATTTGCAAATATAAATACTTTTGACCACTTAGGTTGCAAAATTCCACAACCAATATATATATATATGTATTTGTGAAATGTGTGTAAGATACATCTTACGGGGACATTAGCAAGTTTAAGTATTGTTGTCGACTTAAGTTGCACAATTGCAGAACAAGTATATATATATATTTGTAAAATATGTGTAAGATGAATCTTACGGGGACATTTGCAAATTTAAACATTTTTGACCACTTAGGTTGCACAATTGCATAACCAGTATATATGTATTTGTAAAATGTGTGTAAGATACATCTTGCGGGGACATTAGCAAGTTTAAGTATTGCTGGCGACTTAAGTTGCAAAATTGCACAACCAGTATATATATATTTGTAAAATATGTGTAAGACGAACCTTACGGGGACATTTGCAAATATAAATATTTTTGACCACTTATGTTGCAAAAATCCACAGCCAATATATATGTACTTGTAAAATGTGTGTAAGATACATCTTACGGGGACATTAGCAAGTTTAAGTATTGTTGTCGAATTAAGTTGCCCAATTGCACAACCTGTATAAATATATTAGTAAAATACGTGTAAGATGAATCTTACGGGGACATTTGCAAATATAAATATTTTTGACCACTTAGGTTGCAAAAATCCACAGCCAATATATATGTATTTGTAAAATGTGTGTAAGATACATCTTACGGGGACATTAGCAAGTTTAAGTATTGTTGTCAACTTAAGCTACACAATTGCACAACCAGTATATATACATATTTGTAAAATATGTGTAAGAGGAATCTTACGGGAACATTTGCAAATTTAAACACTTTTGACCACTTAGGTTGCAAAATTCCACAGCCAATATATATATGTATTTGTGAAATGTGTGTAAGATACATCTTACGGGGACATTAGCAAGTTTAAGTATTGTTGTCGACTTAAGTTGCATAATTGCAGAACCAGTATATATATATATATTTGTAAAATATGTGTAAGATGAATCTTACGGGTACATTTGCAAATTTAAACATTTTTGACCACTTAGGTTGCACAATTGCACAACCAGTATATATGTATTTGTAAAATGTGTGTAAGATACATCTTGCGGGGAGATTAGCAAGTTTACGTATTGCTGGCGACTTAAGTTGCAAAATTGCACAACCAGTATATATATATTTGTAAAATATGTGTAAGATGAATCTTACGGGGACATTTGCAAGTTTAAATATTTTTGTCGACCTAAGTTGGAAAAGTCAACAACCAGTATATATATTTGTAAAATGTGTGCCAAATCATCTAGCGGGGACATTGGCACGATATAACCGAATGGGCAATTTTTCAGGCTCTAGAATGTTTAATATCCATGTATACTTTAAAATTTGTGTGAGAATGACTCTCACGGGAGCATTGCGTACTGTGAAGATATTGCGCGGTGACATTGCGTGTATGTTTTGTGTTTCGGCCGAAGTTACCGTATTATGTATGTGTTATAAAATGCATCTAATGGGAACATTTGGAAGTTTGCTTATTGTTGGTGGCTTAAGTTGGGAAAGTCCACAACAAGTATATATATTTGTAAAATGTGTGTAAAATGCATCTTTCGGGGACATAAGGATGCTTAGATAGTTTTGTCCACTTAATTTGGAAATTTTCACAATCAATATATATATAATTGTAGAATGTGTGTAAAACGAACCTTACGGGGACATTTGCAATTATAAATATTTTTGACCACTTACGTTGCAAAAATCCACAGCCAATATATATGTACTTGTAAAATGTGTGTAAGATACATCTTACGGGGACATTAGCAAGTTTAAGTATTGTTGTCAACTTAAGCTACACAATTGCACAACCAGTATATATACATATTTGTAAAATATGTGTAAGAGGAATCTTACGGGGACATTTGCAAATTTAAACACTTTTGACCACTTAGGTTGCAAAATTCCACAGCCAATATATATATGTATTTGTGAAATGTGTGTAAGATACATCTTACGGGGACATTAGCAAGTTTAAGTATTGTTGTCGACTTAAGTTGCACAATTGCAGAACCAGTATATATATATATATATATTTGTAAAATATGTGTAAGATGAATCTTACGGGTACATTTGAAAATTTAAACATTTTTGACCACTTAGGTTGCACAATTGCACAACCATTATATATGTATTTGTAAAATGTGTGTAAGATACATCTTGCGGGGAGATTAGCAAGTTTAAGTATTGCTGGCGACTTAAGTTGCAAAATTGCACAACCAGTATATATATATTTGTAAAATATGTGTAAGATGAATCTTACGGGGACATTTGCAAGTTTAAATATTTTTGTCGACCTAAGTTGGAAAAGTCAACAACCAGTATATATATTTGTAAAATGTGTGCCAAATCATCTAGCGGGGACATTGGCACGATATAACCGAATGGGCAATTTTTCAGGCTCTAGAATGTTTAATATCCATGTATACTTTAAAATTTGTGTGAGAATGACTCTCACGGGAGCATTGCGTACTGTGAAGATATTGCGCGGTGACATTGCGTGTATGTTTTGTGTTTCGGCCGAAGTTACCGTATTATGTATGTGTTATAAAATGCATCTAATGGGAACATTTGGAAGTTTGCTTATTGTTGGTGGCTTAAGTTGGGAAAGTCCACAACAAGTATATATATTTGTAAAATGTGTGTAAAATGCATCTTTCGGGGACATAAGGATGCTTAGATAGTTTTGTCCACTTAATTTGGAAATTTTCACAATCAATATATATATAATTGTAGAATGTGTGTAAAACGAACCTTACGGGGACATTTGCAAATATAAATATTTTTGACCACTTACGTTGCAAAAATCCACAGCCAATATATATGTACTTGTAAAATGTGTGTAAGATACATCTTACGGGGACATTAGCAAGTTTAAGTATTGTTGTCAACTTAAGCTACACAATTGCACAACCAGTATATATACATATTTGTAAAATATGTGTAAGAGGAATCTTACGGGGACATTTGCAAATTTAAACACTTTTGACCACTTAGGTTGCAAAATTCCACAGCCAATATATATATGTATTTGTGAAATGTGTGTAAGATACATCTTACGGGGACATTAGCAAGTTTAAGTATTGTTGTCGACTTAAGTTGCACAATTGCAGAACCAGTATATATATATATATTTGTAAAATATGTGTAAGATGAATCTTACGGGTACATTTGAAAATTTAAACATTTTTGACCACTTAGGTTGCACAATTGCACAACCATTATATATGTATTTGTAAAATGTGTGTAAGATACATCTTGCGGGGAGATTAGCAAGTTTAAGTATTGCTGGCGACTTAAGTTGCAAAATTGCACAACCAGTATATATATATTTGTAAAATATGTGTAAGATGAATCTTACGGGGACATTTGCAAGTTTAAATATTTTTGTCGACCTAAGTTGGAAAAGTCAACAACCAGTATATATATATTTGTAAAATGTGTGCCAAATCATCTAGCGGGGACATTGGCACGATATAACCGAATGGGCAATTTTTCAGGCTCTAGAATGTTTAATATCCATGTATACTTTAAAATTTGTGTGAGAATGACTCTCACGGGAGCATTGCGTACTGTGAAGATATTGCGCGGTGACATTGCGTGTATGTTTTGTGTTTCGGCCGAAGTTACCGTATTATGTATGTGTTATAAAATGCATCTAATGGGAACATTTGGAAGTTTGCTTATTGTTGGTGGCTTAAGTTGGGAAAGTCCACAACAAGTATATATATTTGTAAAATGTGTGTAAAATGCATCTTTCGGGGACATAAGGATGCTTAGATAGTTTTGTCCACTTAATTTGGAAATTTTCACAATCAATATATATATAATTGTAGAATGTGTGTAAAACGAACCTTACGGGGACATTTGCAAATATAAATATTTTTGACCACTTACGTTGCAAAAATCCACAGCCAATATATATGTACTTGTAAAATGTGTGTAAGATACATCTTACGGGGACATTAGCAAGTTTAAGTATTGTTGTCAACTTAAGCTACACAATTGCACAACCAGTATATATACATATTTGTAAAATATGTGTAAGAGGAATCTTACGGGGACATTTGCAAATTTAAACACTTTTGACCACTTAGGTTGCAAAATTCCACAGCCAATATATATATGTATTTGTGAAATGTGTGTAAGATACATCTTACGGGGACATTAGCAAGTTTAAGTATTGTTGTCGACTTAAGTTGCACAATTGCAGAACCAGTATATATATATATTTGTAAAATATGTGTAAGATGAATCTTACGGGTACATTTGAAAATTTAAACATTTTTGACCACTTAGGTTGCACAATTGCACAACCATTATATATGTATTTGTAAAATGTGTGTAAGATACATCTTGCGGGGAGATTAGCAAGTTTAAGTATTGCTGGCGACTTAAGTTGCAAAATTGCACAACCAGTATATATATATTTGTAAAATATGTGTAAGATGAATCTTTCGGGGACATTTGCAAGTTTAAATATTTTTGACCACTTAGGTTGCAAAATTCCACAGCCAATATATATATGTATTTGTGAAATGTGTGTAAGATACATCTTACGGGGACATTAGCAAGTTTAAGTATTGTTGTCGACTTAAGTTGCACAATTGCAGAACCAGTATATATATATATTTGTAAAATATGTGTAAGATGAATCTTACGGGTACATTTGAAAATTTAAACATTTTTGACCACTTAGGTTGCACAATTGCACAACCATTATATATGTATTTGTAAAATGTGTGTAAGATACATCTTGCGGGGAGATTAGCAAGTTTAAGTATTGCTGGCGACTTAAGTTGCAAAATTGCACAACCAGTATATATATATTTGTAAAATATGTGTAAGATGAATCTTACGGGGACATTTGCAAGTTTAAATATTTTTGTCGACCTAAGTTGGAAAAGTCAACAACCAGTATATATATTTGTAAAATGTGTGCCAAATCATCTAGCGGGGACATTGGCACGATATAACCGAATGGGCAATTTTTCAGGCTCTAGAATGTTTAATATCCATGTATACTTTAAAACTTGTGTGAGAATGACTCTCACGGGAGCATTGCGTACTGTGAAGATATTGCGCGGTGACATTGCGTGTATGTTTTGTGTTTCGGCCGAAGTTACCGTATTATGTATGTGTTATAAAATGCATCTAATGGGAACATTTGGAAGTTTGCTTATTGTTGGTGGCTTAAGTTGGGAAAGTCCACAACAAGTATATATATTTGTAAAATGTGTGTAAAATGCATCTTTCGGGGACATAAGGATGCTTAGATAGTTTTGTCCACTTAATTTGGAAATTTTCACAATCAATATATATATAATTGTAGAATGTGTGTAAAACGAACCTTACGGGGACATTTGCAAATATAAATATTTTTGACCACTTACGTTGCAAAAATCCACAGCCAATACATATGTACTTGTAAAATGTGTGTAAGATACATCTTACGGGGACATTAGCAAGTTTAAGTATTGTTGTCAACTTAAGCTACACAATTGCACAACCAGTATATATACATATTTGTAAAATATGTGTAAGAGGAATCTTACGGGGACATTTGCAAATTTAAACACTTTTGACCACTTAGGTTGCAAAATTCCACAGCCAATATATATATGTATTTGTGAAATGTGTGTAAGATACATCTTACGGGGACATTAGCAAGTTTAAGTATTGTTGTCGACTTAAGTTGCACAATTGCAGAACCAGTATATATATATATATTTGTAAAATATGTGTAAGATGAATCTTACGGGTACATTTGAAAATTTAAACATTTTTGACCACTTAGGTTGCACAATTGCACAACCATTATATATGTATTTGTAAAATGTGTGTAAGATACATCTTGCGGGGAGATTAGCAAGTTTAAGTATTGCTGGCGACTTAAGTTGCAAAATTGCACAACCAGTATATATATATTTGTAAAATATGTGTAAGATGAATCTTACGGGGACATTTGCAAGTTTAAATATTTTTGTCGACCTAAGTTGGAAAAGTCAACAACCAGTATATATATTTGTAAAATGTGTGCCAAATCATCTAGCGGGGACATTGGCACGATATAACCGAATGGGCAATTTTTCAGGCTCTAGAATGTTTAATATCCATGTATACTTTAAAATTTGTGTGAGAATGACTCTCACGGGAGCATTGCGTACTGTGAAGATATTGCGCGGTGACATTGCGTGTATTTTTTGTGTTTCGGCCGAAGTTACCGTATTATGTATGTGTTATAAAATGCATCTAATGGGAACATTTGGAAGTTTGCTTATTGTTGGTGGCTTAAGTTGGGAAAGTCCACAACAAGTATATATATTTGTAAAATGTGTGTAAAATGCATCTTTCGGGGACATAAGGATGCTTAGATAGTTTTGTCCACTTAATTTGGAAATTTTCACAATCAATATATATATAATTGTAGAATGTGTGTAAAACGAACCTTACGGGGACATTTCCAAATATAAATATTTTTGACCACTTACGTTGCAAAAATCCACAGCCAATATATATGTACTTGTAAAATGTGTGTAAGATACATCTTACGGGGACATTAGCAAGTTTAAGTATTGTTGTCAACTTAAGCTACACAATTGCACAACCAGTATATATACATATTTGTAAAATATGTGTAAGAGGAATCTTACGGGGACATTTGCAAATTTAAACACTTTTGACCACTTAGGTTGCAAAATTCCACAGCCAATATATATATGTATTTGTGAAATGTGTGTAAGATACATCTTACGGGGACATTAGCAAGTTTAAGTATTGTTGTCGACTTAAGTTGCACAATTGCAGAACCAGTATATATATATATTTGTAAAATATGTGTAAGATGAATCTTACGGGTACATTTGAAAATTTAAACATTTTTGACCACTTAGGTTGCACAATTGCACAACCATTATATATGTATTTGTAAAATGTGTGTAAGATACATCTTGCGGGGAGATTAGCAAGTTTAAGTATTGCTGGCGACTTAAGTTGCAAAATTGCACAACCAGTATATATATATTTGTAAAATATGTGTAAGATGAATCTTTCGGGGACATTTGCAAGTTTAAATATTTTTGACCACTTAGGTTGCAAAATTCCACAGCCAATATATATATGTATTTGTGAAATGTGTGTAAGATACATCTTACGGGGACATTAGCAAGTTTAAGTATTGTTGTCGACTTAAGTTGCACAATTGCAGAACCAGTATATATATATATATTTGTAAAATATGTGTAAGATGAATCTTACGGGTACATTTGAAAATTTAAACATTTTTGACCACTTAGGTTGCACAATTGCACAACCATTATATATGTATTTGTAAAATGTGTGTAAGATACATCTTGCGGGGAGATTAGCAAGTTTAAGTATTGCTGGCGACTTAAGTTGCAAAATTGCACAACCAGTATATATATATTTGTAAAATATGTGTAAGATGAATCTTACGGGGACATTTGCAAGTTTAAATATTTTTGTCGACCTAAGTTGGAAAAGTCAACAACCAGTATATATATTTGTAAAATGTGTGCCAAATCATCTAGCGGGGACATTGGCACGATATAACCGAATGGGCAATTTTTCAGGCTCTAGAATGTTTAATATCCATGTATACTTTAAAATTTGTGTGAGAATGACTCTCACGGGAGCATTGCGTACTGTGAAGATATTGCGCGGTGACATTGCGTGTATGTTTTGTGTTTCGGCCGAAGTTACCGTATTATGTATGTGTTATAAAATGCATCTAATGGGAACATTTGGAAGTTTGCTTATTGTTGGTGGCTTAAGTTGGGAAAGTCCACAACAAGTATATATATTTGTAAAATGTGTGTAAAATGCATCTTTCGGGGACATAAGGATGCTTAGATAGTTTTGTCCACTTAATTTGGAAATTTTCACAATCAATATATATATAATTGTAGAATGTGTGTAAAACGAACCTTACGGGGACATTTGCAAATATAAATATTTTTGACCACTTACGTTGCAAAAATCCACAGCCAATATATATGTACTTGTAAAATGTGTGTAAGATACATCTTACGGGGACATTAGCAAGTTTAAGTATTGTTGTCAACTTAAGCTACACAATTGCACAACCAGTATATATACATATTTGTAAAATATGTGTAAGAGGAATCTTACGGGGACATTTGCAAATTTAAACACTTTTGACCACTTAGGTTGCAAAATTCCACAGCCAATATATATATGTATTTGTGAAATGTGTGTAAGATACATCTTACGGGGACATTAGCAAGTTTAAGTATTGTTGTCGACTTAAGTTGCACAATTGCAGAACCAGTATATATATATATATTTGTAAAATATGTGTAAGATGAATCTTACGGGTACATTTGAAAATTTAAACATTTTTGACCACTTAGGTTGCACAATTGCACAACCATTATATATGTATTTGTAAAATGTGTGTAAGATACATCTTGCGGGAACATTTGCAAGTTTAAATATTTTTGACCACTTAGGTTGCAAAATTCCACAGCCAATATATATATGTATTTGTGAAATGTGTGTAAGATACATCTTACGGGGACATTAGCAAGTTTAAGTATTGTTGTCGACTTAAGTTGCACAATTGCAGAACCAGTATATATATATATTTGTAAAATATGTGTAAGATGAATCTTACGGGTACATTTGAAAATTTAAACATTTTTGACCACTTAGGTTGCACAATTGCACAACCATTATATATGTATTTGTAAAATGTGTGTAAGATACATCTTGCGGGGAGATTAGCAAGTTTAAGTATTGCTGGCGACTTAAGTTGCAAAATTGCACAACCAGTATATATATATTTGTAAAATATGTGTAAGATGAATCTTACGGGGACATTTGCAAGTTTAAATATTTTTGTCGACCTAAGTTGGAAAAGTCAACAACCAGTATATATATTTGTAAAATGTGTGCCAAATCATCTAGCGGGGACATTGGCACGATATAACCGAATGGGCAATTTTTCAGGCTCTAGAATGTTTAATATCCATGTATACTTTAAAATTTGTGTGAGAATGACTCTCACGGGAGCATTGCGTACTGTGAAGATATTGCGCGGTGACATTGCGTGTATGTTTTGTGTTTCGGCCGAAGTTACCGTATTATGTATGTGTTTTAAAATGCATCTAATGGGAACATTTGGAAGTTTGCTTATTGTTGGTGGCTTAAGTTGGGAAAGTCCACAACAAGTATATATATTTGTAAAATGTGTGTAAAATGCATCTTTCGGGGACATAAGGATGCTTAGATAGTTTTGTCCACTTAATTTGGAAATTTTCACAATCAATATATATATAATTGTAGAATGTGTGTAAAACGAACCTTATGGGGACATTTGCAAATATAAATATTTTTGACCACTTACGTTGCAAAAATCCACAGCCTATATATATGTACTTGTAAAATGTGTGTAAGATACATCTTACGGGGACATTAGCAAGTTTAAGTATTGTTGTCAACTTAAGCTACACAATTGCACAACCAGTATATATACATATTTGTAAAATATGTGTAAGAGGAATCTTACGGGGACATTTGCAAATTTAAACACTTTTGACCACTTAGGTTGCAAAATTCCACAGCCAATATATATATGTATTTGTGAAATGTGTGTAAGATACATCTTACGGGGACATTAGCAAGTTTAAGTATTGTTGTCGACTTAAGTTGCACAATTGCAGAACCAGTATATATATATATTTGTACAATATGTGTAAGATGAATCTTACGGGTACATTTGAAAATTTAAACATTTTTGACCACTTAGGTTGCACAATTGCACAACCAGTATATATGTATTTGTAAAATGTGTGTAAGATACATCTTGCGGGGACATTAGCAAGTTTAAGTATTGCTGGCGACTTAAGTTGCAAAATTGCACAACCAGTATATATATATTTGTAAAATATGTGTAAGATGAATCTTACGGGGACATTTGCAAGTTTAAATATTTTTGTCGACCTAAGTTGGAAAAGTCAACAACCAGTATATATATTTGTAAAATGTGTGCCAAATCATCTAGCGGGGACATTGGCACGATATAACCGAATGGGCAATTTTTCAGGCTCTAGAATGTTTAATATCCATGTATACTTTAAAATTTGTGTGAGAATGACTCTCACAGAAGCATTGCGTACTGTGAAGATATTGCGCGGTGACATTGCGTGTATGTTTTGTGTTTCGGCCGAAGTTACCGTATTATGTATGTGTTATAAAATGCATCTAATGGGAACATTTGGAAGTTTGCTTATTGTTGGTGGCTTAAGTTGGGAAAGTCCACAACAAGTATATATATTTGTAAAATGTGTGTAAATTGCATCTTTCGTGGACATAAGGATGCTTATATAGTTTTGTCCACTTAATTTGGAATTTTTCACAATCAATATATATATAATTGTAGAATGTGTGTAAGACGAACCTTACGGGGACATTTGCAAATATAAATATTTTTGACCACTTACGTTGCAAAAATCCACAGCCAATATATATGTACTTGTAAAATGTGTGTAAGATACATCTTACGGGGACATTAGCAAGTTTAAGTATTGTTGTCGACTTAAGTTGCACAATTGCACAACCAGTATATATACATATTTGTAAAACATGTGTAAGAGGAATCTTACGGGGACAATTGCAAATTTAAATACTTTTGACCACTTAGGTTGCAAAATTCCATAACCAATATATATATGTATTTGTGAAATATGTGTAAGATGAATCTTACGGGGACATTTGCAAATTTAAATATTTTCGTTGACCTAGGTTGCAAAACTCCACAACCAGTATATATATATTTGTAAAATATGTGTAAGATGAATCTTACGGGGAAATTTCCAAATTTAAATATGTTTGTCGACCTAAGTTGGAAGAGTCAACGGCCAGTATATATATTTGTAAAATGTGTGCCAAATCATCTAGCGGGGACATTGGCACGATATAACCGAATGGGCAACTTTTCAGGCTCTAGAATGTTTAATATCCATATATACTTTAAAATTTGTGTGGAGAATGACTCTCACGGGAGCATTGCGTACTGTGAAGATATTGCGTGGTCACATTGCGTGTATATTTTGTGT
This sequence comes from Hydractinia symbiolongicarpus, assembly GCF_029227915.1. Taxonomy (NCBI): domain Eukaryota; kingdom Metazoa; phylum Cnidaria; class Hydrozoa; order Anthoathecata; family Hydractiniidae; genus Hydractinia; species Hydractinia symbiolongicarpus. The sequence goes on along the minus strand of NC_079878.1, from coordinate 23,341,208 downwards.
TTCGGCCGAAGTTACCGTATTATGTATGTGTTATAAAATGCATCTAACGGGAACATTTGGAAGTTTGCTTATTTTTGGTGGCTTAAGTTTGGAAAGTCCACAACAAGTATATATATTTGTAAAATGTGTGTAAATTGCATCTTTCGTGGACATAAGGATGCTTATATAGTTTTGTCCACTTAATTTGGAATTTTTCACAATCAATATATATATAATTGTAGAATGTGTGTAAGACGAACCTTACGGGGACATTTGCAAATATAAATATTTTTGACCACTTACGTTGCAAAAATCCACAGCCAATATATATGTACTTGTAAAATGTGTGTAAGATACATCTTACGGGGACATTAGCAAGTTTAAGTATTGTTGTCGACATAAGTTGCACAATTGCACAACCAGTATATATACATATTTGTAAAACATGTGTAAGAGGAATCTTACGGGGACAATTGCAAATTTAAATACTTTTGACCACTTAGGTTGCAAAATTCCATAACCAATATATATATGTATTTGTGAAATATGTGTAAGATGAATCTTACGGGGACATTTGCAAATTTAAATATTTTCGTTGACCTAGGTTGCAAAACTCCACAACCAGTATATATATATTTGTAAAATATGTGTAAGATGAATCTTACGGGGACATTTCCAAATTTAAATATGTTTGTCGACCTAAGTTGGAAGAGTCAACGGCCAGTATATATATTTGTAAAATGTGTGCCAAATCATCTAGCGGGGACATTGGCACGATATAACCGAATGGGCAACTTTTCAGGCTCTAGAATGTTTAATATCCATATATACTTTAAAATTTGTGTGGAGAATGACTCTCACGGGAGCATTGCGTACTGTGAAGATATTGCGTGGTCACATTGCGTGTATATTTTGTGTTTCGGCCGAAGTTACCGTATTATGTATGTGTTATAAAATGCATCTAACGGGAACATTTGGAAGTTTGCTTATTTTTGGTGGCTTAAGTTTGGAAAGTCCACAACAAGTATATATATTTGTAAAATGTGTGTAAAATGCATCTTTCGGGGACATAAGGATGCTTAGATAGTTTTGTCCACTTAATTTGGAAATTTTCACAATCAATATATATATAATTGTAGAATGTGTGTAAAACGAACCTTACGGGGACATTTGCAAATATAAATATTTTTGACCACTTACGTTGCAAAAATCCACAGCCAATATATATGTACTTGTAAAATGTGTGTAAGATACATCTTACGGGGACATTAGCAAGTTTAAGTATTGTTGTCAACTTAAGCTACACAATTGCACAACCAGTATATATACATATTTGTAAAATATGTGTAAGAGGAATCTTACGGGGACCTTTGCAAATTTAAACACTTTTGACCACTTAGGTTGCAAAATTCCACAGCCAATATATATATGTATTTGTGAAATGTGTGTAAGATACATCTTACGGGGACATTAGCAAGTTTAAGTATTGTTGTCGACTTAAGTTGCACAATTGCAGAACCAGTATATATATATATTTGTAAAATATGTGTAAGATGAATCTTACGGGTACATTTGAAAATTTAAACATTTTTGACCACTTAGGTTGCACAATTGCACAACCATTATATATGTATTTGTAAAATGTGTGTAAGATACATCTTGCGGGGAGATTAGCAAGTTTAAGTATTGCTGGCGACTTAAGTTGCAAAATTGCACAACCAGTATATATATATTTGTAAAATATGTGTAAGATGAATCTTACGGGGACATTTGCAAGTTTAAATATTTTTGTCGACCTAAGTTGGAAAAGTCAACAACCAGTATATATATTTGTAAAATGTGTGCCAAATCATCTAGCGGGGACATTGGCACGATATAACCGAATGGACAATTTTTCAGGCTCTAGAATGTTTAATATCCATGTATACTTTAAAATTTGTGTGAGAATGACTCTCACGGGAGCATTGCGTACTGTGAAGATATTGCGCGGTGACATTGCGTGTATGTTTTGTGTTTCGGCCGAAGTTACCGTATTATGTATGTGTTATAAAATGCATCTAATGGGAACATTTGGAAGTTTGCTTATTGTTGGTGGCTTAAGTTGGGAAAGTCCACAACAAGTATATATATTTGAAAAATGTGTGTAAAATGCATCTTTCGGGGACATAAGGATGCTTAGATAGTTTTGTCCACTTAATTTGGAAATTTTCACAATCAATATATATATAATTGTAGAATGTGTGTAAAACGAACCTTACGGGGACATTTGCAAATATAAATATTTTTGACCACTTACGTTGCAAAAATCCACAGCCAATATATATGTACTTGTAAAATGTGTGTAAGATACATCTTACGGGGACATTATAGCAAGTTTAAGTATTGTTGTCAACTTAAGCTACACAATTGCACAACCAGTATATATACATATTTGTAAAATATGTGTAAGAGGAATCTTACGGGGACATTTGCAAATTTAAACACTTTTGACCACTTAGGTTGCAAAATTCCACAGCCAAAATATATATGTATTTGTGAAATGTGTGTAAGATACATCTTACGGGGACATTAGCAAGTTTAAGTATTGTTGTCGACTTAAGTTGCACAATTGCAGAACCAGTATATATATATATTTGTACAATATGTGTAAGATGAATCTTACGGGTACATTTGCAAATTTAAACATTTTTGACCACTTAGGTTGCACAATTGCACAACCAGTATATATGTATTTGTAAAATGTGTGTAAGATGAATGTTACGGGGACATTTGCAAGTTTAAATATTTTTGTCGACCTAAGTTGGAAAAGTCAACAACCAGTATATATATTTGTAAAATGTGTGCCAAATCATCTAGCGGGGACATTGGCACGATATAACCGAATGGGCAATTTTTCAGGCTCTAGAATGTTTAATATCCATGTATACTTTAAAATTTGTGTGAGAATGACTCTCACAGAAGCATTGCGTACTGTGAAGATATTGCGCGGTGACATTGCGTGTATGTTTTGTGTTTCGGCCGAAGTTACCGTATTATGTATGTGTTATAAAATGCATCTAATGGGAACATTTGGAAGTTTGCTTATTGTTGGTGGCTTAAGTTGGGAAAGTCCACAACAAGTATATATATTTGTAAAATGTGTGTAAACTGCATCTTTCGGGGACATAAGGATGCTTAGATAGTTTTGTCCACTTAATTTGGAAATTTTCACAATCAATATATATATAATTGTAGAATGTGTGTAAGACGAACCTTACGGGGACATTTGCAAATATAAATATTTTTGACCACTTACGTTGCAAAAATCCACAGCCAATATATATGTACTTGTAAAATGTGTGTAAGATACATCTTACGGGGACATTAGCAAGTTTAAGTATTGTTGTCAACTTAAGCTACACAATTGCACAACCAGTATATATACATATTTGTAAAATATGTGTAAGAGGAATCTTACGGGGACATTTGCAAATTTAAACACTTTTGACCACTTAGGTTGCAAAATTCCACAGCCAATATATATATGTATTTGTGAAATGTGTGTAAGATACATCTTACGGGGACATTAGCAAGTTTAAGTATTGTTGTCGACTTAAGTTGCACAATTGCACAACCAGTATATATACATATTTGTAAAACATGTGTAAGAGGAATCTTACGGGGACATTTGCAAGTTTAAATATTTTTGTCGACCTAAGTTGGAAAAGTCAACAACCAGTATATATATTTGTAAAATGTGTGCCAAATCATCTAGCGGGGACATTGGCACGATATAACCGAATGGACAATTTTTCAGGCTCTAGAATGTTTAATATCCATGTATACTTTAAAATTTGTGTGAGAATGACTCTCACGGGAGCATTGCGTACTGTGAAGATATTGCGCGGTGACATTGCGTGTATGTTTTGTGTTTCGGCCGAAGTTACCGTATTATGTATGTGTTATAAAATGCATCTAATGGGAACATTTGGAAGTTTGCTTATTGTTGGTGGCTTAAGTTGGGAAAGTCCACAACAAGTATATATATTTGTAAAATGTGTGTAAAATGCATCTTTCGGGGACATAAGGATGCTTAGATAGTTTTGTCCACTTAATTTGGAAATTTTCACAATCAATATATATATAATTGTAGAATGTGTGTAAAACGAACCTTACGGGGACATTTGCAAATATAAATATTTTTGACCACTTACGTTGCAAAAATCCACAGCCAATATATATGTACTTGTAAAATGTGTGTAAGATACATCTTACGGGGACATTAGCAAGTTTAAGTATTGTTGTCAACTTAAGCTACACAATTGCACAACCAGTATATATACATATTTGTAAAATATGTGTAAGAGGAATCTTACGGGGACATTTGCAAATTTAAACACTTTTGACCACTTAGGTTGCAAAATTCCACAGCCAAAATATATATGTATTTGTGAAATGTGTGTAAGATACATCTTACGGGGACATTAGCAAGTTTAAGTATTGTTGTCGACTTAAGTTGCACAATTGCACAACCAGTATATATACATATTTGTAAAACATGTGTAAGAGGAATCTTACGGGGACAATTGGAAATTTAAAAACTTTTGACCACTTAGGTTGCAAAATTCCATAACCAATATATATATATGTATTTGTGAAATATGTGTAAGATGAATCTTGCGGGGACATTTGCAAATTTAAATATTTTTGTTGACCTATGTTGCAAAACTCCACAACCAGTATATATACATTTGTATAAATGTGTAAGATGAATCTTACGGGGACATTTCCAAATTTAAATATGTTTGTCGACCTAAGTTGGAAGAGTCAACGGCCAGTATATATATTTGTAAAATGTGTGCCAAATCATCTAGCGGGGACATTGGCACGATATAACCAAATGGGCAACTTTTTAGGCTCTAGAATGTTTAATATCCATATATACTTTAAAATTTGTGTGGAGAATGACTCTCACGGGAGCATTGCGTACTGTGAAGATATTGCGTGGTGACATTGCGTGTATATTTTGTGTTTCGGCCGAAGTTACCGTATTATGTATGTGTTATAAAATGCATCTAACGGGAACATTTGGAAGTTTGCTTATTTTTGGTGGCTTAAGTTTGGAAAGTCCACAACAAGTATATATATTTGTAAAATGTGTGTAAAATGCATCTTTCGGGGACATAAGGATGCTTAGATAGTTTTGTCCACTTAATTTGGAAAATTTCACAATCAATATATATATAATTGTAGAATGTGTGTAAGACGAACCTTACGGGGACATTGGCACGATATAACCGAATGGGCAATTTTTCAGGCTCTAGAATGTTTAATATCCATGTATACTTTAAAATTTGTGTGGAGAATGACTTTCACGGGAGCATTGCGTACTGTGAAGATATTGCGCGGTGACATTTCGTGTATATTTTGTGTTTCGGCCGAAGTTACCGTATTATGTATGTGTTATAAAATGCATCTAACGGGACCATTTGGAAGTTTGCTTATTTTTGGTGGCTTAAGTTGGGAAAGTCCACAACAAGTATATATATTTGTAAAATGTGTGTAAAATGCATCTTTCGGGGACATAAGGATGCTTAGATAGTTTTGTCCACTTAATTTGGAAAATTTCACAATTAATATATATATAATTGTAGAATGTGTGTAAGACGAACCTTACGGGGACATTTGCAAATATAAATATTTTTGAACACTTAGGTTGCAAAATTCCACAACCAATATATATGTATTTGTGAAATGTGTGTAAGATACATCTTACGGGGACATTAGCAAGTTTAAGTATTGTTGGCGACTTAAGTTGCAAAATTGCACAACCAGTATATATATATATTTGTAAAATATGTGTAAGATGAATCTTACGGGGACACTTGCAAATTTAAACATTTTTGACAACATAGGTTGCGCAATTGCACAACCCGTATATATGTATTTGTGAAATGTGTGTAAGATACATCTTGCGGGGACATTAGCAAGTTTAAGTATTGTTGTCGACTTAAGTTGCAAAATTGCAGAACCAGTATATATATATATATTTGTAAAATATGTGTAAGATGAATCTTACGGGTACATTTGAAAATTTAAACATTTTTGACCACTTAGGTTGCACAATTGCAGAACCATTATATATGTATTTGTAAAATGTGTGTAAGATACATCTTGCGGGGAGATTAGCAAGTTTAAGTATTGCTGGCGACTTAAGTTGCAAAATTGCACAACCAGTATATATATATTTGTAAAATATGTGTAAGATGAATCTTACGGGGACATTTGCAAGTTTAAATATTTTTGTCGACCTAAGTTGGAAAAGTCAACAACCAGTATATATATTTGTAAAATGTGTGCCAAATCATCTAGCGGGGACATTGGCACGATATAACCGAATGGGCAATTTTTCAGGCTCTAGAATGTTTAATATCCATGTATACTTTAAAATTTGTGTGAGAATGACTCTCACGGGAGCATTGCGTACTGTGAAGATATTGCGCGGTGACATTTCGTGTATGTTTTGTGTTTCGGCCGAAGTTACCGTATTATGTATGTGTTATAAAATGCATCTAATGGGAACATTTGGAAGTTTGCTTATTGTTGGTGGCTTAAGTTGGGAAAGTCCACAACAAGTATATATATTTGTAAAATGTGTGTAAAATGCATCTTTCGGGGACATAAGGATGCTTAGATAGTTTTGTCCACTTAATTTGGAAAATTTCACAATCAATATATATATAATTGTAGAATGTGTGTAAGACGAACCTTACGGGGACATTGGCACGATATAACCGAATGGGCAATTTTTCAGGCTCTAGAATGTTTAATATCCATGTATACTTTAAAATTTGTGTGGAAAATGACTTTCACGGGAGCATTGCGTACTGTGAAGATATTGCGCGGTGACATTTCGTGTATATTTTGTGTTTCGGCCGAAGTTACCGTATTATGTATGTGTTATAAAATGCATCTAACGGGACCATTTGGAAGTTTGCTTATTTTTGGTGGCTTAAGTTGGGAAAGTCCACAACAAGTATATATATTTGTAAAATGTGTGTAAAATGCATCTTTCGGGGACATAAGGATGCTTAGATAGTTTTGTCCACTTAATTTGGAAAATTTCACAATTAATATATATATAATTGTAGAATGTGTGTAAGACGAACCTTACGGGGACATTTGCAAATATAAATATTTTTGAACACTTAGGTTGCAAAATTCCACAACCAATATATATGTATTTGTGAAATGTGTGTAAGATACATCTTACGGGGACATTAGCAAGTTTAAGTATTGTTGGCGACTTAAGTTGCAAAATTGCACAACCAGTATATATATATATTTGTAAAATATGTGTAAGATGAATCTTACGGGGACACTTGCAAATTTAAACATTTTTGACCACATAGGTTGCGCAATTGCACAACCCGTATATATGTATTTGTGAAATGTGTGTAAGATACATCTTGCGGGGACATTAGCAAGTTTAAGTATTGTTGTCGACTTAAGTTGCAAAATTGCAGAACCAGTATATATATATATATTTGTAAAATATGTGTAAGATGAATCTTACGGGTACATTTGCAAGTTTAAATATTTTTGTCGACCTAAGTTGGAAAAGTCAACAACCAGTATATATATTTGTAAAATGTGTGCCAAATCATCTAGCGGGGACATTGGCACGATATAACCGAATGGGCAATTTTTCAGGCTCTAGAATGTTTAATATCCATGTATACTTTAAAATTTGTGTGAAAATGACTCTCACGGGAGCATTGCGTACTGTGAAGATATTGCGCGGTGACATTGCGTGTATGTTTTGTGTTTCGGCCGAAGTTACCGTATTATGTATGTGTTATAAAATGCATCTAATGGGAACATTTGGAAGTTTGCTTATTGTTAGTGGCTTAAGTTGGGAAAGTCCACAACAAGTATATATATTTGTAAAATGTGTGTAAAATGCATCTTTCGGGGACATAAGGATGCTTAGATAGTTTTGTCCACTTAATTTGGAAAATTTCACAATCAATATATATATAATTGTAGAATGTGTGTAAGACGAACCTTACGGGGACATTGGCACGATATAACCGAATGGGCAATTTTTCAGGCTCTAGAATGTTTAATATCCATGTATACTTTAAAATTTGTGTGGAAAATGACTTTCACGGGAGCATTGCGTACTGTGAAGATATTGCGCGGTGACATTTCGTGTATATTTTGTGTTTCGGCCGAAGTTACCGTATTATGTATGTGTTATAAAATGCATCTAACGGGACCATTTGGAAGTTTGCTTATTTTTGGTGGCTTAAGTTGGGAAAGTCCACAACAAGTATATATATTTGTAAAATGTGTGTAAAATGCATCTTTCGGGGACATAAGGATGCTTAGATAGTTTTGTCCACTTAATTTGGAAAATTTCACAATTAATATATATATAATTGTAGAATGTGTGTAAGACGAACCTTACGGGGACATTTGCAAATATAAATATTTTTGAACACTTAGGTTGCAAAATTCCACAACCAATATATATGTATTTGTGAAATGTGTGTAAGATACATCTTACGGGGACATTAGCAAGTTTAAGTATTGTTGGCGACTTAAGTTGCAAAATTGCACAACCAGTATATATATATATTTGTAAAATATGTGTAAGATGAATCTTACGGGGACACTTGCAAATTTAAACATTTTTGACCACATAGGTTGCGCAATTGCACAACCCGTATATATGTATTTGTGAAATGTGTGTAAGATACATCTTGCGGGGACATTAGCAAGTTTAAGTATTGTTGTCGACTTAAGTTGCAAAATTGCAGAACCAGTATATATATATATATTTGTAAAATATGTGTAAGATGAATCTTACGGGTACATTTGAAAATTTAAACATTTTTGACCACTTAGGTTGCACAATTGCACAACTATTATATATGTATTTGTAAAATGTGTGTAAGATACATCTTGCGGGGAGATTAGCAAGTTTAAGTATTGCTGGCGACTTAAGTTGCAAAATTGCACAACCAGTATATATATATTTGTAAAATATGTGTAAGATGAATCTTACGGGGACATTTGCAAGTTTAAATATTTTTGTCGACCTAAGTTGGAAAAGTCAACAACCAGTATATATATTTGTAAAATGTGTGCCAAATCATCTAGCGGGGACATTGGCACGATATAACCGAATGGGCAATTTTTCAGGCTCTAGAATGTTTAATATCCATGTATACTTTAAAATTTGTGTGAAAATGACTCTCACGGGAGCATTGCGTACTGTGAAGATATTGCGCGGTGACATTGCGTGTATGTTTTGTGTTTCGGCCGAAGTTACCGTATTATGTATGTGTTATAAAATGCATCTAATGGGAACATTTGGAAGTTTGCTTATTGTTAGTGGCTTAAGTTGGGAAAGTCCACAACAAGTATATATATTTGTAAAATGTGTGTAAAATGCATCTTTCGGGGACATAAGGATGCTTAGATAGTTTTGTCCACTTAATTTGGAAATTTTCACAATCAATATATATATAATTGTAGAATGTGTGTAAAACGAACCTTACGGGGACATTTGCAAATATAAATATTTTTGACCACTTACGTTGCAAAAATCCACAGCCAATATATATGTACTTGTAAAATGTGTGTAAGATAAATCTTACGGGGACATTAGCAAGTTTAAGTATTGTTGTCAACTTAAGCTACACAATTGCACAACCAGTATATATACATATTTGTAAAATATGTGTAAGATGAATCTTACGGGTACATTTGCAAATTTAAACATTTTTGACCACTTAGGTTGCACAATTGCACAACCAGTATATATGTATTTGTAAAATGTGTGTAAGATACATCTTGCGGGGACATTAGCAAGTTTAAGTATTGCTGGCGACTTAAGTTGCAAAATTGCACAACCAGTATATATATATTTGTAAAATATGTGTAAGATGAATCTTACGGGGACATTTGCAAGTTTAAATATTTTTGTCGACCTAAGTTGGAAAAGTCAACAACCAGTATATATATTTGTAAAATGTGTGCCAAATCATCTAGCGGGGACATTGGCACGATATAACCGAATGGGCAATTTTTCAGGCTCTAGAATGTTTAATATCCATGTATACTTTAAAATTTGTGTGAGAATGACTCTCACAGAAGCATTGCGTACTGTGAAGATATTGCGCGGTGACATTGCGTGTATGTTTTGTGTTTCGGCCGAAGTTACCGTATTATGTATGTGTTATAAAATGCATCTAATGGGAACATTTGGAAGTTTGCTTATTGTTGGTGGCTTAAGTTGGGAAAGTCCACAACAAGTATATATATTTGTAAAATGTGTGTAAATTGCATCTTTCGGGGACACAAGGATGCTTATATAGTTTTGTCCACTTAATTTGGAATTTTTCACAATCAATATATATATAATTGTAGAATGTGTGTAAGACGAACCTTACGGGGACATTTGCAAATATAAATATTTTTGACCACTTACGTTGCAAAAATCCACAGCCAATATATATGTACTTGTAAAATGTGTGTAAGATACATCTTACGGGGACATTAGCAAGTTTAAGTATTGTTGTCGACTTAAGTTGCACAATTGCACAACCAGTATATATACATATTTGTAAAACATGTGTAAGAGGAATCTTACGGGGACAATTGCAAATTTAAATACTTTTGACCACTTAGGTTGCAAAATTCCATAACCAATATATATATGTATTTGTGAAATATGTGTAAGATGAATCTTACGGGGACATTTGCAAATTTAAATATTTTTGTTGACCTAGGTTGCAAAACTCCACAACCAGTATATATATATTTGTAAAATATGTGTAAGATGAATCTTACGGGGACATTTCCAAATTTAAATATGTTTGTCGACCTAAGTTGGAAGAGTCAACGGCCAGTATATATATTTGTAAAATGTGTGCCAAATCATCTAGCGGGGACATTGGCACGATATAACCGAATGGGCAACTTTTCAGGCTCTAGAATGTTTAATATCCATATATACTTTAAAATTTGTGTGGAGAATGACTCTCACGGGAGCATTGCGTACTGTGAAGATATTGCGTGGTCACATTGCGTGTATATTTTGTGTTTCGGCCGAAGTTACCGTATTATGTATGTGTTATAAAATGCATCTAACGGGAACATTTGGAAGTTTGCTTATTTTTGGTGGCTTAAGTTTGGAAAGTCCACAACAAGTATATATATTTGTAAAATGTGTGTAAAATGCATCTTTCGGGGACATAAGGATGCTTAGATAGTTTTGTCCACTTAATTTGGAAATTTTCACAATCAATATATATATAATTGTAGAATGTGTGTAAAACGAACCGTACGGGGACATTTGCAAATATAAATATTTTTGACCACTTACGTTGCAAAAATCCACAGCCAATATATATGTACTTGTAAAATGTGTGTAAGATACATCTTACGGGGACATTAGCAAGTTTAAGTATTGTTGTCAACTTAAGCTACACAATTGCACAACCAGTATATATACATATTTGTAAAATATGTGTAAGAGGAATCTTACGGGGACATTTGCAAATTTAAACACTTTTGACCACTTAGGTTGCAAAATTCCACAGCCAATATATATATGTATTTGTGAAATGTGTGTAAGATACATCTTACGGGGACATTAGCAAGTTTAAGTATTGTTGTCGACTTAAGTTGCACAATTGCAGAACCAGTATATATATATATTTGTAAAATATGTGTAAGATGAATCTTACGGGTACATTTGAAAATTTAAACATTTTTGACCACTTAGGTTGCACAATTGCACAACCATTATATATGTATTTGTAAAATGTGTGTAAGATACATCTTGCGGGGAGATTAGCAAGTTTAAGTATTGCTGGCGACTTAAGTTGCAAAATTGCACAACCAGTATATATATATATTTGTAAAATATGTGTAAGATGAATCTTACGGGGACATTTGCAAGTTTAAATATTTTTGTCGACCTAAGTTGGAAAAGTCAACAACCAGTATATATATTTGTAAAATGTGTGCCAAATCATCTAGCGGGGACATTGGCACGATATAACCGAATGGACAATTTTTCAGGCTCTAGAATGTTTAATATCCATGTATACTTTAAAATTTGTGTGAGAATGACTCTCACGGGAGCATTGCGTACTGTGAAGATATTGCGCGGTGACATTGCGTGTATGTTTTGTGTTTCGGCCGAAGTTACCGTATTATGTATGTGTTATAAAATGCATCTAATGGGAACATTTGGAAGTTTGCTTATTGTTGGTGGCTTAAGTTGGGAAAGTCCACAACAAGTATATATATTTGTAAAATGTGTGTAAAATGCATCTTTCGGGGACATAAGGATGCTTAGATAGTTTTGTCCACTTAATTTGGAAATTTTCACAATCAATATATATATAATTGTAGAATGTGTGTAAAACGAACCTTACGGGGACATTTGCAAATATAAATATTTTTGACCACTTACGTTGCAAAAATCCACAGCCAATATATATGTACTTGTAAAATGTGTGTAAGATACATCTTACGGGGACATTAGCAAGTTTAAGTATTGTTGTCAACTTAAGCTACACAATTGCACAACCAGTATATATACATATTTGTAAAATATGTGTAAGAGGAATCTTACGGGGACATTTGCAAATTTAAACACTTTTGACCACTTAGGTTGCAAAATTCCACAGCCAAAATATATATGTATTTGTGAAATGTGTGTAAGATACATCTTACGGGGACATTAGCAAGTTTAAGTATTGTTGTCGACTTAAGTTGCACAATTGCAGAACCAGTATATATATATATTTGTACAATATGTGTAAGATGAATCTTACGGGTACATTTGCAAATTTAAACATTTTTGACCACTTAGGTTGCACAATTGCACAACCAGTATATATGTATTTGTAAAATGTGTGTAAGATGAATGTTACGGGGACATTTGCAAGTTTAAATATTTTTGTCGACCTAAGTTGGAAAAGTCAACAACCAGTATATATATTTGTAAAATGTGTGCCAAATCATCTAGCGGGGACATTGGCACGATATAACCGAATGGGCAATTTTTCAGGCTCTAGAATGTTTAATATCCATGTATACTTTAAAATTTGTGTGAGAATGACTCTCACAGAAGCATTGCGTACTGTGAAGATATTGCGCGGTGACATTGCGTGTATGTTTTGTGTTTCGGCCGAAGTTACCGTATTATGTATGTGTTATAAAATGCATCTAATGGGAACATTTGGAAGTTTGCTTATTGTTGGTGGCTTAAGTTGGGAAAGTCCACAACAAGTATATATATTTGTAAAATGTGTGTAAATTGCATCTTTCGGGGACATAAGGATGCTTAGATAGTTTTGTCCACTTAATTTGGAAATTTTCACAATCAATATATATATAATTGTAGAATTTGTGTAAGACGAACCTTACGGGGACATTTGCAAATATAAATATTTTTGACCACTTACGTTGCAAAAATCCACAGCCAATATATATGTACTTGTAAAATGTGTGTAAGATACATCTTACGGGGACATTAGCAAGTTCAAGTATTGTTGTCGACTTAAGTTGCACAATTGCACAACCAGTATATATACATATTTGTAAAACATGTGTAAGAGGAATCTTACGGGGACAATTGCAAATTTAAATACTTTTGACCACTTAGGTTGCAAAATTCCATAACCAATATATATATGTATTTGTGAAATATGTGTAAGATGAATCTTACGGGGACATTTGCAAATTTAAATATTTTTGTTGACCTAGGTTGCAAAACTCCACAACCAGTATATATATATTTGTAAAATATGTGTAAGATGAATCTTACGGGGACATTTTCAAATTTAAATATGTTTGTCGACCTAAGTTGGAAGAGTCAACGGCCAGTATATATATTTGTAAAATGTGTGCCAAATCATCTAGCGGGGACATTGGCACGATATAACCGAATGGGCAACTTTTCAGGCTCTAGAATGTTTAATATCCATATATACTTTAAAATTTGTGTGGAGAATGACTCTCACGGGAGCATTGCGTACTGTGAAGATATTGCGTGGTGACATTGCGTGTATATTTTGTGTTTCGGCCGAAGTTACCGTATTATGTATGTGTTATAAAATGCATCTAACGGGAACATTTGGAAGTTTGCTTATTTTTGGTGGCTTAAGTTTGGAAAGTCCACAACAAGTATATATATTTGTAAAATGTGTGTAAAATGCATCTTTCGGGGACATAAGGATGCTTAGATAGTTTTGTCCACTTAATTTGGAAATTTTCACAATCAATATATATATAATTGTAGAATGTGTGTAAAACGAACCTTACGGGGACATTTGCAAATATAAATATTTTTGACCACTTACGTTGCAAAAATCCACAGCCAATATATATGTACTTGTAAAATGTGTGTAAGATACATCTTACGGGGACATTAGCAAGTTTAAGTATTGTTGTCAACTTAAGCTACACAATTGCACAACCAGTATATATACATATTTGTAAAATATGTGTAAGAGGAATCTTACGGGGACATTTGCAAATTTAAACACTTTTGACCACTTAGGTTGCAAAATTCCACAGCCAATATATATATGTATTTGTGAAATGTGTGTAAGATACATCTTACGGGGACATTAGCAAGTTTAAGTATTGTTGTCGACTTAAGTTGCACAATTGCACAACCAGTATATATACATATTTGTAAAACATGTGTAAGAGGAATCTTACGGGGACATTTGCAAGTTTAAATATTTTTGTCGACCTAAGTTGGAAAAGTCAACAACCAGTATATATATTTGTAAAATGTGTGCCAAATCATCTAGCGGGGACATTGGCACGATATAACCGAATGGGCAATTTTTCAGGCTCTAGAATGTTTAATATCCATGTATACTTTAAAATTTGTGTGAGAATGACTCTCACGGGAGCATTGCGTACTGTGAAGATATTGCGCGGTGACATTGCGTGTATGTTTTGTGTTTCGGCCGAAGTTACCGTATTATGTATGTGTTATAAAATGCATCTAATGGGAACATTTGGAAGTTTGCTTATTGTTGGTGGCTTAAGTTGGGAAAGTCCACAACAAGTATATATATTTGTAAAATGTGTGTAAAATGCATCTTTCGGGGACATAAGGATGCTTAGATAGTTTTGTCCACTTAATTTGGAAATTTTCACAATCAATATATATATAATTGTAGAATGTGTGTAAGACGAACCTTACGGGGACATTTGCAAATATAAATATTTTTGACCACTTACGTTGCAAAAATCCAAAGCCAATATATATGTACTTGTAAAATGTGTGTAAGCATCTTACGGGGACATTAGCAAGTTTAAGTATTGTTGTCGACTTAAGTTGCACAATTGCACAACCAGTATATATACATATTTGTAAAACATGTGTAGGAGGAATCTTACGGGGACAATTGGAAATTTAAAAACTTTTGACCACTTAGGTTGCAAAATTCCATAACCAATATATATATATGTATTTGTGAAATATGTGTAAGATGAATCTTGCGGGGACATTTGCAAATTTAAATATTTTTGTTGACCTATGTTGCAAAACTCCACAACCAGTATATATACATTTGTATAAATGTGTAAGATGAATCTTACGGGGACATTTCCAAATTTAAATATGTTTGTCGACCTAAGTTGGAAGAGTCAACGGCCAGTATATATATTTGTAAAATGTGTGCCAAATCATCTAGCGGGGACATTGGCACGATATAACCAAATGGGCAACTTTTCAGGCTCTAGAATGTTTAATATCCATATGTACTTTAAAATTTGTGTGGAGAATGACTCTCACGGGAGCATTGCGTACTGTGAAGATATTGCGTGGTGACATTGCGTGTATATTTTGTGTTTCGGCCGAAGTTACCGTATTATGTATGTGTTATAAAATGCATCTAACGGGAACATTTGGAAGTTTGCTTATTTTTGGTGGCTTAAGTTTGGAAAGTCCACAACAAGTATATATATTTGTAAAATGTGTGTAAAATGCATCTTTCGGGGACATAAGGATGCTTAGATAGTTTTGTCCACTTAATTTGGAAAATTTCACAATCAATATATATATAATTGTAGAATGTGTGTAAGACGAACCTTACGGGGACATTGGCACGATATAACCGAATGGGCAATTTTTCAGGCTCTAGAATGTTTAATATCCATGTATACTTTAAAATTTGTGTGGAGAATGACTTTCACGGGAGCATTGCGTACTGTGAAGATATTGCGCGGTGACATTTCGTGTATATTTTGTGTTTCGGCCGAAGTTACCGTATTATGTATGTGTTATAAAATGCATCTAACGGGACAATTTGGAAGTTTGCTTATTTTTGGTGGCTTAAGTTGGGAAAGTCCACAACAAGTATATATATTTGTAAAATGTGTGTAAAATGCATCTTTCGGGGACATAAGGATGCTTAGATAGTTTTGTCCACTTAATTTGGAAAATTTCACAATTAATATATATATAATTGTAGAATGTGTGTAAGACGAACCTTACGGGGACATTTGCAAATATAAATATTTTTGAACACTTAGGTTGCAAAATTCCACAACCAATATATATGTATTTGTGAAATGTGTGTAAGATACATCTTACGGGGACATTAGCAAGTTTAAGTATTGTTGGCGACTTAAGTTGCAAAATTGCACAACCAGTATATATATATATTTGTAAAATATGTGTAAGATGAATCTTACGGGGATACTTGCAAATTTAAACATTTTTGACCACATAGGTTGCGCAATTGCACAACCCGTATATATGTATTTGTGAAATGTGTGTAAGATACATCTTGCGGGGACATTAGCAAGTTTAAGTATTGTTGTCGACTTAAGTTGCAAAATTGCACAACCAGTATATATATATATTTGTAAAATATGTGTAAGATGAATCTTACGGGGACACTTGCAAATTTAAACATTTTTGACCACATAGGTTGCGCAATTGCACAACCAGTAAATATGTATTTGTAAAATGTGTGTAAGATACATCTTACGGGGACATTAGCAAGTTTAAGTATTGTTGGCGACTTAAGTTGCAAAATTGCACAACCAGTATATATATATTTGTAAAATATGTGTAAGATGAATCTTACGGAGACATCTGCAAATTTAAATATTTTTGTCGACCTAAGTTGGAAAAGTCAACAACCAGTATATATATTTGTAAAATGTGTGCCAAATCATCCAGCGGGGACATTGGCACGATATAACCGAATGGGCAATTTTTCAGGCTCTAGAATGTTTAATATCCATGTATACTTTAAAATTTGTGTGGAGAATGACTTTCACGGGAGCATTGCGTGCTGTGAAGATATTGCGCGGTGACATTTCGTGTATATTTTGTGTTTCGGCCGAAGTTACAGTATTATTATTGAAGATATTATTCCGGTTTGTCTGTTCAGTATTCACATTACTGTGGAAAGTTTATCATTTCTTGAACATGATAGTTTAGTAGGCGACGTTTCGGGAGATCCTTCTCCCATCATCGGGCAAAGTAAAATGATGTTGCGCATGTATTTATATAATTGCAGAGGATCGAAATTCATAAAAATTAACCAATCAGAAACGAGCTGATAATTACAGTTAATTACGGTAATTAACATTTTCGGACCTGGATGTAGGTAACTACTTCTTCTGTAGGGCTGGTAACCAAATCTCAGGAAGTTGATACGAGATGCTGTTTATGTGTTTGTTACGTTCTACACTGTTGATGGTTTCCTTAATCTTCCTGGCCGTTGTTCTGGATTCTCTGTCAATGATTTTCTTCTCATCCCAATTAAACTGATGACTTCTGCTCCAGCTGTGGTCCGCAATTTCGTTTTTCTTCAAGAAAGATCCCACAGATCAAGAAAGATCCCTCAAGAAAGATCCCACAGAAGTCATCAAACGAGAAGCGAGGAACATCTTAATGGAGTTGAAGAGAAAAGAATACATCGACGATAAGCAGTATTACCGACTGAAACCTTGTGACGGACCACCACCGCGATTTTACGGACTACCCAAAATTCATAAACAGGGAAATCCAATTCGACCAATAGTTTCCTGCACTGGAACACCGTTATACAACCTATCAAAATTTGTTGCTTCCATCCTCAGCAAATTCACAGCAAGTGACCACAGCAAAAACTCAAAACAATTTTCGGAATACATCAGAGAAATAAAGATAGCAGACGACGAATGCATGGTATCATTTGATGTCACATCACTCTACACAAATGTTCCCATAAAAGACACCTTAAACATCATTAAAGACATTATCGAAAACGATGCTGCATTCGGTGAAAAGACAAAGATTCCAGTACCGGATTTTCTGCGTTTGGTCGAACTTGTTCTAACCAAAACATGGTATCTGTTTAATAAGAACTTCTACACTCAAACAGACGGAGTTGCCATGGGAGGCCCTGCATCATCAGTAGTCGCAGAAATATACATGCAAGCACACGAGACAACAGCATTAGTCACATCAGACAGACGTCCAAAGGTTTGGAAAAGATTTGTTGACGACGTATTCGCCATAATCAAAAGATCTCATCTAGAAGAGTTCCATGAACACATCAACGGCCTACATCGACAAATCAAATTCACTGTTGAGCTTGAACACGATGGAAGTATCGCTTTCCTGGACACTTTGGTCAAACGCAAGAATGGTTCCATTTCAGTTTCAGTGTATCGTAAACCAACACACACTGACCAGTACCTTAACTTCGAATCAAACCATCAGAAATCTTGCAAAAAAAGTGTCATATCTTCATTACTGAATCGTGCCAACAGTGTAGTCAGTGACAAACAGGAGAGGAAAATAGAAATTCAACGTGTAAGAAATGCACTAATCACAAATGGATACAGTCATAAAGTCATCACGCAAGTAGAAAATAAAATGAAGAGAAGATGCAACGGAGACAACAAGGAAACATCAGAGGAATTTATCGCATCAGCATTCCTACCCTTCGTACCAGGTACCAGCGAGATCCTTCGTCGAGTTTTAAGGCAACACAAGATCAAATGCATTCTTACCTCTAAAGACACCCTAAGAAGCACTTTGTCTAAACCAAAAGACAAAATAAACCTGGAAGAGCAAAACAATGTTGTTTACGAAATCCCGTGTAAAGATTGTGATGCAGTGTATATAGGCGAAACAAAAAGAAAGTTTAAGCAACGAGTACAAGAACATATGCGCGCAGTGAGAAACGGAGATGTGAAGAAAAACGAAATTGCGGACCACAGCTGGAGCAGAAGTCATCAGTTTAATTGGGATGAGAAGAAAATCATTGACAGAGAATCCAGAACAACGGCCAGGAAGATTAAAGAAACCATCAACAGTGTAGAACGTAACAAACACATAAACAGCATCTCGTATCAACTTCCTGAGATTTGGTTACCAGCCCTACAGAAGAAGTAGTTACCTACATCCAGGTCCGAAAATGTTAATTACCGTAATTAACTGTAATTATCAGCTCGTTTCTGATTGGTTAATTTTTATGAATTTCGATCCTCTGCAATTATATAAATACATGCGCAACATCATTTTACTTTGCCCGATGATGGGAGAAGGATCTCCCGAAACGTCGCCTACTAAACTATCATGTTCAAGAAATGATAAACTTTCCACAGTAATTACAGTATTATGTATGTGTTACAAAATGCATCTAACGGGACCATTTGGAAGTTTGCTTATTTTTGGTGGCTTAAGTTGGGAAAGTCCACAACAAGTATATATATTTGTAAAATGTGTGTAAAATGCATCTTTCGGGGACATAAGGATGCTTAGATAGTTTTGTCCACTTAATTTGGAAAATTTCACAATCAATATATATATAATTGTAGAATGTGTGTAAGACGAACCTTACGGGGACATTTGCAAATATAAATATTTTTGAACACTTAGGTTGCAAAATTCCACAACCAATATATATGTATTTATGAAATGTGTGTAAGATACATCTTACGGGGACATTAGCAAGTTTAAGTATTGTTGGCGACTTAAGTTGCAAAATTGCACAACCAGTATATATATATATTTGTAAAATATGTGTAAGATGAATCTTACGGGGACACTTGCAAATTTAAACATTTTTGACCACATAGGTTGCGCAATTGCACAACCAGTATATATGTATTTGTAAAATGTGTGTAAGATACATCTTGCGGGGACATTAGCCAGTTTAAGTATTGTTGGCGACTTAAGTTGCAAAATTGCACAACCAGTATATATATATTTGTAAAATATGTGTAAGATGAATCTTACGGAGACATCTGCAAATTTAAATATTTTTGTCGACCTAAGTTGGAAAAGTCAACAACCAGTATATATATTTGTAAAATGTGTGCCAAATCATCCAGCGGGGACATTGGCACGATATAACCGAATGGGCAATTTTTCAGGCTCTAGAATGTTTAATATCCATGTAAACTTTAAAATTTGTGTGGAGAATGACTTTCACGGGAGCATTGCGTACGGTGAAGATATTGCGCGGTGACATTTCGTGTATATTTTGTGTTTCGGCCGAAGTTACCGTATTATTTATGTGTTATAAAATGCATCTAACGGGACCATTTGGAAGTTTGCTTATTTTTGGTGGCTTAAGTTGGGAAAGTCCACAACAAGTATATATATTTGTAAAATGTGTGTAAAATGCATCTTTCGGGGACATAAGGATGCTTAGATAGTTTTGTCCACTTAATTTGGAAAATTTCATAATCAATATATATATAATTGTAGAATGTGTGTAAGACGAACCTTACGGGGACATTTGCAAATATAAATATTTTTGAACACTTAGGTTGCAAAATTCCACAACCAATATATATGTATTTGTGAAATGTGTGTAAGATACATCTTACGGGGACATTAGCAAGTTTAAGTATTGTTGGCGACTTAAGTTGCAAAATTGCACAACCAGTATATATATATATTTGTAAAATATGTGTAAGATGAATCTTACGGGGACACTTGCAAATTTAAACATTTTTGACCACATAGGTTGCGCAATTGCACAACCAGTATATATGTATTTGTAAAATGTGTGTAAGATACATCTTGCGGGGACATTAGCAAGTTTAAGTATTGTTGGCGACTTAAGTTGCAAAATTGCACAACCAGTATATATATATTTGTAAAATATGTGTAAGATGAATCTTACGGAGACATCTGCAAATTTAAATATTTTTGTCGACCTAAGTTGGAAAAGTCAACAACCAGTATATATATTTGTAAAATGTGTGCCAAATCATCCAGCGGGGACATTGGCACGATATAACCGAATGGGCAATTTTTCAGGCTCTAGAATGTTTAATATCCATGTATACTTTAAAATTTGTGTGGAGAATGACTTTCACGGGAGCATTGCGTACTGTGAAGATATTGCGCGGTGACATTTCGTGTATATTTTGTGTTTCGGCCGAAGTTACCGTATTATGTATGTGTTATAAAATGCATCTAACGGGACCATTTGGAAGTTTGCTTATTTTTGGTGGCTTAAGTTGGGAAAGTCCACAACAAGTATATATATTTGTAAAATGTGTGTAAAATGCATCTTTCGGGGACATAGGGATGCTTAGGTAGTTTTGTCCAATTAATTTGGAAAATTTCACAATTAATATATATATAATTGTAGAATGTGTGTAAGACGAACCTTACGGGGACATTTGCAAATATAAATATTTTTGAACACTTAGGTTGCAAAATTCCACAACCAATATATATGTATTTGTGAAATGTGTGTAAGATACATCTTACGGGGACATTAGCAAGTTTAAGTATTGTTGGCGACTTAAGTTGCAAAATTGCACAACCAGTATATATATATATTTGTAAAATATGTGTAAGATGAATCTTACGGGGACACTTGCAAATTTAAACATTTTTGACCACATAGGTTGCGCAATTGCACAACCAGTATATATGTATTTGTGAAATGTGTGTAAGATACATCTTGCGGGGACATTAGCAAGTTTAAGTATTGTTGTCGACTTAAGTTGCACAATTGCACAACCAGTATATATATATTTGTAAAATATGTGTAAGATGAATCTTACGGGGACATTTGCAAATTTAAATATTTTTGTCGACCTAAGTTGGAAAAGTCAACAACCAGTATATATATTTGTAAAATATGTTCCAAATCATCCAGCGGGGACATTGGCACGATATAACCGAATGGGCAATTTTTCAGGCTCTAGAATGTTTAATATCCATGTATACTTTAAAATTTGTGTGGAGAATGACTTTCACGGGAGCATTGCGTACTGTGAAGATATTGCGCGGTGACATTTCGTGTATATTTTGTGTTTCGGCCGAAGTTACCGTATTATGTATGTGTTATAAAATGCATCTAACGGGACCATTTGGAAGTTTGCTAATTTTTGGTGGCTTAAGTTGGGAAAGTCCACAACAAGTATATATATATTTGTAAAATGTGTGTAAAATGCATCTTTCGGGGACATAAGGATGCTTAGATAGTTTTGTCCACTTAATTTGGAAAATTTCACAATCAATATATATATAATTGTAGAATGTGTGTAAGACGAACCTTACGGGGACATTTGCAAATATAAATATTTTTGAACACTTAGGTTGCAAAATTCCACAACCAATATATATGTATTTGTGAAATGTGTGTAACATACATCTTACGGGGACATTAGCAAGTTTAAGTATTGTTGGCGACTTAAGTTGCAAAATTGCACAACCAGTATATATATATATTTGTAAAATATGTGTAAGATGAATCTTACGGGGACACTTGCAAATTTAAACATTTTTGAGCACATAGGTTGCGCAATTGCACAACCAGTATATATGTATTTGTGAAATGTGTGTAAAATACATCTTGCGGGGACATTAGCAAGTTTAAGTATTGTTGTCGACTTAAGTTGCACAATTGCACAACCAGTATATATATATTTGTAAAATATGTGTAAGATGAATCTTACGGGGACATTTGCAAATTTAAATATTTTTGTCGACCTAAGTTGGAAAAGTCAACAACCAGTATATATATTTGTAAAATGTGTTCCAAATCATCTAGCGGGGACATTGGCACGATATAACCGAATGGGCAATTTTTCAGGCTCTAGAATGTTTAATATCCATGTATACTTTAAAATTTGTGTGGAGAATGACTCTCACGGGAGCATTGCGTACTGTGAAGATATTGCGTGGTGACATTGCGTGTATATTTTGTGTTTCGGCCGAAGTTACCGTATTATGTATGTGTTATAAAATGCATCTAACGGGAACATTTGGAAGTTTGCTTATTTTTGGTGGCTTAAGTTGGGAAAGTCCACAACAAGTATATATATTTGTAGAATGTGTGTAAAATACATCTTTCGGGGACATAAGGATGCTTAGATAGTTTTGTCCACTTAATTTGGAAAATTTCACAATCAATATATATATAATTGTAGAATGTGTGTAAGACGAACCTTACGGGGACATTTGCAAATTTAAATATTTTTGACCACTTAGGTTGCAAAATTCCATAACCAATATATATGCATTTGTAAAATGTGTGTAAAATACATCTTACGGGGACATTGGCAAGTTTAAGTATTGTTGTCGACTTAAGTTGGACAATTGCCAATCCAGTATATATGTATTTGCAAAATATGTGTAAGATGAATCTTACGGGGACATTAGCAAATTTAAATACTTTTGACCACTTAGGTTGCAAAATTCCACAACCAATATATAGATGTATTTGTGAAATGTGTGTAAGATACATCTTACGGGGACATTAGCAAGTTTAAGTATTGTTGTCGACTTAAGTTGCACAATTGCACAACCAGTATATATGTATTTGCAAAATATGTGTAAGATGAATCTCACGGGGACATTTGCAAATTTAAATACTTTTGACCACTTAGGTTGCAAAATTCCACAACCAGTATATATATATTTGTAAAATATGTGTAAGATGAATCTTACGGGGATATTTGCAAATTTAAATATTTTTGTCGACTTAGGTTGCAAAATTCCACAACCAGTATATATATATTTGTAAAATATGTGTAAGATAAATCTTACACATATGAAGATGAATCTTACGGGGACACTTGCAAATTTAAACATTTTTGACCACTTAGGTTGCACAATTGCACAACCAGTATACATGTATTTGTAAAATGTGTGTAAGATACATCTTGCGGGGACATTAGCAAGTTTAAGTATTGTTGGCGACTTAAGTTGCAAAATTGCACAACCAGTATATATATATTTGTAAAATATGTGTAAGATGAATCTTACGGGGACATCTGCAAATTTAAATATTTTTGACCACTTAGGTTGCAAAATTCATTAATATTCAAATTTATATTTTCCTGTTTTAAAAATATGAAGCAAAAGAAAGAATTATAAGTCTCCCACCGATTGATGCCATAACTTTCATTGCATCAACAAACGATTTTAGAAAGGTATGGATAGGTGGTTTTCCACGACCTTGCCATACACCCCATAGGCATACATTTTTATAGTGGAATCTAAACAGATTTAAAAAAATTACGATGTCAAATTTTGGAATTTGCTTAGCAAAGTAAAAGATACTTTTCAACAGCTGGAATCTCGTTTATAGCTACATATACTGGCCACGCCTCTATTCCGGATGATTTGTACAGTGCAACACCATCTGTGTTGAAAATAGTTGTTAAATTGCTATTTTTAAATAAAATTTCTCCAGGTGCATATAACTTCCGGTACATTTCACCCTGGGTGATGTCATTAATAGTCTGCGTAGGTAGTAAACGTTTATCAACTTCTCCTTGAATTTTCTTCCACATTCCTTCACCTATGATCCATAAGATGTGCAATTCTCCATTAGATAATGTAAAATTATGAAATTATAATCTTTGTCTATCACACTGCATTTCTGAGATGCACATAACTTATTATCAATATTTCACTGTGATTTTTACTTACGTTGTAAAATGGTTTTTAGTTGGGATTCTATAGAAGATGTTAAAAAATATTCCTTTATGACTTTATTTTCTGGGTTCCCTTTACACCGTATGCTAAAATTATACCATATAAAATGTGTATTTATTCATATATGACTATATATAATATTGGAACAGAAATTATGCTGAAAAATAATAATTATATATATATGTTAATTATTTACCCATTACATCCTTCAGTAGGACAAAATTATTCATCTTGATTTTCGCTTGGCCATATTCTGCTGCAGTTCTCACAATACTCGATTATAGTTATGTCATCATCCGCAAAAGTACCTATCAGGAAAAAAAATATATGGTGTTGTAAATAAAATTCAAGTATATACCAGTCCTATCAATAAGAAAATAACACCAGAGCAATAAATCGCTCCCCCAAGGTTACACTAATTTCAACTGGGCAAGCACTCTGAATAAATAGGATGCCTGGTCAGCATAATCCAGCTGTCCCCCTTGTAAACAGGCCGTTTTCGCAATCTTGGCAGAACAGTTTCGCATTTCTCAGGATTGGGCGAGCCTTTGCGTGAGCAAGAGCAATTGCTCTCCCTTTATTGATAGGCCTGATAAAAGGTAACAAACGTAAAAAAAAATCTGTCATATGCATACCCACTGTATGTTTCAGCTTGCTCAATGACTTGAATGATTTGCTATCTTCCGGGATGTGGAGGTTTATCAAAGTCAATAAATCCTTCACTGCTTCATGAGAAATATTATTTATAGACAACTAAGAATGAGTTGGTAGAGAGTTATATAACCTGTCATCATCAATATTAAGCAAATCCTCATCGTCAGATGATTCTTCTAGGTCACTAATAATAGATGATTGAGAAGACTCTGAATCGGAAAAGGTAATATCCACTATATTGTGCATACCCTTTGAGACTTGTGAAATTGGTTCTAAGATATGATTTTGTTCAACATCACCATAGTCGTCTGTGCTGAAGCTACCCTTTCCAAGCCCATCAATTGCATTATATTTATTGTCACTATTGAATTGTTTTGTTGGCGGTGACAGACATAGCTTATCACCAGCACAGTAGGTAGCATCATCATAACCAATATTGTCATCATCAATGGATGAGGAGATTAAGTTCGTATTGTCATCGATAGTGGGCACCACAGTTCTATGAACTCCCATGATATGCCTGTCAGCTTTAAACTTCCTTTGAAACTGCATATGACACAAGGAACAAACATAGCCGCCGTTCAATTTTATAACATGAGCCATACTTCTTCAAAAGAAAGCGCCAATGGGGTTAGGAAACGTTCACAGAGATGAGGGGAAGAAATATAGGCCTAGAAAAAGCTTAGATTTAATATATAGCTAGCCGATCCGATCGTCTTTGCGCTTGCCATTCCACGGTTAGTGTCCCATTATGGAATGTATGTTTATTATATGCGTCAAAATTCAATAAAAAACAGACCAAGAATAAAAAAATAACATGCATATAGTTGTGCAATATATGTAACTAAATGATATTATTCTTTCAGAAATCTATAATTTTTGTTATAAATTAAAAAATTTCACAAGTTTTCAGTAATATTATTCTAACACATGTCAAACAACTGCCACGCAACTGATCTGCAGTTTTATATTTTCCCAATTTGCATGCGGGGCGGAGATCTGGGGTGAGCGGCTCTCCTTTTTGATAGTACATTTATGTCATTGGATAAAGATTTTTCTCTGCGATGAAGACTTGAAAGAATTCAGGTTGTTTAAGCGCGCGAATGTTCAAAGTTTTATGTTTTATTGGTGATAATTCTATTTATTTGGACATCATGTCAATTTTTATAATAAACTGGTCTGATAATACATCAACACTTGAACGCAGCAATAAGGTTTTTTGTGAGGAAGTTAAAGTTGGTTCAAAAGTACAGCGAACGGTGAGAAATGCTATGTGGGTTGGCGAAATTGACAGCATTTGGGGTAAAGTGTTTAAGTTCTTTTTCATTTTTTCAAAACTTTCGAAATATGTATTTAAAACCAAGCGCTGCAACTCAGTATTTGTGACCCATATCAACTTCCATTGCTCCAATAATATTTGTAGAGAACAACAAAGAAGCGAAAAAAAGATTACTTGAGTTGGTTCCACCAATTAATAATATAACTGCTTCCTTTGCAAGTGAGAAATCCAGTAGGAAACAATCAAAGAAAAAAATAATTCAAGGTAATGCTTATTTTCATACGGGGGAAAGAAGATGAGTTCAGTCACGCATCCTCCTATATGTGGCATCAATCATCTGATATCCAACGATAAATATGCTAAGACATTACCTTTTTAGATGATGATGGTGATGGATATATGGCAGAAAAAATTTGGTAATTTTCTCTACTTTAAAAACATATCTAAAAATGCCTGATTTGAAAATGCTTCAGGTGTCAATTTCAATTTAGACCGCTGAAGCTGACAAAGCAACTGCAAAAAAGAAAGTGACAAAGGACAAAGCAGAGAAAGGATCTATTGAAACATCAATTGTGGAGAATTTGGTAATTAATTTCTTTACTTTAAAAGCATCTCTAAAAATTGCCAGATTCAAAATTTTTCAATATTTTAGATCAAAATAAGGGATGAAGACCCATTTACTTTGCCAACAAGTATGTATTTAGAATTCCACAATCAATATACATCATTAGTTACATCAATTTTACAATCATTATCGACTTGTATTATTTCAATATATCAATTCTCTAATAATTTGCTCTTAACAATTTTTCTCTCATAGTTGGAGATTCTGATAGTGAAACACTTCCTAATGTGGAGAAGACTCCACCACACTTAAAACCAATCAAGGTTTTTAAGGAAGGAATACGTAAAAGTCCGAGAAAAAAGCTAAGAACACAACCAGTTCACTCATCAAGTACTATCGTTCGGCCAAGTACAAGCATTAGTACCAACAATGTGAAAAATACATCTACTCCACTTGACATTGAGCCAACCAACAAAATGTTTATGACACCAAAGCAACCAAAGCAAAATGCCTTCTCTACACCAAATAATAATGAGTACACAAATTTGCAACCTTTCAACTTTACCCAACAACACCAAGGCATGTTTGTGCATCAACCGCAATCATCTAGCTACTTAAGTATGCTACGTGAGATTTCGACAACTCCAACTGCTACAACAAGCTCACTTCTTAGTGAGTCCGTAAATTTGGTGAATAACTTTGCCAGCAGATATGAAGAATCTGATTTCGAAATCACACCAACAATGGAATCTCATGATTATTCACCAAGGTGTTAGTAATCTTGAAAGGACATGCACACGTTTGGGACAATCATTTTCTCAATTAAGTGAAATGATTCGCAGTGGCTCCAACCAGGAGGAAGTAAATTCTGATTGATTTCTTGTAATTGTTCCAGTGCTAAACATAGAATAATACAATTAGAAAATGTAAAACTTTTTTCATTTTTTTCAGGATGGTAAAGTAAACAACGAATTGACATCTAAAGAAAAGGATGATACCTTTGACAGGGTATAATATTTTTTTTATTCATTAATTATATGTTGCTTGAAAAACCAAAAAATATATATAAAATGTCAAACCAATCTTGTGTCATCGATTATGTTCAGTGATTCAATTAATTTTTAGAAACATTTATCTATGGTCGCCAAAAATGCTGCTGATGCCAGACAGGCAATACGTGAACTAGCCTCTGAAATATTTACAGCAGATGAATTGTTAAATTGCTCTGTCAAAGGTAGAGGCTACAGAATACAGATTGGAAAGGAAGTTGGAAGATCTGGTCTGCCTCCATACAAATTGGAAATTTTGTACAGTAAGTCTTACTAAATTTATTATGAAGAAACTTTATTCTGGAAAGTTGGTAGTTCTCAGTTATTATGGAATGAGTTGCTGATATGTACAGTGTGTATACCTATTTCATTTTAGAGTTTGTTCGGAAATATCGTCCAAATGAGAATACAAAAACGCCAATGATTAACAGTGTTCTTCATGCCTTTATGAAAAATAGAATACAAAGTAACAGAAAGAAAAAGGCACAACAATGATGTTTATTTGGAAACAACAAAATACTTTAATAATTTATTTCATATTCCATAGCCAATTTATCATGTATAGTTCTATTGAAAACTTTAAAAAAAGTAAACTTATGAACATAGTTCGTTTTTCTCTTGTATTTTATTTTATTTGAATGCTCTTTTATTATATTCCATTGCTTTTATTTTTAACATTGTATTTAATAACTTATTACTGACCATATTTTATTCAACATATACCACCAGACCTGGAAAATGTGACTGCCAACTGTTTTCTGTTGAACTGAGTGTTTCTGTGATATGACATTGTTTCCGCAGTACAAATTTAAACCAAAAAAAGTGTTGTCATTCTCATAAACTCTAAACCAAAGTGAAACAAATTTCCAAGTCTGATTGTATTTTATATTTTATCATTGTATAGCATATTGATCTTCAGCATAGCTAATTTCATGTATAGTTCTACTTTTAAATAAGAAAACTTATGGACATAGTTCGTTTTTCTGTTGTATTTATTTAACATATTTGAATGCTATTTTAACACCAACTATAGGAAGTTTATTACTAAATACTAACAATTTTTAAAACAGAAAAATAGTTATAGACATAGTACTTCAGCAGGGATGAATTTTTTAACTTTTGATAATTGTTTCAACAAAAATAATCCCTTCAAAGTATTTAAGAGTTGAACACTACTTGTCTTTTATATTATGTTAGATAGCATTTATTTCACTGGGAAAAAGAAAAAAATTTAAGTTTAACTGTTTTTATATTTGTGTGTTAGTGTGGACGGGACAGAAGTCTTGTTTGTGCATGATTAATAACTTTTTATATTACATCATTTAATACTTACATTTTTTCTCAGGGAATAAATATTCAAAAACATCATTCTGGCAATAGCTTTAAAAAATCTGAGGTTCAGAATAACTGGTAGATTCTTTTGTTTATCTAATTAGCGCACAAATATTATAACTCTTGCTACCCCAAATTTAATTTGAAGTCAGTTTATATCAACCAGTAAACTATATCAAAATAATGCTCTGGCTTGGTATCCTTGGCAACTACATGGCAAAATCCAATTTAAAGCCAGTTTTTTATGAACCAATCAAATTTATCTGAATGTAACATCATTCTGCCTTTGTATCCTAGGCAACTAAGCTACAAAATCCAATTCGAAGCCAGTTTTTATGAACCAATCAAATTTATCTGAATGTGGCTTCACCCTGGTTTGGTATTCTACACAACTAAGCCAAATAAATCCGGTTTGAAACCAGTTTTTATGAACCAATCAAGTTTATCTAAATGTGGCTTCAATCTGGATTCAGTGGTTTGGTTTCTAAGACAACCAAACCATGTAAACCAGTTTAAAGCCAGTATTTTCATTTTTTTTTTAATTCAGCTTATTTTTGGCTTCAAAGTGGCTTCTAGAAACCACATAAACCGGTTTATTTACTCAGCTGGTTTTAAACCGGTTTATTTGGATTACTGCAGCCAGAAATAAACTGGTTTTAAACCGGATTGAAGCTGGAATGCATTACCAGGGTAGGCAAAGCGCTTTAATTGCAGAATTAAAATTGAACTGCACTCTGCGACCTTTTTTTCAACTGTTGCAGTTTGGTAA
This sequence comes from Hydractinia symbiolongicarpus, assembly GCF_029227915.1. Classification (NCBI taxonomy): domain Eukaryota; kingdom Metazoa; phylum Cnidaria; class Hydrozoa; order Anthoathecata; family Hydractiniidae; genus Hydractinia; species Hydractinia symbiolongicarpus. Next base: position 23,310,632 of record NC_079878.1, on the reverse strand, counting down.
CTATTGCATTAGTGACAGAAGTACGAGTTGACACCTGACAATTCTTCGCTCTCCAAAAAGTTATCTATTGAAGATTGTACAGTGACTTGGATGATTTCTTTGAAACAATTGGTATCAATTGAGCGGTATGCTGTGGATCCCTACCGGGATGAATCCAAGACAAAGAATCTCGAGATAGCCAGATGTAAAACGACGATCGCATAGATGACTCAGTAAGAGATTTCAGAGTGGAACGCACAGACATGTTAGAAAAGCCGGAACAAAATCCTCTAGCTCTTACTTCAACAGCAAAGAAATGCACAGACCAATTGTTTAATCTCATGACGGAACAAAGTGACGAGTATTTATCAACCTTAACTCCATGCCAATTCTCCATGTTCTCTTCGCATGGGCAAGTTAATTCAAGGATAATTACAGTTTTGGTCATGGCAGAAGTTAAAAGTATGTCCGGACGAAGTTGCGTTACAGCAAGATAAGGTGGTACTATTAAGGTTGAATCTAAGTCTGACAATAATCTCCAATCAGAGGCCAGGTGAAGGATATCTTGAACTTTTGAACGCTTTTTGGTGGGAAGACGTTTACCAGCTGGAACAAAGGATATTTTATGACATCTAGATGGTTTTGCTGGCTCATAATCGGATAAGAACCTCTTGAATGGCTGTCACTAACACACGTAGAACAGTATGGTGGCGGTACGCGAATCTACGTTGTGAAAGGACTAATTTACAAGCGCCTAAAATGTGGGACACGTTACAAGAGGGTTTTTTACATAGAGTGCAACTTTTGTCACTTTGAATTCCCCACTTGACAAGATTTGTAGGAGAAGGAAGCGTGTCATAGGTTGCGCCGATGCAAAAGGAAGATAAACTTTGCGGCAGAGACAGTAGGTTCTTTCAAGAACGATTGTATTTAATAAACGAGCACCATTTAGTCCAGTTTTTTTGGACATGAAGCTGAACGGCTCGAGCATAATAGATGTTTTCCTCATTTTCCTGCACAACATCTGATACAAGTTTGCGGTAAGAATGGGTACTAATTTCTGGGACACTCTTATGGCATACCTGTCCCAAGCCTGCTCTACCAAACTGGTGGAAACAAAGTATTTTCTTGAACTCGAGTTGACTCTCTGCTGATTTTACTGTCTGATCTACCTTCCAGTGTCCAGCCTTTAAGTCTGGAGGAGAGTCTGAGACTAGAGGATCAGCCGAATCTTGGAGGAGATGACCGCTGATCTTAGCAGATGTTAGTACAGAGGATAGACTTTTTAAAGGTAACGGGCATGGCGATGAAGCGGAATACAAACTTATGTTAGAAATAGAGTGATGGAGTCTCAGCCACTTTCTTATGAAGAAAGGAAACTTTTGTTCTAGTAAAACAATACGAGATATCGGAACTTCGTAAATTAAAAAAGGCCATCGTATTCGGGGAATTAGAAGATGATGCAAAAATCACACTTTGTGAATGCCTCTATGGGAAACATTATCTATGAGTTTGACTTGCTCTACAGCGTTAACAATAACCTGTTGGACAACAGCTGAATCTGACAATGCTGAATTTATCGTTCTGCCAAGAAACTTAACTGGGTTTGCGTGAATAGATGGGATTGGTTCTTGCAGGACACAAAAAAGAGAAAACTTTTCCATTAGCTATAACAATGCTTCGTGATTTTGAATGTCTAAAGCCCATTCCAGCCCAATGAAGGGCTGTTACACAACGATCCAGCAAGTTCTGAGTTTGAGGAACACTTGAAGACATTAAAAATATGTCATCCATAAAGGCCTTAACCGGAGGATGGTCTGAATTACCAGGCGGAACACAACTTTTTAACTCTTCTTCGGCGCACACATATTCAATGATGACATTTATAGCTGCCAAAAATGGTATGATTGATAATGTACATCCAATAAAAATATCTCTAAAGTGTTGGTGCCAACTGGATGAGGCTGTAAAAGAGAATGACTTGCTCCAGAAGCCCCCATAGTAGGCGTTAATAAGCCTTATCCAAGACTCTGAAACACCATAGCGCCGAAGGGCCATGAAAATGAGTTTATGCGGTATAGTGGGATACGCATTCGCCACATCAAGCCATATCGCAGATAGTGCATTTTTTCTAGACTTGCGTTTCTCAGAGCAGCCCAGACAAGAGACATATGCTCCCAGCAACCAGGAACTTTTTCCATACATCCTTCTTGAATGGATTTGTTAACAAAGTGGTTTTTCTGAATGATGTGGTTTTCTAGGCGCGTTGACACAAGGCTGAAAAAAAGTTTTCCTTCCACATTGAGGAGAGCTATTGGCCGAAAGTCCTTAATGGATGATGGAGATGGAGGCTTGTTTTTAAGGATATAAACTTCTGAAGCGACCCTCCACTGAACAGGAATGTAGGAATTCTTTAAACAAGATTTGAAAAGGTTGAAAAGAAAGGACGCAATTTGAGGACAATTCTTGTAAACAGTGTAAGGTATTTGGTTCTATCCGGGTGACGATGCATTCCGCCGAGTATGAAGGATGGTTTGAAAGTCCTTGAAATTAAATTTGGAGGAATCAAATGCAGACGTGACGTTGGGAGCATTAGGCAAACCAGGAAGAGTCGAAAGCGGAACCTCATATAAGGGATCAATTAACACGGAAGATTTGTGGGCATCTAGGGATTCTTAAGGAACATTAAGCCTAATAGAGCATTTGGGATCCAGCAGATCTTTTCCAGCCTGATAAGGATTCTTACCAAATGCACGGTTTGTATTGCGGATCTTCCATCGCTTTTTTCTGTTCCGTTCTCCCCGGCGTAATGTTGTTAACTTTAATTTAACATTGCCTGGCGAAGTTTGTAAATGTTCCCTCTGCATTAAGTCCGACACGTTTTCCAGTTGTTGAAGAAGAGAATTTTTCTCTTTCACCAACGAGATGGACTGTAAGGCACGTCTGTTTAAACCAGATGGAGGATGTGTGGGTTGAGTCTTAAATCCAAAGAGAAGGGAAGCATGATGGTAAATTGTGGATTCCAGAATTTCCATTCTCTCTGACAGAGGGTGAGGTCCTAACAGGTTGTGGAAAACAAAATTGTTGAGAGCGCTCCAAGCTCCTGTGTCAGCGGATTTTAACCATGAAATTTGTTGTTTTCTCTCTATTTTCTTAAGCTTTTCAATTTCTGCTGGTTGCTGAGAAAGAACACTGTGGGTTTTATCCAGGTTAGCTTTCAGCAGCTTAGACTTTTCAGTGGAACCGGCAGCAAGAACATCTTGCAAAACAACTTTACACGGTTTTAAATTCCAGTTTTTCAGGGATTTGAAGGCACAATTGCAAAGGTGATCGGTGGTGAAGAGCGACTAATTATATTAAAATCGATATCCGAAGGGGTAGTCCTAATACGGTCTGGGTCAATAACATTTGGAAAATCATAATTTAATTAATTTAATTGATTAACCTCTAATTTAAAAAACAAATTAAGTGATTAAAATGAATTCATTATTTAAATGCGCCATTTTTAATAATAATTTACCCCTGTGACCTTAATCGCCGATTCTGGTCGGGAGCCAGAGAAAACAAATAGGATGGTTTTACTGACAGTTTAACTGACTTTGTTTTGACCGTTCGCATGTGTATACAAATCAAAACGCCTGATTAACACTGTGTAAAACTGTGTAACACCGTTTAACTGTACTAAGCGCTCAGTCTGGTGTCACGATTAATTTTTTAACTTTTACAAAAACTTATTCCGCAAAATAAAATATTATTGACCGATTGTTTTTGCTACGACAGAGTCACAACGGTTGTAAACTGTGTTTTTATTTCAGCCTTTGTTCCGGGAAAGTTATTTTTTGAAAAATATGTTGCAGTTGCAACACCATAATAGAAGAACGGCAGTTCCAAACTGGTTAACAACACTTCCATTAAAAGAATGGGGGTATAACCTCAACAAGCAGCAATTGTGGGACGCAATCAAGATTCGATATAATTGGAACTTGGAACGAATACCCTCCAAATGCATATGTGGAGCTACTTTCAACGTGGGTCACGCACTCTTATGTAAAAAGGGTGGATTCGTGACGTCACTGCTACTCTACTTGCAGAAGTTTGCAAAAATGTTAGGAAAGAGCCGATGCTACTTGAAATTACTGGCAAACAATTCGACACGAAGTCAACGAATATTTCAAATGAAGCGAGACTGGACGTCAGCGCTCGAAGTTTCTGGATCGCTGGCTAACGAGTATTTTTGGATATAAGGGTTTTCGACCAATATGCTCAGCGGTATAGAAGTCTGGACCTTCAAAGATGTTCCCAGTTAAACGAAAATGAGAAGAAAATAAAATACAATGAACGTGTGCTACAAATAGAGAATGGTTCTTTCACGCCACTTGTTTTCTTGACGAATGGTGCAATGAGTGAGGAATGCAAAGCATTTTATCGACGGTTAACCGAAATGATTACTGAATAAAGGTCAATCCCGTTCACGATTGCATCTAATGTTATTCGCACGAAGATTTGCTTCTCACTGCTAAGATCCACTTTAATGTGCATCCGTGGCTCAAGGTCATCAACATTCAATAACAACGAACAAAACTTCGATGATTTGGTGCTTGCAAATCAATCAACCATCAATGTAGTTGATTCCTGAGTGAAAACAAGTTGAACTGTTAAATCTATTCCAAATCGCGACTTATAAATATCAAGTAGCTAATTTCATCATATACTCTCGTCACTAAAAGGACTACAATAACACGAACTTCTTCATGGATCTTACAAAACAACTCATACATTCAAATGAAAAAAGGGGGTTTTGGTTTATACAGTGCCATTATGAAATCCGTTGGGTAAGGGACCTGTCTCTGCCAAACTAGGATATCTTTATAATATGTCAAACTCGTCCCCAGCGCTTCTTAGGTTCTTTTTCATTGGGACGGAAACCTGAAGAAAGTATCGGCAAAGAGCTTTCGAAGCGAGAAGTCATACAGCCCTGGGTTCGAGGTTGTATAATATGTGTATTTATACTTTATTAAAACATTTGTACATTTGTAAACTTGTTCAAAAAGAAGTCTGACGACTAATAATGACATAAAACTTTATGACCCTTCAAATTTTTTTTCTTTTCGCCTACATATCAAAGTCATAAGCCTTTTGTAGCTTCGTGGCCCGTGTTTTTGTCGACAAAACAGCTAACAATAGAAACGAGGTTGGTCTTGTAGCTATGACCCACGTGGTAACAGATCTGATCAGAGAAAAAAGCCGAGAATGAGTGTAGGTAACTGCTGGTGGTTGAGTTACAAAGACGAGAAGTTGGTAAGTTTCAAAAGGAGAGTCAGTGACTTGCATCAACCATTTTCATTTTTTGAAAAGTGTCCGGTAGCGAAATCACCAGAAAAATAATACAAAAACCGGGAAACCTCTATGGCTTTGAAATTTCATATTTGACAAGGTGAAAAGTAAAATAATATGACAAAGAAAATTTTCTTCAGGCATCAATCATTGTACAACGTTACAGAATTACTGCATTAATTCTCTAAACAGTTATCTTCCCTACAAAAAAATTTTTTTATTGGGAAAGTTTATTTTTTAAACTTTTTGTTTTGTTTTTGTTGTTCTCATTTTTCCACAGTTTTTTATCTCAGCAATCAGCGTGCATCATCAAATGAATTCATGTATCAGGGAGGTTGTAATTCCAGGCGTCCTGTTATTTAATTACTTTTCCACATAGGGCAATAATTGTGACTTTTTTCTTCTCTTTCTGAACTTTTCACTCCCTCAAATAAGGGTGTTGGGAACAAGGCTGCAAAATATGTTAGATACGTTGACTATGATTGCAGCTTATAAGCTTATAATATTATTACCTTTTATAAAAAAAAGTCAGGCATAAATAGCCAGACAAAATATGATTATTCACAGTTTCGAAAGTGTTTTCTTTACTTTTTTGTTTGAACATTTTTAGCTAGTTACCTTACGCTAAAAACATATGATCTTCGCGCCGCTCGCGTGAGAAATTAAAAATAACAACGGCGCGGTCAGTATCTTATATCGAAAAAAATTATGCATCCCGCATCCCGCATCCCGAATCCTGCCCGCATCCCGCGTCCCGTGTCCCGGTCAACATCCCGCATACCGCGTCCCACTTTTCCGATATGCCCGTCGATGAGAACCAGATGAAGATAATGAATCAACATATATGCACACTATTTTTATCAAGGTGAAATTGATTAGGGGGATCGGCAACACAATTCGTGCTGAGTAGACAATTTTCCCGTCGAACCACTATGTATGTTGATTCATTGTATTTAAATAAAATTTGACAGTAAAAATAAATAATCAAATAAAAGTCTAGTCTGTATGATCGTCAAGGGTATCCAAATAGGTACCTCCAATTGGGGTACCCAATTGAGTACCCAACCTTTTGTCGTAGCCAGGTTTTTTCAGTGGTAGAGAGAAAAGAAACGAAAGTTAAAAATCAGGTACCATGTTGGGTGGTTCCGCTATGTATGACCTTTTCACCAGTTATAACCTGTTTGGAGTTGAAAAGTTACAGCTTGCCTTGTGCATCTTCGTGTTTTTTTATTCCATTGTCTTTATAACAAAGCAGTTGAAACTATTCAAAAGCCGTTATAAAAGACTGGTTGTTCAACAAAAAATCAGTACACGTGTAATCATCAACTGGGGAAGATGAATTCTGTTTCGTTGTGTTTTTTTCTGGTTATGTTCGCTCTTTTTCATCATCATAGTGGGATGACATCCACTGTTCCTGATAGAGAGGAACCGTCTTGTTGCTCTACTACTTGCAATGAGGAAGTGATGTATAACAAGGAGAGGGATGAATATTACCGATGTGTCCCAAAAGAAAATTGGAGAAAAGGAGAGATTTAATCTAGGAGGTAGGATTTTTTAACTTTTACAATTTTCAGAAAATTAAATTTTATCTTTAATTTTAAACGGCATAGTATGTAAACCATCGATGAAAAAGGAGATTGAGTGAAGCTTTGATGCAGTGCTTTTTGACACGTAGTTACGGTTTATAAGGAGTACATTCTAATTCAAATTGCAAATATATATTTTTTTCTGTAGGCACCGCTGGCATTGTTTTGTTTGTATTTTTTTCATTGGATGACTGCTGTTGCATCCGACATCTTTCAGAATCGTTGTGGTTTGGATCGGTGATGTTCTGTTTATTTTATTCATGGCGCGTTGGTGGCACTTCGGGCGATGATTGTACCTGATAAATATATAGAAATTATCTTTGTCTTGTTGATATAACTATTCACCTATATAGCAGTTTTACTTTTTTATTTATTTTTTTCTTTCTTTTTTGCTTTCTCACTTGTGAAATAGTGTGTTTGACAGAAGTTAAAGCTCGGCAGTAACAGAATCACAATCAATATCAATATTTTCCTGTTCATCAAGTACGCGTCTACTTTTACAAATACTCTTATTCACTTTATCAGTTTTATGGAACAGTGCTTGATAAAAATTGAAGCTCCCACTCTGTTATTCATTTATCAAATAGCTTTATATACCTACTATTTATTGACCTTGCTTTTATTACCTTTTATAAATATAGTTCTTTAAAATATAAATATACTACACTTGAAATGCTTCTCTTTCTGTCAGGTCAATTTTTTCTTCCGTGCGTTAAATTTGTTTTATCACTAGGCACGTTTTTTGTTTTATTTTTCTGTGGGTACATATGATGTAAATTTGGTAGCTATATGAATAAACGTTTCTCAAGACACTCCATGCTCTCTCCATATTTTGTGTTTTTGCGATATGCTGCATTCTCGAAAATTTCTGGCGCAAGCAAAATTGTTATCATTTTATTTTTCCGTGATATAAGTTGAAGCTGCAAATATAAGGAGCGCTTCAAACCACTCGCTCTGTATTTCTGCTTTAGCAATTACACAAATTCATCGCTAGCGCTTCTTTCTTAAGTTTTTCATCGGGCCGGCAAAAGCCTAAGAAGCGCTGGGGACGAGTTTGGCTACTATAAGTAGAGAGAAATAACGCGCTTCGCTTTCTAAGGGTCTAACTTTTATAATCGAACGTGCGATTCTATGTTGTTCCACCTATAAAACCAAATGCGATATTATCATGATTATTATCAATATATTTTATTATTATCAAGGTTGGCCGTAATCATTTCCGCGTTTAGCAACTTTCTCCTTGTGCTGGGTAGGCAGGCAGTCCGTGGGAGTAGTAGATACTGGGAGATTACATCGATTTTCAAACTTCCATATAAACAAGGTATAAACTTTCATTCATTATCAATAACACTGAACGCTTGATCATACTAGCCTACCCGTAAACCATTTCTCTGCGTTCTCATGTTCTACCAAGTCTGATCCGCGCTTCTAATAAAGACTGGGAATGACAACAAAATGATACAGCACAGGGCGTCTAAGCCATGCGTCTTCTAATGCGCATGCCCAAAATACCATCATCTGGTATTCTTGTACGGAAAATTTATAAAGACGAAATAGACCCAGAGAAACGCAGTAAGTCCGGGTCTATGAGTAGGCTAGATCATACCGGGTATATTATATTTTTCCCGCGCACTTTCATCCATTACAAACATGGATGTTATCACTATACAAACCACTCTCTATTCCAGGACCTTTTTTGTTTCTCTTTGTCGACAAGCTTTGCCACGTGATCAAATGACAATTGGAGTGCACAAAGAAGTAGTCCCCACAATCCAACTCGAAAAAGGCTCAAAAGATGCTCACAGCTTACGTCAACTTCTTTCCTTTTCTCACTTCAGGCGTGACGGATGCAGTATCGTATCGAGAATGCCCCGCCGCACCACGAGGAGAAGAAATGAAACCCCACATGAAGCTGCTTCACGGTTTTGTAACGCCGATGTTGATCCAACTTGGCTGAAGAAGCAGAGGATCAGCGATGTTATAGGTAACTATAACTATCAATGCTTTTATTTTTCTCCGCGCCAGGCATTATATTGGGTCGCGTGAAGTCGCTATGTAAAGGCTGGTTAACTACCAGACTTGCGAAGGGCCCTCCCGAAGTTCTTTTTGTAACGTCCTGCACATAGCTATTAAACGATAACACTACACTACTGACTATGTACTACGGTGAGGCAGAAGGTCAAAGCAAATGACAATGAAAAGGCGAAACCAACCAAGCAAGCGGGATGCAGAGTGATGCAGACACAACTGACATACACAGACTGATGACCGATTATAGTCATCGTTGAATTCAACAGGGAGCTGAAATCCCTAAATTGGTCATTTTGGTGGAGTTTGCATACAGGAGGGGTAAGGGACTGAAATAATGCACAGTTTGTCTCCTATAAATTAAGCTATCAGCATTATTTTGTCAAATACAGTTTCGTGAAACCTTATCGCAAGGATAAAGTGCAGCAGAAGGGTGAGAGACGTCCATATACTCAAGTTGTCTTGTGCTATCTCTATAGGTAGACGTATTTCAATGTTTATTTTTTGGGGGATTTTCGAGCATTGGACTAAAGGACAAGGGTGGACAGCCTCTTGCTCCCTCGGTTTTTCTTCCAGGTTGTCCGGTGTTTCCGGGGTGATTTCGGATAAAAAGTGCTAGAGGTAGAATTCGTAGAAAAATCGACAGTCAATAAAATGCAGACTTCTCAGCTGTAGAGAGTGAAATAATGATTAAAAACTCATAATCTAGGTATGGTAGCGCTGTTTTACTGATATACTGTATTTCCCAAATCTTCTATAGACCTAAACTTCGTAAAAGTTTTGAGTCTTCTGTCCTGAAATGAATTTAAAAATGAGCCAGTCTGCACCTTATCGCCTACCTTTCTCTGCCTTTCGATTTGCGTTTGTGGGTCTGGAGATATAAATGGCCGCGTCACAATGAAATACGTCTAAAGCTGACTATATTAAAATGTTTTTCTAGCTATATTAAAATTTTTCTCTAGCTATAGACCTCAAACGTCAAGGTTCTTGCTTCTGAGAGCTACCCCTGATAACATATCTTACTGAGATTCTTAGTAAGATCCTACTAAGAATCTTAACAAGATCGATTGGATTTATTCTTGTCAAGATCTTCCAAGATCTTGACAAGATAGTACAAGATCATGTAAGATCTTGCAATTATCTTTTCAAGAATCCAATGAAGATCTTCTATAATCGTGTAATATCTTACCACAATATATAACTTGTTAGTTCTTGAAAATTCTTATAAGATCTTACAAGACCAGATAATATTATGGAAGTGAAAACAATATTTATTTATTTTATTTTTACTTCCATACATTATGGCGAAGATTTTTCCACAGATAATATTAAATTTTCGATTTTTGTAAATTCGAAATTTATATTATTAGTACATAGCACTACCCATTTTTACTACATTATTTATCTTAAAGAGGCGTAACCACCTTGTAAGCAACTTTTTTTGAGGTACCAATTTTATTGTAAAAACTGAAAGATATAGATGAGAAAATGATATCCTGAAAATTGAATTGAAAACTGATCACTAATATATACATGTTAAAATGTTCAATTTAAATAGCAAACAAACCACAAGCTTCCTCTTGTTTTATAAACCTATTTTTATAGAGATCGCATAATCCGTCATTCAGATTTGGGTTACGCAACAATAGTTCAACTTTCAGGAATTTCCCTCTTTACATTCTCAAATCAATTATCTCTATTCTTCTGTGACTGTTACGATGCCACGCTCTCCCCTGTCTAAACCTTTTGTTGAATTTGATGACTTTTTTATACAATTAAGTAAAAAATTGACAGAGGGCAGACAGCCTGCATGCAGAAGTAGAGGTTAAAAGATTGAAATGAGCAAAAGGTACTCATTCTGTGTATGCTTCCTTTTAGTGAAATTTTTATGAATAAGTTGTGACACATAAGTTGTTTTGATTTGGTTTTTACGATCGAATATAATTGAAAACATTGCATTGCATAAGTATTTACATTTTCTCAAACTTCACTGCAGTTTTTTTTTGTTGGTAAAAGGCCATCCTTTCTCCTCCAACTCACTCGAAAATATATTCAACGGCCCGCATTCCAATAATGACGGGAGTGAGTGGTTATGGCACAATAAAAAATAACAATAAGTCCAAGATATTTAAGTACCATTATTTCCTTCCAGTTCCATTGGGTTTCAGAATCTCAAATTTTCAGGAAAGTCATAAATCAGTCTGATCTTTGAAATAAATAAAAAAAAATACACATATTTTTTTCAGGAAGGTGGTTACGTGCCCTTAAAAAACAACAACTTTCATTAAAATGTGGCCATTAGTCCATTCTTCAACGTGGATATTCAACTGGAACTGGTCGAATATGTAAATACGTCTCTTGCTCGACCGGTACTGGTCAACTAAGGGGAGACGTCTATACACAATTAACTACGAGAAAAGTTAATATATGACTTTTCTATTTTATACCCACCCACAGCAGAAACGTCAATGTGTGGCAACCAAAATCAGGCATCATTTCTCTAACTTTCACTTTCAGCTACAAACACGTTTATTTGGCAGCCATTTTGTTTTCTGATGGGGATAAGCTGTAAATTCACTGGTTGTTCAGCACTGGTAAATAATTTTTGATACAACAAAACATGTGATTGGTTGAATATTGAACGAGTGTAAATAATAATAAGTGGAGATTATTCAGGCTTTGCGCGAAAAAAAAAAACGGTGCGGAATCGACACGACGGACATATGTTTTCCAAAATTTATCTCAAACTTTCACTTTCCACATTTATATGGCAGTCATTTTGTACTTTCAATACATGATGAGAATACCTTAAGCGTATAAATTAAAAATGAGTTTTAAGGGATTTATTTTTGCGAATTGGGCTCTCAGCAAAAAATTGCGGAATATAATTTTGAGAATGTTTATAACATATAAAAAAAATATATATTTTTTCGGCGAATTGGAGGTTTCGCGTGTGTGCTGAACAAAGGTCAAAGGGTAAAATTTGTTTTTCGAACTGTATTTCATTACCTCCATCTCAACCTTGTCTTCGGCGTTGTATGTTTTTCAGATATCGGCGATGCTGCCATGAAGCTGGTCATATTCATGCATCCAATGGTTTAACAATGTTGTTTTGATAATGATAGTAATAAAAAAAATGTTATGAATACAATTATGGATTCAATTATCAAGTGCTTTTCGGAAGGACACGGATTGCACTTATTTGCTTGATCGTAAACTTTATTCGCAATACTTCAGTGTATGGAATGTTTTTGACTTTTTAACGACAGCACATATTTAGCAAGTTCAGTACTGTTTTTATACTTTTTTGTATTTAATTTTTTATGGTTACTATAATGTTCCTTGAAAGTTGTTTCTGCTAAACCAATGTATAATTTACTTTCGTTGCTATTCAAATTAACAATATCTGCACGATATACAACTTGCGGTTTTAGACAGGCACCATTTAATGGACAATCATTTTACACTCTGCAATTTTATCCAAATAACTTTTGTTTCAGGTGTAAGATACAGGCATGACTTCATCCAGCACCATGGAAGGGCAGGTCGACAACTTTTCAACCCGACCCGAATGTACATTTATCAATTATGATGTCATAGTTATGTTGTCATTTACACTTCTGTCTCCTAAGCAATTAACCAAATATCTAAACACAAAATTGAAACTTTTACAGGCTTGAATGCTGATCAAATTACAACATATCAAAGTAAAAAACAGCAATGATTATTTTGAAAATATATTTTGGGTGTAGGTGGCATTTTCAGTTCAATAACAGTGTTGAAATCTTGAAAGCATTAAATAAATAATGATAAAAAATTATTACAGTTACTAAAGAGAATTCCCATGATATTATTCACATACATGTATAGCTGATGCAAGTACAGAAGTTAAACTGTTTCATTGAGAAATAAAATTTATTTTACTACTTCTCAGTGGCTTCCTCACACCATAATCACATTACAAGTTTTATCGTTGTAAAAGTTCAAAAATTCACTAGAATTCCTAAGTGCTCACAGATTCAGATTCTGACCTTGAAGTGACATGTGGTTTAACTGTAATAGGTTGCAGCTACCACACTTAAATTGGTGAATGAGGCCAGAGTGTAGCAACTTGGGAATACGATCTTTAAACTTGAAGATCGAAAAACAAAGCGAACTGAGCAATGTAGCAACTTAGTTCGAGAAATATAAATATAACTTGAAAAATAAAACTTAATTGAATTACAACAGGCTCTCTGTTATATACCACCAACTTGAGAGAAGTTATTAAGCTATAAGAAGTCATAATTGAGTAAAAAAAAATACTGCTGTTGATGGCAATTTATCCAATTTCTTAACCCTGACCTCTCAAATCAATCATGTTGCTATGAAACTGAAAAGAGCCAATAGAATCCAAGGACCAACATTTCCTAAAAATATCACAATAAAAAAGCAGGAATGTCAAAATTTGGATATACAGTCAGATTAAAATGTAAAACGAAAAATTTCCTATTCCTTCTCTGCGAAAATTTAAAATACAGTTTTCCAGGAAACAACATAAGATGCATAAAAACGTATGAATACAATTATGCTTTTAAATAAATATCTACTTTAAGCATATAAATTGATGCGGAATAAATTTTTGCGATAAAAATTTTTGTGATTGAACATTGAGAGAATTAGGCTATCAACACATGAGAATTGGGCTCTCAACAGGAAATTCCAGGATTTTATTTTGCAAATGGTTATAACATTACAACATAACATCAAAGGGTAACATTTGTTTTTTGAACAGTATAATGTTAGTAATTCTAAATCTCACAAATCATCTATAATTATATTAATGTTGAGTGGCGAAAAAAACCTCTATTCAGCGTGTTTAAAAAAATACCACTTTGCGATACTTTATTTTGCGAATGCCAGTTTACAGATATTTTGCGGGATTTATTTTTGCGGTACTCAAGTTTACGGAGAGGGGCCAAATTTGCAAATATTGATCCTGCAAAAATTTATTCCGCATTAAATAATACACATAAGGTATGGTCCCATTTAATTTTTTTGTTGTCTCAGGGCTGTTTATTCAAGTGTTTAAAAGAGGAGGACATTCATTCATCTCCACTACTAGCTATAGTTTCAAACTAATTCTGCCGCCAACATGAAGTTTCAGCATATCATAGTCCAGACATATGTGAACTGAACACGAAAAAAAGACCAAGGGGAAATGACTTTTCCAGATCCGCAAATCAACTCCCATCTTATCCATCCCAACTGCAATAATCACATCTACTTTTAAGCATGAGAAAACCTTGGCGGAGGAATGACATAAAAAGCTTTTCATCAATGCTACTTATTGCCTTTTCAACGCTTCTACCGGTTGAAACTAGTCAAGAAGGAAAAAAGGCCTGGGGACAAGGTTGTGATACTTATGTTTGATCTGAATTTGCGCATTAAAAAACTAAGGTCCTGCGCTCATTTGCTGTTCATAGTTATTCTTAAACAGAAACCAGTTTGAGAAAAAATATACTCAATGCAAGTGTTTTTGGCACCAGTTTCTACGTTTACTACATGTGAAAGGTTAAAGGGGAAGTAAACACAAAAATGATTTTTCAATATATGTTGATATCAACTTCAGAACTTCATATCAAAAAACCTCACACCGCAAGAATAAGTCCTTCCATTGAAAATTCGATGTTTACGTTACGAAAATTCACGACGGTATTCTGACCCCTTTGAATTTTTCAGAAGTCTGGGTCGAGTTCAATTTATGACGCGTCCTAGTTCAAAAAAACTTGTAGCGAGAGAAATCGCAGGAAGAATCGCACAACACACGGTAGAAAAAGAGCAATCACGCATTTGTTTGGTTATCAATTGGCTTTACTATGCATAGCTATGCAGCTTTTGCTTGTATTAGTTGATCAAGGAAAGATTAGCCCACCCGTAAAACATTTCTCTGAGTCTTTGAGTAGGCTAGGAAAGATAAACAATCCTTGTGAAATACTTTCAGCAAATATAGGTGGCACAATACAGTTTTTGCAGATACGAGGAAGGTTGCATGAGTATGGTAACATAGACAGTGATTATGTCAAAGATCTATGATTGGTGAAAATGAAAATCGAGACTTATAGTACTGCCGGATAGCTAGCTATTTTGTTTCAAAATGTCTTCGTTCGATAAAGAACTTCAAGCAATTTATTATTTTCTTTATCGCCAGCAGGCTTCGCATCTTATTCCTTGCAACTGCTCGAGGCTACCAAAATTTGTTTTTCGTAATATTTCATTAATTTCTCCATAATAATCCTGTTGAAAAATTACTTTCAAACCGCGAAAATAAAATCTTTTAAAAATATGTCTTCCTTCTTGCTCAAAGTTTTTCACATCAACAAAAATTTTCAGTTCTTGAATGTATGTGCAGTGGTGCGTAAATTAAAGACGGGGGTATAGAAAGTACTCCAATGGTATACTTTTTCGGAAGAGAGTAATCAGTTTTGTTCAAAAAAAGTTAAGAGAGTGTTTTGTTAGAGTGGCTTTTTCATCATCTTTGAAAATCTTTTACCTACCAATGGTTTTTACAATAACTTCAATTTCCAAATAATACTACCCCCTGAAAACTATTTATGGAACTTTATTGTTCTGAAAAATAATTCCAACACGTGCCCTTCATCGCTTGTACTTTAATGGAACAATTATATATGATCTATAGCAATATAAAATAACCGTGAAGGAGATCACTACTTTGTTTACGCTTTTTGCACACAGTTTTTTTTTCGAAACTGAATGATAAAAGAACAATACATCAACAACAAAATAAGACAGGTTTGTTTATCAAAAACTTTGTAAAAAAACTCGAGAAGTTAAATGGAAAGATTATCAAGAAATCACCACAAGACTTGCGTCTACAAATGAATTTGCACCATGGTTCTGGTCACAAAGAAAATTTTTGATTAGGTTCGCAGTGATCCACATAAACGATCCATCGTTATTTCCAATAACACAAGACTTTTGTAATTTTTTTAGCGTTACTTTCACCCAATATCGTTCTTGATCTTCGTTCAAAATATCCAGCTCAAAAAAGAATGGTTGTGTGTGTACATAGTCGTAATTACATTCATTATTCGCTCCACTGTTTTTTCAATGTCGTGTAGAACTTGATTTGTAGTCATTATTTCTACCTGTATTGATCCTATCCTGAAAGAGCGACGCTCCCAAGATAAACAGATATATTCTTATGGAAATTTTGAATTCAAATTGCATCTGATGAACTCAAAAAAAGCTCTTTGAATGAGCTTTCATTTCATAAATTCACTTCTCGCCACCTTGCGCGAATTCTTTTTGAACTAGGACGCGTCATCATTGTTGTTCTGACCCAGTCTTTTTACAAAATATGCGACATTTTAAAAACGGCATATTTTTGAAATTAAACACTGCGATTTCAGTGGCATGGAAAGATAATTGAGCTGTAACTTTTTATTTTTCCATCATTTCGAGGCTTATGCTGTTCATATATGGAAAAATCTCATAAATGAAAATTTTGTGTTTACTTCCCCTTTAAATAAAACGCTATGAAGTAGCTTGAATTAGTTAATTCAGCCATTTAAAAGCTTTTATTTTATGCAACATGTTCGTAACGTAACTCAAAATTCCAATCATTCCGCACGTGAAACGATGTCCTTTATTGATATGGTGAAGTGTTACTATAGAGATAGGAAAACCCCAATGTTAGGACAGACCCCCTTAGCAGTTTCCTATCCCACGTTAAATTATAGATCATCCCCGTCAAATCAACGATAGAGGAGTCCATAAAATCCATGTGCACTTTACCACTTTACGTTAAATAAGCGGGCATGCTCTATAATATCTGTCCAAAACCCCCTCCCCAGCCGTGTCCCCCGGGCCCCCTCCCCACCCTCCCCGTCCCATGGGTCCCTACCCACCCTCATCTGTCGTGCCCTATAATTTATAGTGTTATGTGTGTCTATAATGTCCTCTAGCCAGTGTGGTAATGCCATCCTCCATAATTATGCGCTTATCATCATCTGCATTGAGCGCTAGTTTGTTTGTTTTTATGGTATGAACATCATGCTTAATCGATCGAAAGGTCATCTGTTCCCTGTAAACATTTTCACCCTCCAACAAGCATCTCCTATAGTCATCGAAACCTATTGTCTTCCTCACCACACATTTCTTGACACCCTTGCACCTCTTATCCTCCCTACCACATAGCTGTTTGTAAGCATAATTCTTAGCCCTAAGAGCGATAAATTCGGTCATTACCTTACCACCTAACTCGTCCTTCATCAGCCCAATGATCTTTTTATTCAAACCTAATGGTAGGGGTCTACCATCTTTCTTATCGTACCCTGACGTGTCAAATCTCAAAGCTACATCGTCGG
This sequence comes from Hydractinia symbiolongicarpus, assembly GCF_029227915.1. Lineage (NCBI taxonomy): Eukaryota > Metazoa > Cnidaria > Hydrozoa > Anthoathecata > Hydractiniidae > Hydractinia > Hydractinia symbiolongicarpus. The sequence goes on along the minus strand of NC_079878.1, from coordinate 23,293,336 downwards.
CGATATCTTTGTAAAAGTCGTCGGTTTTTATGTGGTAGACGAATGAATCCGTATCCATGTAGCAAAGCTTTACATCCACACCATATTTTGGTCTCATGTAATCATAGTGGAACTCATACATAACCATCTTGGACAAGTCGAGAATTGCCAGTCCCAGGTAGATTGGCTTATTCATTTTGATCTTGATCTTGGACATCTCTATGCCCATCAGTGTTTCCGAGAACCACGTGCTACCCTTGAAGTTGGGCTTCATCACCAGCTTCTCATATTGTTCTTTCTTGGTAGCCAAACGTATATCCTTCTGCCTTCGCTGATTCTCCATTGTCTTCCCAAAGACCGAATTATTCATCAGCTTGAAAAAGTCCTTTTCGAAGTCATTAGTTGATTTGGTACGCAAATCAGTGTTGAAATCTATGTACGACTTCAACCACGCACTCTGATCAAATCTCAAGACCCTATGAACCTTCTCAAGAACAAGACCATGCTTCAACGCTTGATCAAGCGCACGGATATGAGTGATATATTTCTTCTTGTCTGAAAGACACGGTGTCAGCTTCTCGACGCCATTAATGATCTTCCTCTCGGGCATGAAAGGAAGGTCGTTATGAGAATCATGAAGCTCCCGTGGATAGCTAACATCAACCTCAAGGATGTACCCCTTTTCACCGTTTTCCACAGCTAATTGTGAAATCAGTTCGGGTGTAAAATCAGAAACCACGTCATCAACCCACTCAAACCCTCCGGTCGGCATCTTCTGAATCATGGCCCAGCCGTACAAATTATTTGCATCTAGGTACTGGAGATAGCTATTCATCTCCTTACTCTCAGATGTGTTGGCTTTGGTGGTATATTGTTTTTCCTCTTTCGGTACAGACGGTCCCCAACATACCTTTTCACACAAACCCATGATCTTATCCTTCACGGCTCTGTAAGCTTTACTAGTTTTCACCTTGATGACCCTAGGTACATGTTTCATCAACCAGTACCTCAATTCAATCAATTTTCTTTTTACAAAAGGCACGGTTTTAGCCATTTTCTGCTGCTCAAATAAATCCATGCAATTCCCATCCGATGTGTTGTACTCGTCCCCCATATACTTATTGTTGGCCTTGGCGTAGCGGTGGACAGCCTGACACAATCCACCCCTAATACCACTCTCAATGAACATGACCATCTCCATATCCGACAATAAATCTAGACTAACCTTGGTCTTTTTCAAACAAGCCCTCCAGGCTAATCCCGGAGCAGTGTAAAAGTGAGCAGGGTCTAGATCGTAGTTTCTCAAGCATGTTTCTCTGAATGTCTCAAACACATCACTCAGAAGCAGAACATCCGTCTTGAGATAGATATCATGATAAACGCCCATATTTTCAACTTTCATGTCCTTCCACACCTTTTGGGCATGCGCATAATCGGCATTGCTGATACCATTCATGTTCAGCTTGCTGTAGAAATCATCCTTTGACGGGAGCTCAGTTTCATTAAACCTATCGAATGAGTTAACATACTCATATGGGTATACACCCTTCCTTCTCATTATGTTGAATTCGTCACCATTGAAGAATTTTCGAAGGTTTTTGCACTGATCATCTGATAGGTTGTCAGCCAGAGAGCTTAGGCCGCTTGACATAAATCTAAATGAATCGATGAATCTCAGCTTTATCTTCCTGTCCTTAGTCTCACCATTTTTGTCGATGTATTCACCAACCTTAACATCGGTCGAGAAAGAGATATATTTCTCCTTATTCTCTGCGATTACATCCATACCATCCTCTCCGTACTTCCTTGCAAGCTCCTTAATGAATAAATGCGCATCATATCCGCTCAGATTGTGGAAGACAACCGGGATATAATTAGGTACCTTATACCGCAGATTACACCCCTGATGAGCGGCTCCACGAAACTTACCGGTGAAATGACAGTGATCCCTAACCTTGATGTCATCCTTGTCATCAAATTCCTTCATGCAAATGTGGCACACCTCGGCTCTATTGAAACCGTCACGCTCCTCATCCGTCAGTGGATCCATTTCTTTCTGAGGAAACATGTTATATAACCTTTCCGCCTCGGAAACCACATGATCCACAAAACGCGTAACACAGTCCTCACCGCGATAAAGATTAAGAGGGTTGGGAACGTCACCATGAGCATATTTACTATAACAACAGAATCCGGTGGGAACATGTTTACCAACTTTCTCGGTGGATGATCCGCATTTTCTCTCATCTTCTGGCAACTCTTTTGTAAAAGCTTCGAAATCGGCATACATGATGAATGGGGCTTTGAGCTGAAACTTACCATCGGTGAAGGTTAGGGTGCTACCCTCCTTAGGGAGTTGAATCTTAGCGGCATCGTTATTCTTGCAATACTCAAAGTGCTCATTCCTTTTCTGTTCGCTTGGAAAACCAGAGAGACAATTCAAGCAATAATGCTCTCTATGTCCATCCTTCGAGTTAACCTTGCTCAGTACACCGCTCAGGTTCTTAACAGCGATATAATGCCTCTTATCCCCCCACACAGTAAAAACAAAACAACCGTCTCCTTACGATCAAGATGCTTCGACTTGCGACACATGTAGATACCTTCTCCCTCATCCTTTGTCAAAACATGCACAGCGACATCGGGGTTCCTCCTCTCGAAGAGATCTATCTTGTTTAGCGCCATTGGGAAAGTTAGACCATCCCAATTATACTTATCATGCTTCTTAAGGATTGAGATTCGTTCAGGGTGATTATCGATCTTATCATGATTGAGAGCAGCGATAATAGCCCATCTGAAACATTCATCATCATCCTCGTTATGAGGGTTAATCACAGATCGTTTTCCACTGAAATTCTTGGGTAGCGGCAAGTAAGAACTACCTCTGGTTAATTTCAGTTTATGAAAGTCCACATGCATATGCAAGATTTTATCGATTGTGAATCCGCTGGCAGGTAGAGCAGGGTTTTCAATCTGCTCGATTATCTTATTACACATCCGATCGAAAACATCAGAAATGTCATCGTGGGCGTGCAGTATCTCCATATAGCTATTGAAAGCTTTATCGACATGTACGCACGGGGCATCGGTCGAGCTGGTGTCCTCCCTTACCCACTTCACCCACAAGGTCGCCTGAGTCTTCAGCGACTTCTTCTGCCCGAGCACGTCACTCATCAACCTATTTACGACGTGCTCGACCTTTTCGAGAAAGACTCTGACATTCTTCCCACCATCCGAGTTTATTTTGAAACGTTTGTATGAACCTACAAAAGCTTCTTCAATGGGGGTATAGGGGTTTTTCTCCTCCTCCTCCTCCTCCTCCTCCTCTCCACTGCCCTTTTTATACAAACCCATGATATTATCCTTCATGGTTTTGAAAGCTTTGCTCGCTTTCTCCTTAATAGCCTTAGGTACATGATTTATTAACCAGTCTCTCCATTCGATCAACTTGCTTTTCAAATCCATGTCTTGTTGGCTAGTGCCTGGTCTCGGTGCCGGTATGGGTGCTGATACCGGTCTCGGCACGGGTACGGGTCTGGTGGGTCTCGGCACGGGTACGGGTCTGGTGGGTCTCGGCACGGGTACGGGTCTGGTGGGTCTCAGCATGGGTATGGGTGCTGACACAGTAGTGGGTGTCAATAATTCGATCAGATCGGCCTTTCTGAGCCTTGAGTAGCCACGTAGGCCGCGTTCTCTAGCGAGAGCTCTTAATTCAACAACTGTATTTCTCGAAGTCATGCTTGGTTGTGATATACGATTTTGTAATCTTTAAGATGTTTGGCCATGATATACGATTTTGTAATCTTTAAGCCATTTTTATAAATCGTAAACCGTGTTGGAGGGTCGTGAGTGTCCTAGTTTGTGGGGCAACCACCATGTTAAATTGTAGTAAAACACGCTTTGTGATACATACATCGATACCACCATGGGTACCCACCCATTGGCACCTCGAGGGTCGTGAATCACATTTGTTACCCGTCCGAGTAACAAAAAATGCCCTAACAATCCGACCCCTCAAATATATTGTCTAATGACAAGATCTATTGATGCGCGACATATAGGGCATTTATCCCCCCTCTTCTCCAATTTATTTGCGCACGATAAACAGCAGCAAAAATGCCCTGTTCTACCATGAACAATGGTGGCGGTCTTTCGTTTAGAAAGACAAATGATACATCTATCATCTTCATCAATGTCATCGTCCGCGTCGTCCTCATCATCAACCTCAACCCGTGCTGGTACTGGTCTAATCGGTGCTGATACATTTGGTCTCATCACGGGTCCAGAAAATTCGGTCACTTCGGGATCCAGCATCCCTATGACGAGCGGTAAAGTCATATCGGGATATCTTGCGGGTACTGTTGATAACAACAATAATTCGATAAGCTCAGCCCTTCTGAGCCGCGAGTATCCACGTAGGCCAAGGTACCTCGCTCTGGCTCTTAAATCAGGGACCGTGAAAAGATCAAAGTCATCAATATATTCTCTACTGTGTATCAAATCGAGAACGATTCCTGAAGACATGCTTGGCTATGATATACGATTTTGTAATCTTTAAGCCATTTTTATAAATCGTAAACCGGGGTGGAGGATCGTGAGGGGCTTCGTTCGCAAGACAACCACCGGGGTGGAGGATCGTGAGGGGCTTCGTTCGCAAGACAACCACCGGAGTGTAAATGTGGGTGGGTACTCCCCCAGGGAAAAAAATCAGGACCTCCGAGGTCGCGAGGATCGTGAGGGGCTTCGTTCGCAAGACAACCACCGGAGTGTAAATGTGGGTGGGTACTCCCCCAGGGAAAAAAATCAGGACCACCGGGGTGGAGGATCGTGAGGGGCTTCGTTCGCAAGACAACCACCCGGGGTTGCGCTGCTCCATGGTGGTAAAACGCGGTTTATGATACTGACATCGCTCCACCATGGGTACCCACCCACCGGCACCTAGAGGGTCGTGACCGGTACACCATGGGTACCCACCCACCAACACCTTGAGGGCCATGACCGGTTAGACCATGGGTACCCACCCACCAACATTTGTTACTCAGACGAGTAACAAAAAAATACCAAATCACTTGGATCTTTTGTCGTTATAACGTTTTTGAGCTTTTAGATATGCCTCCCTGTTTTTCGACCTCCACCTTGAACAGTATCCATACCATTCCTTCTTGGTATCCAGATCGATGGTGTAGGATGGGTCGAGATCATTCTTCTCGATCACCTCAACCAGTTTAGCCTTTCTCATACCCACGATATACTTAATTCCGCGGGATTTGGCAACCTCTCGCAACTCTCTCAGTTTCATCAATTTATAATCCGGTGTGGTATCCATGTCTGACATATTAATATAATATATGAAAAACTTTAAGCACTTTTATCGTACCACATCATAACACAAAAAGGAGATAAATAAAGGTGTGCATAAATAAAACATGTCAAAACTTCAAGAGACTTACTATCAACCTCAAAATTTATGGAAAGGACAAAAGGCCGTTCAGAATTTAAGAGTATTCGGCTTCGGGCCAAAGGAGATTAAGAAGTGGCTATCAAGGCAAGCATTTTGGCAAGTACATTTACCCGCCCCAAAACATGTTGAAAGACCACATTATGAAGTTACCACCCCTAATGATTTACATCAATTCGATTTATTGTACATGCCCGGTGACATACTGTATGGTAATAAATATAAGTACATTTTGTCGGGAATCGATGCTGCTTCCAGATACAAAGTAGCCCGACCTTTGAGGACTAAGAAAGCCAAAGAGGTTGCCGCTATGATTGAGGACATCTACAAGGCAGGACCATTAACTTATCCGAAAACTTTCCAATGTGATAACGGTTCAGAATTCAAGGCAGATGTATCAAAGCTGTTGGAGAAGCATAAGGTTGAAATTAAAAGAGCGACTACAAAATATAAGCATACGCACACAGCTTTTGTTGAGGCGTTGAACAAGATACTTGCCGAAAATTTATTCAAAATACAAGATGCCCAAGAACTGAATGATTCGGAAAAGGTATCATCTACATGGGTTAAGCATCTGTATAAACTGATTGATAGGCTAAACGATACAAAGACGCAGATGATTGATATGAAGCCAAAAGATGCTATTATAATGAAAGAGGTGCCTCTGGTTAATCAAGAGAGCTATCCACCTGAAGTAGAATTACCTAAGGATGGCCTGTATAGATATCTACTACAACCTGGTGAAGAGCATGATGATGGGCGGAGACGGGCAACCGATAGAATATGGTCGAAAAACACATATAGATTGCGTGAGGTAATAGCGCAACCTGGTAACCGTGTAATGTACTATGTTCAAGACGGACCCGGACGGGCTTTTGTAAAAGAGGAATTGATGTTAATACCTGAAGATACAGATTTACCTCCTGATTATGTGCAAGGTTGGTGAAAAAGGGGACGATATCTTTACCTGTTTCTGGTAAAGATGATGCCGGGGATCGCGCGGGTCGGTCGGCAGATAGGGCCGCTATGGCTCAGTCTTGGGGGGCGATCGCGCCGCATAATGTCACAAACCGCCTTACATATTAATTTTTATCGTACCACACGAAATATGCGAGCGGCGTACATGCACACATCACTAACCTTGATTTACGGTCCTTCTGAGGCTTTGAACCTGGTCCATTAGACTTTTTTCAAACTGGTTGCGAGTTTCGCTCTCCATCTTTCTGTCGGTTTTCGTCATCTTGTTCAGAGCTTCGTAGTATATACCGCTCAGGGTTTGAAATTCAATGTGACTAATGTCGTCATTATTCAGAGCCCGCGAGACGGAGTTTTCAAACACGGCGATGGCGGACGTCGCAACATCATATAATTTCATGACCTTGTCAAGTTTGCTCCGATATCTTTTAATCAGAGCCATGACGGAGCCCGTGAAAATGGTTCCGGACAGTGCTACGGCTCACAATCCCACGGAAGCGGGGATTCCGATGAGCGTGGCACCGGTTACCACCGAACCTATGCCCGAAGCGACGGTTAGGGCCGTGGCGCTGGCATTTAAAAGCACCAGTCTGTGCAGCGTCTTGTTATATTTCTCATATTTTGTATTGAACTTATCACGTAATTTTCTAAGCTCCCCAAGTTGAGAGTTCACGGTATTAGTATTAAACTTGTCCTGCTCGCTCGAATACTCGGGAGCCGTGGGTAGCTTCGGATAAATCTCTGCCATTTGGTTACTACAAAGAAAAAAACTTTACTCTAAATAACCTATATCCAGTTTATCCAGATCCTTGAGAGTTCTATGATACGTATCACACAAACTCTCAAAATCGGCTCTACAGATCCGGGTGTGCCAGAGTAGCGTTTTATCGAAAACATCGATGGCATTTTGCACAACGCGATATGCGGCTCTTAATTTGATAAGTTTCTCCCGATATGTCCTAACATATTGGGCGGTAACCGCATAGGAAGCCGAGCCCAATAGACACATACCCGAATTCCGCATGTAATTTCCATGGGTACCGCCCAAATTTCTAATAATGGTCACCGCGGTCGCTATCGAGCCGGTAATGGCTGCGGTTCCGGATAATCCCTCCAGAATCGACCATATGATCAGAGATCCTCCGTGTTCGTGTGTCCTGTCTTGGAACTTGCCTCGTAATTTCACCAGCTCCTCAAGTTGGGAATTGGATATATCCGTTTTAAACACTTCTTCTCTGGTACTAGAACTCTCTGCCATTTCTATTATATTAGGAAAAAACTATCCTCTAAATAAAATAAAATAATGGCGGACATTGATATTGATCCGTTTGGTGACCATGGTCAACCCGACGAGGGTACCGATGACTCCACACCTAGGGTACCGAGGGAACGCACACGAGTACAGATACATACTCCCGATGAGGAGACATCATTCGGTGGAGAAACCTCTCTGCGCTCCAGAGTTACCAGTGAGCTGGTTAAATCGCTCTATGAGAAGCTACTAACTATATATCCAAACGAGAACCCGAGCGTGATACATACCGATCTGTTTGAGTCTCGTGGTGTTGAATTATACTACAAGGGTGATAACAGACCTCTGACAAATGGTGGATCTCTAAGGTCTACCGGTACCATTGCAGATCTATTGGGCAAGAAAAGGCTGCGCGGTTTGGGGTTCGATATACCGAAAGGTAGTATAACCCCCCGACAGGCCGCTAGGCTAAACAAAATAGAAGAGAGACTACCGTCACCGGATAAAATAGAGAATGCGACCGATATAGAATTAGAAACCATGTCTGGAGATGTTGTGAACAGTGCGGAAGATTTAATTTCATTGGTCAAACAACAATCTGTAGACCATGAAGCAACCCAGACCGGTGATCTATTTGAATATCCTATGCGTGAATTGCTAGGATTGGATAGATCATTGAGAAACATAAGAGGAAGTCTTCAGGATGAAGTTGCAAAAAAGGTTCAGCTCGAACAGCATATTGACAGAGAAAAAAACAAGTTGGAAGAGATGGAAAACACACCAAATATGACCGAGGAACAACAAAATGAAGCGAAAGAAAGGTTGAAAGGTTTGCAAAATGAGTTGAAAGGCCGGCAAGAGATTATCGATATTCTAAAAGGTAAACTTAACAGTCAAATAAAAAGCATCAGGGAGACGATTACCAAAGTACTTGACAAAGAAACTACATTGGGTGAAAAGATACGAACGCTATTCCGTGAGCAGGGTATCACCATCGTCAGTGTACTAACGGCATTTGGTATGGTTATCGGCCTTCTAGTTGAAACTTTGACACCAGGGGGTGGGGGGTCATCCACCGGTAATACAAAAAAATCATGAAAAAACCGAAGGTGGTGCGAGGGAATGGATAAAGAACAAGCTGAACGCGCTGGGATCTCTCCTGGGTAGATTAGCCGGTGCCGCAGCCGCGTCCCTACCGGGTATAATTGGATCCATCGTATCATGGATCCTAAATAGAGCAAAGGAAGCCGTCGGTTGGTTGAGTCAAAACCTGTGGGCTTTGATAGTCGGAATCGGAGGTCTGATATACACCTACATGGTGACAAAGCGTTAGCCATACTGAATATATGTTACATGACACATGTAACATAATACCCGCGGCATAGTACTATTTTTCGAAATACCACACGGCACCACCGACACCGATCATGCTTAGCGCGATAAATGCCAATTCCCGTTCATGTTGGCCGTTGCTGGGTGTATAAAAGTCGCTCAATACGGGCTTGCGCGGAATATCTGTGAGAGGTGACCCTCCAAATACTTTTTTATATTCCCGCATCGCGTCATCCAGCTCCGTGAATTTACCCTCGGCCTTCTTCTCAAGTCTGAGCTGCTTATTGATAAAGTCAACCCTCTCCTGTCTTTTACGTTGCCATATAACCTGAGCCTTTTGCAGCTGTTCTATGGCCAGATCATGCCGCTTCCGTTCCTTATCTATCCTATCCTTGGATAAACTTGAAAAGAGGTAGCTTGATCCGGTGAAAGCCAAAGCGTTCGCGAAGGCACCTCCCAACATCATTGCAATTGAAGCCATGTTTCATATACTACTACAGTATATTTTAGTGGCGTTATTTTAATACGATAGCTTCGGAGTCTATGACATCCGTATCCACCTCCGTGTATTCCACCTTGGGTAAAATACTCTCAACTTTCTTACGTCGATATAAAACCCAGACCAACCATTCCAGTATTCGCAACATTATATATTTATAGTTTCGGGTATAATTTTCTGCTTAACTAGATATTCTCTTGTCATTTCACTTGCAGCGACTATGGCTACAAGCTTTCCGGTATCTTCCAGGTCAAACTTCTGAATTGAGGGTGGTGTCATTTTTAATACCTTTTTCCCGAGCATTGAATAGCCCACAGCGAAAACGCATACGACCGATGCTTTATAAATATCGTTGACTATACTTTTCTTATCCATGCCTTATATTTACTTCAAGATTATAGTAACGCGATATTATCCCTTTATTCCATTTCAAGCTTACTTATTCTCATAGTTTTTTTATTACCAGAGTCACTTGGTGGGGTACCCTTCACCTTAATATTTTTGTCATTATTTTTATAGACCACCAACGCTCCAATTAGTAGCATAACTATCACACCACCACCCATTATTGTGTAGTTCACTCCACCGTGTTTAGGGCCATCTGTCACAGAATCCTCAATGACAATATCCTTAGGATCCTCCAACTGTGTCTGAGGTGCTGAGTGTGCTTGAGGCGTCGGCTGTGTTTGTGCTTGAGGCGTAGGCTGTGCTTGATTCTGTGCCATGAGCCATTTTTTATATTCCTCCCTCTTTTTACGGTTGTATTCCGCCAACCTCTTACCAGATTCAACCTTTTTAGGGTTCTTCGTTGTCACCTGAATAGGAGTCTGTTCCTCTGACATCTTTATTATCTATATCTATATTATTATTTGCGTTTAAATTTCTTCCAGCGATATAATGCCTACCTGTAATTAGACCCACACTGATTGGTGATAGTAGTGATCCGAACTTATAATACAAATCGCACGTGAACCTTTGAAGGGCGGAGTTTAGGAATGGGTCATTCTCCAGGTCATCACTCAGAGCCTTTTCATTTTTTATGCCCAGAGCCGCACAGGCACCCAGAGAGTACATGTGGATTATTGACTCTCCAAGAGACTTTACCATTTGACCGGACAGTTTAGCCTCGTATATGGTGAAAAGTTTATCCACCTCATTATTCCCGAGCTTCCGGATCCCCGCCTCCGTATACATCTTCCCCAGATACAGGATACTATTTCCGGTCAGCACGCACTCGAGCAATTTCTGTCTCTTCCCATCATCCTGGTCATCCCGTTCATCGATAAAAATTAGGTTGTCAATTGCTGTTTCAGCCATTTTCAATAGCGATAGGTATTTTTTAATACAAAAAAGGCAAAAACTAACCAATACCAGCAATAGCGCCACGGCTGTCACCAGTAATATGAAATTTATATATTCTATCATGGTACTATAGGAGTATTATAGGAGTATTATAGGAGTATTATAGGAGTATTATAGGAGTATTATAGGAGTATTATAGGAGTATTATAGGATAGTCTTATAGGAGTATTATAGGAGTATTATAGGATAGTCTTATAGGAGTCTATAGATCTGTTACTTTTTGTTACAAGACTCTTGTAACAAAAAACGTCCAATCTAGCAAATCACGTGAGTTCTTGGATGTTCCATCCTCATGACTAAATGTGTATATTTTCCATCTTTTAGCCTTTCCTTAACCTTCTGGATCTCCGATGATTCAATGACATCATTCTCTTCGTGGATGGTTGCGAGATCATGTCTGTCCTTCGGATACCACACATATAACATTTTTGCCTGCCTTCGTAAGTTCTTCGGTATCGCGGTGTATGATTGTGTGAGTAGCCACATGGTGTGGTTTCGATGCCGACCGCTGATGGCCAGCTCCAGAAGCGGTTGCCTCTTTTTGTCCAGTTTCTCATCTGCGATTATATCGTCGATCAGGAATAATGTTTTGTATCCGGCACAGAAATCCGTCATCTTTTGAATCCATTCATACAACATACCTCTGGGCTCAATTAGAATCACATATCTATCCCTCCAGAACCAGTTACTCCCCATATATGTCTTATTCCATCTTAATGTTGGACATATAATCACAATGAAATCAAAGTGATCAAAGTATTCACTCTCTAGTAATGTTACAACGCGTCTGGATTTTCCGCAGCCCGTGGGACCGACGAATAATGCCGTGTAAGGATCTTTCATGTAGTCCATCTTAATATAGTACATCCATAATTTCACCGTTTTGAATATTTAATTGAGCATCCATGATTAGATATATGTAGGCGTTTAAGGATCCCGCGGTTTCGGCCGTCTTTTCAACTTGCAGTGTGATCCCCTCGCTCGCATTTTCAATCCGTCGGCCGGTCCCGTGCAGTGAGTTTTCATCCAACCTCGAACCCAGGGCCTGTAGCGTTTTTTGATATGAGGATGAAACGCGTACGAGGCCCTGGTACAACAGACTGAAATTCGCCCAAAATTAAGCATGCAGAGAAACGTAATGTATGCGTGACGTTTTCGATCGAAGATGGTGTTCTAGTGGCGGGAGGGTACTTTAGCCATCGCTACCTATAGCTACACTGTAAAATTACAGAGTAAATACAACCCTTAATGGCTTTCTAGTCATTTTGTGGTGTATGATACATATAGTATTGTATAGTGGAAACAATCCACTAACTATAGGTTTTTGTGATTTTCTGGGATAGCCACTTTAAATGTTTATTATTATTCTTATTTTAAATATTATAGAATAGAATTTCTAAATTTTACATCTACGTCAAAAATAACAGATGATGCGATGGAACCCTTCGCAATTTTGGAGAAAATTCAAAGATCTCTGGAGTGTCGAAATTTTCCTGACCTTAACTTTAAACCCAAACAAGTCAAGTGCTTGGAGTCCATAGTAAGAGGACAGGATGTCATTGGGGTGTTTCCAACAGGATATGGGAAATCTTTAATTTTTCAACTGTTACCAGATGTCATAAGAAACAAAGACGAAAAATCTTCAATTGTCATTGTAATCACTTGTTTAAACGCGATTATGGAAGATCAAGTGAATTTTCTGAAAAAAGTAGGAATGACTTGCTACATCCTACGTGACTTAAATTTTGAGGAGAATGCTGTACAGACGTTGTTTGAGGATATCTGTCTGAGTGATAAAACAGAAGATGTCTTACCATCATTTGTATTGGATGGTCATTGTGACTTCCTATTTTGCCATCCAGAGGCTATATTGAGTGAGAGAGGAAGAACTTTGATGAAAACGAAAATTTATCAAAAAAATGTCAAAGCTTGTGTCATTGATGAGGCTCACTGCTTGGACACCTGGTAAGTACTACTTTATTTATATAGGTATATATATAGCTACAACTTTAAAAAAGTTAAATATTATATATATATGTATATATATATATATAATATTATATATATATATAATACAAAATTATTATATATAACTAACAAAATGTTAATCCTAAAATATATATATATTTCTTTATCTTTAAGGGGAAAAGAATTTCGCAAAGAATTTGAAAACTTGGGAGCAATGCGAGCTTTTTTTAGAGAGGTACCTTTTATCGCACTTACAGCTACCGCAACAGAAAAAACACTGGCTAAAATAAAACATATACTTGGAATGAAAACCCCAACAATAATATCTGTTAATCCAAACAGAAAAAATGTATACATGTGCAAAGAAAAGAGAAAAGTTGGTGAAGAAGGTATTGAAAATATCATCTTGCCACTTGCAAAGGAGCTAAAATCACTAAAGAAAAGTTTTCCTCAAACTATTATATATTGTGGATTGAGGTTTTGTGGGTATATATACAAGTTAATAAAAAATGTATTAAAGGAACACATGTATGTTGAAAACATAACAAACCCTAGCAATTGTTTAATTGTGCAATTTCACGCACCACAAACAAAGTGAATGAAAAACGAAATTCTCCTTGAAGTTGCAAAAGAAGTTTCAAACATTTGCGTTATAATAGCAACTTCTGCGCTTGGTATGGGTGTTCATGCACCCTATATCGAACAAATTTTCCATATAAGTCCACCAAGTACCATCGAAGACTATATGCAGCAATTTGGACGGGCTGGTCGAAGAGGGCAAGAAGCATTGGCAAGATTGTACTATACCGGGCATGATATCAGCAGTAGGCGTTTAAAACAAAATAAAGTTGATGAACATATGGTGAATTTTTGTACTACGACACAATGCCTTCGTAAAGTATTGATGATTCACTTTGGATATCATTATCAACCCCAGGATCAATGCTGTAGCAATTGTGATTCTTCACTCTTGAAAGAACCTAAAAAAGAGGAACGTATTAAATATAGAGAAGTATCAGATGAGAGTTTAAAGAAAAAATTAAAAATGGCTGAGATACCTTCAACTCATTCCAAATTGCCTCAATACTAAAGTTATTCATATCTTCAAATAATGTCCCATATAAAACACTACCATTCTTTTTCTTGCATAATTCTTTTGACTTTCTTTCAATAGATGCTGTGATGATACATTTTTGTGAGAAGTAAATGCTGGGTATGAGAGATGAGATATTTGCGATTGTACTTGGTATTCTTAATTTAACTTTCTGATTGATATGGTCAACTTGATCTTCACTTAATAGTCTTGATTGAAATACAAATCTGTCTTTATGGTACACAGATTTATCATATTCCACTGTTGAATTCTGTGATGTGCTTCCTGCTTTTTCATAAACCAGTTGTTTTTTTTGGTGACACTATAAATCAAGATAGTAAATTTGAAGAATATATATAAAATATAAAAAAGTATACATGTATATGCATAGTATATATAAAAAAGATATATGTAATTTTTAAAACATAGGTAAGAAAGAATGTATATTTTACCTCTTACCTCTTTTAGAGTTTCTTTGTGGTACATTTTTGCTCTGGTGACGATATTACCCTTTTCACACTGCAATTTTTTCCGAAAGCTTATCTGTGCATTCCGACACAAAATCTTAAATTGTACAAAGTTTTCAATTTTTCTTTCACATTTACGACAGATTATATCATTTATGTTATCAGTTTGCACAATTGTGATACCCACAGTGCCTTGTATTTTCTCTTGAAGTTGTTTTGATGTTCCAATATTTCCAAAAATTTGACTAAATCGTTTTAAGTCAGTCTCAGCACACAGTCTACACACTTTATCACATCCACTATAAACTTTATGTGGTGTGATATTTTCTTTCCCTTTGCCTAAAAAAAAAGATTTATATTAGTTGTTATTTTTTGTATATATATATTTCCTTTTATTTATACAGCTAGCTATACTTTATTTCCTAAAATATTTTTTAATGCTCTAGCTAGTATTCTTATCCCAAAAAATTGTCAAATAATATCCCTTGAATTGTGACATAAAAAAGATTACTTGTCATTGTTGTGCATCTTCAAGCTAGCTAACAGTATCTAGCTAGTTAGCCAGCATACATACTAAAAAAGTTGCATCTATACCAAGTTTCTGTTTTAGCATGTGAAAACAAAAATTAAATTGCAGTTTTTTAAAAAATATAAGTATTGTGTCCCAACAAAAGGTGAGAAGTACCTGCTACTTTCGTTAGCAGGACAGATGTTCATCGCACCATTCCATTTGACTTGTCAGCTGCCTTTTTCCCATCAGTGAAACAACAAAAATAATGTTTAAAAATTTTGAACAGCACCGATAAATTTGTAACGATGCAAGGAAAGTCAAAAATAACGTGAATTAATAAATATTTTCTTCATAAACAAGTTACCAAAAAATCTGCGTAATGCTCATCGCCATATTTGTTGTTACTATAAAATGCTGTGCTTGCAAAAAATACTTCTGCATTTATTATCTTTTTAGCATAATTTAAAAAAGCCGTATACGCATTCTCATTGGTTGAGTAAGTCTGTTGTACCAGGGCCTCGCACGCGTTTCATCCTCATATCAAAAAACGCTACAGGCCCTGGGTTCGAGGTTGAGTTTTCATCTATGGTTCTGAAATCCAGCCATAGAGCATATTTCGTGGTTAGGTAGTCCGCGACCTTCACATCATGTAGTTGCAGATGTTTCTGTATTTCACCGGCGTTACCATCCCTTTGTTGTCTCATATTCGAGAGATATGTTGGAGATTTTGTATTTAGCATCCGGCGCCGGTGCTGTGGCAGAACCTGAAGGTTTGGTAGGTGTTGATAATACTACCCTGTCATAATTGTTGAATGTTATCTCATAACACAGCCTATTACCTAATCCGGCCTGATAATAAGGAATCGTGCTATCCAACATTTCAAAATCCAGCGGTATGGTGAACTTGTTTTTGTATGCATCATAGATTGCTTTGTCCGCTACCTCCGATGCGTCTTTATCCGCGGCTCCAACTCTCAGTTTCATGCAATTTTCCGTGCACCCTTCATCAAAGATGATACCTTGTCTTATTGCATTTCTTTTTTCAGACTTGGTTAACCATAAATCTCTGTAGCACCCGAAAAGATCAAAGTCATCAATGCTCAGAATCTCGGTACCCTCGAACTTGATAGCTAGCTTTTTAACAATTGCCCTCCCTATGTTAGAGACCAATGTTCTCTTCGTGTCGACTTTTGACTCGAGTTCAATGTCGAAACTTATTTTCGAAGTACCCGGAACAATGACATCATCGTTACCTAAATTAGGGAACCTAATCAGGAGTAACTGGTTCTGATCAATCTCACTTGGGTTGTGAGTGACAATTACTTTTTGATGCGTTCCTTTTACACCATGTGCGGTTCTAAGCGAACGCTCTGGGTTTAACTTTTTCCCGTATTCCATGCTATTCCATATTACTTTTATTTTATTTTACTTTAATTCGGTTAATGCTATTGTATCATCTGTCCGCCGTATCTCTTATGTGTAGGGTAACTGCTGTCTTCATACCACCCCATAGCACCTTACCATCCTGACCTGTGACTCTCATGGTAAGTGATTGAAGTAAACCTTTCTTTAGTTTCTTATATTGCGGATTTTTCGGTTCAATATATGTAAAATCACCACCATACTCGGATATATGATATGTCATCAGGTTGTTGCTATATTCACCATCTTTAAGATTTAACGAGTTATCCAATTCATTAAGATTAAAATGTAGTTCCGTTACACCCTCCATATTGAATATTTTACTCAACTTAGAGTTTCTAGCTAGTTGTGTTGATTTTACATCACCTCTCACGATTGAATTCAACTCCCTCCCTGTGTAGTGCTGACCCTGTTGTAACCTAACCGTGGTAACTCCATCGGCCAAGGGTATATCTATTGGAGCTGTAGCTACATATGTGACATTATCTGAAAACGTCTCCACGATCGCAACCTCCTTTGTACCATGTGAGTTGTCTATCGGTTGATACAAATAGATTTTCTTCTCGCTATTTACGTCCTTTATTGTGATATACATTATTATATTAGAGATTGTGAATATATCTAAATCAAAGAATGGATGACATTTTCAGATATAACCCGAATGCGGCATATAAGCCAAATGGAGGGCTGGATCTTCAAATATTGGGCGCTAGGGATCTGTACAAACAGGCCATTATTGTGTCTGAAAGTGGCTCTTTCCCCGCTTCCTTTCCTAATATTTTTACCAATTATGAACTTAGTCATAACGCGCAACGTATGAGAATTTGGAATGAGCAACCTTTTAGATTATGGCAAACCCAGCTAAATTTCGCCACTTGGTGCGCTTCAAGTGCCTGTGGGGTAAGTTCGGAACACCTGAAGGATGGTAGATCTATGGTCAGGTCAATATATCGTTTTCATGTGTATTATCACATTAGACGAATCATTAAGCGCCTACAGACACCTCTACCCTTTGAGGATAGTTTTAATCAATATGATAATCCTTATTCAAATGAGGAATTTCTAAAAATCTGTGGTGAGTATGATGTTGATTCCAACCCCATGAAATACAGAGGTCAGTACTTTTTCACTTCATATCAAAAAAGACGTAAAGACTATCCAACTCCCGGGTTGAGTTATTTCACTAACGACTCCATGACGCGGTGGATTGTGGAAAAATCCGATGGATTTACAAAAACGGGCCTTGTGAAGATCTCAAGCAGTGTTAGGGCCTATGCCTATCTTGTTCTTAGTTCTCAGGCCTCGGCACGCTCCTCCATCCTTGGTAATGATGCAAGTGCTCTGACCGCCCAAAGAGTTTTTATGAATAACCTTGAGGATATTGTTAACCGTAGGGTTGATATTCAGGAGGACATTAAACGTTATCAGGATACGTTAAACTACGCTTCAAGTAAGGTTGATTATTCGGTTGGACAAGGTATTTATATGTTACCTAGTGACATGAATCTCAGAATTAAGACAGGGGTGGTAGGTTACAACAACAAGATTTTGATATCGGGTGAAGATCTTACCATTGGTATCAATCGAAAGGTCAATGTTACCGAATCGCATAAGATAACTAAAAAGAAGCCTGTAACACCCGATCATCCTGATAAACACATCACCGTACACCACGTGGATACTACAGATAAACACATTACTGCACCTTACCACAAAGATACTCCTCCTACACACGAAGATGAGAAGATCGCTCTTGTGATTGTTATGACAACGGGTTATTTCATATGGTATTTGTTTAGATAAAGAATGACGTCAATTAAATGTCAATCAAGCCAGAATAACAATAGAGAAACAATGCATTCCTTACATACCAAATATCCTTAGCAACGGCTACTTTCGTTTTAACTTTTTTCTTATGTAAACAACTTTCTGGTATGTAAAATATGTAAAATCCTATTGTTATAAGCGTTTGATTGACAGATGGTAGATAACAAAAACTGCTTTCCGATAGAATCTATAAAGTGGTATAAAGAGATGTAATCGTGAATATAAACACAATGGCTTTTCCAACAGTTGAAGAATTTGAACAAAACATAGAACAAGTTACTCCGATCATAAAGTGGAGAGAGCTGCCTAAAAACGATATTTACCTTGTTAAATATGTGAAGGAGATGGAAATATCAAGACCTGGTGCTCTTTCTGAAAAATCTATGTATGCGGAGGTTCAAGATAGAATGGGAAATAAATATAAGACATGGTTGCCCGCAAGACTTTGTGATGAATTAAAGGATTATAGTTTCAAGGGTGATGCCTTTGTCAGATCAAATGGTCTCAAACAATCTCAAAATAATCATCAAAATCAATTCTTCAGTTATGACATTATGTGGCGCTAAACCTTGCAATGTTGCAATCATCTTTACTTGTTTCTGGTAAAGATAGACACACATAACACTATAAATTATAAGGCACGACAGATGAGGGTGGGTAGGGACCCATGGGACGGGGAGGGTGGGGAGGGGGCCCGGGGGACACGGCTGGGGAGGGGGTTTTGGACAGATATTATAGAGCATGCCCGCTTATTTAACGTAAAGTGGTAAAGTGCACATGGATTTTATGGACTCCTCTATCGTTGATTTGACGGGGATGATCTATAATTTAACGTGGGATAGGAAACTGCTAAGGGGGTCTGTCCTAACATTGGGGTTTTCCTATCTCTACTATTTTTATTTTGGCATATCAAGACTAACAATAACAATATTGAAAAAGTCGAAATTTTTCTTCGCTCATAATATATCATCGCCATAATACGCAGGGTGAACTATGCTGCCGCCCTTTATGGGGTGGCAACAAACTGGTTAAAAAAATATGTTTTTGTTTCTCAGGGAAACTTTTTCAAAATAACTTTTTTTTGAGGAAACTACAGAAAATGCATGAATGTATGAAACACCACATGCCGTAATGCTTTTGGATAAACACCTATGGTGTCTATTTATTTATTTTTTTAACAGAGGTTTTTATCTAAGAAGGGGTAGGCATGTTTAAAAAAGGCGGATGTTTATTCAGATCTCCTACGTATGGTACAGTTTTAAAAAGAAAATATTTCTGTGAAGAAAATACTAAAAAAATAATTTTTTGCGGAAACATTTGAGAATAAAAAAGAAAGATGGATATCCAACGGTATACCATGTTTTTGAGGAAACACCACATGCTGTAATGCTTTGAATAGACACATGTGGTGTCTGTTTATTATTGATGCTCCAAATAGATGGGACAATGTTATAGATAGAAAAATATTACTTATGGGAATATTGTTGAAAAAATGCACGGAAATATTTAAGGTCTCAAATTGATTTAATATTTTTGCAAACCTTCACAGGACAATATAAAAAACAAGAAAACCATCTGGTTTGATCACACATTTGTAATTCGAAGATAAGAACAACAACACAAGAAAACTATATGAGGATCCAGGCCACGAAATTTCGTTATTCAAGGGTAATGGAACTTCCTTCATCTTATTATAAGGGTAACGGTGAACGATTTTTCGTTACCCTTATTTCTTCGGTAGGGTAACGACGGGGTAACAATTGTAATTAAGGGTAACGATGACTGATATTTTTATAAAGAAGGATATAAACTCAACAAAAGGATGACAGCCCTCTGAATTCATTGAAAAGTGGGTCAGCAATAATTGCCGTCCTCGTATTAGACTAGGTCTGCACTGGGATGGCAAAAAATTGCCGATCTCACATTGAAGTAGGTCGGCAACTTAAGTTACATTTGAAAATGAAAAACAAACTATTGGATGAAGCTTCTTTTCATTTAAATCACTCAAATATCCACTATCAAACTTGAAAAGATCAAATAAAAACAAAGTTACAAACGTGAAGTTTAAAAAATACATCTTCACCCAAGACTCCTTTCTCGTATGATGTTCGTATACAAAAAAAAATACTATTTGAGTATATTATTTGTTTCTGTCTGTACTAATGTGAGAAAATCTTTCTTTGAGTATACTTTTTTGACTCATCTTTACAAAAAAAGCACATGTTAATGATGCTACTACAAGTTAATTTTGTAAACAAATTGAATATTAACAATTTGCTACGTTAAAATTATCTCATTTTTTTAATAAATAATACTATCGAATATCATGTCTTGCAACATTATAACCTCTCATTCCAATCGAAAAAAATGGAGATAATTTAATTGAATTCAACATTATGGAAGGGAATTAATGTAAACGCAACATCTTTTTCCGTTACAATTACGAATTCAAAACAGGCAAAAATCTCCTGCTGTGGTAAAAATGAAAAATATGTATCAACAATTTTTCAGCAAAGAATGTATTTTTTTTTCAATCTCGTAAAAAGTACGCGTGATTGTTGTGTTTATTAGTTTCACTTTCTATATAAAAATTTTAAAGAAAAGTTGTAAATTTATCTTCATGAGTCTGACCATCTTCAGCAGTCTGTCACAATGAGTAAGGTATTCTTTTGTGAGATGTGAACACTAAAGATTTAAAATTAAAGTCACGCAGCTGTTGCATTGAATTAGAATTCTCTGTTGTTGTTTCGCCATATTGATGACGAATATTTACGGGTGCGGGTTTTTCCATTCTTGTGTAACGAAAAATTGTTCACCTTATTTGAATGCTAGGGAAACGACGGGGTAATGGACCGATCGTTACCCCCAAATTTCGTGGTCTGGGATCCACCACAGTGGATCTCATTTAATTTCAAATAGAAATATTGGTTCATATTAGCTAGGGGAGGCATATACTGCTTCGATTTCAACAATAGGGTGGTCATTGTTTTTATGACCATATTCCAAGAGCGCAGATTATTATTATATGAGTCAAAACTCATCCCCAGTGGTGTTTCTTAGGATTTTTTATTGGGTCAATTTGATGATTTATAGCAAATGGAATATAAAAAATGTGCATTTCTTACATATATTTTAGGTTAAATCAAGAATTGAAATAAGATGTGAAGTATGTAAGAATATCCAAATTTTGACATTCCTGCTTTACACTCAGTGCCAAAACATTTCTCGTAAATGTGAACCAGGCTCTTTTCATTACATGACCACTAACACCACCATGTAGGCCTCCGGAATTGATTATACATTCTTATCGAATATGTGAATATGAATTTGTATTATCAAAACATGTAAGCATGATGATGGATCTTGGGATGAGATTGAATCTGAGAGTTGTTCATGTGTTTCTTCTTTGTATAAAAACCTCCACCGGGTAGACAAATCAGGTCTGATAATGACCGACAACAAGGAAGTATTTCTTGATATTTCCAAGTAGTTTTATTTTCAAATTTTCATTGCAAATAAGTGGAGATGTAATAAAACTTGTAAAAGCATTTTTACACTGAAAATTTGGAGACAACAACAAGGTAGTACAAATAAACAACAGATACCATAATCTCATTTACCTTGATACGTTAAAAAAAACAAAAACTGTGCGGCTCACAGAATTTTGATTTGCCAGAAAAAAACTTTTGCGGTGATAGCTTTCAAAACATTTTGTTGGAACTTTTTTTGCAATTGACAGTTATTTGAACTTTTTGCGGGTATAAACTTTCACGTTTTTACGTATTGTTCTAATATTCTTCTATGAAATAAATGTTTGTTAAATATTATGTAAGAAAAATTGATCTAGAGAGATTTTTCGTTTATTCAGGCTTGTAAAAATAAACTTATAATACCATTAGAAAATAAAAAAATTAATATTTTTGAGGAAAGAAATGAATATTGTATGAAACACCACACACAACAATGCTTTTTAAGAAACACCTGTGGTGTCTATATAATTTCTGTTGTTCTCTATGGTGTTTTATTCAAGAGGGGTGTGGGGTGGTTAAAACAGAGGCATTTGTTTAAAAGAGGGGGCCTTTATTCAGATCAACGACGGGAACTTTTAAAAAAGTCTGGTGGTCTGGTGAACAGTTTTATTAAACTTGCATATAAGGTCCACAATTTTTTTTTAATGTTATGGAGGATGTTTCAGTTTGGCCATGTTTTAAGAGATGTTTCTCTCGTCATCGACTTTGTTACTGCCTTTTGAGTATCATTATTACAAGATTGCATGTTGTTCAAATATATATCTATTCTGTGAGATCATTAGCCTCACCAAATTACGAAATTTGATAGGGCTACCATTGGGGTACTATAAGAGACACAAGTTTAATTTATTTCTGGATCTTAATAATAACTTTGTGTCATGATTGGCTTAAATTGCACCGTTGAAAGTATTAGATAAACACTAGTCTGTAAGAAGGATTTTAGAGAGAAATTTTCAACCAACAGCTTTATCGACTTTGTGTTTTAGGCTATGGAGTATTTACAAAGAGAGATATTAACCACGGAGGATTTATATTGGAGTACGCTGGAGAATATCTTCGACGAAAGGAAGGTGATCAACGCGAGGAGGAGTACTCACAGAATGGGTGCTCCGGTAGTTTCTTGTTTTTTTATGGTGATCACTGGTAAGTTAGAAGCAAATGTTTTTTATTGTGAAATTTGGTATGAATCTGATTCTACTTTATTTGTGTTCGTCCTGTAAAAAGAAACATGTATTAAAAGGTTCCTTTCTTTGGCACAATCTGAGTGCCTCAATGACCCATTTTTTATTTGGTGCTTGGGTGTACAGGACATACGAGGTACTATTATTGGTGCAAATTTTCCACCTTAATATTTTTGAGTCTTCTCACTCTGATGTGCCATTGCTTTGGTAACATTTCATTACAAAAAATATGTCCACAGAATAGTACCATAATGAAGTGCAACAATAATATATATTTACAAAAAACCACATCTGGCAAATAAACAAGCAAAATAAAAAGTTTCTTAGTTTAATTATTACACTAAAGTTAGTTGCCAACTCCAACTTATTTTAAAATTAACTTTATTTTTTATGTGAAAAATCTTGAACAAAGTAGGTAAGTCAAGGATATTTCACAGAAAGAAATTAAAACAGTGCTGTAAATCGAAACAGACACAACTAGTAAATAATAATAGTTTATTCAATTATACAAGAATTTGCAGAAACTTTGAGTTGTATTTTCAAACCAATCAGCGTATCTTGGAGGACTCAGATATTCAGTTTTTTGAGGTTACCTAGTTTACAAGATATCCTTGATAATCCTATCTGGTAAATCTAAGGTTACCAAATTATCAAAGTTATAAAAGCTTTGTATATGGATCCTTTGGTACTGTGTCCATTACATTTTATACAGTGGTGACTGAATCTTTACTCAAATGTCTCTTTGAATATCCATATAAAGTGAATTTTGGTCAACTTGTATAGAATCAGGGCATTGAGTAAATGGAGAAAAAAAGTTGTGAAATGCATTTGTTACATGCAAGAAATCTTTCTATATAGTTGACATTTTAATTTTATTCAAAGTCTAAGGTGTTTCTAGTGAGGTTACACAATTTACTGAATTTACTTTTTTCTTCTTCCGAATACCTAACTAGAATATTCTCGAACTTATTTTACATGAACATCTGATCTGTTTATCATTAATAAAATGAAATAACATTCTTAGCTGTTTTTCATAAATCTCAAAAATAACAGAATAATAAATGGCACTATTTTTAATACTCACAGACCAAGCTCTCAAATTCCCATAAAATGATTTTTAATCCGGTTAAAAATCTCACTACCTCTCAAGTATTAGCTATAAGAACAAAGCCTATATTATCCAAGGTAACTTCAAACATACCAATTTTCTGGAAATCAAGATGTCAGATCATGTTTGAACTGATCACCTATGCTGATTTTGGTTATTTTTTAGCTTTGATGCAACTCAAAGTAGTAGAATTGGTAGATTTGTTAATGACAGTCCGAAGCCAAATGCAAAAATGAAGTGTTTGACAATAAAAGGTCAACCAAGGCTATGCCTTTTTGCCATAAAGTCCATTTCCTCCGGAGATGAAATCGTATATGATTATGGTGCGCCAGGGTTATGGTGGAGAAAGGATGTACGTATTACTTGCATTTTCATTTTGATACTCAGAAATATCGATAGGCGGGTAAATCTGGTACATTGAATTAATTACAAACTTTTTAAAACGTTATACAGAATGAAGGATGTCCTTGTGTAATAACATGTGATATTGAAAAATTTACTATTGTCCTTATTATCAAAATGGATTTGGAATGAATTATTTCCACTGTCCAAGATTCAAACTATGTCATGTTATATAGTTTGTCTGCATTTTGCATTTTAGCCTGATCTGATCAAGCCTCGCTCCTTGTTATCTGAAGTAAGAACTTTACTTTTTTCTAATTGCCATGTATGTTGCGCAAACTTGTAATAAGAAATGTATATACGTATATGTATACCTTAGGAAAGGAATAATAACGGGATACTGACTGTTTGTCCATCGGTACAGGGAAATACCAAGCCTGAATGCTAATAGTGCATTTGATGGAGGGTTTGGTATTTACTCTGTACGGATGCACAGTCAGTATCCAGTTTATTACTTGGTCAAATGCTTCTGCACTTAGGGTGTTCATCAAGAAAAAAAAACATGGAATAAAGATATAACTTTTCGTGTCGAATCCATAACTTTGCTTTCGTTGTTGTTGTTGTTGTTTCTAATAGCAATGAAACTTCTTCTTTGTGTGTTTCAATGTTTACGGTGCTCCAGAATTGAAATTCACATAGTTCAGGCAATGTTCAGAGAGAACTTTTCTCTACATATCAGGAGAAAACCATAAAAACTGACAGTTGTTGTTATTTTATTTACCATACCATTGTTGACTTTTTAAACTACCATTACGAATTGAACAGTGCGAGTTTGTACTGTAGTCCACACTGTCGGGAAATGATCACATGAAGCCATAGAAACTCACATTTGGTTGTACTGTCGTATTCATAATGACCATCAGAGTAAGAGTGGTCTGTAAAATCTTAGCCTGTTTTTACATCCCTTTTATCTACTATGACAAGAATTTAGCTACTCCAGTTTTTTAATGGTTTGACCTAAAGTAAAGAGCACGATAAAATAATAAAATTGCTTCCGACAAGTCTGTGCACACAGGACCTGTTTTTTGTGCCTCAGTGGTCTGTGGGTCATTCCATGATCAAAATCAACCAAATTTTTTTGGAAATGTAACCCACCCTCTCAGAATTCCATGATTTTTGGTACACAAGCTTATTTTCATGCAAGGAGTCCCTTTACTAAATTTTAGCCCAAAACACTAAGTGGTTCCTGAGATATTGATACTAGGTCTCAGTCCCTTTTTTGACTATTTTTTCAGAAATATAAATTGTTCTCAAATGTGTATTATGTCAAATTCATTGGAAGTAATATAGGGTTGTAACTCTTCTCTGGCCCTTTTTGTTTTGTTCTTAGTCATAAATTACTCCAGTTGGTGCATAATTAAGTTACTTCGCACCACACCAAACGAGCTAGTAATTACACTCGTTCAACAAATTATCCTATTTTTATAGGTTGATAATGGAGATGTTGATGTTGATTTTGCATGTGAATATCAAATAAATCATAACCAAGTGATCACTATTGCCGATGTGAGTTCGTCTCCACAAATCATTTTACTTTATTGTTTAGGGAAGCAAACTTGTTTCACAGAATGTTTGTATCTAAATTGAAGCTAACTAAAAGATGATGAAGGCCAGCTTTGATTTCCCGTAAACAGCTAAAGTTTTTGAAAAATATAAGTGGATGTGACATGTGAGATATGTTTTCTCCAGCGCCATGTTTTTTTAATAAGGAATTCAAATGTGATGAAGGAACATGCAATCAAAAGTATTTTATCACCCTTATTATGACATTTTTGGCTATGAAATGCATGCTATGTCAGAATTAGATCCCCTGTTGCATTCTAGAAAATTTTCTAATGTCAATACATACAGTTTTACTGTTTATTACAGCTGACATCTTAAGTTGTAAAATATAAGTCTTGAAAATAGTCTGCCAAAAAATTTGCAACTTCTTACAAAAAAGTCAGTGCGAATACGACTTTTTTTACCTGAGAATAATTAATTCACTTAACCAACCTTTTTTCATACTTCTGATTATGACTTGCTACTTTAGTACTTTTATTTGCAAAACAATTGTCTGACACTTGTCAGATAATGGTATATTGGACATTGGATGAAACTATCCAGAAATGTTCATAGGAAACATTGAAATTGTTATAACTTTTTTTGAAATGAGGTTATACTGAGGTATATACCACCTGTACAAGCTGAGATTTAGCCTCTTTCGTAAAATACGGACCAGTCTGCAACTTACACACAATCACTGTTAGAACTAATCACTGACAAAATTTTGTCATATTTAAATAATTGCAATTTATTTATTCCAGACAGACATCTGGTCTAATAACTCAGTTAAAATTGAAGTTGATATATTTTTTTGGGATTTGTAAAAAAAATTGAATATTGATTTATACAATTCTTAGGTGGCTGAAGATGAATTTGAAGGAGGAGATAAAGCTAAAGGAGAAGAAGAGTTTGTTGAATTATCGACAGGCATTTGTGAAAAATCTCAACTACCAATACCTAATGTTGAAACGAATAAGGTAAATTGTTTTTGGATTAAACTATTATATGATAAACCTTGTACAGTACCGCCATCAGGAAGCCTAACATCGTGGATCGTGTATTGTCCGTCACACTCACGATCCACGATGCTAAAGTGATTGTTTTGATTGATGTTCATCGTGGGAATCCACGATCATTTATTTTAGAAACCTCGTTCAAATTGTGGGAGCGCCGATCGTCTAATCATCACGATCACGATGGAAGTTAATTAATATTATATAAAGCACTTATAAAAGATCTCCATCAACTTTTATTTATACTGTAATTGGTATCAGGCGAATCATGTCAAGGCATTTGTGAAAAATCTCAACTACCAATACCTAATGTTGAAACGAATAAGGTAAATTGTTTTTGGATTAAACTATTATATGATAAACCTTGTACGTGATCATGGTGTGCGGAAGCCACTGAAAATTAGTTTTTTTTAGATAAATTGGATTTGTCAACTGATTATATACAATTTTTAGGTGGTTGAAGATGGAGATGAATGTGAAGGAGGAGATAAAGCTAAAGGAGAAGAAGAGTTCGTTGAATTATCGACAGGCATTTGTGAAAAATCTCAACTACCAATACCTAATGTTGAAACGAATAAGGTAAATTGTTCTTGGATTAAACTATTATATGATGAAACTTATACGTGATCATGGTGTGCGGAAGCCATCGAAAATTATTATTTTTTAGATAAATTGGATTTGTCAACTGATTATATACAATTTTTAGGTGGTTGAAGATGAAGATGAATCTAAAGGAGAAGATAAAGCTAAAGGAGAAGAAGAGTTTGTTGAATTATCGACAGGCATTTGTGAAAAATCTCAATTACCAATACCTGATGTTGAAATGAATAAGGTAAATTATTGTGGATTAAACTATTATATGATAAATCTTGTACGTGATCATGGTGTGCAGAAGCCACCGAAAGTTAGTTTTTTTTAGATAAATTGGATTTGTCAACTGATTATATACAATGTTTAGGTGGCTGAAGATGAATGTGAAGGAGGAGAAGAAGAGTTCGTTGAATTATCGACAGGCATTTGTGAAAAATCTCAACTACCAATACCTAATGTTGAAACGAATAAGGTAATTTTTTTGTGAATTAAACTATTATATGATAGACCTTGTACATGATCATGGTGTGCGAAAGCCACCAAAAATTAGTTTTTTTAACTGAATTGGATTTGTCAACCAATGAAGATATGTTAGCAATTTTTAATTGCAACATTTTTTTCGATTTTTAAAAAAAATTGAACATTCATTATAATATACAATTTTTAGGTGGCTGAAGATGAAGAAAAAACTAAAGGAGAAGATAAGTTCGTTGAATTATTGACAGGCGTTTGTGAAGCATCTCAACTATCAATATCTAATGATGAAATAGATAAGGTAAATCATTTTGGGGCCTAAATTTTCGTTTTGTTGTCACTAACAAAGATATCGGATAATTCAATGGTGGTAGAAACTTTCCTAACAGAGGAATTATTATTCATGAAACTTTTGAGGGAATTGTTTCTTGAATTATTATTCTGAAATGAAAACGTAAGGAATGAAGGTATTGTTTTTTGTTCTCACTTTATCAGCTTAACAGGAGAAAAATACAAGACAAGAATGAATGTCTTTTTGAGAGCAAATTTTTGCCAAACTATCAAAAACCAACTATCATTTCTTTTCATTCAAGACTGTTCGCAATGACTCCGGTGTTGCTGGTGATTTTCCGGAATTTTCTGACACTGACGAAGAAATTCCAGAACAATCCCCAAATGTGAGTTAACATTATTTATTTACTTTGCATTTATATAAATTGTTGGGAACTGGATAGTAATGTAATGTTTCACTCCAGAATAAAAATAGCTGATCATCCATCACAACTTGGTTGAGCGTTTTTTTTTTTGTTTTTTTTTTTCATCTTAATGCTTTTGCAAACTGAGTGTTTTTTTCAGTGCCATGTGGATTCCAGTGGTGAAGACTGTGATGATGACAATGATACTGATTATAAATCGGAATCTGGATCTTCTGATGTTTCTGACGTCTCTACTGATGAATTCTTTGAAGAAGTGAAGAATACAAAAGTACTTAAGACTCCTAAAGCTTTAAAAAAGAAGTTCCAACTGCAAAGCACTCCGAAACGCAAAGTTTCAAAAATAGGTCATTTATAAACCCAAGAAGCAGCTCCATTTGATTATGAAGAAGATAATGTCACTGAAGAAACAGGTGAGAAACGAAAATATAATATAGAAAATGTTTTTTTATATATATATTTGTGAAGGGATATTCAAAATACTGTTTTAGTACATTCTACGGTCAATTGATCTGATCACACAATTCCGATTATATTTGTTTGTCCATGCACGTTTGTCATTCCTTCATTGTTCTTTTAGAAAACTACAACCAGAATGAGACCAAAAAAAATTTCGGGAACCGAGTGGATAAGTGTGGACATCTGTCTGTGGTTGGGGGGCATGGAGGGTATTTTCCATTCATATATTTCGTTATGTACCTTAAGTGGATTATTTTCGTGAGGTCAAAAAAGTTCTCCAAAACTTATTTTCACGAATTGACTGTTCCGTAATATTTCGTGATGAAACAAATTTGAAGCATTTTTTGAATGGTATTTTTGCGAATTATCAGCTATTTGAAAAATGAAACAATAAAATAATAAGTAAACATAGCCTGAATACAAGAGTGGTGCCTATCACTTAAATATTTTTAAAAATATTATGACTTTCACAATATGCACTGTTGTTCCAATGTTTTTATTAAAGATTTTGTGAGGACTTTTTTTTTGCAAAACAGGGTGAAATTCGCAAAAATTAATCTTCGCAAAAATTAAACCTCTTATGGTATGTGCCTGAATTCCTGTGATCGTATCAATTTTTTTATAATTTTTTGCTCATCTCAGAACTTTGTTTGTGCATTTTATGCCATTCACCCAAATAAATTAATTGATATTAATTGAATGAGGGAATTATGTTGGTTTTTTCTGTCTATGGTGAAAAAAAGCACTTGCAATGTATCATATTACAAATAATGTAAAACAAATGCAATGTTGTTTTGTTTTATTTTGGGTGAGCAGAATTCACTTTGAAATGGAAATAAAACCAAACATTTTAAGCAAACTAGAAGGGAAATGTTTGGGGATAACCATAAAAAGGTATTGGATTGAGCTTTTTTATGATTTATGTTATTTCTTGATTCACTATTTGCATGAATACGAAAAATGCATAGATTCAATGGATCGGTCAAAAGTATGGTGAACTAAATTGTCAGTTATACCATTCTGTTTAATATACTTTGAAGTAACATTCGGTGATGTACTCTCATGTATTTGCTGTATATAAAAAATATAAAAAAGGATAATTTTTACTGCTTTCATGTTATTAAAAATTACATTCTTGTTACCTAATCATATTATTTCAAAAATCTTTATGTTCTGTAACTTAAATCAGGCTTCAAATACAAACTCATTATCAAATTTTTGGACTTTTGAATAAAGTTGCTTTATTTCATACTCCCCATGAATTTTATTACTAATATTTTAGTATTACATCGAAGGGATTTAGGTATATGCTTCCATTGCCAGTTTCTCAAAAAGTATTTCTATCTTCAACATTTTGTTTGTACTATGATGCCGAACGATAGTTGACAAAAAGGTAGAACCTGAAAAAAAATTTCCCAGAGAATTCTTGGAAATAGCAAAATATTTGCGTTGATCTATTTCTACGGGTACAAACCTATCACAAATTTTGCGGGGATTTATTTTTGCATCAAAATCTGCGAAATAAAAATAAACATTTGAAGATATTGGCACATTTCAATTCTCTGGATGATCATTTCGTAAAAACATATATTTTATGTGATCATGCGAATTTCTTCGGATGATGTAAATGCGAGCAAATTCAATCAGCTTGACTTTTTGAGTGATAATGCGAATACTTTTAGTTGTTACATTCATTTTTATGGTAAAAATGTATGAAGAATTCGAATCGAAGTGAGTTAATAAATGATCCACATGAGCGGTCGCACCAGTGTTTTTGACACCGCCCTAGTAAAGAAGAGTTTCAGATATATGATAGCATAATCTTTTCACTCACAACAGTGTCAGTTTGTTCAGTGCTGAAATACGTCTGTAAATAATTGCAGAGAAACAAAACGTAAGGGAAGAAAAAAATAACAGTACCAGCTAATCATCGTCGTGATTATTTGTAGTATTCCCACTGTATGTATGCATCTTGTCGTAGATCAGATAGATGCGGCAAGCAAGCGCAACAATATTAACATTTTTATTAACTTTTGCAACATGAGATACTTATAGTTACAAAGGAAAATTCTTCTCAAACATACTCCTCTGTCTATCTCAGGATTGTGTAGCAGTTCAATCAGTACAGTGAACTTTGAAAATAATTGTGGTGATAATTTGCAGAAGTACTGCATATAAACTTGCCTCTAGATTTACACTCGGAGTTCACTTTGTCATATTCATATGATTTTAAATTCAGGGGATTGTAGAATCATAATAAATCAAAGCGATACAAAATTGTGGCACTAAATAACAACTGCCTTACATCCCTGGACTAAGTTGTCTGAACCCTTAAGTAGACTTACATATTTCAATTTTTCATAGACATTGTGATCCCAAGAACATTGAAAACTATTGATGGCAAACGAATATATGACAAGAAGCACTACTGTTATTTCTGTGGGGCTGCAGACACAAAGATGGCCAGACATATTCAAACTAAGCATAAAAATGAAGCCAGAGTCAAAGATGTGTTACGGTGTGGTGATGGAAAACAACGCAAAAAAATGCTTGACTTGCTAAGGACTCAAGGGAATTTTTACCATAATGTTGCAGTTTTGAGGACTGGTGGAACCCTTGTAGTTGCAAGAAGGCCATCTGAAAAAGAATCAGTAAATATATCAGATTATGTCCCATGTGAGTTCTGCTTAGCATTTGTAACCAAAGCTGAACTTTGGCGACATGTGAAGACATGTTCCCATAGTAAAAATGTTAGATCTTCGGTGAAGAAATCAGAACTATTGTTGCATCCCAACAAATGTTCTGACAATTCGGATCAGGAACTGAAAGTATTGGTTTTAGATGATATGGTGTATGATG
Source organism: Hydractinia symbiolongicarpus (assembly GCF_029227915.1). Lineage (NCBI taxonomy): Eukaryota > Metazoa > Cnidaria > Hydrozoa > Anthoathecata > Hydractiniidae > Hydractinia > Hydractinia symbiolongicarpus. The sequence goes on along the minus strand of NC_079878.1, from coordinate 23,261,316 downwards.
ACATCAATGTGGTTGTCAGACAAGATGAAGTCATTTTGGCCTATGCTTCGTTCCAGTTATCAACATCTGGAATGAGGAAAGTGAACAGTATAAGGCAACGCTTGCGTCTACTTGCTCGATTAATCATCAAACTGAGAGAAAAAACTGGAAAAGAGGAGTATCAACTCAAAAATTTTATCACTCCGGAGTTTTTTGATGAAGTAGTTGCAACAACTAAGGAACTGGGAGGTTTCAAAATGATTACTGCTGAAGGTGAACCTGTTGCTTCTTTCAGTACGCCATCTGTCCCATTAAAGATTGGTTATACAATTGAAAAATGTGCCAGTTTATTAAGGGGAATCGGTATCAAACAAAAAGACAACCTTCTAGAAGAAAATGCCATCAAATTTGCAAAGTTGTACAAGCTAGAGTGGAGCTCAAAGATATCATCAATAAGTGTGAAGACACTGGGCGATAACAAATTCAATAAAGTGCAACTGCTTCCGGTTACAGATGATCTCATGAAGATCCGGAAATTCATGAAAGATCAGATAAAAGTACGTACTTTGTGTCTACTTGAAAACCAGTCTTTACATAATTGGAGATCACTGGCTGAAGTACTGGGTGCCAGATTAACAATATTTAATCGAAGAAGAGGGAACGAAGTCTACCAACTCCTCCTTTCAAGATTCAAAACTAGAGACAAATGGAAGTCGGCAGAAATGGAAGACATTAAAAGCACGTTGACAACATTGGAGAAACAGCTCATGAACAGGTATTATTTTTCACGTTGAATTCTATTTCAAATCCAACTTTTTGCCAGCGTCATTTTTTGGATTTGTTTTCAATTTGGATCGATTAAATAGAACTATCTCCACAACAAATCGTTAGTGGTCACGTCCATATTCATGTTGCGATGGATAACATCAAATCGAGTGCTATTTTGCAGGTTCAACATATCACGATTCAGGAAAAAATGAACTTTTGAAGGTGATAAATTAAATAATGATAAAAAGGCCAATCGAAAAACGAGTCAGCTGTTTTGTAATGGTGGTCATAAACTATATAGAGGGCCAGAAATTCTGAGTAAAATGAAAAGTAATTGAGAACGTTGTGAGCAAAAAGTTTCTTTGAAACTTCAGCTTGAGTTTTTAGCGTTATTTCATTTCGCAATTTTCTTTGTTTACAAAATGTTTGTTTCATCAAACAGCATGGTCATCATCATGACATTTTTCACCGATCTCTTGGCCTGGGCGCCTTATCTACTGTTTTAAGCTGCTGAAATCATCAAAAAGGGTAGGCTGTACCTGCTACACACAAAAGCTATGTGGACTGTGAAAAATGTTTAGGAGATTGCATATGCTTAACTTCAACCAGAGCTAGTCTACTCATAGAACCTCCGCTCTAGCTATGATCTATTAACAAGCCTTGAAAGCTGCATTGAATGCGTTCATGAAATTCGGATCTGGGGACTATTGTTTACTCGATAATACGACAACCACCCATTTGCTTGAGTCGGAGGTTCATGTTTCCTGCTAACTGAAATCAATGTTTTTCTTTTCTTTGCTTTAACAATATTCACTTTATACATTTTTTTATCATACACTAAATGAGTCATGTAATGTTTCATAACTCTTTTTTCAAAAATACTTCGTTCGAGGACTGTCGATTTATGTATCAGGCACACAAAATTACACAAAGAAAGATGTCTGGAAACTATTCCAGAATTCCGGGATAGTGCAAATCGAGGTTTGTTAATAGGTCGTAGCAAGAGTGGAGGTTCTGTGAGTAGGCTAACCAGAGCCTGCTCCAAATAATAGAGAACATTATGCGCTTGAGGTGATAGCGTCTGACTTAATAATTATGGATATTCTACCTATTCCTAGCTGGGATTCGATAGTAGATCCATTGTTCAACTATTTTTCTTTTTAGTTGTTGTGTGTCATACGTTGTATGTAAAACAAAACAAAAAAAAAACAATCAGTAGCAGTGCCCAGAAAAACTTGCTTATTACAATGAAGTTTTCGAACGTTATGGGCAAAGAAAAATTTAAAGCAATGCAATGTACATAACATGAGAAAATAGAACTAGTCGCTGAAAGTTTTTGAAAATGAAGTTCGCTTTAAAAAATAATAAGTTTTCAGATTTATGTTTCTATCTTATTTCAAGTTTTTCTCCATTTGCACGATAAAACATATTCAACGAGGTATCCTTATTATTCAGTCTCTTCGTTGCTTTGCGGATATTTGACTTCACTATGCATATTGTATCTTCCAGGGGTCCCCGATTGCCAAAACACGTTGCTTACATATGAACTAGCTGGAAAAAAATATTATGAAAAAGGCTTGCTATTTGATCTCAAGCTCTTGAACAGTTCTCCAGGTTGACACATCAAAAATTGAATCTGAAAATGAACTAAAATAAACTAAACTATGGAGCTTGATTAGTTGATCGAAAGTTGATAGTATTATTTGTTAAGGGGAATGCAGCACGTCAAACTATTTTTTGTTATGTTTTTAAAGGCTATACAATTGTTTACGAAAACCATAAGAATTTTGTAAAATCTTTTTTCATTCTCGATATATTTGGATTCTAAGATTTCAATATTATCATATAAAAAAAAATTTGATGATGTCACAAAAGTATGTCAGCAGAAGTTTGCATCATCAATATCCATTTTGTTTTTCATGATTCTAATTCTTTTTCTTAGTTTACCTTTTCCCTCTTCATGGCATTTTTTGTGCGCGCAGATTGGCAATGTTTCAATGAGTCAATAAATAATTACAGACAAATGTAATGATGTCATCAATTTTTCATGTTTTTAACTTGAATGACGTCATATAGAAAAAAGCTAGATTTTGGAGTATTGCAATGTCGAATATTTTGTGAACGAAAAAAGATTGATACAAAATTTCCAACGGATTCACAGATAACTTTATATTCTCTACAACATATCAAATTTGAATACATAGAAATGGAGATACTGTCCCCAGAATGCAGGAAAACGGCAAATTTTGTGCTGTCGTCATCACTTTTGTGTTTATATTTGACACAACAAGTTATTACGATTGATAGATATTTATAGAACTTTCAAAAAATGTTATGGTTTAACATTGCTTCGATATATATCGCACTTTTAAATGTTTCCTAATGTGTAAGAAAGTGCTGTCTCAGCAGTATTCTAGTGACTCAACTCAACTTTGAACTGTTTTGCGAAAAGGAGCCAAATACGGACCCACAAAAATTAATTCCGTATGGATTTATCTAGCATTAACTACAAATAATGTAATAGATGATAATGAATGATAACCATATTGACTTTTGCTTAACTTATATAAAGTGTTATTTTCGAAATTTTCCCTCCTACTATTTATCACAACGAAAATCTCATTTTTCATCATTTTGCATGTTTCAACGACAGTAAAGGAAATTTTTTGACCCAGACCTTTGCGGTCTGTTTTTGTGTATGAGGTTTGGGGAATCTTTGGCAAATGTGCTTGTGTCATTCCTGTTCTCAATTTACATTTTAGTCTGAATGTTGTTCATGTACGAGGAAAACGAGGGAGGCAGGTACCTGTACTTTTCGATGCAGATGAAGAGAAAGCATTGACCGCACTTACTGACCTCAGACAGAAGATTGGTGTCATCGATGAAAACATTTACATATTCGCTGCCCCGACACGAGGTTCAAAAGGACACTTGCGTGGTAATGATTGCATGCGTAAAGTGATCAATGATGTCGATGGATTAGAATTCCCTGAACGTATACAGTCTACACCATTACGAAAATATTGTGCTACAGTATCGCAGATTGCAGATCTCGATGAGACAAACTTGCGTTGGTTGGCCGATCATCTGGGTCATGATCTGTCTGTACATAGGGAGTATTACAGGTTGAGGGACTCAACAATCGAACTTACAAAAGTTTCACGACTTCTGTTGGCCATGGACGAAGGAAATAAAGGGTTGGTTGGCAAAAAATTGTCAGATATTGAATTGCAAGGTAATACATCTAAACTAATCAATGATCAAAAACTATAGGTACTAATTTTTGCGAATTTTGATCAACTTCGTTCATAAAACCACCCCCACTTAGCAACCAATTTCTGTGAAGAATAAAATCCGTATAAAAAAAAATATGAAAAAAATCCGTATAAAAAAAAATATGAAAATGCCTAAATTGGATCTTGGTAAAGTAAAAATATTTCTTTTAATAATACAAGTGTTATTTTAGCTAGAGGAAAACATGTCCCTTCTTATTCCGAAAATGAGTGGTGGACTTGTTACCGAGTGAACACTAGTCTCCAGATCCGTAATTTATAACCGGCCATACGCAGATTCGAAGATTTGTTAATAGACCGTAGCGAAAGCGGAGGTTCTATGAGTAGGCTCGGAAATTACGATAGGCTAAATTTGTGACGAAAACGTGTTTCTCCGACCTGTATTTATCATCCATAACCTAAAATCGTCTAAAGTTTCAAGGTAATGTTGATTGGAAGTTCTCCATTTACCATGTCTAAAAAATACCATTTTGCGGTACTAATTTTTGACGAAGACCAGTTTATCAAACGTTTTGCGGGATATGGGTTTTTGATTAGGTTCCAAAAACGTTTTTTGTAAGTAGATTTGGGAGAATGGGCCAAATTCGCAAAAATAAAAATTATTCTCATATATTTATACTCTCCTTATTATCACCATACCCCCTATCCCATAATTTGTTCGCCAATGGTTATTTACAAAAATTATACAAAACACAAAAAAATAGTAAAATAAAATGAAAAATCAAATAAAATGTTTTCCAGGTCGTCTTCTTATCATTACATCTATTCACGTTTTCTTCTATTATTCCCTGGTTTTTCCTCACATCCTGTTTCTTTTCTTGTTTGTTTTTGTTTTGCAATATACAGCATTAATTAGTACACATCAAGTAATGAAAACTTCAATTTCCTCTTTTTCAATTTCTATCACATTTTACATCTGCGCTTTTTTCAAACTACCTTGTAACTTGAGTTGATGAATTTTCGTCAATGAGTATTCGCGAAAAATAGTACAAGTCACATGTTTCTGAAGGAGACCCGGTGTTGCCCTTCTTGCCTTACTTAAGTCATAGTTGTATATATGTGACATCTCCTGGGTGACCTATATTCTAATATTGTAGATTTGCCGCCACTTTGTGAGGATGAGGACGACGATGACCCTATTGATAAAAGTGACCCGAATGGTGGTGATCTTGATGACAATGACAGCGATATTGATGACGATAATGACGATTATCCAGCCAAAAAGAAAAGGAAAATATGTGAAGGTGTAAAAAAGTCTGTTGAAGCAACAGGTAATCTTTTTTTCCATCGAGGATCTCTAAAAAATGAGCTTCGTTGGTGCGTCTAATTAATTGCTACTTCATCTGACTAAAAATGATAACCTCTATATTTGATGAGTGAAAATTATGATAGAAAAGTCATTCTCAACGCATTTCCGTTGCAATGCTATCAGATGCGTGATTTAACACGTGGAATTTTGGTCTTAATTTTTCAAAACGACGCTCCGTGAAAGCTATTTCCCCAAAATACTGAGATTCTTATTTTGAAGTTCTCAATGCCTTACAAACTTTATTAAACTAGGAATTCTGTGCATAATGCATTCTTTCTTCTTAGAAATTGTACATATGGACGCAGGAGGGAAGAAAAAGTGGTCGAAAGAGGAAATGGATATCGTCCTACGAAAGTTGGATAAGTTTGTTAAAAGTGAGAAACAGTTGCCCGGGAAATCAGAGTGCACCAAGCTGCAAAAAGATTACCCGGTTTTGAGCCACCGAAAATGGCAGAATATAAAAGACTTCGTACGTAATCACAAGAGAAATATCCACAAAATGAAATAGACACTACTTTTCTATTTATTTTATGTTTATTTGTAGGATTTCTTCTATGAAATACTCTCATTCCTCGAAAAATCAGTGTATTTGCTAGTTCTGGATCCCATTTTGAAGTTTAATTACCTAAAGGAAAGAAATTTTCGCGAATTTGTCCATACCCTATTCCCCCGCATATAAGCCCATGGGCTTATAAGAGAATTTTTTAAGATTTTGAATTTCGTTGCCTGAAAAACGCTCTCGTATATAAGCCCATGGGCTTATAAATTTTTGACCCAAAATCAGCAAGTGTGGATAAAAAAATGGTATGTTTTAATAATTGTTTTTCTTTAATGCGCTACTGGTGCATTAAACTCAGGAGGAAAAATGACGTCTTCAGTATGTGGTCGAAGAGAAAATAAGATTATAAGTTTGGATTTCCCATGCAATTAATTACTGAAAGGACCAGATGAATATCTTGGAAAAGCAGATTGTATTATAAAAGATATTGTTAGAAGAGAAAAGATCGTTTAATGAAAAGTATCCTTCTTAATGAAAAATGTCATTCTTGAAAATGTCTCTCGCTTATAAGCCCAGTGGGCCTGTACCCGGTTATAAGCCCATGGGCTTTTATGCAGGGTGGGCTTATATGCAGGGGAATAGGGTATTCGCGAAATTAAGTTCTCGTAAGTCTTCTTCGCGAATTTGTTAAAATAACATCAGAATTTCGAGTTAACTGACAACCCAAACTCCTCATTACAGCGAAAATTGCCATTACAAAGTTTGTCCTCACAAAAAATTTGGTCGTGTTTAATTTGCCCCCACTAAGTTTTGCGTATATAACACACCATTTCACACAATCACAGTTAACACAAGTTATGGGAACAAAAAACAAGCACTTCGCATTCTATTTTTCTCGTCATGATAAGTGAAAATTATGATTTTCACCAAGTTTGAGTAGTGGGCCACAAAATTCTGTCATCACAACTTGACTTGTCCCCACTTTGTTCGTCATGGGTAACACATTTGTCCCCGTAATCCGGTTGACGTAGGAACACACACACACACACACAACACAGATTGCACAATCCCAACCTTGACACTAAACGATTTCGCCTCAACCAAGGGATGTCAGGATTCCAGGCGGAGCACCTCTAATCTGAGGTCCACTAAGTGGTCATCAGGAGGCCCTGGAATCCTCTTCTGTCATCACATGTTCTTTAATCCGTGCAATCTATTGACATAAAAAACAAGGGTTGACTGGGGTAATAAGTGGGTTCATCACACCCAAAGACAAGACTTGTAGAAACCTGTAAAAAGGGAACTAAACAAGTCAAACCCCCTTGCTATGCGACGTTTTTATTTCTAATTTTTTTTATCTTTATTTTCCTTTTTTATTTTATTTTCTATTATTTTAAACTGCCTGGAAGAAAAAGACGTAGGATAGTTTGCTGTTAAGTTCCTTCCAAACGTTACATTGTGTCACAGCTCTGTCATTGCAGTGAAACCACTGGTCTGTCTTTTGCTCTTGAACAATGGCTGTATAGTGCCCATTATTAAGAGAACCAGAGTGGTTTATAAGCGCTCTGATCTTAAAGTGCTTACGGCTTCTTACCTCAGGGTCGATGGTAAGAGGAAGGGATAAGAAGTCTGGAAACAAGAAACTGGCGACACTTGTTTTGAGATATGACCAATTGACATGATCAAACGTCTTAACTGCATTATAAGGTGTGAACCACTGTTGACAATTTCCGTCTCTCGTGTTGCTGTTTGATGGGAATTACACAGAGGGCAAAGCCACTTATCATTCCCTGTCAAAACCTCGGGTTGTAAGAAGAGGTTCAATGACTCTTGAATTGTAGGTCTTGGTTGCAATTCAAGAAATAGAGACATTTCATCAGTAGAGTGCGATTGGAAACATTGTCACAAGTGATTGTAGTTTTAGTACAAAACTGGAACATGGTGGTAGTAAAAAGCGAGTCTGTAGCAAGTTCATTTAGCAAGTAACCTAGGATCTCGGGCACATCATGCTGTGTAAAAATATCAAAATTACCTTTCACTTTACTTATAGCATTTTTTAGGGCTGCAAGGAAAGCGGATGGATCAACTGGGACTTTTGAAGATGACAATTGGTGGAAAACATTCGAGCAAGCTGAAGCAAGAGGTGACAAGGAAGGATTTCCTGCCGAGAGGGCTACGTGGAATTGCGGCAGGGAGCTTAAACATTGCAGAATAGAATTTGCATAGCAAGTGTTACCCTTATTTTGTATTCCACTGTTTGTAAGCATTAACTCTTTTGTTGACCCTGGGGATGTCATTTTCCTGTCAGTTATGTGGACAGGAAATTTGCTTTTGGCAAATTTGAAAGGTGACTTGCTTTCAGGGAAACTGTCTGTTGTTGTAGTAAGCGTTTCCCAAGATTTTTGAATCTCTAGCCAACCAAATATGGAAGGAACATTTCATTGCAATAGAACCAAGTAATTTTAGAGTGCAACGAATTAACTTGGGTGGAAAACCTAGACGACGTAAAAAAGTACGCACAGAATCTGAACAGTACCCTCCGAGCGCCAACCTCAATTGCGAAGAAGTGAACTGCCCAACCATTAATTTGTATTTTCCGCAATAACAGAGAGTATTTATCAGCTATCGTGTCATGTCATTTCTCCATATTTTCTTCACAAGGACATGTCAACTCTATAACTATCACTGCCTTTGTCATACGAGAAAGTAACACAATATCAGGCCTAAGTTGAGTAACAGCTACATCAGGTGGTATTATTAATGTTGTATCAAGATCACACATAACTGTCCAATCTGAAGCCGAATGGAGAATGCCTATTGGAGGAGTTTTTTTCTTCTTTGCTGTGGAGTAACTACCAGCAGAAACAAAATGAATATTGCCAGGTTTGTTTGAGAGAGATGGTTTGTACGATGATAAGAAATCTTGAAGGGAGGTTACAAAGTGTGCGTAACACAGTGTCATGACGATATGTAAACCTACCCTAAGTTAAGGCAACTTTTCAAAAAAACTACAGCTTGCGTCTTTTTGTAATCCCCAGCGAACTAGATTACTTGGTGAAGGCAGTGTGTCATATGTGGAGCCAATGCAAAATGAAATTAGACATTGTGGCAGAGCCAAAAGGGTGCTCCAAGAAATATCGTTTTTCACATTAACTGCACCATTTCATCCAGTTGCCTTGAATATGGAGTTGCACTGCACGGGCTTGGAAAATCTCCTCTTCGTGTTCATAAATCATGTCAGATATGGTTTTGCGGTATTTTTGGCATCCTTTAGTAGGTATATCCTTCTGCTTAATCAAACCAAAACCAGCTTTCCCTAATTGATAATATCCAGCTACCTTTGTATATGTTATATGTGTATAGTGAAGTCCTATTATGTAGTTTTTTATGTTACATTTTGTGGGTTTTGCTGTGTTAGTTTTTTCATGCTGTGCAGTTTGTGTATGTCCTTGGTGTTCGTGGAAGTGTTTTTCGGACAGTGTTTTAGTAAGAATTTATTTATTAATGTTTTTGTATTCTCACTGTACTATAAACTTTATCATGGCATTTTGTTTCTGGCACCTTGGTCTGTTAATGTTAGTTTACTTTTCTGTTGCTAGGTTTATATTTTAGTTATAGTTGTTGTTTTTTGTATCTTTGTTTTAGCGCCTTGGATCTTGTACGATAATCTTGTGTGACAATATACAAATCCTGTCAGTAAAAATCCTTACAGTAATTTTGTTTGTTCTGCTGTAACACGGTAAGTTTAAACGGACCGTTTAGTTGTAAGAAAAAACTTGTAAGTTTAGTTGCAGGTAATACGCCTGTCTACACAGTAAGTTAAAATGTATAAGTTTAATGTAGTAAGCCCGTAAAGAGTTGCTTTTGGTTTTAGCCTCGTCCTCTACAATAAAACGATATAATGATAACTGATATTGATAGGGAGTAAAGAGCAACCTCTAACAGTAGGAGTAATTTTTTTTTATTCAGCTTTGGAAAAAAATGTTTGTATCTTTAACTTTAAAACAAGGTACCTGAAATTTCCCAAAGAAGTACAAGTTTTTCCTATCCTTTTTTCTTCTCATTCCTGTCTCTGTATTCAGGCGACGTAACATCCTATAAACATCGAATCTCCTTCCACTCCTCGATAAAACGTTTGATTTTTTCTTCTTTATCTGCCTTGCTAGCCATATTTTCAGGTTTTCCAACACTAGCATTGTGATTAGAAACCGAAAATATGCTCAAATCTTCAGTTTAAGCAAGAGCTCATTAAATATTCTGTTAATTTTAATAGAACAAACTTAGCAAAAGTTGAACATGTCCAACTTTTAAAAAAAAATTTAAAACCCTAAAAAGTTGTACATTTTTGAGGTTTACACGGTAAGTTTTTTTCTTCTCACATTTAAACGAGAAAATGTGCACAAAGAATATCTTAAGTGCAAAAATCTCATGGAAAAAGTAAATCTATATCAGCAAAATAAGTCCGATAGGAATTTAATCTTCATTTTAAGTCTTCATTTTACAAAGAAAACTTTCAAGAAAACAGAGCAAACTTGAAAAAGTTATGGATGGGCATTAAATCTATCATCAATTGCAAACGTAGCAAAATTGGAATCCCTCCTAGTACTATGCACATCAACAATAAAGACACGAAAGACAGTACTGTTATCTCCAATGCCTTCAATACCTACTTTGCTAACATTGCTGAGAAAACAAAAGCCAAAATACCAAACACAAGGAAACATTTTTGTGATTATCTTAACAATCCTTCTGAAAATTCTATCTTTCTTTCTCCCACTAACTCTGAAGAAGTTCTTCTACAAATTTTAAGCTTGAAAACAAATAAGGCAAACGGACCTGGTAGTGTGAATTCAACTGTTTCAAAAAGTATTGCACCAATAGTCAGTGCTCATTTAACCAGTCTTTTCAACATGCCATTAGCTACTGGTATCTTTCCGAATTGTCTCAAAGAAGCAAGAATTATCCCAGTTTATAAAAAAGGAGCATTACAATTACAAATTATCGCCCTATATCATTATTGTCCAATATTGGCAAAATCTTTGAAAAATTATATTATAATCGTCTCTATAAATTTTTATCGCATAATTTTCTCTTATATAAAAACCAGTTTGGATTTAGGAACAACCACAGCAACAATCATGCCCTCATTCAAATAACTGAAAAAATCAGAAATGCTATTGACAAAGGTGAATTTGCAGTTGGAGTTTTTGTTGATTTTCAAAAAACTTTTGACACTGGAACACAAAATACTTCTTGATAAACTTTCTTACTATGGTATCAGATGAATTGCAAATAACTGGATTAAATCTATCTAACAGGTAGAACCAAACATGTTAAAATTTCAGGCACCTCCTCCGATAAATGCTTAATCAAACACTGTGTTCCACAAGGGTCTGTCCTTGGTCCCCTGTTATTTTTAATTTATATAAACGATCTACACTCTTCAATTTTCCACTCTGATGTTTTCCATTTTGCCGATGACACAAGTCTTCTTCGAGTAAACAAATCCTCGAAGAAACTCAATGCTCGTATAAACCAGGATATAAATTTGCTGTGCATCTTGTTGAAAGCTAATAAAATTTCTCTTAATGCTAGTTATATTTATTATATTCATGATATTTAAATCCCATAAGAAAACCATTAGTAAACACCTCAATTTTTAAATAAGTGGACAGAAAATTCTTTCAAGTAGTTATACAAAATACTTAGGTATCATCCTACAATCATGGCCAAAACCTTTGGAATTTTCTGTCAAATCTACCTTTCCCCCTTTCCCCCATGTACAAAGTTGAGATAAGCAGCTGGCCTTGTTTCAACATCAACTTTGTAGCTGGGGGGAAGGGGGGCTAGCTAGATTATGTCAATATTGTGTAGAATTTCATAAGGTTTTGGCCATGATTGTCTGCAGTGCAGAAAAAACAAGAATTGGCCTAAAATATAGCAATACCGTTTTTGATTACTAGCCTCATTCTCGTGCTATTTTTTGATTCCTAGCCTCATTCTGATGAAAAATGTAAACAAACCAAAGTCTAAGGCTGTAGAAGGTATCATGGTGATTAAGCTGTGTTGGTGCATGTGTTTAAAGCTACTAGGGGGTCTTTCACTGCTTAATTTGTGTCTTTAACACGTTAAAAGGTACTAGGTAACAGATTTTGCTGAAAATATGTACAGTATATAAACAGAAATATATAAATTACATTCTACATACAGCTATAAACAACAAAACAGAAGAAAAATGTCCTTGTCCTCAGACCAACGGAGTGTTTACTTGATTACGTATAGCCATGCAGATCCCGCAAAAGTGGATAGCAGAGAGAAATTCGCAGGCATTTTGTTGATGTGTTTGGCACGGATCTTGTCAAACAGTGGGTGTGTTCCTGTGAAAAACATAAAAATGATGATGCTGTACACTATCATCTCGCCTTGAAACTGAAAAGGGTGAAGCGATGGAAAATGGTTCGGGAGCAGGTTATTCGTAATCAAGAGATTGTTTGCAATTTTCAAGAGTTTCACACAAATTATTATGACGCGTATAGTAATGTAACTAAAGAGGACTTAGATTATGTTTCTTCAGAGGGCCATCCTATGCTCGCAAACTCACCTCACGACATAATACTAGAAAACAATATTCATAACGAACGCGAACTATTTGTGTTGGCTCATTCACAAAAGGAGGAGGGGAAAACTGACCTGTTAGAGTACGTACTAAAAATTTCAGACAAACGGAGGGCTAAATTAATTATAACGGCATGGCGGATCGAAGATTCAACAAAGGAAAGTGAACGTTTGAAGCAAACAAACATGGAAATACTTAAAAGGCGACAGAGAATCAGTGTGTTTGCTACGGGCAGTGGAGTATTCACGCTATAGAAACTCTACATGAAACTAACATAGACATTGAACATTTCAAAACAGCAATAAAAAATGCAATACAACACGGTCGTAAAAAAAACAACAACGTGATAATCGTAGGTCCATCCAATTGTGGAAAAACATTCCTGTTACCACCAATCACAGAAATATTCAAATGTTTCGTTTCGCCAGCAACAGGGACATTTGCCTGGGTGGGAGCAGAAAGCGCGGAATTAATTTTTCTTAACGATTTTAGGTGGACCGAGAAGTTAATGCCAAGGTCTGATTTTTTAAATTTGCTTGAAGGCCTTCCAGTACATTTGCCGGCACCAAAGACACACTTTGCAGAAGACATCTTGTGGACCAGAAAAACACCGATATTGGCTACCTCCAGTATGCGAATTCGCAAATATGATGGTGGTGTTGTGAATGATATTGAGACAGGTATGATGGATACACGTTGGAGGTATTTTGAATTTGTCAAGCCTATTATAAACCCAAAAGAAATCAAACCTTGTCCCTGTTGCTTTGCAAACCTGATTCTCGGTTGACATTGTAATGTGAACGGTTCACGCCCGTGAACCGTCAAAATATAATAATAAAAGAAATATTATTTTTTTATATAACAACGGTTCACACCGTTTCTGTTAAACTTACAAAGTTATTTTATCCTATATTGGTTTTGTTATATATGTTATTGTAATGTGAACGGTTCACGCCCGTGAACCGTTAAAATATAATAATAAAAGAAATATTATTTTTTTTATATAACGACGGTTCACGCCAGTGAACCGTTTCTGTTAAACTTACAAAGCTATTTTATCCTGTATTGGTTTTGTTATATATGTTATGTTCTTATATAAACATGATATAAAATGGTATGCACAAAACAGAAGTTGATGCACAAATACAGCATCACCAAAACAACAAGAAAACTCTAAATGGGCAGTTTCAAAACAAAACAAACATACTTTTGTCTTATCCAAGGGGTGTCTGCTAATATTTTGTTCTTATTCCTTTATTTTTGATTATCATATCCAGACGTTTCGGCATAGATTCAATTGTACGGTTTATCACGTCAGCTGGAAAGTTCACAATGGTACGTTTTACTCTTCTGCAGAACTGTTCGTAGCTTTCCTTTGTGATGCCAGTGTCTATTGCCTCCTTTTTCAATTGCTTACCGACCAAGTGAAACACATTTTCTATTGGATTCAAGTCTGGGGATCGAGCAGGTATCTTAAATAATCTACACCCTATATCATCCATTGCAGCACGTGCAAGGGCACTGTTTTGGGATGGATCCCCATCTTGCAAAAATAACATACCTCTTTGGTTTGCCGATTTTGCGAACATATTTGGAGAATGCTCACGGATGAAGGTTGCGCACATTTCTGCATTTACATTTCCTGTGTAGTGATTGCATTTGATAGTGCCAGCTCCATAAGAAATTGCGACCATGAATCTTGCTACTTTGCCTCCAACGCCTTCTTTTTTTCCTTTCGCAGTGCAATGACGACTTCAACTTTCACCATGTTTCCTCCATGTCCTTGAACGCAGGGTGCGCGCATGTTGACTGGGATTAGTTTTGTGTACCCACGATGTACCATCCAAATAAAATGCGATTCCCTCCTTCCAAAAAGTAGACGGTAATCGTTTACATCTTCGAGCAAACTTTAACCGTTCGCTCAAGTCTTTTTTAGACAATTGTCCTTTACGCCGACACTGTGCATATGTGTATCCCATTTCGTGTAAATACCTTCTAACAGTTCTATTTGATATGTCTTTAGTTGATATACACGCTTCATGCTGGATGTCAGTCGAGCAAAAATTTCCTTCGGTCTCCCGTAATTTCAATAGTGAAGCAACTATTTTTCTTTTGTCTCTGTCGGTGGGCCAACACAATTCTTTTTCGTTGTGTTTATGTTAGCAGCAGGAATCGCTGCCACAGGTTTTTTCATGTGTCTGTAAATTGTTGTTCGAGAGTACTGTGGGTACAGTGTCTGTAGGTGGGCCAACGTTTCACCCTTCTCTTGGTGAAGGTACCGCAAAACCAAAGATACCGCCTGTGGCATCGGTTCACGTTGATTTCTTGTTTTTGTTGTCATTTTTATTTTCAGCTGTAAAAGAAAGGAAAATAGTATTATACAGTAAAGTTCATATCATTGTTATGTACATGTATATTCGTTTGTTTACCTACAATATACAGAAGCCTAGGAACTAGAGTGTTATTCACTTAGAACTATTCCGGTTAAGAAGCACCCCACACTTCCCTGTCTCACACGAAAATAAGTAAAACTTATGTTTCAGGGCAACCCATCTTCTTTATTAAGGATATTAGTATATGTCAACACAGTAACATTTTGCAGACAATCATGGCCAAAACCTTTGGAATTTTCTGTCAAATCTACCTTTCCCCCATGTACAAAGTTGAGATAAGCAGCTGGCCTTGTTTCAACATCAACTTTGTAGCTGGGGGGAAGGGGGGCTAGCTAGATTATGTCAATATTGTGTAGAATTTCATAAGGTTTTGGCCATGATTGTCTGCAGTGCAGAAAAAACAAGAATTGGCCTAAAATATAGCAATACCGTTTTTGATTACTAGCCTCATTCTCGTGCTATTTTTTGATTCCTAGCCTCATTCTGATGAAAAATGTAAACAAACCAAAGTCTAAGGCTGTAGAAGGTATCATGGTGATTAAGCTGTGTTGGTGCATGTGTTTAAAGCTACTAGGGGGTCTTTCACTGCTTAATTTGTGTCTTTAACACGTTAAAAGGTACTAGGTAACAGATTTTGCTGAAAATATGTACAGTACCAGAAATATATAAATTACATTCTACATACAGCTATAAACAACAAAACAGAAGAAAAATGTCCTTGTCCTCAGACCAACGGAGTGTTTACTTGATTACGTATAGCCATGCAGATCCCGCAAAAGTGGATAGCAGAGAGAAATTCGCAGGCATTTTGTTGATGTGTTTGGCACGGATCTTGTCAAACAGTGGGTGTGTTCCTGTGAAAAACATAAAAATGATGATGCTGTACACTATCATCTCGCCTTGAAACTGAAAAGGGTGAAGCGATGGAAAATGGTTCGGGAGCAGGTTATTCGTAATCAAGAGATTGTTTGCAATTTTCAAGAGTTTCACACAAATTATTATGACGCGTATAGTAATGTAACTAAAGAGGACTTAGATTATGTTTCTTCAGAGGGCCATCCTATGCTCGCAAACTCACCTCACGACATAATACTAGAAAACAATATTCATAACGAACGCGAACTATTTGTGTTGGCTCATTCACAAAAGGAGGAGGGGAAAACTGACCTGTTAGAGTACGTACTAAAAATTTCAGACAAACGGAGGGCTAAATTAATTATAACGGCATGGCGGATCGAAGATTCAACAAAGGAAAGTGAACGTTTGAAGCAAACAAACATGGAAATACTTAAAAGGCGACAGAGAATCAGTGTGTTTGCTACGGGCAGTGGAGTATTCACGCTATAGAAACTCTACATGAAACTAACATAGACATTGAACATTTCAAAACAGCAATAAAAAATGCAATACAACACGGTCGTAAAAAAAACAACAACGTGATAATCGTAGGTCCATCCAATTGTGGAAAAACATTCCTGTTACCACCAATCACAGAAATATTCAAATGTTTCGTTTCGCCAGCAACAGGGACATTTGCCTGGGTGGGAGCAGAAAGCGCGGAATTAATTTTTCTTAACGATTTTAGGTGGACCGAGAAGTTAATGCCAAGGTCTGATTTTTTAAATTTGCTTGAAGGCCTTCCAGTACATTTGCCGGCACCAAAGACACACTTTGCAGAAGACATCTTGTGGACCAGAAAAACACCGATATTGGCTACCTCCAGTATGCGAATTCGCAAATATGATGGTGGTGTTGTGAATGATATTGAGACAGGTATGATGGATACACGTTGGAGGTATTTTGAATTTGTCAAGCCTATTATAAACCCAAAAGAAATCAAACCTTGTCCCTGTTGCTTTGCAAACCTGATTCTCGGTTGACATTGTAATGTGAACGGTTCACGCCCGTGAACCGTCAAAATATAATAATAAAAGAAATATTATTTTTTTATATAACAACGGTTCACACCGTTTCTGTTAAACTTACAAAGTTATTTTATCCTATATTGGTTTTGTTATATATGTTATTGTAATGTGAACGGTTCACGCCCGTGAACCGTTAAAATATAATAATAAAAGAAATATTATTTTTTTTATATAACGACGGTTCACGCCAGTGAACCGTTTCTGTTAAACTTACAAAGCTATTTTATCCTGTATTGGTTTTGTTATATATGTTATGTTCTTATATAAACATGATATAAAATGGTATGCACAAAACAGAAGTTGATGCACAAATACAGCATCACCAAAACAACAAGAAAACTCTAAATGGGCAGTTTCAAAACAAAACAAACATACTTTTGTCTTATCCAAGGGGTGTCTGCTAATATTTTGTTCTTATTCCTTTATTTTTGATTATCATATCCAGACGTTTCGGCATAGATTCAATTGTACGGTTTATCACGTCAGCTGGAAAGTTCACAATGGTACGTTTTACTCTTCTGCAGAACTGTTCGTAGCTTTCCTTTGTGATGCCAGTGTCTATTGCCTCCTTTTTCAATTGCTTACCGACCAAGTGAAACACATTTTCTATTGGATTCAAGTCTGGGGATCGAGCAGGTATCTTAAATAATCTACACCCTATATCATCCATTGCAGCACGTGCAAGGGCACTGTTTTGGGATGGATCCCCATCTTGCAAAAATAACATACCTCTTTGGTTTGCCGATTTTGCGAACATATTTGGAGAATGCTCACGGATGAAGGTTGCGCACATTTCTGCATTTACATTTCCTGTGTAGTGATTGCATTTGATAGTGCCAGCTCCATAAGAAATTGTGACCATGAATCTTGCTACTTTGCCTCCAACGCCTTCTTTTTTTCCTTTCGCAGTGCAATGACGACTTCAACTTTCACCATGTTTCCTCCATGTCCTTGAACGCAGGGTGCGCGCATGTTGACTGGGATTAGTTTTGTGTACCCACGATGTACCATCCAAATAAAATGCGATTCCCTCCTTCCAAAAAGTAGACGGTAATCGTTTACATCTTCGAGCAAACTTTAACCGTTCGCTCAAGTCTTTTTTAGACAATTGTCCTTTACGCCGACACTGTGCATATGTGTATCC
Source organism: Hydractinia symbiolongicarpus (assembly GCF_029227915.1). Lineage (NCBI taxonomy): Eukaryota > Metazoa > Cnidaria > Hydrozoa > Anthoathecata > Hydractiniidae > Hydractinia > Hydractinia symbiolongicarpus. The sequence goes on along the minus strand of NC_079878.1, from coordinate 23,243,390 downwards.
CATTTCGTGTAAATACCTTCTAACAGTTCTATTTGATATGTCTTTAGTTGATATACACGCTTCATGCTGGATGTCAGTCGAGCAAAAATTTCCTTCGGTCTCCCGTAATTTCAATAGTGAGGCAACTATTTTTCTTTTGTCTCTGTCGGTGGGCCAACACAATTCTTTTTCGTTGTGTTTATGTTAGCAGCAGGAATCGCTGCCACAGGTTTTTTCATGTGTCTGTAAATTGTTGTTCGAGAGTACTGTGGGTACAGTGTCTGTAGGTGGGCCAACGTTTCACCCTTCTCTTGGTGAAGGTACCGCAAAACCAAAGATACCGCCTGTGGCATCGGTTCACGTTGATTTCTTGTTTTTGTTGTCATTTTTATTTTCAGCTGTAAAAGAAAGGAAAATAGTATTATACAGTAAAGTTCATATCATTGTTATGTACATGTATATTCGTTTGTTTACCTACAATATACAGAAGCCTAGGAACTAGAGTGTTATTCACTTAGAACTATTCCGGTTAAGAAGCACCCCACACTTCCCTGTCTCACACGAAAATAAGTAAAACTTATGTTTCAGGGCAACCCATCTTCTTTATTAAGGATATTAGTATATGTCAACACAGTAACATTTTGCAGACAATCATGGCCAAAACCTTTGGAATTTTCTGTCAAATCTACCTTTCCCCCATGTACAAAGTTGAGATAAGCAGCTGGCCTTGTTTCAACATCAACTTTGTAGCTGGGGGGAAGGGGGGCTAGCTAGATTATGTCAATATTGTGTAGAATTTCATAAGGTTTTGGCCATGATTGTAGGTGAACATTTACAGTATGAGAAACATATGAATGCAGTCACTTCAAAGCTTAGTTGTGCCGTCGGTATATTAGCTAAAATGAGGTACTTTGTCTCGCAAGAAACTCTCATAAATTTCTATTATGTAATCTTCCAATGGCATCTAACTTACGGACTTCAAGTGTGGGCACAGAGTAACAACATGCTTAAACAAAAAATATATATGTTCTCCAAAATAAAGCCCTAAGAATAATACATTTTAAAAATCAATGTGAATCATCCAATCTACTGTACAAAAAATCAAGCATCTTAAAAGTATCTGACTATTTAACCACTCTAAACTTGCTTCTACATGACCTTTTCAATAACAAGCTTCCTACTGCATTTAAGGATTTTGCACAACCCATCTTCAGTTTTCATTCCTATGGCACCAGATCTGCCCTCACAAATATTTCTATTCCATATCCCAAAACCATTAATTATGGCTCAAACTCAATCACACATAAATGCACTCATGACAACAATCTGCAATTAAAAACCAATAAAAACTTTAGGTCCTTGTCTAAAGCCCAATTAAAATCTCTTCTCTTTGAACATTATCTTAGTAACTATGTATAATTCTGCTTTTTTCTGCATCCAACTTTGAAATACCACTCTATTACTTTCAATACCATGACTCCAAGTATTGCTATCACCAACCCTTCCTTGTACTGTGTCAATCTCCTGCTAAATCGTTGGGTCCTGTTGATTTATTGAAAATCCCATCGGTTTTATAGGCTTTCTAGCCCTGCTAATTCTATGGTTTTCCTTGTGTCGAGCTTATAGCAACTTCCACAACCCTCGCTAGTGAACCTCCAGTGAAGTTTATTCAAACACATAACGAAAAATACCTTAAGTGGATAAATTTTCGCGTGTACTACTTTTCTCGAGACGAGAAATTAAAGATTTCGCGTGGATTAAATTTCGCGAATTAGGCCTTTTTTATTTAATTTCGCGACTATATAAATTGTAACTAGAAAAGAGATGTGTGTTTTTTAATCGAACAAAGGCAGACAAAGTCACTTAAAAGCTTTCAAAAAACTTCAAAGAAAGTACTTTTAGGAGGTTACTAGAGCTTATAATTAAAATGAAGAGTTGAACTCGTAATATGTTTTCTAGAAAGTCTACCTAAATACAGTAAATGAAAAAAAATCTTATGATCTTCATTCCTCATTTTCGTCATCATCATCCAACTCCGACTCGTCAATGAAAGGATCGTCTCCTTCGTCATCATCAACTTCATCCCATCAACATACTCACAATCGCTTTCCTCCTCTCCATCTCTTCCAGGTTCACTTATGTACTTTGAGCCTTCCAAGAGAGAATTTGACTGGATTTGAGCTTCACTTTCGTCAATTCCAGTCTCGAGCATGTGATCTATATCTGCGAATGGATCCAGGGATGGTAATTCAGATAACCCTTGGTCGCCTGCATCTTTAATACCTGACACCTGCCACCCTTTCAAACAGACCTTTTTTCCTTCTTCCGAGGTCATTTGATTGTAGACCTCTATAATCCATTTGGCATGTAGGGGCTTTACGATCGACAACTTCAAGTCCACCTCTATTTCGGCAAGAGGCTTACCCGCATCTAAAGCTTGCATGATCTTGGCAGTGTACCATTTCAAAAATTTTTGTTTCATCATTCTTTTGACGTACCCGTTAGGACCACCTTGGACGTCAAGGGGTTGAAAGAGGTGAGTGAAATTCGCAGGCACACTTTGAAGTAAGATGTGATTGTTTTTTAAAACATTCAACACTTTGGGTGTCATTTGGCCTTTGAATACATCCATGAAAAGGAGGGCGAAATGATCTTCCTTTAAACCTAATTTCTTCCTTTCTTTTTTGACGTAAGGTATTATGATATCCTCCAAGATCTAATTGATTCTGTTTCATTGCTGTAATGCTTGGGGTTCGCACTCAAACTAAAGCTTTTTGGGAAATCAACTCTAGGCAGGCTTTTCTTTGTTTTCTCAGCGTAAATCAGCTGAATAGGAAGGAAATGTCCTTCCAGTGTGATTGTAAAGGTTGCCGTTATAGATCGTTTATCTGTTGACCCTTTAATTGGTACGGTTTTCGATTCCTGTTTAGCCATGGTCTTATTCGAGGTTGGAACATACTTTGAAGGAGTTTGATCTAGGTTCAGCACCATTGAGTGGTATTTTATGCTTTTCGATTTTGCTTACGATACCATACAAAAACTCTTTGAGAGCTCCTGACGAAGATCTTCTGAGATTTGTACTTTGCCAGTGGTTCCAAACCGCCTCACCAACTTCATTCTACGTAGGATGCTTTGTGCAAAAGATGAGCCAGTTACTTTGATGTGATCCAAGTTATGCTCCGGGTGCTTTCTGATCAAAGCGATCGCAACTGATTCTGCAATGGTAAACGAAACCACACAACCACGTGCTCGAACAGCCTGTAAAATAGTTAAACTTTGCTTCAATAGAAAAGTAATAGATAGAACAAAATGTCAGGTTTATTAGTCAATTTGATTTTGTTCTAACTCCGAAATCTCGCCCTGATATTAATATAGAAGGAAGTTATTCTTATAAAAAAAAGTGTCACAGAACTCCTCCCACTTGAAAAAAATGGCCTAAAAATCGTCCCCGTTGAGAAAAATACCATGTAAATTCAAATAGGTACTCACTCGTAAATAATTCTGCACTAACATATCGATTGGTCCAAGTAGAAGAGGTCGTCCACGCCGCTCGGATTTTAACTTCATCTCTGGATCACGTCCTTGAAGATTTGCCAATCTTATCTCTTTCTCATACTTCTCCCTCATTGAACGTGTGGTACTCTCGTTTAAATTTGGGAATCGTCCCTTGAACTTTCTTAATGTGCTCTTTGCACCGAATTCTGCTGTATGTTTTCCTATATTGAATCTCTCTTCGTCTGTGTACTTCTAATATCGTTCTCTTTTAGTCTTTACGTTGTTTTCACTTACTGCCGTTGAAACTGCATCGAAATCCAAAACACCAATACCTGTCTCTGAGTTACATGGCTGTTGTTGGGTTGTTAATGGCAACCTCTTTGAAGATTCATTTGATTTTCCAACAGTAAAATCCGAGTTAGCTTGCTTTTCTTTAGCCACAGCACTGTTTCTCATTTCTTTAATCTTACCAAGACTTTGAAGGATAGACATGATTCAAGCTGGAACCAAAACGAGACACCTTATTTCCACTTTTCACAGCGAAACACAACCAATGTTTATTGTGTAGAAAATTTGAATGTTTTTACTTTGTAAAGCTTTATCTACCCTGTGTCTTTCTCTCTTTAAAGCGCTGCTCACATCCCCTCACATCTACAAATAGAACGTTTTATTTCAAATTCGAATTTTAGGGGTACATACACACTTAAATATTTATCCCTAAAGTCCTATCCGTATCTGGAAATGGAACACCTTATTTCGAATTCGAATCTTTAAGCTCCTTTTATAAAAATAGACAAGTGTTTCCTTCTATTAGGCGCTGTTCACATCTAGCCATAGAACGTTCGCTTTCAAGTTTCGAATGTTTACTTTTAATCCAAGAATAATATATTAACTTGCAAAAACTTCACTTGCAAAAACAAAGACAAAATGGCTCGTGCAAACAAGAGTTTCGTTTTTTCAGCTGCTATTCGTTGTTTTCAGTTTGGGGCCCATCTGAGGAAGAAAAGTTAACGTGTTTATTCGAAGAAAATAATGTCTTTGACATGTTCGCAATCAAAACATCACAAGCTGATGGGGATGTCAGGGAGATATCTCGGCCAACATTTTTATTTTTTTATATTTTTTAATTAAATCCTTGTAAAAGGGAGAATTGTGCTTTTAGAGGCATTTTCTCTAGAGGAGTACAACCTCTAGCTTATTTCCAATGACCTAACAGGTTGAGTTCATCATTGTGGTGGCTTGCCACCTCTTTGTAAATTATTTTCTTTCTGTTGGACAGAGGTGCCAATGTGGAAGCAGAACTGACAGCTGCACACTATCGACGATCCCCGTTATTCCAGGGGGGGTTTGGAAATTCCATGCATCATCAAAGAAATAATGCCAGCTAGTGTCCTGGGACATCTTCTTTTGAAAAGATATGAGGAACTCGTACTCAAACTTTATTGTGAGCCGAAGGAAGAAATTATTATGGGATCATTTATTGAACAAATACCAGTTGTTATTGCCCATCCAAATCAACATATCAATCAACAGAGAAATAAGAAGAAGAAGAAGAGAAAAGCGACTGACCAAACAAACGTACCGAAATCAAAGGATATTCGGTCCTTCTTTAACAAGAACGGAGGTCCAGCCAAAAATAAGAACAAGAATAATACAATTATTATAGATTGAGTTTGATTTATTTATAATCTACTTGAAAGATGTAGACTACTTGTTAGTATTTTCGATGTTCTGCTGAGAAAGATAAACGTAAAAATATTATCAAGTACAAAGATTTGATTTTTTTCTTTGATTTCGCGAATTTTTATTTTCGCGATTGTAAAATTTCAAATAATTTCGCGTGGATTATTTTCGCGAATCAAGGGCCTTCAAAATCTAAAAAAAAACGATTCGTTTAAACTTATTTTTACTCCTATTCTCTTTCAAGGGCATATAGCTGGTTCTTTAGTAAAACATAAAATCGTGTAGCAAAACTTAAACAAATGCCAAAAACCAATGCGGCGATCATGTAAACCATATGAAAAGACCAATAAGTTTGGGGAAATTTTTTGTAACTGCTACGGGCTGAAACTAACTACTTTCTTATGTAAGGACAGTAGTTTTGTCATGTCAGTAGTTATGTCGTCAATATAGAAATGGTTGCAGAGACGTTGCCAAGGTAAAGTCATTAGGGGCCTCATCCATACTCACATTGCCACTAGAAACGTCCAATGGACTGTGTTTTTGAAAGACACCCACCCACCCTGAGAAACATCCACTCGTGGCAGTTATTTTTCCATAAAAAAGATGACAAGTCTCTTGCGCAGTCCTTTGGTGGTCCCGTTAGGGCGAAATAGCCTGTCCCTTCACTTTTTATACCGCACTATGTGCGTCTCGCTACTTGCGCAGCTAAGCTACCATTTTTCGTGACAGACGGACAGACAGACAGACAACAGCTATTCATAAAGACTCTAGTCGGTAGCCCATGGAAAAATCCACGGGTTCGCCTGTTCTTTTTATAACGCATGCCATGCATTTCGTTACTTGTGGTACCATTGTGCGTGACAGACAAACGCATATGACTATTATTATAGAGAGACTAGCCATTAACCCGTGGAAAATCCACGGAGTCGCCTGTCCATTATATATCGCATTTCGAGTTACCGCCACGGGACAAAGTATGGCTATTATTAAAGAGATTTATTGCCCCCATTCTGTCGTTACGGACTTTTCCCGTTATAGAACATACAGTAAGTTTATTAGTAGTAGTAACAGCTTTTACCAAAAGTATGAAAAGCTACGAAAATAGGATGACAATATTTGGTTTTCGCTTTACTGTCATTTTAACTTTATTTCCTCTTAGAACAACATTCCTTGCATTTAAAGTTGATTCTTGCCAATTCACCCGCTGTTGAATTCTCCAAGGCGACACATGATGTGTGGAACCATCGTGTGGATGAGTCGCAGAAGACCCAAGATATGTCTTCACCATGTCCATCTTTAATCTTACAAGATTTTGACACGCAAGAATCTTCTTCGTCACTGTTCTCACTCCCAGCGTCTTCCTGTTCCCTCAACATATCGTTGATCGTTCTTCGGCGTTTCTTTAACAGAGCTTTAGTTTTGGCAGATGTTTCTTTGCGTCGATTCCGTTGTGTATGTCCTGAATATAAGGAAGGCATAAAAAAAATGATTTGACTCGATTTGATTTGACCACTATAAATTATGAATAAAGTTCTCTTGAAATAGAAATAAAATAGCAGAGTATACATGCAGACTTTTTATGACGATTTAACGAAGGCAGACTTCGGAAGGTCGCATGAAATACATTCAAATGCGGACAGTTCTGCCTGGTGTAAAATAATAGCTGGATATAGTAAATTATGAAATTATTTTGAAAAATATGTTTGTACAAACATAGAACATGAAAATCTCTAATTCGTATTTGCTTATTTCAAAAAACAAATATTGACTTATTTGGACAGGAATGACAATTTCCAAGGTTCTTTTCCTCAACTGATGGCTGATTCGCATCACCATAGTCCCGTTTTGCCGACAAACATTGTTGTAAAAACGTCACATAACTACTCGAGTCAGTGTTTTTTAGAGGGGAAAAAAGGAAGACGTGTTTCTTCAAAAATTCCTTCATGCCATTGCTTCTCCAATCTGCACAACAGAACCAATCATTGCATTTCCGGAATAATATTTCGTTTGCATGCTTGTCACAGTGTTAAAACATCGCCATGTACTCTTTCTGTAAATCTGAGTATTCGTAAATTTTGTTAAGTGGGTTTTTTAGGAAAATTATTTACATTGCCGTAGTCTCTTTACGTTGTCGTAGTCGTCGCAAAGAAGGTTATCCTTTCTGCACAGCACTACCTTTGTGTCGATGGGATGACTGTCGAAGGTGAGCCTCTACACTGGTATCATTTTCACCTTAAAATAAAGAAAAAGAAAGAAATAAAGAATAAAAAAAATTATTGCTCAACCCAGAAATTCGGTATACCTACCCTCTAAGCATTTTGCAGATACGTCTTGGTCTCTTTTCCTTAATTCTTCCATAAGTACTTTGCTACACTTTTCAACACTTACTTCTGCGTTCAAATGTAATTTCAATTGATCACAAATACGGGTGACTAAAGTAAAGGGAGGCGTTTCATCTTGAAAATCGTCCCTTTAAAGCCCCGAGGATTGCACGATTTGCCCTGAGTAGACGCTGGCTGAAATCAATTCGTCAAATTCTTCGTCTTCAGTTTCAAATTGCGAAGACGAATTAAGCTCGAAATATTTAAAAGGTATCCTGGCACAGAAAGTCGTGGTCGCTAAAATTGCTGTTACCGTTTTACGGATTTGATGGTATCTTGAAACTGCAGGTGGACCGACCTTCGCCATATCGTCCATTAAAATCAGTTTGATGGAATCACTAAAGAGTGTAGCCATTTCTCTCCTCACCGTCCGCGGACCGCTTCGAGGTGACCCAGCTAGACATCCAGGGTACTTAGGTTCAGAAATATGGGTCGAAACCTACCTGCCCTTGGTTAAAGTTCTGTTCATCTTTTCAAATGTGTTGTGTCCTTTTTATTTTTTTTATATATTTTTTAATTAATTCCTTGTAAAAAGGGAGAATTGTGCTTTTAGAGGTATTTTTTTCTAGAGGAGTACAACCTCTAGCTTATTTCCAAAGACCTAACAGGTTGAGTTCATCATTGCGGTGGCTTGCCACCTCTTTGTAAATTATTTTCTCTCTATATGTAGCTCTCTGTAAGAGTTGACCTTTTGTGCCAACTCCCGCCTGAATCAACCCTTTGTATCATTGACCGGCGCAGAATCCTTTGTTGGAGGATTCAAACAAATACCTTATTGTCGAATGGGAGATTTTGTGCGTTTTGACTGCCGGAAACCTATAATACAAATGTTTTCGAATTTGTTCTATTGAGGCACCGGAAGTAAAACCAGTTTTGGTACAACGTCTTGCTTGTGGAGCGAAACCATGTTGTTTAATAAAATCTGCAACCTTGTCTACAATTTCAAGAAATTTCCTTTTCGACTCAGTCGTGGCTGGGAAGTATTTTGCATATTGTTGTCCAGAGCATCATTTTCAGTAGTCGCATTATTTTCAGTAGTCACATCAAAGGTGCTTTCAGGAAATAGTAAAATATCGAGCATGCCTGGTATATTCACAAATTCATGCAAATTTATGAATGAGCCACTTAAATAATTTACGGGAAGAAACTTTATCAAACACTACAACTTAAGGGCTGTAATTAACCACTCTGGAAATTTGAACAATGGCCATTACACTACTGTTATAACCAAGTGCATGGTAAGTGGTTTCATTGCAACGACAGAGCAGTGGTCCCTTGCAAACAAAGCTTGCTTAATGGTGTACAACCTTACATGCTTTTTCTTGAAGAGCTTAGGTAGATTGCAGTGAGCACCACAACTTCCGGCTTATGTCAGCAAGGTGGTTTGACTATTCTTATTTTTTAATTTTATTTTTTTATAATTATTTTTTTTTGTAGTCTTGTCTTTGGAGAGTGACGACTCCACTTATTACCCCAGTCAAAAAGAAAAAACAAAAAACAAAATAAAAATTATGTCAGCAAAGGGGTTTGACTACACTGGTCTTATTTATTGTGCTTGTACTATTTTAATATTGAGTGGTTATTAATGGCATAGAGCGCGAACATTTTCCTCCTGATTGGAACCTTCAAAGTTGTCGTCTTCTGTTCTATTGATGGCTGATGAATTGCTAATATTAGCAGGGGGTTTAATGACACATGATCTTGTCTTTGGAGAGTAACGACTCCACTTATTACCTGAGTTAAAAACAAAGAATAGCACAGTTGAACAGAAAGTAGGCAGAGTTTACTTTAGGAAGATAGGGATGTCTAGTTTCTGCTGATGACCGTCCGCAGACCTCTTCGAAGTGACCCAGCTAGACATCCAGGGTACTTAGGTTCAGAAATATGGGTCGAAACCTACCTGCCCTTGATTAAAGTCAGACTATCCTCGTAAAAAGGGAGATCTTGCACTGAATATAGATCTCTAGAGGGTGTAACCTCTACAATTAAACCACAGATCCACAGCGTACCGCTCAATTGATGCTAACTGTTTCAAAGAAATCATCCAAGTCACAAGCAACTTCGACCACTAGCTTTAAGGACACGAATCCCCAGGGAGTAACAAAAAGCTCCACTACCTTGCCTGCACAAGAATCATTAGGCAGCAACAGCGGCTTGCTAAATTTGGGCAACACATGTTACATCAATTCCATCTTGCAATGTTTTTATGTGTTACCCGCAGTCGCCACAGCCATCTCTGCAAATGATTCCAATATAGCTAAAAGTTTTGTAAGTATTCTACGCAAACTATCCTCCTCCAAGGTTCCAGTGAACACTTCTTCATTTCTAAATCGTTAACAGGCCATGTTTCTAATACAAGGGGTGCTGCTTTTAATCCGTTCTCTCAGCAAGATGCCCTAGAGATTCTTTAGTATCTCATACCAGAGTTGTCCTTAGCATTTCCTTTCTTTGGTAGATTATTCAACACTCGTGTGAAAATCTGCACTACTTGCCGCGCTTGCAATAAAATTAGCAGAGCAAGTAAGTCCATTTCTTCAACTGCCCTTGAAATCGACTGTACAATCTTCAATAGATAACTTTTTGGAGAGCGAAGAATTGTCAGGTGTCAACTCGTACTTCTGTCACTACTGCAATAGTTACCAAACTGCAACAGTTGAAAAAGAGGTCGCAGAGTGCAGTCCAATTTTGGTTCTGCAATTAAAGCGCTTTGCCTATAACAAAGGTCTTGTGTCTAAGTTTTGTTCCCCTGTCACATCTTACTCGGGCACTGTTTCTATACCTAGCACTGTAGACAGTGAAGTCTCTTCTCGCAAGCACTACAACTTAAGGGCTGTAATTAACCACTCCGGAAATTTGAACAATGGCCATTACACTACTTTGCTTATAACCAAGTGCATGGTAAGTGGTTTCATTGCAACGACAGAGCAGTGGTCCCTTGCAAACAAAGCTTACTTAATGGTGTACAACCTTACGTCCTTTTCCTTGAAGAGGTTAGGTAAATTGCAGTCAGCACCACAACCTCCGGCTAATGTCAGAAAGGGGGTTTGACTATTCTTATTTTTTTATTATTTTTTATTATTATTATTATTATTATTATTATTATTATTATTATTATTATTATTATTATTATTATTATTATTATTATTATTATTATTATTTTTTTTTCCACTTTGTAATTTTCATTCTTTAATTTTCTATTATTAAAAAAAGTTAACGGAAAATCAAAGATATTTTTCGCATCTGTTTTGCTCACGAACGCGAGTTTTGTGAAGATCAACGTTAACGTGAAGAACACACTTTATTTACGTGTCTTCAGAGTGAAGTCCAACTCTTCATCGCTCGTTGATTGTAGTGGGCAAAAACGTATTTTCGAATTGTCACGAAAGAAACGTCCATTGCACTTTGAGAGGTACTGTCGTGGCATTGTGAGTATGGATGTGGCCCCTTGCGATGGCAAGGAAACATGAAAAAAAAATCAGCAAGGCATGAGAGACACAGGCAAGGGCATAATAGGCAGACACCAGAAAAGGCGTGAGAAGGGTAGGTAAAAACAAGGGAACAACAAGGCCGGGACAGGCACCTTGATAGGGGGACTTGACTACACTCAGATCTTGTCTTTGGAGAGTGACGACTCCACTTATTACCCCAGTCAAACATAAATAAAAAATTAATTAAGCAAGGGGGTTTGATCATACTAGTTATTGTCTTTGGAGAGTGACGACTCCACAATTGGTGCAGAGATATTAAGAATTGACAGAACTGCATCGGAGACCACTGATTTTAATCTGTGTGCAAATTTCTTAATGAAAAAAATGTTTCAACAAGGAGCGACTAAAAAGCCAGTGCTAAAAGTTTTGTATAAGAGTTACGGAAGAAATAATTTTTAAGGGAAGTTTGGAACTAATGCAAAGCACTTCGTGTAAAATTTAAGGATCAGTGTATTCATTACAACAGGGTGGGTAACTTTGTTTACCTGCGGGGTTAACGGTCCCGCTGAAGCTAGTTAATAATTTTTGTGTGGAATTCAATGGTAAGGCTGAGTGTTGACATACCATAAAACATGTTTAAGGTTACGGTCAGAGTTACCAGTTCTGACGCCATTGAAATCCACATTTCTCTCGATTTGTTGTTAAACAAAATATTAAATATAATAATAATATTATTTTAAGAATCTGTAAATTATACGTGTCGTGTACACAATAACAATTGATTGATAGTGGTTGGTGGCGCTCCACGTGCTCACAGAGGTGTGATAAGACTGTGTCACTTCACATGGGTACATGAACCATGAGAGGATTTATGCACATTGTTAAAGGTTATTGTCTATCGCTTGCTTACATTTATAGATTGTGTCGACTAATTAGTTTAAACTCACAACATACTTTGATGTATGCTTGGCACTCCACAAAAGTTGCCAAATATTCCTGTTTAATGAATGTGATTATGGTTAATGGCTGGCAAGTTGATTTCTTCGCAGTGGAAGTAGGAGCAAGAGGATATTGTGCAAGAACCACCACTGCCTGTTTAAAAAGAATGGGTTTCACCAACAAACTTGCTTATTCCACTGCAAATGATCTCGGTAAAATCAGTATGAGGTCTTCTTTTTGTATCTGGCTGGCACGTGAATCCAATGTTTGGTCAACTGACTCCTTAATGCAATTACCCAAATCCAAGCAGGCTTTGCCCATTGTGGAGACCAAGGGTGTTTCATCTCGCCGAAAGGGGCCATCTAAAAAGGTTAGCCAAAATAAAAATGACACTCAACCAATTAGTGTCTATAAAAACATCGGCTTTTTAAACAAAGGCAACAGTTGTTACGCCAACGCCATTTTGCAAGTATTAAGTACCATTCCAACACTCTGGTGCCAGAGTGGGTCAGAATCGTTTCATTTATCACCTATTGCGAGGTCTATTTCGCTTAACATGGCGAAGCTGAAGCAATCATTGTCACCTGTTGACCCTTCGAATTTTCTCTGGGCCCTTGAACGTCAAATGCACTCTGATGGGAAACTGGACTTCCAATTTAATACTCAGCAAGATGTAGCAGAGATTTTGTTTGTGGTTTTGGACGCCCTTAAGGGATTTTCCCCGATTGCTGCAGATAAAATCTCAACTGAAATCTCAATGTCCGTAAGCTGTAACACCTGCCTGTGCACCTCGGTAAATGTCGAAATGCAGGACATTTTAACACTGCCAATGACATCTAAAATCCAATCTTGTGTCAGCAAATTTTTAGAACCGGAAATTCTAACTGATGGAAACAAGTGGTTTTGTCCGCAATGCTTTGCACATAGAGAGAGTACTAGAGAAACGCAAATCAGCAGGAGTAGTGAAATCTTATTCCTGCATCTTAAAAGGTTTTTAAAACATGGTGAACATCTGGTAAAAGACAACAGAGTTGTTGAATGTGTTTCTTTACGTGACTCTCTCCTGCAACTACCTCTCGTCAGTGATACGGACACAATGTTTAATCAGAACTACTCATTGTTAGCAACAATTAATCACTCCGGTACATTAACCGCAGGTCATTATTGGGCTTATGTTAAGGATCCTGCCACAAATTCTTGGTACCACTGCAATGATAGAGCGGTTTGCAAATGCTCTCCACCTATTCTCAACAACAATTCATGTTATATTCTTTGTTACGTTCGCTGTTGATCCGCTTTTTTTTTCTTTCTTATACATTTATCATTACGTTTATAAAACCTGTACTTCCAGGGTCATGGGGGAGGAAAATGTAAATCCGAGCGGTTTTATATTACCCCAGCTAGTTCATTCGAACCAGTTTGCCGTCAATACCCAGAGGGTAAAGAGTTCAGCTCACTCTTCTCTGGTAACTTAAAAGAAGCTTAGCAAGGGGGTTTGCTTTCAGCTTGTCTTTGGGTGTAACGATCCCACTTTTTACCCCAGTTCAGTAAGGTGCTCAAGTTTACTAACTTGGTCTTCAGGCTTGACAACCCTGCTGTCCTTAGTCAAAATATGTACAGGCTGGTCCTGTCATGACAACCTCCTGTGTAAGGCTGAGTGTTGGGGCCCTGTAACACATGTGGAAAGCTACAGCCAGAGTCACAAGTTCTGGCGCACAGGAGGGTTTTATATAATTCTTTTTTTTATATTATATATTTTTGACATATACATTTTTTCCATTTGTGTTTGTTCTGTAACCAGTCCGTTTATGTTGTTAGATCTGTCTTGTGTCGTATTGTTTGTGATTGAAGGATTGTTTTTTCTCTTTAAGATTTTCTCAGTGAATAGTTATAGGTCCAAGTTGGACAGTACTCATGCTTGTAATAAGCAAGAAAGTGTATTCAGCACCTTCTTCTGGGAGCCTAATCCCAATTTTATTTACATCCACCGTCCCTGTAGACAAGATACTTCAGTGCAGCTTGCTGTATTGTAAACCTTTTTCATCTTATTGTTGACCGCAATGGTTTCAACCTGACACTGGGAAAGACTAGTGACACTGGGAAAGACTAGGGACACTGGGAGAGACTAGTGACACTGGGAAAGACCGGTAAACTGTTTGCAACTGGATCGACATGACCGTTTTAAAGGACTCGATTGTGTATACTGATTTTGATTTTATTATAACCGGACCCTAATCCACGGTACGCGTCAACGGATGAATGGCTAATGGGTTAATTAGTCGCTAGCGAATCCTCACAGTCTTGGTGCCGCTGTGAAAACTATAGCCTTACCCTGTGCGCCAGGCAACGCAGGGCTGACAATCTTATCCTGTGCATAATCAACCCCTATAGTTATGACTTCTTTTATACCCAACTTCGAAAAGAATCATTGCAATAAACAAAATGATACAGTACTCCAAAAGCACTTGATGAAAAGCTGTAAAGTTGTTTTGGAGGATGTTTGTTCTCTCAGTGGTGCTGAAAAGCTTAAGATCACAATCTCTACTTCGGTTTCATCCCACAAAAGTAAATTGTGTCACACGGAAAAAAACAAACTTCAGAACCTCGATGAGAAAGCCCCCATTCTATGGGGTAAGATGAATGATAAGCGTTGGAGTGACTTAGACAGTGCTGTGCATAGCAAGCTAAAGGCTTGTACCAATCTATCCATTTCTGAGAAAGTTAAAACACTTGAAACTTTAATTTACGAAGAGGCTTCAAAAATATTTGGTTGCCGCTCCTCAAATAAAACAAAAAACATTGCCAGTATTAACAGGCGTACAATACGTTCCATTAATCTGGTTAAGGAGAAAAATGTTCTGTTAGCGCACATTGCCTCATCAACCATCAAGGAGGAACTAACTGCCTTGCAAGAACTGTTGCAACAAGTTCGAATAAAAATAAGGGTGATGCGTCGAGGTGAGAAACGAAGAAGAAGAAAGTGGAGCTTTAAGAACGCCCAAAAGGTTTTTAGGAATGATCCCTACAAAGCAGGAAAGGACCTGCTTAACCCTAAATCAGATATTCGTCTTTGTGTTGAACAGTCTGTTCTGGACAACCATAAATTATCTAGCTTATCTGATAATTTTCACGACTCTTCTCTTCCCCTTCTTCCAGGTCTTCCACCACCTCCGCAGATCAAGAAAGCTTTCTCAGCCACATCTTTCAAATTTTCTGATTTCGCAAGTGTTTTATATACGCGTAGGAACGCCTCTGCTCCTGGGCTAAATGGCATATCTTACAAAGTGTACAAAAAATGTACGAAAATTTCATCCTTCTTGTTTAATGTATTTAAGTGTTGTTTAAAAAATTGTGTTGTGCCTCTTCAATGGCGTCATGCCAAAGAAATTTACATTCCCAAATCCAAAACTCCTGTACCATCTAACCTAAAAGATTTTCGACCTATAGCCCTCCTAAATGTCGAAGGAAAATTATTTTTTAGTATTTTTTCAAGGCGACTAGAAACACATGTCATCCATAACAATAAGTTTATTAACACGTCTGTTCAAAAGGGGTGCATGGCGAATGTTCCTGGCTGTTGGGAACACATGTCGTCAATCTGGGCAGCTTTAAAAGATGCACGCTCTGCAAGAACTGATCTTGCCACCATTTGGTTGGATATCGCAAGTGCGTATCCCTCAATACCGCACAGATTAATCTTTTTTGCTTTGGAAAGGTATGGTATATCTCCTAGTTGGATTGCCATTGTAAAGGGTTACTATTCTGGGCTGTACAGCAAATCATTCTCCAAATCTGCTCCAAGCAATTGGCACCAGCACTTCAGGGGCATCTTCGCTGGCTGCACCCTGTCTATCGTCTTGTTTTTATCAGGCATAAATGTTATTTTGGAGTATACGCTGGCAACATCTGTGTCATGCTACATCACCTCTAACAGAGTATCCTTACCTTTAATAAGGGCTTTTATGGACGACATAAACATGTCTTCTTCTGTTGCTGGAACACAAGTACTCCTTAACAGGTGCACCACAGCTCTAAGTTGGGCCAATATGACATTTCGCGCTGAAAAATCCCGTAGTTTTGTGATCATCAAGGGAAGATCTATCAATAGCACCCCTTTTAGTGTAAGTAGCCCTGAAAACGACATTGATTTCTCACAGTATATCCCATCTATTCATGCCTCGCCAGTGCGATTTTTAGGCCGGATTATTGATTGTTCTATCTCAGACAGGAAGTCCATCAACGAATTGGAGGAAAAGCTGATAGAAGGGCTTGGTGTCATTAATAAGTCCTTATACACTGGAGCGCAAAAACTTTGGATCTTGCAACATCTTTTGATCCCGCGAATTCAGTGGCCACTGTTAATATACGAGGTCTCGATGTCTGTTGCTGGGCGCCTAGAGCAAAAGGTTTCAGTGTTCATACGAAAATGGCTGAACTTACACCGTTCCATCACAAACATTTCCCTATATGCTGGCTCCTCTCCTTGCCCTCTGCCCATTAAGAGCCTCACTTCTATTTTAAAATCCGCAAAGATTAGCGGCCACCTACTTTTGCGTCACTCCAAAGATCCGATTCTGTCAACACTCGATCCATCTTTAAAGGCAGGTTCTTGGAAGGTGAGCAATGCAGTTAACATAGCTGAGGGTGAATTAAAGTACAAGACCATAAGGGGTCCTGTACAGCGTGGACGAACCGGTCTTGGCATTTGTAAAGTGGAAGTAATACCACCACAAACCACTCACAAGTACAGAAAGTTAATCGCAAAAACATCGGCTGAGATTGACGAGGAAAGCTATCTATCTAAGGCACTGCAACTTCAGGTGCAGGGCCAATGGACAAGATGGGAGAACTACGTAAAGTTTGATCTTTCATGGAAGAACATCCTAGCAACTCCTCCTAATCTCTTATCTTTCTGCCTGCAATCCACTTACGATGTTCTGCCATCACCAAGTAACCTAAGGAGGTGGAAAATAAATACAGAACCATCATGTTTCCTATGTCACAAAGAAATTTGCACTTCTGCTCACATTCTTGGTGCTTGTAAAACTGCTCTTTCCCAGGGTAGATATACCTTTAGACACGATTCTGTACTTACCCATTTGGTAGAAACTTTGAAAAAGTTCATTTTTGAGCTTCCTTCTGAACCTCCTAAAAATTGTCAAAAAATAACCTTTCTGAGAGCCGGTTCAAAGGCACATACAAAATCTAAAGTGTCAGGTATACTGCACCTTACCAAAGATTGGAAGATTGTTGCTGACACACACTCGAACTATGTGTTTCCTAGCCATATTGCCATTTCTGAGCTTAAACCGGACCTTGTGTTATATTCAAATGACCTTAAGCGCGTTATTATTGTAGAACTCACTTGCCCATGTGAGGAAAACATGAATGCTTGGCACTCCACCAAAGTTGCCAAATAATCCTGTTTAATGAATGTGATTATGGTTAATGACTGGCAAGTTGATTTCTTCGCAGTGGAAGTAGGAGCAAGAGGATATTGTGCAAGAACCACCACTGCCTGTTTAAAAAGAATGGGTTTCACCAACAAACTTGCTTATTCCACTGCAAATGATCTCGGTAAAATCAGTATGAGGTCTTCTTTTTGTATCTGGCTGGCACGTGAATCCAATGTTTGGTCAACTGACTCCTTAATGCAATTACCCAAATCCAAGCAGGCTTTGCCCATTGTGGAGACCAAGGGTGTTTCATCTCGCCGAAAGGGGCCATCTAAAAAGGTTAGCCAAAATAAAAATGACACTCAACCAATTAGTGTCTATAAAAACATCGGTTTTTTAAACAAAGGCAACAGTTGTTACGCCAACGCCATTTTGCAAGTATTAAGTACCATTCCAACACTCTGGTGCCAGAGTGGGTCAGAATCGTTTCATTTATCACCTATTGCGAGGTCTATTTCGCTTAACATGGCGAAGCTGAAGCAATCATTGTCACCTGTTGACCCTTCGAATTTTCTCTGGGCCCTTGAACGTCAAATGCACTCTGATGGGAAACTGGACTTCCAATTTAATACTCAGCAAGATGTAGCAGAGATTTTGTTTGTGGTTTTGGACGCCCTTAAGGGATTTTCCCCGATTGCTGCAGATAAAATCTCAACTGAAATCTCAATGTCCGTAAGCTGTAACACCTGCCTGTGCACCTCGGTAAATGTCGAAATGCAGGACATTTTAACACTGCCAATGACATCTAAAATCCAATCTTGTGTCAGCAAATTTTTAGAACCGGAAATTCTAACTGATGGAAACAAGTGGTTTTGTCCGCAATGCTTTGCACATAGAGAGAGTACTAGAGAAACGCAAATCAGCAGGAGTAGTGAAATCTTATTCCTGCATCTTAAAAGGTTTTTAAAACATGGTGAACATCTGGTAAAAGACAACAGAGTTGTTGAATGTGTTTCTTTACGTGACTCTCTCCTGCAACTACCTCTCGTCAGTGATACGGACACAATGTTTAATCAGAACTACTCATTGTTAGCAACAATTAATCACTCCGGTACATTAACCGCAGGTCATTATTGGGCTTATGTTAAGGATCCTGCCACAAATTCTTGGTACCACTGCAATGATAGAGCGGTTTGCAAATGCTCTCCACCTATTCTCAACAACAATTCATGTTATATTCTTTGTTACGTTCGCTGTTGATCCGCTTTTTCTTTCTTTCTTATACATTTATCATTACGTTTATAAAACCTGTACTTCCAGGGTCATGGGGGAGGAAAATGTAAATCCGAGCGGTTTTATATTACCCCAGCTAGTTCATTCGAACCAGTTTGCCGTCAATACCCAGAGGGTAAAGAGTTCAGCTCACTCTTCTCTGGTAACTTAAAAGAAGCTTAGCAAGGGGGTTTGCTTTCAGCTTGTCTTTGGGAATAACGACCCCACTTTTTACCCCAGTTCAGTAAGGTGCTCAAGTTTACTAACTTGGTCTTCAGGCTTGACAACCCTGCTGTCCTTAGTCAAAATATGTACAGGCTGGTCCTGTCATGACAACCTCCTGTGTAAGGCTGAGTGTTGGGGCCCTGTAACACATGTGGAAAGCTACAGCCAGAGTCACAAGTTCTGGCGCACAGGAGGGTTTTATATAATTCTTTTTTTATATTATATATTTTTGACATATACATTTTTTCCATTTGTGTTTGTTCTGTAACCAGTCCGTTTATGTTGTTAGATCTGTCTTGTGTCGTATTGTTTGTGATTGAAGGATTGTTTTTTCTCTTTAAGATTTTCTCAGTGAATAGTTATAGGTCCAAGTTGGACAGTACTCATGCTTGTAATAAGCAAGAAAGTGTATTCAGCACCTTCTTCTGGGAGCCTAATCCCAATTTTATTTACATCCACCGTCCCTGTAGACAAGATACTTCAGTGCAGCTTGCTGTATTGTAAACCTTTTTCATCAGCCCTCGAAATTAGCGGAAAAAACATTTGCAGCAGTAATTCCTCGGCAATAATTTGCCGACGCGAGAGAGTGAAGCGTCGGCAATTTGGAAAATATTATTTTTTAAGGTACGTTAGTCTTACTTACCCTTTAAATATATTTTTGTCTGTTTAGTCATAAATGAAACAGCACAAGTCCGGGTGTTTACGATGAAAAACATAATCGCTTTTTTGATGCTACTGCAAGCTACGCAACTCGAGAATTAATTCTATACGGGAATAATTCATATTGTCTACCACGTGTGTATTTTGAAGAATGAAGAAGAGCAAATTATAAAACTTATATAAAAGAACAAGCTATAAAATCTTTATAAAAACACTATAAACTAAAAAGTAAGTACAATCAATGGAATCAATCTTCGTCGGACGAATCGGACCACTCGTCATCGGAAATATCAGACAGAATAATGTCTCCGCATGCTTCAGCCGATAACATCTTCTTGTTTTCGTTTGGCTTTTGTTTGTCAGGGTAATTGTGACCTTCAACATGGCGCGGTCTCTTTCTTGTGGCACCATCTGGATAAACAGTGAGAGAGAACTCTACGGCGTGATCGTAATTCTTCAGGGAAAAATCTTTGGATGTTCGAAGTTGAAGCAATCGTTCAACAGTGTCATTGTTGAAAGAGCTGAGATGTTTTGTATAAATTCTCAAGAGCATTGAGAAAATACGTTCACTTTCTGCGTTAGACAACGGCACAAAAATGGACAATTCAGCAACGTGAAGGATGTTGCTAATTTCTAAACCTTCTTTCATTTGAAATAATTGAGGCCAGGCTTTATTGGGACGGCTGTTTGAAGGGAATTTCGTAACATGCGTAATTACAATACGAAGCTCTGGCTTCAGTCGGTCAATATTGCAACCATTTGCAACAAAATTCGCTCTAAATCTTCTCACAATAGCTCCAACAGTTGCCTCATAGAAAACATCGAAATCATCTAAGTAAGGATAGGATGGAGTGTTAAAAAATCTTGCACATGCAAGAAAGGTTGGATCTTGCACCACGTCTGAGAAACGATCTTGGAATGACTGTTCAAGGCGTTCAAGGATATCCTTGAATTCTTCAATTGCATTGTTAATAGCATCTTCCACAGATCCAGAAAGGAGATATTCGTGAAAGAGTGAATACTTATTGTTGGGATTTGCAGTAGTTGCATTTCGAGTTTGGCGCTCAGGTACAATTACTGCAGGTTTGTCATCAAGTTCGCCATGAATTGTATTTGTTGTTGGGAATAATTCCTCGTTTGTAAAGGTTTGATCACCCTCGTCACATAGTAAGCGATGAATCCTACTTATGTTCTGCCTGGTCACCTGGCCCGAGTAGATTATTACTTTGCAGTATTTTTGATAACGGTCTAATTAAAGGGAGAATATCCAGCTTTATTGCGTTAAACACGACATAAACAGTGTTTATTGTGTTCTTAAAATGCGGGTTATGCGGGTCAGAAATTTGATGGTTCAGAAATCCTAACAAAATAGGTAGGTTGTGCAAGTCTGTTGTAAGCGAGTCAAATTTTGTTCTCAACCCATCGAGTGCCATATCTTTTTTTGTACCACTTGTGCGGATGCCCATAGCTTGTCTTTTAAACAGTCGCCATCTTAGAGCAGCTTTCTTAAAAAGATAATAAATGTCATTATGTTTTTTACAGCGTGTGCTTTTATCGCTTCCATTAAAAGAATCATTCATTGCAAGTTCCACTTTATGTGATGGACACAAAACAAGCATGTAGTGGTCGCAAGCTCTTCCCAGACGATGTTATATTGGGCGCGATTCACAGGGGCTGCATCGCTACACATTCCAATCTCTTTCTGACTCCTTGGGAAGGTAAAATTCATTTTGGTTACAGCCTACGCCAAAGTCTTGCTTAATCCCCGGGCATCGCATTCTTCCAGTTCTTCGAGCGGACATATCCTTAAATTTGGGTGCGGCATTTACGCAGGTCTTGATCACGTATTGTTCTTTTTCGTCAACACACTTAGCACTACTACCATCTAACAAAACGCTGTAGTAATTAAAAACATTTTGATTTAAAGGCTCTGTGATTTCTTTATTGCGGCGACTAATGCAATGTATTTGGCTATTTCAGCGCCAGCCTTATCTTTGAAATAAGCATTACCGAGATCGACGCCATGGTGCGTCTTTTCATAATTTGAAAACTCTTCATATAACTTAAAAGATCGTGCTTTCGTGGCAATATAGTGAGAAAGCTGGAATTTTTTTGTCAATTGCTGTTTAGCGTTAGCATTCTCTTATCATGGGACTTAACAAAGATTTGCGTGGACTTGTTGCAGTAGCGGCTTTGTTTTGAAAATCTGGCGCTATCGAGGTCAATGTTCTTTTTTCCTGTAAACGCAACACTGCGGTCTTGTGTGCTTCATTTTTAGTGACGTGATTGTAAAAATTGTTTTTTTAATAACTTTACTTCCAGCAACATAATTGCCCTGAGTTTTCATGATTCCAATGTAATTTAAATGTACATTCTTCATTTTGTTGGCATCTCCGTAAAATTCCCTACATACTTTGCAGAAAATGCTAGCTACCTCGTTGTCCTCATTCAGTTCCATTCCCAGGGTCGGGAAACCCCAAGACTCAACAGTTTTTTGCCGTACCATTCCTTGAAAGCTAAGAATAAAACAAAGTTAATACACATTTAAAATCTCATGTGTTTTAAATATACACCACATATAATTAATTAACATCAACTGAAATAAAACATAAAAATTTACGTACTGACATATCGTGAACAAACACGTGAAGAATATATCAAATCAATTTATCAAAAAAAGACGTGAAACAATCTTTTCTCATTGAAACGACTGAAAAAACAATATATACTCGATTTTTGACTCGAATGCAAGACCACCATTCGAAAAACAAAATATAACCCATGTGGAAATTATTTTTTTAGAACATGTGCGCGCTTAAAGAGCATTGCGTAATAACAGCAACACATGCAAAATATTTTAGCACTCAAAATTAATAGAATGAAAAATTTATTAGATAAAGAAAATATTTAACAGTATCTAGCGGAATTATTTTTTACTTCTACCTTGGTAACTAAGTGAAACTTGTGACTTATTTTCACACACACAAAAAAAATTGGTTGAATTGTTAGAAAAAGAAACTTTTAACGATATCTAAAAATAAACAGAACAAAATAATTTTTTTCCTTGACGATTTTGGCCACCGCATTAAATCGATTGTTTTCAACGTTCGCAATGTCCGTAGAAGGTAGTGCTTTACACTTGCAATATTAGTAGGCTGTGTAGTCAGAAAGTCGGACAACACATTAAGTAAGTGTATCTCAACAGCCTCGGCAGTTTTTTGCAGTCGCGAAATGAAACTGCAATTGCCGACGCTAATTTCGAGGGCTGTATATTGTAGCAAGATGCCATTCTTTTGTTTCATCAATAGATCACCATAACTTATTAGTAAATTATTAATTAAAAATTATTATTATTATAAAGGGGGTTTGATCAGCCACCTCTTTGTAAATTATTTTCTTATCCTTACCTGTGA
The DNA here is from genome assembly GCF_029227915.1 of Hydractinia symbiolongicarpus. Taxonomy (NCBI): domain Eukaryota; kingdom Metazoa; phylum Cnidaria; class Hydrozoa; order Anthoathecata; family Hydractiniidae; genus Hydractinia; species Hydractinia symbiolongicarpus. The sequence continues at coordinate 23,220,519 of NC_079878.1, read as the reverse complement.
TAAGGGCTTTCATGGACGACATAAACATCATGTCTTCTTCTGTTGCTTGAACACAAGTACTCCTTAACAGGTGCACCACAGCTCTAAGTTGGGCCAATATGACATTTCGCGCTGAAAAATCCCATAGTTTTCTGATCATCAAGGGAAGATCTATTAATAGCACCCCTTTTAGTATAAGTAGCCCTAAAAACGACATTGATTTCTCACAGTATATCCCATTTATTCATGACTCGCAAGTGCGATTTTTAGGCCAGATTATTGATTGTTCTATCTCAGTCAGGAAGTCCATCGACGAATTGGAGGAAAAGCTGCTAGATAGCCCGGGTTTCATTAATAAGTCCTTATACACTGGAGTACAAAAACTTTGGATCTTGCAACATCTTTTGATCCCGCGAATTAGAGCCATTTTTATGAACACTTAAACCTTTTGCCTAAGGTTAAAGTGTGAACGCCCTTAACACGTGTAAAGCTACAGCCAGGTTTACAAGTCCTGTCGCACAGATCGTTGCCTGCTGTAGTTTACATTTGTTCCGTTGGGAATTATTCTAAGATTTATCCATTTAAGGTAAGTTTCCTCATAATAAGTTTTATTTATTTTACGTGTACCTATTAATTCAGTTTGAATTCCCTAATTGTTTTGTTTGTTGTCTTTTGTTTTTATTAATGTCTTGTGCTATACCACTGTTTTATCTTTATTTATTTTTTACTATTTATTTATAGTTGGTTTTACATAGCTTATAGACTAATTTACACCAACTGAGATAACTAATATAACGAAAGAACAAAAAATAAAAAATAAGACTACGAACTGTCACTACTCATTTGCATAACTTGCATAAACACAAATTTTACATTTTTATGGTGCTTAAAGCTGCTTTAAAAGTCTCAAGACTTCATCTAAATACAAAAGATGATGTTCCAAAATTACTTGTGGTTGCTCTGGGTAATGACAGTAAGTTTACTTTTCGCAACAGATATGGAACTTCCTTTACTCGAAAAACATCTAACATAAATGGAGGACTAATACCTTGGGTTGTTTTGTAGATGTCACATAAAATTTGACGTAGATTTGATTCGTGAACACATGAAATACCAGCTTCCTGTAATAGCTCCTTTACCTCAAATTGGCCACAAATTGACTGGAGAGAACTTTTTAAATAGAATTAATGGAGTTAATAGACAACTTGCTGCAAAACATCCAAATAATTGGCGCATAACTAAAAACCGTTGATATGAAAGCATTAAATATTAATACTATACGATTTCTCATGTGTTTATGTCTAAGGCCGGAAAGCTTTTTTGTTTCCAGGTTTGCTGCTTTTCATTCTTTGCCACAACCTTTCTAAGGGCTGGGTTCCAAGTCTACCTTTCTTAACCCTGGGCTCTGTGTCAGTAGTTAAAAGCAACAACGATACGAATTGTAGTTGTCGACTCTTCTTTTTCCAACGTTTAACAAAAGTTATTGGTTTTGGCGGATGGTGTCAATAAATGTGGCTGGTGTCTTGCAGAAGGCAGGGAAGGCTTACTCAAGGGCCGCACCAGATCCTAAGCATTCATAGGTGTTTGTTTCAGTACGGCCGAAATCCAATAGCTTTTCGATCAACCTGTAAAGGGGAGAATACAGAAGTTTTCCGATGCCTTCTTATTCTTTGGAGAGAAACCACCTTTTTTTCAATAACATCTCTGTCTTAAAATGGTAGTTATATCTGCGTTGCGATGTAGTTACTCCTATTCTCTTGTATATCTTTCTTGCTCTTTTTATTGATTCGTATATTTTGTGTGGGTTCGGGCTCCGCGAATACCTCATCAGAATTTGTTGAGATATTCTCATCATTACATCGGTCATCAACAGATAAGGGATTGAAACGATTATTGCATATTGTTTCGTTTAAAAGGGTCGAAACCTACCTGCCCTTGGTTAAAGTTCTGTTTATCTTTTCAAATGTGTTGTGTCCTTTTTATTTTATTTTATTTTATTTTATTTTTTTAATTCCTTGTAAAAAGGGAGAATTGTGCTTTTAGATGCATATTCTCTAGAGGAGTACAACCTCTAGCTTGTTTCCAAAGACCTAACAGGTTGAGTTCATCATTGCGGTGGCTTACCACCTCTTTGTAAATTATTTTCTCCTCTGTGATCAATTAATTTTTTTGTTGATCTCCGAGGGAGTTGAAAGTGTTGATCATTATGTGAAGGTTCTTTCGAATCATAATTTGTTTAAAGTCGTGAGGTTGATTTTTAATCGTCACGAATCAGTACGTTTAATACAAGTTGCGATATTAGCGTATTTTTATGCCTTACGTCTTCCTCTAAAAAGAAAATCCTTGATTTCAGATGTTTCACCAACCTTTCTAGATAATCATTTCCAAAGTTCGGTCTGTTATTATTTACGTTCATGCTAACTTTTATAAAATCTTTCAAGTCGCTAGTCATCCGGTCCATTTCAAGATATTATCTTTCTATAAACGATTCATTACACTCTGGTTCTATTGATATGTTGTTATCTAACTTGCAATATATTTGGTTATTAGATAACTCCTCCCCTTTGCATGATACATCTTACACGTCCGCCATCTTACACGTATGTGTCCTGTTTAATAGTCAATATATTTTTTCTAAAGCCTGGTTCCCACCAATGCGTTTATTGATAAACATGTTTTTTTCAAAGTTTTAAACTTATAGGTGGCAATGCTAAAAATAAAGTCATGATGATTTTACACGCAATAAACATACGTTTATGCATGAGTTTAATATCAAAAAGGTGACATATTAAAATCATGCGTTTAACATGAGTCTATTCAACATCAAAAAATATTTTGTTTTTACTGCCAATACTCAAAGTGAGAGTGGCTTTCATGAGAGCATTGCGCTGTCTTTATGATAAAGCTGACAATGGATATAAGGAAATAGTCAACAAGAGAATGCTTCGAGAGAGAGAGTGAGATTCTCGATGATATTAAGGTGCGAGTCCAGAAATCATCACTTTTCGTAAAGTAAAAAGCGTAACTTTGATGAGCTATTTCTCAGTTGTTTTTTATAGTCTGATAAAAAGTGACCCACCGCTGGTCTGCAAATTTTATGCACTTTTCAATGGTTGCAAACATAATGGCTCCCACGTAGCTGTTCGGGCGTAACAAGCCTTTGATCAAGACACGGTTTTCATAGAAAATCAGATGGGGCAGCACAATGGTATGTTACTAAAACGCGAATTTTGGCTTATAAGAACTGTATCAATATAACTCTCAAAATCACGTTTCCCTTAACATCCAAGAGAGCTTTAGTTCAACGTAATGTCCTAAAAACCACCTCAAAAGTTTCTCTGACCTGAGGTTTTGTTTGGATAACATGGTTTATAGGCCAGATACTACATTAAGGAAGACATAGTTTGTAGCATTCATCCTATGGCTTATTACGAACAATAATTATATATACGTATCTAGTGCATGCATGTTGCCCCAAACCCTTTTCTTAACCATATTACAAAGTTTCAGCTAAAAACTGCTGAAGCTTGGTCCGCAAGTTTGAAAGATGCAGTGTGTAATAAATGTTAAATCCTAAGCCAATCAAAAGCCGAGAACAACAATAAAATCAAAGAAATATGGTAGCTGCATAATGTGTTTTCTCGGAGTCAATCAGAAACGGCGAAAATGTTAACATTGGTAAAGCATTATAATATTATCCCCTTGGTTCGCAAGCGAAAATTTCTATTTAAGAAGTATATATATAGCTAGCTGCCTTTTCTTGACAATGGATAAAGATCGTCCAATGAACTAACAAACTTATTATTTCTATTTTTTATCAGTTCTATTGAATGTTTTGATCTATAAAATACAAGACGTAAATATATTATTAGATCAGTTCAGTTCACTATCCTCCAGACATGGCATTTTTGTGGTCTTTAAATGAAAGTGATGAATGCATTTAACACTCCCCCTATAATTTAAAAAATACCAATTATCCTCACATAGCTATATAAATATCATATACTCCTTATTGTGTTGTAGATGCAAGATAATTATGTTTTATCTTGCCCTGTCCAGGATTTGAACCTGGATCTCTCATTTGTATGAGTGTCATAGCCATTAGACCAACAGGGCATAAGTATGCAAAACTTTACAGATGCCTACTTAACTTTTTCTGTGGATATCAAAATTCAATTTTTTTTTATTATACAAGATAGACTGCTGCCTGGATGAAAATTCACTATTAAGTAGTGAATATAAACTAATTCTTCGTAAATTAACAGAATTAGAACAGAATGTAATGTTTAATAATATGGTATATATATATATTACACTTTTAACCTTGCTTGGATTTTTCACAGCTGAAATTTTGAAACCTTATTTGGAGAAACTTTTGCAAGAGAAACTTTCACGAATTTTACGATTTTGGGGCTTTTTTACAAAACTTTTAAAAATGACCATTTATATACAAATGTTTAATCTGAATTGTTTATACATTTATATACAAAAGTTTAATTTAAATTGTTGGTTCACAATGTTATCCACTAATTTTTTTTAAAAAACTTTTGACGAGCAAATTCGAAAACTTAGAAATCACAAATTGCAAAAGTTTAACTTTCTACAGATATTTGGAAAGTTTTTCTCACGAAAAGTTTCTCTGAATAAAATATGTACCCAGATCAATTGATTTCACATGACAGAAACCTTTATAACGTCAAGTTCCTCAAAGTTTTTTTATATTTTACAGTAAATATATAGTCCTTTTATCATTAGTTTTTAAACCATGTTTTACATTATATATATACTGTTATTTTATGGATCAAAGTGCATTGCTGATTTTATCACAAACAATTTTTGATTTAACTGATGAAGTCACATGTGCTTGTAGACCACAAGACTGTAGAACCATTATCATAGACAACGTATCCACATGATAGAACTATCGTATGATTTAAAACCAATGCATCAAACACTTCGTTATTAGGTTCATTCATTGTACACACAAAACAAACGAAGGACAACCTGAAAAAATATATAGCCTGCTTTATAAAATTCTGCAGTGTCAAAGTCATGAAAAATGTGATACAAAAACAGAAAGCAGCAATGCACTTGTCTCACTTTAAACTTTATATGTATATGGCTTAAACAAATAAATATAAAGCCATAATATATTATATTATATGTTTTTAAATATGTTTAGGCTGGTTTTAAAATTGGCTGTTCTTGTTTTTATACCTTAAAAAGGCAAAGATATAGCTAGCTAGCTATAGCTAGGTTTTGTGACAATTTCTTATATTTGATCTCAAATTTAATAGCTTACTGTGTAGCTAGCTAGGAAAGATGAGCCCTCCAAAATATTAATTTAAGGCCCAACTAGTACTTGTAAACAGCATTTAGTATAGATATATGGCAATGTATCTATAGCTAGTTTTGGTCTCCTTTGCCCAAGCTCTACTGCACTGCCTTTCTTTTGTTAGTCACTAGTCACAACTGATCAATCCTTAGTACTTTACAAGTACTTTACAAAAGCATCTATCTGGCATCACAAAAAACAGGATGTATACAATGTTCAAAGAAAAGAAAGAGAAGAAGGGGTTAAAACAGTGATACATTCACTTCTTCTTTCCCAGCACAATAATACTATTTTTATCCATTGGCAGCTTGTTTTGAAATTCTTGCGTTAGTATAGAAATTTCACAGACCGGAATTTAACAGCAGAATATTGCGCGTTGCCTCACGAATGTTTCAAACATAAAATGCAGACCGACTCGCACCTTAATATCATCGAGTAAAACTAGGGTTTGAACAATGTTTGTTGTTTATTTTTTTAATCCATACATATAAGTCACAAATCTTAACTTTTGTGCCAAAATTAAGTTCAGTGTGAACGCATAATCTTACTGCATGATTAATTAGATGAAAATAAACTCATTCATGAGTTTACTAATAATGCAATTTGTCGCAAAGATCTTAAAATAAAAGACTCAAAAAAATTTTGATACAGAAAAATGTCAACATAGTAAGCTATAGTGATGCACGTGATTATGCAAGTAATTTAGATGTTGGGAAAATTTTGTCTTGTCACCAAAATCAGGAAAAATGTGGATTAGATGAGTGTATGAGTGCCTCGTGTTGTATATAGGTGAAACGTTAAATTTATCTTTAAATTTTAAAGATTTATTTGATCGAATGAAGATTATTGAGACATCAAAACAAGATAAACTTTTCAAATATTTGAAAGGTGAAAATCAATCGTTGTATGGGAATTTAGACAGTGACTTGCGAACAATATTTCTTCGTCAAACTGGAGATAATTTTCGTGCAGCGAAAGACTTTCCAATAGAACAGCTGTCTTTCAATGTACTTAATGTACTAAAATAAGTAGAAAAATTCCATCTATACTATATGTATATATAAGTAAAAATCGTTAAAATCAAATGAAAATAACACTCTTTCATTTCTGTTTATTCAGAATATATTTTTACTTCCTCATTAGATGTTGTGTTATAATTTGTTTTATAATTTGTAATATATACAAAAAATAGGTCTGTGAAATCAGTACACAATTTCTCCAGGTGGCACAGCTACATCATGTACGAGATAAACAGCCTCACTGAACACTGCATTCTTGTACGCAACATTTAAATGACCCTGCTTATTAATGTCTTTTGAATGAAAGTTTATGTGCTCCCAAAGAAATAAATCCACCTTTTTCATTTCAATAATTTTTCCAACTAAAAAAATGCATTTTGCCTAATCTTACAGGACGATTTTGGTGGTTTATACTAAATTCATGGCGGTTTAAGGCGACAAGATCTTTGTGAGGCCACTACATGGTACCAATACTTTCACAGTATTCTCTTCTTTGTCCTCGTCGAGTGGTATCACCAATTGTCCTTTTTCGATTCCATGGTCGGATGTAATGAATTTTACCACGTTACAGATTCCCATGACTTCCATGGCTCTTCCAAAAGTGCTTATATTAAACTCCCAACCAAATTTGTTGCATAAACTTTTTCTTCATTATGGAACTTCCTACCAAGACCTAGTGCAAATATATGCTTATGCACAGGATATGACACTATACAACGTTTGTGTGGATCTTTAAGTGTTGTTTTCCCTTTATTTGATTCTTTGATGGATTTAGTTATTGATTGAAAAAAATTATTTGAACATTCATTCAACACAGTCATATGTAATTTCACCATCTTGTTTCTGTTGCAATCAGTTGAATTAAGGTGACGTGCGTAGTTAAAAAAATCCGAAAATAAAATCGGGCAGTTGAGATTTCTGCTAGAACCGACATAGCCTAGATCGCCATGTTGTTTAAAAATCTCATTGCATAAAAAGAAAATTACTTGCTGTTTCACATTACAGCCTTCCTCTCGTTGATTCTGGGTGCATTCGTGGAAATATATTCTTTTAAGATGTAAATAAAAGGATAACTTTTGAAAAAAATTATTTGCAAGAAGTTATCTGACAAAGTCATAAATTTTCATCTGCTAAAACACAATTTATTCTAGTATGATGTCTTCAACGCCTTTAAAGGCTAAGCAAGCTACTAAAATCAAAGAAATACAATGCTAAGCTTGTAGTAAGTAGCCCTAGGAAATCTGAATTAAATATTTTAAAAGTTCTATTTTCAAAAGCAGTATAAACTGTAAAGTAAGAACTAAATACAGCAAAGAATGTTATACGCACAAAAGATCCATAGAAACCTTTTGTTTTCAGACCATTTTCTTCTACCCCATCTTTCAAGCACGAGAGTAGGTCTTTGACGGCATTCAGTTCCTCATTTTAGATTTTAGGATCCAGTTTAATCATCCACTGAATAACAAATGTGGCGCATGCTACACGAATTCTTTTGCGCCTTTTTTTAAACTCCAGCCTTTGTAATTGATAATGTTAACGAAGCAGAGACGTTGTTTTGAGTTAACTTTGGTATACCTGCTGTTAAAACAAATAATCGCCAGTTTTTTTCTCATCGACTAGTACTGGACGAAAAAATTCACATAACTTTCGAGTTGTTTAAACAACTAGGATTAGGTAAGGCAATCAGCTTTTCACCGTAGAGGCTTGAAGTCTTCTTCTTCGCGTTTTCAATTACTTTCTGTCCTTGATACTCTTTTCTACTGCATTTTTGATGTCTCCCAATGTAAACTCTATTAAATTCGAAGCCCTATTGAAAAACATTTTGACATTTTTACAATGCTTAACTTTTAGTGACGTCTTGCACGTGCTTAGAACAGCTGTATGATATCATGTGGGACGGCGTCATTAAATTCCTCTTTTTATCTTGCGAACATCAGTTCGGCGTTGTGATATCTTAGGACCCAGTTCTTTGTTTAGGTCTTGAAGATTTTCCAATACGTTAGTGATGTCTGACCTTGTTAGACGATGGGTGGTGTTGTCGATAGCATTTGTGCTATTTTTGTTCTTTATATTTTGTCTTTCAGTAAATTACATGTTTCTTACCGAAAAAAGTTTTTGTGAGGATTAACTTTCGCGAATGGGCTATGTCAACATATGTCGCAGGAATAAACTTTCGCGAAAAATCAGTTTCTTTCTTTGAAGTAATACCATGTCTGCTCAGAAATGAATTGACAGATCGAATTTAAACATTCTGTTTGAAGTTTCTGACAGCCAAATAAAAGTTGCCTCAGAATATATCTTCTGCAAACGAATAGTGTTAATACCAAAACTGACTGAAATGACACAAACAACCACGTGAATACTTCTTGATTGAATGAAGTTTTTTTTCTTACGAAATAATCATTCAGAGTTAGTTCAAAATATCAAAATTACACTGTCTTTAAACATAGCTCTGTAACAAAAAATTGAAGATTCATTTACCTAACATAGTCCCAAATTAGCGCTAGCTGGTGACGTGACAATGTAATTTCGATTCTGTCTCTAAACTCATCTGCAAAATATTCTAACATTGGACATAAATGCGCTGCAGCAGGTACCTGTAAGGATTATTAATAATATAAAAAAAGTTTATCATTACATAGCTGACCACCGTCTTTGTATCACACTAAGATATTTAGTAACGGGTGATGCCAAAGCTACTATTGCAAGTAGTTATCGTGCAGGACCAACAACTGTTGGTAGAATAATCAGCGAAACTTGTAATGCTATATGGACAAAATTGCTTGAAGCAGATTATCTAAAATGCCCAACATCGCATATTAAATGGAAAAGGTAGCTACTAGATTTGATAAGCTTTGGCAATTGTGAAGGGAAAATCGATGAGAAGCATATTGTTATGCAGGCTCCAGTCCGTGCTGGCTCTTCTTTTTTAATAACAAGAAAACACACAGTGTCGTTTTGATGGCAGTTTGTAATGCCGACTACAAATTTGCACTAGTTGATATTGGTGGCAGTGGGTTGCCAGAGTGATGGGGGAGCTGTAAACGAAAATTTGCTTAATCTCCCCCAACCAAGACTCTTCCATGGGGACAATATGACAAAATTTTCCCCTGAAAACAATTTTAATCAAACCATATCCGCGTATTGTGCTTAATGATAGAAAACGTATATCCAATTACCGATTATCGAGAGCCAGAAGGGTTATAGGGAATGTATCTATATTATAATACCCGTATACGTCTGTCCGTTCGTCCGTCTGTCTGTCACGCAAAATGGTAGCTTAGCTGCGCAGGTAGCGAGACGCACGCAATGCAGTATAGAAAGGAAGGGCGAACCTGTGGATTTTTCCACTGTCTAACGACTAGTTTGCCATAATTGCTGCGAGATTTCGAATCTTTAGAAATGTTGAACACGTTGTGGAAGCAACCAAAGCAGTTGTGACTTTGCACAATTTTTTAATGGATGATCGAAAAATGTATTGTCCTTGTGGTTTTGCTGACAGAAGGTAGCTGGAGAAAAGAAGTAAATTGTCACAAAGCATTCAGAGACATTGGGAGAATTGGTACAAACAATCATACTTTTGCTGCAAAGGAAGTCCGGGATAATTTTTATGACTATTTTATGACAGAAGCAGGAGCTGTACCTTGGCAACAAAAAGTCGTAAATTCTACCTTGGATGTGTTTGACAAAATATTTTTGAAAACAATTACATACATCTATATATAAATATATCCATAAAGCTCAAAAATAACACATTTTTTTAAAATAATATTATATAAACATATTCTTTTTATAAGAAACATGTTTAAAAAACTAGATGCTGAAGCATGAAAATAATTAAGAAATTTTCAGTACTGAATCAAAATACAAACAAAACAAAAACAGCAAGTAGAACATGCAGCCTTTGTTAGTAGATCAGACTGTTTTAGCTACTTTAAGATTTGAAACTCGTTTCTTATAAAACAAAATATGTGGAACATAGAATATCTGTATATATACTACCACATAATATATACTGTGTATTAGTTTTTAAAGTAAGTGTCATGTCTCGAATTTGACTTCAAATAAAGCTTGCTGAATTTTTACCCGTGTCATTGCATTTTTCTTTGCATCCATGCTCTTTAATGTTTCCACCAAACTTAAAAAAAAAGTTGGTTGTGATTGTCTTCATTTTTTTCTTGTAAAATTTGTGGTTCAATAGGTGGAGGATTAAATGTCTATCAAAAGCTTTATTAGCATGATATCAGCACTTTCATCACTTGGCGGTTTTCTTTTTCGACTGTTTAATGAGAGGGTTGAAGCATATTGATTATAACCAGTACTACGGCTGCAAGAGCTATGTGAAGGTAAAGTCATAGGTGATATATCTGGGATATCATCATTAATATTGTGGTTTTCTATGTCAAATGTTTTATTTATTCCTAAGGGGCTGGACAGGGGATTTAGTATTGTTGAGGGTATGTGTGTTGAGCTGTCCCAGAGAAACGACAGTTCCGTAAGATAATTACAAGTTGGTAGCATGATCAAGATCGCATAGCTTTTTCCCTCTTGCTCAAAGCCTTTCTGAAGTTGTCCCTTAATTTGGTGTTTTTATTGCAAAAAAGATAGCTAAATAAAAAAGAAGCTAGAATAGCTACTTACTATGTACATTCCAAGAAGCTTTCTTTTTATTTAAATCCTTGTAAGATCGAAGACTGGTATTCCACAATGCAGGAAAAGAAGGCATTATCTCTACCAAATTATTCCTTATGTACATAAGATTGAAGTCCGGCTCTTCTTTATCCTTTATTATATGGAGCTTTTCTTCTGCCCTTGCCATGATTCTTGCTCTTGTGTACTGCGAACTTCACAGCTGTGGCTACAATTTTAAAAAATTGCTGAACGGATCCGGTCGACGGATCGATGCGATCCGGTCCTGCGAAGTGGAAATCTGGCTTAATAAAATCTAAAAAAAGGTTACTTAGAAATGTTTTCACAATATAATATTTCTTAAATAAAAGTAACAAAAGTAAACTAGCCCACAGTGTCGGCTGTTCTGTCATTTGTTTATATTTATTTATTTCAATTTATTTTTCGTAACTTTATGGTCGTTTTTGCCTAAATAGCTGCAGTTTAGAACGACTAGTATAATGACCTCCTTGTTTTCAGATTCAATGATGGACAGGATATTCTCTAAATTATCGTTGAAGTTTCTAGAGTGATGCTTTGAAGAATCGGGGGGTTTGTATATAATTCCACAATTTTCCACCAAAATTGCTTCACACAGGTCATGTTTGAGGTCTTCGTGTCTCACATAAGGAATACCGTATTTGGTATAAATTCCTGCACTGCCACCTACACCTGTTAAACGGTTCAGGATACTTAATGTAACACCACAAATATCTCTGTTATGATTTAAAAAATTATCTTGATTTCCATCTTTTATTCCAAATAATTCACGTATATTCACGTATTACACTTAAGTTACTCCCTTGTTATTACAGCCCTCCCCATGACAACCACGAACGGATACATGCATAGACCTTTCACGGTTGCGCAAAGCACTCTGGGTAATCAGGCCAAACAAAAACAACAGAGCGTATAGCGATAAGAAGTTTATGTGGTGACGTTTGTTATTATGTGAGGATGAAGCAAAGGTGATGGCTACGTCCGAAGATATTGAATGCTTGGAGAATTTTTTAGAACTATCTAAAGCTGAACTTCAATTTTTCCTTTTCCCACGTGGACTACCAACATCTGGATCCCATGGAACGTTAGCTGCAAGAGCCCTAATTGCTCATGAACAGAAAGTTGAAATAAAAACAACTGCTGAGCAGCCTGCTAGAAAGTTAAAAAAAAAGACTATAACGAGCTACTTCATAAGCAAGAGCTGAAAGATCCATTTACTGATGAGAAGTCCTTTTACAATGGTAATGTAACTAACTTTCCGAAAGTTAACATTGGTCAGATTTTTTCGTATATTCTTCAAACCAAAGCCTTTGAAACACAATATATCGGACAGTATAAAGTTCGAAAAGCTTAGCTACTCTTTTTTCAAATCTGGCTGGGTTGATAAAGTTTACATTGGTGACATAAGTTCGAGAAAAGTAGTTAAATGCACTGTTACACTATCTCAACGTATTAATAGAGAGAATAAACATAAACTATGGATTTTATTTGATGGCAATAGTGACATTTTGTCGTCATTTTGCACATGTACAGCAGGCTATAGTAGTTGTTGCAATCATGTTGTGGCTACTTTGTATAAAATTGAATTTGCCAATCATAAGGGTTTGTCAGATCCCACCTGTACTTAACAACTATGCTACTGGAATAGTGTTTCTAAGCAAATAAAAGCAAGGAAAGTATGTCACATGAATATTGTTGAGCACAATCATGAAAAGCAACAAAACAAAAGAACGATTAACTAAAGTGACCAAAATTTATTTGACCCAAGACCTGAGACACAGCGCATTGTTACTGAAGAAAGGATAATAAACTTCTTGGAAAAAATTAGGAAGACTTTACCTAATGCAGTAATAATACTTTTTTTGCCGCCCATTGATATGGATGTTCCATTGCCCCTGGATGTAATAGCACAGCAGATCCTTTTCAGGTTGCCCTCAGCAAGTAATGCTGAATTATTGGAAGAATTTAAATCATTGTTATCATTCAACGATAGCCAGCTAGCAAAGTTAGAAAAAAGTAGAAAAGTATTATGTGGAATACAAGTGTCCGTTTTCAATTTCGTATGAAGAAATAACAGTTGCATGTTAGGCAGCGTTTACATGAAGCCCGTAGTGAGTTCAAACCAGTTTGACTTTCATCCCGGTTTAAAATAGCCCGTCTGTTTACATGCACAATTTCGGTACGGTCTGGCGAGTTAATAAATTCGTTTTATTTTTTATTGTATTCCAACACTCACAAATATTGATGCAATGTTGTTGTTTTTTTGACCAGGTGTTTTTAAAATGTGCTTTAAATGGCTTAAGCTACACCTTAAAAGGGAACCTAAGGTATAAAATGATGCTGGTAAATATTGATAACTGACTATTTGCCAAATTAAATACTCGCCTAATTTAACCTAATTTACCGTTAGTCAAATTTTAAAAAAATTGTTTTTGTTTAAAGGGGAACTAAACGCAAAAATTATTTTTTGATATATTGTTACTACTACCATAAGAAAACGAATTCAACTAGTTTTACTGTTTCATGTGACTTCCAAGCCAAGAATATGAACCTTATCACCCCAAAATACGGCTAGAAATCCGGATCCCCAATTCCGTAAAGTTAGTTATTTTGGTTCTTGTTTATTAAAAAGTAAGTTACACATGTCGCACTTTGCAACGTCATTTTTGTTAAAAGGCATATTTCTGGCAAAGAGTCTTACTGAGGTAAAAACAGACATAATTAAGTTGCACAAACATTTTTTTGTATTCGTTGAATTAATTACTCGCCAAATTTTTGTTTAAAAAGTTGGCTAACAAGTCTTTTCGATGTTCACATTTAAAGATGCGATGTCGTATTTAAGTCATCAGTAATTTTAGACCTGTTAAGACATGTGCATTCAAACTTTATCAATGCATAGACATTATTGTCGCTTCCGCCAAATTAAAGAAACAGTAAATCTAATTTCAAAAAAGTCCACAAATTTCTTTTAAATATCTATATAAAGCTTTTTTAATACAAAAATATAATAATAACTATGAATAAGTCTTGCAATAATATTAGCACCTCTGAGCAAGTAAGTCTATTTCTTCAACTGCCCTTGACATCGACTGTACAATCGTCAGTAGATAACTTTTTGGAGAGCGAAGAATTGTCAGGTGTCAACTCGTACTTCTGTCACTACTGCAATAGTTACCAAACTGCAACAGTTGAAAAAGAGGTCGGAGAGTGCAGTTTAATTTTGATTCTGCAATTAGGGCGCTCTGTTGTTGTTTTATAACCAAGTGCATGGTAAGTGGTTTTATTGCAACGACAGAGCAGTGGTCCCTTGCAAACAAAGCTTGCGTAATGGTGTACAACCTTACATCCTTTTCCTTGAAGAGCTTAGGTAAATTGCTGTCAGCACCACAACTTCCGGTTTCTGTCAGCAAGGGGGTTTGACTGTTCTTATGTTATTTATATATTTTTTATTTTTATGTATTTTTTTTGTAGTCTTGTCTTTGGAGAGTGACGATTCCAGTTATTACCCCAGTCACACAAGATTGTACAGAGTAGGACAGATGGAAAGTTGTTGATGAAAGAAATGTCTAGTTCCTGCTGAAGAGTGTTCGCAGACCTCTATTGAGGTGACTCAGCTAGACATTTTGGGTACTTGGTTCAGGAATAAGTCGAAACCCTTGTACTCTTACATTATATGAGCATATTCTTTAGAGGAGAAAAACCTCTAGAATTTAAATTTTAAGACTTAACTGGTCGGCTTTATCATTGTGCGTGCACTTTTCGTGTAATTTTCATTTTTTCAAGCTTTTTATACAAATATGTACAAAAAAAAATATACAATAACTAAAGTCTATTTTTCTTCAGTTCTCCTTGGTGTTTGAGGTAGAGACATAAACGGTTGTTGATATTGTGGATATGGAAGATGAGGAGCTGTTTGTGCTTGAAATAGTAAAAATGCATTGACCAAAACTCCTAGGTCGTCCAATAGAATTTATTGATTCGGTCATTGCTTTTATTGCCTGTTCAGCCCCTTCCAGTGATTTTCGCAATAATTCATTGTTTTGACGTTTTATCTCTAGCTCTTCCCGTGTTAAGTCAACTAACACCGTATCTCATTGATACGCATATAATTTTTTTTGCATGTTTTTAAAGTTTCCTTTATCCTCCAGTATTACATGTGCTTCCTCCGGTGCTTCACATCCTTCCTCCGGTATCACAGCCGCTTCCGACTCCTCATCCTCCGAAACGATGTTGTCTTCCCAAATATTCAGTGAAACTTTACCTTGCGGTATAGCTGTCACTGCAGGACAACCACCCCAAATATTGTAATGTTCAGCAACAAGTCTTCCCGAACCAGAACGAGTACCTTTATCTACAACATGTTTGTACCCACGTCTCAGTTCTCTAATTTTGTTTTTTATGCAGGCGTACCCTTCTTTTTTTGATTTGTCCAACTGTTCTACTCGTTTTTTGTATTCCACATTTGTTTTGGTCTCTTTTTGGCTGGAATTGATTCAGGGCTAAAATCAGAGACCGGGTACATTATACTTATGAACTTAATATCTCCATACACTTTAATGAAATCAGCCTCAAAGTCAAGCCCCACAAATATTTTTGAACTCTGAAAAAAAATGACTAAGAAATAGTTACAGACTTTCTGGAACACATTTAGCTTGATAATCCATATCCCTTATCTCGTCAGCTGATGGGAATTTACACTTATCCACTGCCATTTCTCTAATATCGCTTTTAATTAGTTTCGCTGCTGCATTTAAGATATCAATCGGAGTTTTTTTTTTTTTTTAAATATGCTAATAAAATCCACGATACTATTTCTTTGAAGCAAAGAAGATAAGGTCATCCAGGTTGTTTAGTAGTAGTTTAGTAAATGTATTTGACGATGGAGTTGAGTCAGGTTTGTTGTGAATAGACTTAGTTTGCAACTTTGATGCCTCGCTAGCTCTACAGTTGGATAGTTTATTTTCTAATGTGATGTGGTTCTTAAAGTTTTTTGTCTCTTAAACCGATAATGATCATGTGATGAGAGTGTAGTATTCTTCAAATTTCTCAAAGTCTTCCTGACGAGCAGTTAAGAATGTAAATCTCATAAAAGTCAAGTGATCATCAAATTTCTGGAGAATGTTTAATTTCAATTCATCTCCTTCCTTAAACACAAAGGTATCGTAAATTTCTTTGCATTGGTTACCTACGCAGTGAAGAAGGATTGATGCTTTGACAAAATCTGGCTTATCAGAAGATTTGTAATGCCCCCTTCCAGGATTTTCAGAGTTCATCAAGGTTTTTTGAAGTGACAAAGGGCTTAAATAGCTAGTCTTTCTCAAAAATATAAAATAACATAATATAACACATATCAACAATTGAACTGCATAATTTAAGAAAATGGCATATGCTAAGAGTATTCGACCATTTATTGCAGTTAAGGCGTCCCATATGGGTCACCTCAAACATACGTCAACCACGAAGGCACTTAAAATCATTAAAAAATCCCATTGGGTGACAGAAAACTCAGCTCCTTATCAGACACCCTACGAAACACAACGCTAGACGTCATCGAGTGTAGTGTTTTTGTGTCAGTGCGCATGCGCATCTCAAGGAAAATCCAATAACCACACGACACCACAAGAACAGCCATTTTGAAGTCTTCCCAAAACGAGTATGGCTGTAGCTACAAATATCGCCAAAAGATCGTAACATTTATTATAATGTATATTTTAAATTGGTCATTACATAAACTTTAAGATATATGGTTTTAGCTTCTTTTTTTAACTCCCAAATGAGATGGACTGAGCCACACGACACGTTATTGTGCAGGGAGACCTTACTTTAAAGCCATATCAGTTTAAACCAGGAAGTGAAGAATCTGGTTCTGCTTGGACCAGTGCCTCTGAAGATCTAACTTCCATCACACAGGCTACATTCTCTACCACACAAAAGTCAGTTTGTGACAGGTCACGACTTTTAGTAAATAAGTACAAAAAGAAATTTAGACAACAAGAAGCATCATCTGGAACTACTGATGAAACCACAGAGCTTTATAATTTATTAGGAAACATCAAGGAAGAATTTGAAGTAGCTCTTCAAAATCATGCAAAATTGCCTTGCAAAACGATCGAAATCTTTAAAATGATGCAGAAAGTGCACAAGAAATTAGACAGATTACAATGAAATCATTATTAGAGTCCATAAAAGAAAGAGTGACAGTGAAAAGTCTCCTAAAACCAAGTGAAACAATGGAAGCAAAAACTATGAAGTATTTGGTAGTTCGTAGTGAGCAAGAACTAGATATTCGTAGACAAACAACAGCATATGTTTCAACAACAACAAATGCCACAGCAGATGAAATTTATGAACGCAATGCTTCATAAATCTTTTTGTTTATATATCTTCAGTAAATATAGTGTTTCTGTTTTTGTATTTTATTGTGTTCTGAGAGTGCGTTTTTGTAATTCTCAGAAACGTAATGTGTTAAAAAGGTAAAAACGTTTACCTATTTAATTCATTTTGAATTGCTGTAATATTTGTTCTGTTGTGTTCTGTCGCTGTAGTATTTTTCTGCTTTTTGCGGTCAATGTTTTTAGGAAATCCCTGCAAAAGGAGAGATTTTGCTTTCCTAAAAAATCTGTAGAGGTTCCAACCTCTAACTATAGTAAAGTAATATAATTGCAGCTAGCTGTTTTGTCACCTCATTACTAGTTTTGTTGGAAATTATCATTTTACAGACATGTGTTCTATGAACTCATTTTTAATCCTCTTATATCCAGGTGCAAACTCAAGGGTTATTTCTTAATTTTGTTACTATATATAATATGTAAAGAATATAAATAATATACACTATAAACTTGGGGCGAGCTGACCTAGTGCTGGCTTGTTTTCAACCCGGCACCAGCTCGTTATTATATGGAAAAAAGTGCGCCAACTCGTTTACAACCCAGGGGAAAATATCAAGATGGCGCACGCATTAGGTAAACAAAAAATGATAAATAATCGTGTGCTGATTTTAGTGAACACATTTGTGAAACTGTCAACAAATGTTTTATTGCTTTGTATACACAGAAGAATGCAAGAACACAACAGAGAAAAATTAGAAAAAAGAGAAAAACTTAGAAATTGTCGTACTGATAAGTGGTGGGTTGATATGACGTTGGTTGATGTTTCAATAGAAGATTGAAGGAGAAAAAAATTTAGACTGTCTCGAGCAGTGTTTAACGAACTCTGTAATGAACTGAGACCCTATATAACTTCCAATCCACTATCTGCTAATTACAGAGCATTGCCAGCAGTAAAAGAGGTTGCAGCTGTGTTGTATTTTTACAGATACAGGGTCAATGACCATGACAGCAAATCGTCTCGATTTCATCTTGACCAAAGCAGTAAAAGAAGTGTGTGGTGCTATTGTTACATACATGATCCCAATCCTTATCACTCAGTGAATTTGAAGCTGAATTTGGAGTGACACAGGCAATTCAATATGTTTATTCCAAGTAATATTTTGATCTAGGATTACTACAAGGAACTTACTTTCTGTTTCCCTTTCAATTTCTATATTGTTTTTTGCTAATTTTGGTAGTTTAAAAAGAAAGGTGATCTCTTCTACTAAATTTGTGAAAAAAATATATTTCGTTTTTTTTATATTTAAAGACAATTTGTTTGCACGGAACCACTCATTTATATCGATAAGTTCCGTATTTACAGAATCGAACAAATCCTTTATGTTGCTATGAGAGTAAAATAAATTCGTGTCATCTGCAAACATTATTGGATCGAGCAATTTTGTAGCTCGTTTCAAATCGTTTACGTATATTAGAAATAAAAGTGGGCCTAATATCGAGCCTTGAGGTACTCCACAAAGTATGTGTTCATAGTCAGTTTTACCTTTTTCATAGCTTTTAAACTGTTTTCTTGGAGAGAGATAACTACGAAACCAATTCGGTGATATGTTTCTGATACCATAAGATTCGAGTTTTTTTATTAGAATTTTGTGATCTACGGTGTCAAAGGCTTTTGATAAATCTATGAATACACCTATTGCATATTTATTTTCATTAAATGACTGGAGTATTTGGTCAACAAGTTGGACAATTGCATGTTCAGTAGTATGTGCATGTTGAAATCCAAACTGTTTTTCATATAAAATGTTATGCTCTAAAAGAAATTTATATAATCTATTGTACATGATTCGTTCAAGTAATTTTGAGAAACAGGGCAGTACGGATATTGGTCTAAAGTTTGTTGGTAACGAGTCGTCTCCAGTTTTAAAAATTGGAGATACTCGTGCTATTTTTAGTTGCTCGGGAAAAATACCTTCTTTTAGAGATATTGAAAAAATGTGTTTTAGTGGTTCAAATAGTTGATCTTGACAGTTCTTAACTACATTCGAACTGATATTGTCATATCCTGGACTTTTGTTAATTTTAAGAGAGAGGAAAGCATCAGTTATTTCTTTATCAGTCAATGTTTCTTGCTTCATGTTTTCTTGATTTCTGTTTATATACGCGTCAAATTTTCGCTGAGTGTTAGGAATTGCTGATGCAAGTTTAGGTCCGGCATTAACGAAAAATTTATTGAAAATTTCAGCTATTGTTTTAGCGTCTGTTTTTTCTTCACCATTTGAAATCAGTCTCTTTCGGAATGAACTTACTGTTTTTTTATTCCCAATAACTTCTTTAATAATTTGCCATGTTTTTTTTAATGTCAAACTGATACTGTTTTAGTCGATTTGCATAGTGTTGTTTTTGTGATTTTAGTTTAATAGATTCAAATAAGGTTTTATATGCTTTATAATTATCCTCGTTCAACATAGTTCTCTTTTTAAGGAATTTATCGTATAATTTTTGTTTCTGCTTTGACGACTTTATGAGCCCTCTTGTCATCCACGGACTTAGTAAAGATTTAGATTTTGCTTTTATTTCTTTTATTGGAAATGTTTTATCATATAATGAGAGAAATAATTTAAGAAATTCGTTGTAGGCTATGTTTGCATCACTTATGTTTTTGATATAGGACCAATCTACGTTACTTAATTTTTCTTTGAAAATTGCAATTGTTTTGTCATTTATATTTTTTTTATATATTATTTGCGAGTCTGATTTACGGTTCACTTGCTAAGATCGCGTGATCACAAAAATTGGAAAATGGTCCGAGATATCAGTCTTTATGATACCTGCACTTGTTTTATCATTTAGATTTATATTAGATAACACGTGGTCAATTAAAGTGGCACTCCTTCTTGTTACTCTAGTTGGCTTGTTAACCAGAGGAAAAAAACTTCTTTCGAAAATAAAACGTATAATTTTTTTAACTTTTGCATTTGTTTCGTGATCTAAGAAGTTTAGGTTCAAGTCACCTACAATATAGGTTGGTTTATTATTCAGAACAGCAGGTCTGAGTAAATCTTTCAAGTAGTTATGAAATGGTTTATAATCGCCAGCAGGTTTCCTGTATACAGCATTAATAATAATGTTTTTGGTGGCTTTATTGATTATTTCTACAGAAAGTGACTCAACATGCTCATTATTAATACTCAACCCAGGACGCACTTTGAACATTAGAGAATTGTGAATGAAAATACTAACTCCTCCTCCAACACTTTTATCTCTAATTTGATGTTTTGAGGAGTAATTTGGCAAACTGTAAAGAGAATTTGCCCAATTATCTTCACGACACCATGTCTCTGTTAAACATATTATTTTAAATTCATGTTCTAAATTTGACAGAAAGTTTTTAAATTTTTCAAAGTTCTTTTTTATGCTCCTTATATTTAAATGTAAAATAGAAAAAGAAGTTTCGTGATGTAGATTTTGTTTTGCTTCATCTTCGGTGAAGTACTTTTTATCTGAGAAAAAAGTTTTGTTTAGATTTACGTCAGGGTCTGTTGAATTATCTAAGAGGATACTTTGCGAATTAAAAGTTCCGAAAACTAATTTTTCAAAATTTTCTCCTATGGTTTCAGCCATCTTGTGAAAAAGCAAATCTATTGTCTTATTGCGTAATGGAAACTTATTCATGTTTTTGGTTTGAAATCCCTAGAAAATACTTTGTCATATTTTAAAATTGCACATTTACCAAGTTCCCTAAGTCTCGAACTTCAATCCATTTCTCCTTTCTGATAAGCCTTGTTGCTGCAGAGAAATCTTCATAAATATAAATACAAGTATTTTTAAGCTTCTTTGCATTCATCAATATTGCTTCCTTGTCTTCCCAGTTTAACAATTTAGCCACTATAGTTCTGGGACCTTCTTTTTCCGTCATTGGTCGAACTCTGTGTATTCTTTCGATTATTATATTTTCCAGATTCAGTTTCTGTTTCAAAAGATTTTTTACCTTCTGTTTGCAATCTTCCCAACTTCCTTTCTCATGTTCTGCCAAACCATCAATTCGGAGATTATTTCTTCGCGATCTATCCTCCATTTCACGAAGTTTTTCCTTCAAATCCTTCAGCTTTTCATCCCCAGTTTTTATGTGGGTTTTGGAAATTTCAAGTTTGTCATCCACCATGTTTTAGTGAACTTGAAGACTATCTGCAATTTCTGTTTTTTCCTTGGAAAGCAGCTTAACTTCTTCCTTTAAGTCATCGAGTTCTTGATTTAGCTTGTCCAGTCTTTGGTTCATAATAACTGTGTTGGAGCTTATTATTTGCAATAAAGTCTTTTCCAGTTCATTAATCCTCGTCTCACGTGCTTTTCTATCTTCATCAAACATTTCTTTAAATATGTTTCTAACCAAAGAAATTGACACGTTCATATCAACCACATCTTTTTGTGCCATCCTCATATAATTGTGTTATGTAATATAATATAATATGTGTTATTATAAAAAGTTATAATAAAGTTTTTTATTTTTTATTTTTTAGAGAGAGAATAAAAACACGTCTTTCTCTTACGAATTATACTCAATATCTTAAAATTGGAATGCAGGTTTCACCTGATATACAGTCAGTTTCTATACATAACAAATATGTAAAGGGTAGTCAATTTTGCAGCATTGAAAAGTATGTATCATTCTTTGAATTTTCACTTTGTTGTTTCGAGCTCGCAAATGGTGAATTTACAGGGTAAGAATGTGCGCTACTTGGTTGATACTGATGCAAAGTTCCCTGTGGATGGTTATAATTCATGGAGGAAATCTGTTGAGGTGGTGGTTTTATTTGTTGTACTGATATCTTGATACTTTCTACTATCAACTTGAAAGAATCATTGATGTTGAATTTGGCGTTTGCGAACACTTTATTAGATGGTTACTTGACATAGCTCTTTTCTGAACCATACATACATGTACAATTTAATTTAAGAGAAATGCACATATCATGTACATTGTACCAATCAGAGATAAGCAACGTTTTGGGTTCTTTTTAAAATTAGGGAATTTAAAAAAATTAGCAATGTCTCCAAAACCCCATTTAACGCCTATCCTGACTTTACTCATTGCAGTATTGTAAGCTGCAGGATTTATTCTGACTAGTCTGAAGGGTTTTGAAGTTGAGGTCTTCATGGGTATGCTAAGGTTCGTCCCATTTGCTCTATGACCAAACTGTTGGAGTTGAGGATAAAACTTTGAATCTGCGAGCATCCCAATGTCATGTCGTCGCCCTTCTACTGGTCCCAAAAGGTTTGCGACCTTCCCAGTAGGTGTTGCAATTGACTGGAATTTTAAACATGGACTCTTTTAAGACCATTGTAAACAACTCTCTGAAGCTCTCCAGGTCTGCAGATGGTCCTGACTGTTAACAATCTAAATTCTGCTTTGCTTTCATCGTCAGTAATTAAATCAAGGCCAAAGTTTTCCTAATTCCGGTATGGACATTTAGGATTTTTTGATCTGTTCATATCACACGTTCATTCAGGCATTGAAAGTCAGTCTGCGCATGAGCGGCGGACTTTCGCTTTTTCAGCAAAATTTCAAAATGGTAGGGCATGTTGCGGAACGCTAGCTAATTAGGTTATCAGATTTTACCCTTGAATGATTTTGAACAACAGCATCTTTCATAAATAATAAAAATTTATTCTTTGACGCAAAACGATTTATCGTGTGTTCAGAAAGACGGTTGCGGTGAAAAAACGAAGCATGGAGCAAAGTGTTTTTAAATAACACCGTTTTTTGTTGTGCAACTTTTTTTTTCCAAGTTTTGTACATCTTACAATAATCATTAAATTATCATATTCTAAAGTTTTTATGGTACATTCGAAGACATATACAGTCAGATTTATGTTCGAATAAGCTGTGAAAAACAACAGTTTGCTGCTTACATATTTTTTTGAAAAAATAAGCTATGAAACTCTGCAATAATGATGGCAATAATGATGGAGCACTATTTCACGGACTGGTCAACTTTGAGATGACATGATGGAAAAGAAACTCACAACACTCGTACTACCTAGTAAGTACCATGATTTACTATTTACTCTGCTATTCCAAAACTTAACTAGCTAAAATATATATAAAATTAAAAAAGAAAAATGTCTAAACTAAGAGTTCTTAAACTTTCTTTTTTTTACTTGTGGTGTGAGACTTTTGGCTACAGGTTTTACTTTTAAATGATGATGCTCTAACATAGCCTTTAGTCTGGCAGTATGTGGTCTCACTGCTGCATACACTGCCCTTATGTTATTAAATATTGGGTGGATACTATCTGTCTCTTGTTCTCCGTACATCCCCAGTCCGATTTTCCATTTCCTGATGAAATCAACCACGTGATCCTCCAACATATGTAACTTTGGCGTTACTGACGTATCAGGAAAGGTTAATCTTAAATAGGCCAACAGTGTTTTGATAGCTGTATCTGTAATATAGTTTAAAAATAAGAACATTAAGCTGTGCTACAGAAATATCAAAATATGTATGGTGTGGCTATATAATACTTTAGTTTTCACATCTTTTATATATGTGTGTATATTCTTTAGCTGAGAAAGCTTGATGTTTTGTCTATAGCTAATAGTGCCCAAAGAGCAGCTTAAAGTTATTGCATATCTTTATTGCCTCCATGTGAACATCTGTAGCACCAAAACCCAAGGACACTACCAAAATCGGAATACTGTTACACAGCTTTAGAATATTCTGTATCTATATAGAAGTAATTTTTTTATTAAAACAAAAATTACAGGAACCTACAATTTGTGGTTTACCTCCTCTAAAGAGCACGTACAATATGCATTAATAATATTACTAGTGTTAAACTTTACCTGACGCATTTTGTGGACATCATTGCCCACAAATGATTTGCCATGATATGCTTGACGTTCTACTCCCAATTCTTTCAACTTTTCGTCCAATTGTTTGACACATGGGCCAGTATTTCTCTTCAATATACTTATCTTTTCTAAATCATTAGTCTGTTTCAACTAAGTTGAGGAAGTAAAAATGTGACTAAGTGATACAATTCTTCTATATAATAATACGCCAGTTCTGTCTGCCTGTCACTTTTGCAAAGTGGATAAAATTTCTTTGATAAAGTCTATAAAATATCGCCTAAAAATTTGTTCTGTAAATTAGCAAACTTTGACGTTAAAGCAATATTGACGTCAAAGGAAAGTATATGAAGATTAGTGAAGCCATTCCATTGCACTTTTAAATTTAAGGCTAAATAACTTGGAAACGGATGGAAATAACTGACGTCATCTCCTGCATAGGTAACTAGGGACACCTGGGACCAATTTGGGTAAGTTTCCCAAACCTGGGTCCCCGAATCCGTTTCGGAATGGACGGGTTGATGACGTCATCAAAAAACCTTCAAACCCTAATATCTCTGCAACCGTTTGTCAAAAATACGCGATCCTATACATTTTCTTGATCAGCGTTTTAAGATCTATACGATGAAAGCAACAGGCATACACATTTCTAAAAAAAAAATTGTGTTCTGACATGTCTCTGCTGACGTCATCAAAATTTAAATGACGGTTGTTTTTCTCTGTTATCCTGCCTAAGTGGATTTTTCCACGGGCCTTATCGACTAGTACTTTAATAAATGAGTTAATAAATGTAGAAATATTTATACCTTTTCCTTTAATTTTATTTCTAAATGTTCCAATCTTGGTTCAATAATGTTACGTAATTCTTCCTTTTCATGGCTCTTCAAAACATCGGTGGTAAGTGCTTCATGAACCAAGTCAATTTTTTCCAAGTAATCCTGAAAAACGTATTCCAGATCCCGTATTCTTATTTACATACTATCTACATACTTGAATCCTGCTTCATCTATCACCTTGTCATTGATACCCATGCTGCCAGCTATTTTAACGTCTTACAGATAACATCTATCTTCGAACATGTTAAAAAATTTTAAATAGGTGCCCAAAGATATGTGCAGTGAGGAAAGTGAAATCTAAAAATATATTATCCAGTTTATGTCTTGTTTTTAATTCTACAGTGCAAAGAATGTTAATTGATCATTTAAAATAATAACCTGATCAAGAGGGATGTTGAACATAACTTCATCAATGACATTGTTGTAGTTTTTGGCAACGTTTATATCACCGCCAGCATTTTTGAAGCTCTCATAATCTGCTTTTAATGTTGCAAAAGTTCGTTGTTTGGCGTTGCCCCGCACCGAAGTTGGAATTTTCATGTTTTGTGAAGTAATTTCACACAACAGGCAGCAGTGACGTCCTATAGAGGAAAAAAAACATAGTGAAAAATATTTACTTTTATCAGTGGCAGAAATTAAATTAAATGTGAGAAAATTATTTAATTAGCTTAGTGATTCCATACATTGCACATAGGAATTCAAAATCCCCAAACATGAATACTCTGATTTTCCTTTCCCTATTATTAAAAAAACGTTGAAAAAAATTGTGTTTCTTAGGCATTTATGAATTTCCACTGAGATATTTAAAAAAAAGTTTATTGTGAACTGAGAAATTTAACCTGTCAACAATTTCTTTACAATTAGGATGACATTTTAAAGGACCACCGTGATCTCCCCCAATTTTCACATGTATCTCATTGTTGTGGATTTTCTTTGCAACAAATTGTGAGTAGCTAAAAAAATAATTTAATTTGAGATCATTTCACATTTTTATATTTTTAAGATGCAATAATTTTAAAAAACTTTTTAGATAAGCTTTTTTAAAACATGTACTATTTCTATGCACAAACGTACTCATTGAGTGCATCAAGATACTTAAGAATGTGTGTTGGAACATCTACAACATATCCCCATGGTGCTTCATTCAATAAAAACTTTCCATGGCCCTCTTTAACAGGAGATTGAAACGGCATATTTTCAACATTAATGTCTTCTCCTGTCTACTTTTTTGCTATACTCCTTTGTTTTGACTGAGATTCAATGTTAATATTTAATGATTTCAGCCACCTATAATTTTAGGAAATTGGAAAATAATTTTTGCACTTGAAATTTTTTGTTATATAGTACTAACAATATTAGGAATCTGTGTTTCTTTCTGGATAAATGCACAACACAAAGAAACAAAAATAGAAAAAAATTGACCTGCCCATTTTCTTTAATTTTTCCCTTGGGATTCCAAGATCAAATTTTATTACGACCATGGTTTCAGGAGAAAGGATAGGAACTGCAATGTTGGCTTTGTTCAAAATTTCTTCCTTTTTATGTTCTGCAAATGTTTTTACCACTTTTGAGATTTGATTAAGTATAGAATCGGTGTACCACATGTTGAAAGTTTTAATTGGCCAAGAATAAACTTGCTTCTGTTCTCTATAGTTTTTCTCCAAACTGCAGAAGACTTTATAGCTCTTGGTGTTGAAGTCAAGACCAGGGGCTGCAAGAAAAATGTAAATTTTTTAAATAAGATATGTGCATATATTGAATTATGTGAGATATTAAATTATGTGCAGATATTGAATTATATATGTGTAGATATGAAATTATTTATATATAGGTATAAAATTATATGCAAAAGTTAAATTATGTGTATTTGAATGTAAATATTTTATATGAAGACTGTACAAAAGTTTATCCAAATTTAGCCAATATATTATGCTGGCTAAATAAAAAACAAAACAAAAAATAATTGTTCTTACTCTTGAACCACCAGTCATAAATTCTATTCCACTATTAGGTAACGGAGATTTAGCCATTTTGGTTTTTATAACATGAAAAGTTGCATCTTCAAAATCTCTGATCTGGCTCAAAATCTCTTCAAAATCTTCCTTGTCAATACTATAAACCTCACTTAGTAAACGTGGTTTTGCTGTTTCTGGCTTCTGATCAGTGAGAGGGTCCAAGTTTTTTATCAGTTGCGTTGTTTTA
This sequence comes from Hydractinia symbiolongicarpus, assembly GCF_029227915.1. Classification (NCBI taxonomy): domain Eukaryota; kingdom Metazoa; phylum Cnidaria; class Hydrozoa; order Anthoathecata; family Hydractiniidae; genus Hydractinia; species Hydractinia symbiolongicarpus. Next base: position 23,193,299 of record NC_079878.1, on the reverse strand, counting down.
GAAGGTGTAAAAAAGTCAGGAGAAGCAGGTGCATAACATCTTGGACATTTTGCACTTTCTAAAGTTTGACCTGCAACTGTTGGTATGAAACATCTGTAACAGAGAGAATGCTGACATGTGGCTAATAAAACTGGTGCTTTTATTATATATCTGCAGGAGGGACATAAGCACAGATCTAGATGTGAATTGTTCTCCTTTTTAAAGTTTTGATTGTAAAGTTCATTTGTTTCATCTTTCATTCGCTGACCATATACGATCGTTACTTTTTTTGACCATGCTGTCCTCCATTGTTTCGTGATGCATAGAGAGCCTACAATCGGAGAGTAACAACGGTAAAACACTGAAAGCCCTTTCAACGCAGCTTTTAGACCCAAATATGCATTCAAAAGCTCGACAATGCAACATAAGTTCGGAAATTATTTCCGCTTTTACAGCATGGTTTTCTGCCACATTTTCTTCGGGCCATCTAAAAACTGACTGTAGTTACGTTTTGCAAAAGATCTAAAAGATCGCTATTCACTTAAAGCTTTACGTGCGTCGAATATCGTATTAGAAGCTTCAAGAGGGGTTTTGAAATGTTCTATCAATTTTTCAAGGCACCTTTTAATCTGCGTCATGGTCATCCCAATATTGTGGATCATACCACTTCATCGCTTCATTAATTTCAGATTCGCTTTCCGTGAATCTCCGTTCAAGAACATCAGACAAACCTAGTGCCAATTCACTTTTAGCTCTTGCAGCGTTTTCCCGCGAAGCGTCAGAAGGTTTCATTCCATCGACTAAAACTGCAACATATTCCTGATTACAAACTGTTTTGATTCTTCCGTGACCTTCTTTTAAGTAATTTCCATTCATTGGTGATTTTAAATGCACTCATGTAGCTATCCAATAGTTCGTCGTCAGTTCAAACCAAGTCCTCTAGATTCTTTAATTCGGCGCATGTCCGCTCAATGGTTGCTACCATTTCATAAGGCATTATGCTATTTTCTTTAAAAATTCAGAAGGCTGGTCCAGCAGCGTCGAGTATATCGAGATAAGACGCAACCTTGCAGAAAAATTCATAGTTTTTAAACTTAGCTAGGAGCCCTGAAATCTTCGCTTTGGTCTCATTATGGACAGGTTCTAATAAAGCGATTTCATAGGCTATTAAAGAACCAGGGCACATCTCTAAAAGAACTTTGAAGTCTCGTCGCTTGTGATTGATTGATCGCTTGTGCCTCGCGTACAGTGTTTCTTATTTTCCCCGAGTTTTTCAAAACATATATTGCGATGTAAGTGTCATCACAAATTTTCATGGTAGAATCATTCACAGCTGCTTTAAAGGCCAATTTAACGCGATGGTTGCTACAATGAATCGGTAGCAGCCAGTCACGATTCGATGCTAACTGTGTCAGAATGCCGTTATGCTGTCCCGTATTCACACTCGCCCCATCTGACGTAGCAGACACAAGCTTGACATGATATTCTTCATCCTTCATCTTCAACTTTCCTTCACCCTCGTGAAAAACTGTGTCTATTCCAAGCTTTATGCTATTGGCGTCAACTCCACCAAACTAGCTCATTTCCATCAATGAAGCAAGGATGTAACAAGGCAAGCCATTTCTCTCCACCCGGACCATGACAAGCTTCTTATCAGACCCACTTTTCCTTGTGTGTGACCCATCTGTAAAAAGTGACATAAAAGTTTTCGAAGCTAGAATGGCAGCACATTTCTCTCGAATAACTTCTGCAAGGATGTGAATATATTCTTTGCATGCTTTTGTGATGTCCTTTCCATCTATCAAAATAACTCTGTTGTCACCAGGGGCGGATCTAGGATTTTTTTTCTGGTGAGGCAAAATTTGACAGATTTTTTGGCAAAGTAATATCAAGGGTTGTGGTGTTGTAGGAGGTAAAGCGGGCGTTTTGTGTTTTTGTTATAAAAGGAGCTAAAATCTTTCCAAAAGTGAGGTTTTTAGTTATTAAAAATCCTTCCTAGATTAGAAACGAAAGTGTCTTTATAGCCCAATAAATAAAATTAACCTCCGTAGTTTAACACTGGTATCATCTTAGCATCTTTTTAACGTTTCACGCATTTGTTACAATATAATTTGTTATAATTCGCCGAGGTATAAATTTGGGGAGTTACTTTATTTCAAAATATGCAGTAAGTCTAATAGCTAATAATACAAAAAATTACAAGACTATGTAAGGAATACATAGTTAACAGCAGTGCAACGTAGAATTATTGTTAGGAAAATTACAGCCTGTGTTAACAACCAGCATATGCGAAAACAAAAGCAGCATGTGTAAGATAGCAACGCATAATAAACGTCTACAAAAAGTACATTGTAGTTACCCCTTTATGAAGTTAATATAGTTTAATATTAAGGTTACCGGTGTAGTTTTGCACCAAATTCTATTAAGCATTAATTTTATTGTTAAAAAATGTCCACAAAGTTAAGCAGTTTTTTAAGCCAGAAAAGAGTTAGAAATCAGAAAAATAACATAAAAACATTTAACATGTCTGCATATTATTTACCCTCGCATGCCCCTGTCAACTGTGTTTAAAAGTATTTTAATACTTTAAAATCTTTAAAAAAGTTTTAGTAACTAGGTCAATTCTGAAGATTCTCATATAAAAAGCAACATATATATATACAAATTCTACTTATATGCATTAGTTAACATGACATTTTCAATGGTTTGCAGTCTGTAGCAGAACGTTCTTTAACATGCAATTCTTGTTTCGATTTGTATCATTTTACGTGAAAATCATTTCTATGAGTACAAGTTACTTTGATATCATATTTTACAGTTTTCCAATATTATAAATAGAATCTCCTGTGTTCTTTAATTGATGGTGATTTTCATTGTCAGAAGAATGTTCATCATGGCTGACATCAATACAGTTGAACTCATGTAATTCGAACTCCTATAATTCGAAAACTCACTTAATTCGAACAGATTCTGTGGTCCCCTCAGAATTTACCTTGAAAACCTTACAAGAAAACTCTAATTAAAACTATAATTATACTATAAACTATAAAAACTATAAATTCGAAAACTATAATTCGAACCCATGTAAATCGAAAAATCATGTAAATCGATCAGATTTTCCGGTCCCATCAAGAAATTTTAATCATGTAATTCGAATTTTCAAATTTTTTGAGTTTTTGAAGCTTACCAACTCGATAATTTGCAATCGAATGTTGTTTGTTTTTTACATTTGATTGGAGCTCGGCCACTGCTTTTGGCTTCCATTTCTTATCAAGACAAGATGGGGAAAAGAAAGCATAAAGAACTCACTTTTTAAAACAAAATATGAAGCTCTCCGTGACTTGGAGGATGGTATGTCCAATAAAGACGCATCCATCAAGTACTCCGTTCCAAGCAGCACCTTGTCAACATGGAAGAACAATAAAGAGAAGATATTCCTTGCTTTCAAAAACTCGTCACTAAAACATCAATTCTTGAAGCCATGATAATGCTCAAGACGGCTTGGGATAGTGTGTCGAGTGAAACAATCGTAAATTGCTTTCGAAAATCAGGAATCTCGGAGGTTGCAAGGAATGGTGCTATGGATGAGAATGACGATCCTTTCAAAGATACGGAAAGTGACAAGAGCGATTCAGACGACGAAAATGATGAAACGAATGTTGTAGAAGATTTGAATCAAGATCTAGACCGATTACGAAAGATTAGACCTGACATTGCACCTGACGATCTGGATGTCGAATCGTTCATTGATATAGATTTCAACGTTGTTACTAATGAATCACGCCCATTCTCTTTCAAAGAAATCGTGGATATGTATAAAAATCCGGAAGTAGAAGTCATCGATGACGGCTCTTCAGACGACGAAAGTGCAGAGTGTCCTGATGATGAACCAATTCCACCCCCATCGCAAAATGAGATTGACGACGCAATCGAGACTCTCAAAAAGATGACCCTTTTCGAATCATCGAACGTCATCCCATTGATTCAGAAGATCTTCGAAGAGATTTCCAAGAAACGAGAGCAGAAAATGAAACAATCAACAATCAAAGACTTTTTCGAAAAATTATGAATTTAGTATTTCATTATTCTAACTCGAAAATACAAAAAATAGTTTGAAAGTAAACCTGGGAAAGACTTCTTTCATCGAATTAGGTCAAAAATATGAAAACTCATCTTGTTCGAAACTCATGTAATTCGAACAAAATTCTCGGTCCCTTGAGAATTCGAATTACATGAGTTCAACTGTATATCTATTCCTAAAACAAAATTTTATATGTTGTATTGCTCAACAAAAAAAAAGAAATATTATACAACAAACTTGGACTATTCTTAGATTAGGTATTGTTTCATTCTTTTGTTTTTAGCAATTTTATCACAATTAAAAGCAGCATGGGGAAGTTAAGGATCTCCTCGTGTTCTTAAAAATTTTTAAAATGAGCAGTGGGATGTTGTATATAACATCTACTGTTTAAAAGTTCCAACAAAGTCAAAGTTCTGAGGGACACTCAAAATCGAAAAGTATATGCTAAACGTAAATTTGACGTTGGGACAAGGTAGAATCCTTTGACGTTTAAGTATATCTCATACTGTAAACATCGATTTTTAGAGAACAGAAAGTATTTTGAACTTGTTGTCGTCACCTGCTCAACAGGATCACATATCCGAGTGTGTATGATTTCAGGGACTGACAACATTTGAATATTACCTATCTGTAAATCCCCAGGGAATGGGGATCTACAGACCTATTTACATTTATCTTACACTTTTGCGTTTATGAAAGAGCTGTCCCTTAGTTATCTTACAAGAATTATTCCTTTTCCACAGACACAGAGATACACAGTTGCATAAACGGCTACACGAAGCCTGTGACCTTAAGACAATAAACAAAAAACTAACAAAATTCCAACTAATACACATGCAGCTTAGCAATACTCTATACCAAACTTAACATACACCTGCAAACATTTTTTAACCTCCAAGACAGTGTTTACATAAATTGCCTCAGTTATCTCGTTTAGCATTGTGCTTTAATAAACAAACAATCCATTTGATCGAGGTCAAGTTAAAACCTTTTGTTTTGATAAGAAAGAGATTTTTTAAATCACACGTTTTGTAAGAACATCTGGTGGTTTACCACTTTTAAGAATAGTTCTTGACATAAAGGTGCCTAAAATTCAGGAGCAGTAAAAACTAAAATATTTGAAGGTGGCAACAATACTTCCCTCCAGCTTTTCCAATCCTTTTAATATCTGAAAGGGTTTCCAAATTCAAAACTTCTTCATTTAACTTAGCTAGCATACATTTGCTTTGATTTATTCTAGCCACTTGAGCTGCTTTCTGGAATTGGACCTGACCCAGCTGAACCTTGTTGAAAAAGAAGCATCCACTTGTCGTCCATTTAACCATACCCGTGGTTGTTTTAGGCGTTTAAACTTAAAAACCCACAGACGTTTTAGGCGTTTTTTTCTTCCCATATCAAAATTTCATTCATTGGAACTTGAAAACCCGCGGACGTTTTAGGCGTTTTTTTTCCATCTGTGATTTTCATTCATTCGGAACTTTAAAACCCGCGGACATTTTAGGCGAATCGACATTTTTGCCTAAGATCGCCCCGGGTTTTTTTTGAATAAAATTTTAATGATAAAAAAATTGATAAAACGCCGCATTGTGATGATGTCAAAATGAGCGGGATGCCAAAACGAAATTAACAAAATAATTCTGTTTTTTATGGGTTATGCTATCTATAAAATGTTTTTTCTACGGCCACAAAATTAGGCTTAGGCAATTGCTTAGGCTGCCTAACCCTAGATTCGCCCCTGGTCACGTTGACATTTTACGAGGGCTTTGAATTATTTTAATGGCATTGTCGGATTTAGTGCTAGTTCATATGCCGTTCGAAACGGCATATGAACTAGCAGGTATGCCTGTTGTTGAGTACTTGTTTTCAACGCGTCTTTTATCTCCTATGGATAAGAATTTACTTTCAAGAGATAGAGTGGAGTATTCCTTAGCTAATATAACACTTAAAAAAAACCGTCACTGGCAATTGTTTCTGTGGAGGCAAACTCGTTTGTGCTTCTATCGCCCATTGGTGACCTTTACCTAAAAGTAATTTAACGATTGTAAAGCAATGTAATACCCAGTCTTCCATTTTTGAATTTTCAGTTCATTCCATTCTGAGTACTAGAACCGAACACTAGTAGATTTTTGCGAAAATTATTATAGATACTTCAATTTGATTGGTCGCGCTTTCCGTCATGATTAAAGATCTAGTGGAGATTTAACAAAGTTGGTACCATTGATGTAAGCTTCAACGGCAGTTCGTGCACTGCCTTTGCACGAAGGATTACAAAAAATCACATTTTTATGCTTTGCACTTAGCTTGCACCAAACAACATTTGTTCTATCTTGTTTTTCTATTGTTTTTCTATTGTTTTGTATCCAGTAATAGAAGATTTGCTATAATTTAAAAAAGTTCTAAGTTCAACGTTCGCCATAACTCAACTTAATCTTACGATCACTGCTAGATACCGAATGGTTTTCTTATTGACGTAAAGTTCAAGTCGATCATGCCCTATGTATTCGAATTCGAAACGAAGGTGTTATTACGCAATGCAATACGCAATTCATTTTTCAACGGCATGTTTTTCATTCAAATTCCGAACTTTAACTCATTTTTTTCTTTGATTATTAGTATAGTAAATAATTACTTTATACAAAAGACATTTCAGGTGCGCATTATTGAAGTGACTAAATTGTTTTTGGTGCTTGATTGAAGACGCTGCTCCATTGCTGCAGGAGCGTGTGGGGGCGCGATCGCGCACCTCAAGAGACGGAGACTGTTTTTAGTAACAATGTTTTTCGATCGTGATATTCGGGAAATTTGAGAGTAGACCTTATAAACATTTCAATACTTACCTTTGAAAAACAGCATGTTGTCATACATTGCTATGCCATTCACATTGTATATTGGATCTGCAATTAGTTTGATGTCATCCATCCTTATATCACTATATGCTAGCTGTTCATCTGTTGATGGACTTCGTGCCAAAAGATATAGTTCTGGTTTTTCAATCTCATTTTGAACACGTATCTTTTCGTTGACAATATGTTGTTCTTGTCATCAATTTGTGAATAAAATTAAATTACTAACCATGCAGTGCGTAATATTCTTCATCACTGAAATGTATCGCTTTGTCATATAAATAATTTGTCATCATCAGAAGGTGACTGTGATTCGAAATTGTTGATGCATCATGCCAGAATATCAATTTTTTTTGTCTTTGAAGTGATTTCAAATGCTGCACCTTTTCTGAGATAGGTAGATTCTCACAATTGGACATTTCTTCTAGTCTTTCCAGCTCCATGATAACAATATCCTCTGTCATGTTTTCATAGTAACTGTCAGGGAATACACGGATCAAAAGAGACAATGGTAGGATTTCTGTTTTCTTCTTTCTTGCACTTATCCCCTGGAGAATGGAACTGGCTTTCTAGTAGAAGTTCACCATTTTCATTTCTTTTAGGAATAAACCTATGGATATGGCTATCAAGATCTTCTTCATAATTACCTTCAGAGTATTCTGTTAAGTAATCGATGGTTGTTTGTATCGATGACTTAATTTCAAAGGGGAGTAATTTTTCACCTTCAAACACTTTTTAGGAGGGTACTGTTTTTTCCAACAAATCCAAGTAAGTGCAAGCAAGTGTAAGATTTTCATAATTGCAAAACTTTTTGAAGAGTCCTGTAACTTTACTTTTTGTTTCAGCACGAGTTTTGGGGTCTGCTACGACATTTCCGTATGAATTTGCAAAGCCTTAGCTGCATTTTTAACTTCGAATTTAATTTTACCTGAGTCCCGTAAGAGGTAAAAATTTGTTGTATAAAACTAATCAACGTTACTAAAAGTACTTTCTAAAAGTGCTTCTTTAAACGCCAGTTCTACTCTATGGTTGATACAGTGAATCATAATAAGCCACTCTCTGTCGGTAGCCATTCGAGTCATAAGACCAGATAAACGGCCTGTGTTAACACTTGCGCCGTCTGTTGTTAAAGATATTAGTTTTGTTGTAAAATCTTTTAAGGAAAACTTTCCTTCCTCTTTAAAAACATCGTCAATAGCTTTTATTAGCGGTTCAGCATCCGTGCCACCCCAGTTAGCCATTTCCAAAAGGGAGGCAGCAAAATACGTTGGTATACCTAAAGTTAACAAATGATACATACAAAAATAGTTGGATTATTCATAAATATTGTTTCAATTATAAAATACAAGCCACAGTAAAACCAATAAAAATTACCATTTCTCTCTACTCGAACCATCACCATTTCTTTTTCACTGCCTGTTTTTCGCGCTTGACTTCCGTCAGTTAGAACAGACATAAATTCTGACGACGCTTATATTACAGCTACTTTTTTCTCGACTGCTTGATTGATAGCTTCTAGATAACCAAGGTACGACCGTGTATCATCTTTACCTAAAAATTCTTGGTGTGACAGTTATTAAAAACAGAGAGAATCAAAGGTGTTCACACTATAGAAAATAAAATAACAAATACAATCTATCAATCTAACTCCATTTTCCCTTTGTCACTTAATCAGCGTTTTGAATTGTCTTGATGGCAGAGATGGTTCCAATGTCAACGTGTATGCTGTTCGTAACATTTTCTGGGATGCTTCATTGCTTGCTTTTTTTAGGGAGCTTGTTATCTTGGGCTGTGATGTTAAAGGAGTTGAATTAGTTTTAATTCGTGTATCTGAATCTTCCGAGTTGTTTAAACTACATGCAAACTTGTGGCAACTACCATCACTATGGCGAAAAATCTATAAGCCGAAATAATGTCTAAAGTTATTTAAAATCGTGTCGATTTTCCGATGTGTTAGGGGAGAGATTTTTGTAGCTGTATTGTGTGTTTCTTTTTGTAAGAAACACGAAAAAATCAAACTCGTTTTGTCTATACATGCAACGAAAGATTTAAAAATTTAACGACGAACGGCGATAGAATTGCTTTTTTAGATCACGTTTTAAAAATTTAAGAACGAAGAACGGCGATAGAAAAGCTTCGTTAGATCGCATTTTAAAAGTTTAAGAACGAAAAGCGGCGATAGATATGATTTTTTATATGCAAAAAATAAGAATTAATCATACCAATAAAAAAATAATGCATACCTGATACTTCGTCACAAAACTTGTTTTCAATATATGCCTGGATTGCGGTTTTGGCTGTCCCTTTTATCGTAGAACAATTTTGTATTTTCATTATGACAAATCAGCCAACAAATAAATAAAAAAAGTTTTTAAAACACATGTTAAAATTTTATTTTTAATTTATAAAGTAGCACGAAGCTTTTCGTAACTGAGTTACATTTTCAAGTGATAAAAATATCCTAAGCTAAAAACCTTTATACAAAATATCTACAATAAAATAATTAATCGATTTAATTAAAATGTTCTACCCAAGGGAATACAAGTAAAAATCATGGACAAGCGAAACAAAAGAAAGAAAATGTGTAAAATCACCATGTGTAAAAATAAAATAAAAGAAAAGAAACAAAAACTAATTGCCCACGGGAATAGAGAATAAAAAGGCGATTGTGTAGATAAAAAGCTATGTAACTCCATTCCTAAATAACAAAAGTGATTTGGTCTCTTTTTGATCATTCAAGAGGGCCTTATGGAAACAAATGAAAAATGCCTCCAAAATCTTTCTTTTTCTAGTGTCTCTTGGCGCCTTAGACAAGATGGACCAATTAAAGGCGTGATCGGGATATTTGACTAAGTGCTTAGAAGGTTCGAATTTCTCACTGTTGGAGTTATGTTCTTTCCATCTCACAATAGCATTTCTCATTGTGTCTCCTATGTATATAGTGTTACACGTCGCGCATTCTCCCTTGTAAATGACTTTGCTATGGTGGTTAACTTTATCCTTTAATGGGAAAAGAGACCTGACTTTAGTAGTTTTCCACGTATAAACAACTCTGACTTCCCCATTCGTAAACGATTCTATGTTTTTGGCAACTTTTCTAATTGACGCCTCATTCTTGGGACAGAATGGTATTAGGATAAAAACTTTCTTTTTATCTTCTTTGAACAACCAGTCTGGGATTATCATTTCGTCAGACAGATTAGGCTTGAAAGCGTTTATTTGAGCTTCAATAAAACGAACCGGAAAACCTACAGCTTTGAACTTTTTGCGGATTCTTTGGAGCTCAAGATTGAAAGAACTTCCGATTCTTTCGGCTCTGTGGAGTTCACCTTTGATTATACTGCGTTTGTATTGTGTGGGAACTTTAGATGACCAATGGAAGAGTAACTTTGACTCTTTGTTATACACACTATATGTATAAGTGCCGTTCTCATTTCTTGAAATCTGGGTATCAAGGAACTTAGACGGATTCTCTTCTATGGTCAGCTTGATATTGGGATGGTAAGTGTTAAGAGCTTCAAAGAGTTCGTCTGGTACTCCTTTCTTACGGCGGTGATAGGTGTCATCAACATATCGTTTATAATATTTAGGATTTCTCGGAACTACTATTTCTCTTTCAATTTTGTTCATGAAACAACCTGTGAATACAACCGATAATGGGCCACCCATGGTGACACCATCGATTTGTTTGTACAAATTGCCGTTTGCTGTAATTATGCACGCTGTAGTGAGTTTATACAACAGTTTCTTGAAAATTGATCGAGACGCAATAGGTTGTAGTTGTTTGTCGTCGTATATCTTCTGGCAAATGTAATCAATGGTTTCTCCCACAGGTACACTTGTAAATAATGACCCAACATCATAACTCACGTCTTCCTCGTCTGGTTGTAAAGGAGGAAGGCTATCTAACGATTGAGGAAACTTTTGTGTGTCCTTGATGACAAACTCGTTATCTGCAAGTGGCGATAGATATGATGCAATAATTTTACTTGCTGCGTAGTAACAAGATCCTGTTTGGTCGATAATGGGACGCAATTTTAAATCAGTCAAGTTAATGTCATTGAAATTATCGAATTTATGTGTCTTTGCAGTGGCGAAGAAGCGTGCCGGCTGATTACTGCAAGGTCTCATGGTTTTGTAGTCAGGGTGATCTTTGAAGTTGCGATACAAAAAACTTTGAAAACTTTCAAGGTCTTTGATGATAGTATCTTCTGATTGTACATATTTTTCTTGTTGTATGCCTTCATCGATCATAGTTGGAACCTTCTGTTGGTATGCTGTCTTGTCCCTAATAATGACACTTGTATCTTTGTCTCCAGATAGTATGGTAATGTTTGAATTGCTCCGTAAATTCTTACAAGAATTGAATATGTCATCTTTTGCAAATTGGACATTTCTGGCAAATTCATTAGTCGTCTTTCTCAAGTATTCATGGAATAGTTCCTTTCTTTCTTGTTCGACATAAACATCTACTTTTTTTGCGAGGGACTCAAATTCGACTGCTATACCTTTCTTCACATACTTGTTCTTATTAATGTAACTGTGGTGGAGACAATACTTTAAACAATCAACATTCAAGTTTTTGGTCGATGACAGATTAATAATGGGAACTTTATATTCATCATATGACCGTTTTCCTTGTTTCCATCTCAACCATTGATCTTCTTAGTTTTCATTCTCAGTTGTTCTAAGTTAGAGTCATGTAAACGCTTCAATAGTTTCTTTAAAAGAATTTTGCTAATTACTGTACCAGTCAGTGAAAAAAGTTCTCTCCACGCTACTCGCAATTCTGTACTCTAAAGAAATTTATTTCTGCTTCTTTTTCTTTTGAAAGAAGTTTTACCGTTTTTACCTTTTTATTCAAAAAAATGATCAATGTGTTTTACCTGTTTTACCAAGAAGTTATCAATGAGTTTTCCCGATTTACTTTTGAACACGCAAATCTTTTTCTTCTTTAATATTCTAGACATCGCGTGACCTTATTTAAAAGAAAAATTTTGCAGTCTCGCATTTTTTTTTTCTTTTTTCTTTCCGTGATGTGATTTCTAAGAATTATTACTCGCAGTACACTCTACAGTTTTATTTAGGAGCGTGATTGTTCACGCACCTAAGAAATGAATTGATAATTTAGCCGAGTTATTTTTCACTCGTCTAACACATTTTAGGAGCGTGCCAAGGTGCGCGCGCGCGATCGCGCACCTAATATGACGCATAATGGATTACTTTGAAGAACAGACAAACTTCTTCGCTCTGCTTTTCTTTTTTCAGTTGATAAACAACTTGTTTCCGTTAGATACGGCGTAGACATTAATCCGGGGGTAAAAATAAATTATTATATTTATAACGTCTTCATGGGGCTTTTAAAATAAAAACAAAACAAATAAAAACGTTTAAAAAAAAAAATTTAATAAAATAAAGTTTTCAGTAAAATAGAGTTTTATTTTTTAAGGTAATGAGAAAGAAGAATTAAATGATTATATAGTAACCCCCTGATTTGCGTTTTTTTAACTAGGTATATTTTAGCGTACAACCACGTCATAAGAAAGTGACCCGTGATTTCCGTGTCGTGGACTCACAGTTTTACTCACACAAGGGAATTAATATATAAGATTACAGTGCACTTAAAACTTTTACGCCAAATAACTTGAAAACGAGGTGTTGACGTCAATGTTTTTTCACCGCGTTGGTAACTAGGGACCACCTGGGACCAATTTGAGTAAATGCCCCAAACTGGGTTCTCGAATCCATTTCGGATTGATGACGTCATCAATAAACCTTCAAACCCTAATATCTCTGCAACCGTTTGTTAAAAGTACACGATCCTATACATTTTCTTGATCAGCGTTTCATGATCTATATGATGAAGGCAACAGGCATACAAATTTCTGAAAAACAATTTGTGTTCTGACATGTTTCTGCTGACAACAGCACAATTTTTAAGTCCTGATATCTCCTTAGGCGTTCCTCGAAAGCATGTCATCCCTATGCATTATTTCTATCAGCGTTTCAAGATCTATACGATGAAGGTAACAGGTATACAAATTTTTAGGTTTTTACGGACCATTGCTAGTGTCAGCATAATATTCAAACCTTCATATCTTTTTAACCGTTGGTCAATAGCACATGATATTATACATTTTTCTCATCAGCGTCTTAACCTCTGCAAATTACAGGAAACGGATACACCAATTTTGCGAACTTTTTTTTGTTCATGCACTGGCTGATTGATGTCAGCAAAAAACCTAAAACAACCTATTTTTATGTTATTCTTCTGCCTAAGTGAATTTTTCCACGGGCCTTATCGACTAGTATTATAATACCCGTATACGTCTGTCTGTCACGCAAAATGGTACATAGACACACGCAATGCGGTATAAAAAGGACGGACGAACCCGTGGATTTTCCACGGGCTAACAACTAGTATATTAATATAAGTGACAACCTTGATGTTATGTTCTAATGGTAGTAGTTGGTGTGACAATGTAGATCCGACAAGAAAATTCCGATATTTGCTGTTGTTTTTTCTTTTTCGTGTACTGTCAATAAAATGAGCAAAGCCAACTCGTTTCTCAACCATAAGCATATCTTCTTGCAGATTTAATGTTCTTGGATTTATATTACACAAACTATCATTAATTCTAGGATCATATAACCTTGGATGGATTCCTTTTTTGTCAGCACTACTTTTTACAGGGCTGAGCATAACTGGGTCTTTGAAAATTCTGTTTGTACTTGGTACACGCCATTGTCTGGTTTTGCTTGTGCACAAGATTTCTTCTGGAATTTTGTTTAAACCATTTAATGAATAGTCTGCTGGCTCAAGTAATAATGCCATTACGTGATTGCAATATGAGTTTTGTCCGGCAGGGCAAGTACACACAGCTGATACTACTGTACCATTCACCTTGGCAAGACATACAAATGTTTCGAAATTCTTTTTTCATATTGAAGAAGAACTACTTTGTTCATCGCTAACATACTGCCAAGCAGCGAGCGGGATTCTATCCGCGGTCCCCCAGAACTGGGAGGCGCAGACGAACCCACTACACTACGTGCGGCGATATGTTAGTGATGAACTCAGATAGTTTATCCGGATGGTGTGTATACATATAGGTGAATATTTATCATAGCACATCCGTATTTTATTCTCAACAGAGAATGCTTCACCCCGATCAGACCTCTGATCATTACGGGCGAGTATAATGCATGTAAGTCATATTGAAGAAGAACTACTTTGTTCCTCACTAACATACTGCCAAGCAGCGAGCGGGATTCGATCCGCGGTCCCCCAGAACTGGGAGCCGCAGGTTCATGGCTGTGATTTCTTTTTTCATCCTTGCTTTACATCTTGCTTTGACATAAAAAGCAACTGTAGTTATTGCTGTGAGAATACTATCAGCAGATATGCATGGTTCATCCCTAAATTTTCTGCCACACTCCAAGTTTTGATAATTGCTACACCGTCTTGTTTATCACTATTTTGTCGATGCATTTCCATTTATTTGATCGTAAACGGTGCCATTTCCTCCATGCCCCCCCCCCCCCCACTCTTTTTTCTTGAGTTTCATCGAATATTAAATCAATATTTTCCTCAATGTTATTAAAAAAATATCACTCAAAGCATTGTCTTCCTACATGTTTATATCAACGCAAATAAAGTTTACCAAGATTTGTCTCGTTTTCATGCACGCAATAATTTACAGAATATAAATTAGGTAAGGTAAATTAACTAGTAAAATTACTTTTTCTGTTTTTGCGGTAAATGACAATATAAACTTTTTATAGACCACTCACAAGGCCTATATTCATACCCTAACCAATATCTAAGCTAATGCATTTTTGAAATCATGTGTACGAAATTTTTAGGGAAATTTTAAAACATATAATGATCCATGGAATACTGAACTTTATGTTATATGCAAAAAGATTGTTAGGGGGCATACTTTCTAACAATAGGTACAAACACTGAAAATTAAAAAAAAAGCATCAAATGGTTCAGATTTCATTTTCCGCTAAAGTTATAAAAAATGTGAAAACTACGCAAAAAACTTTATAGACATATCTTTTAAAATCTTAGAGTCTAAAAACACTACACAATAAAAGAAACTACAAACGACCAGTTTCATAAGACCTTATTGCCTGTTCTTTAAATTTGTCTGCCCACTTTTTTTATTAACTGGAGGCCTTTGCTCCTTCGTTT
Organism: Hydractinia symbiolongicarpus; assembly: GCF_029227915.1. NCBI lineage: Eukaryota > Metazoa > Cnidaria > Hydrozoa > Anthoathecata > Hydractiniidae > Hydractinia > Hydractinia symbiolongicarpus. The sequence continues at coordinate 23,178,196 of NC_079878.1, read as the reverse complement.
TACGACTACTGTTGCCTTGTGTAACTTGACACGTGTGAAACTCTTCAATATGTTCCCAGTTGATTTTTTTTGTACTTCGTCGATACTTAGTCCAATCAATCTTGTAAACGCCCTCGTTGTCATGGTTGTGTTGTAGTGTAGCACTTGAAACATTGATTGTTAAAATTTTTTCGGAAGTGTGAACCACGGTTACACGAGACAAGGTTTAGTTTAGGTGTAAAACACGTATTCTGTTTTGTCGAAAAACAATATACCTCTATTCATATCTCTAGGGGGTCGGTAACCACTCCGAAATGAAGTTCGAACTGAATTACTATATCCTCCACAAAACGAGCCTCTGTGTTGAAATGTAATGATAGAAACGAATCATTTATTACTTTGTAACAGGCAGTTTTTTATTTGAAATTCTAAGTGAAAAGGAAGGAGCATGTAAAAGATTATGTTGAGGAAATTTGAGCATGTAAATGAACATGTTGAGAAAATTTAATTGATACAGTACACACAGAGCACACGTAACACTTCACCTGAGCATGTACCATTATTTTCTTTAAAAACCTGCAGTTATAGAAAAAGTGTAATTAATTATACTATTTATACTAAAGCAGTGGTAAAACGTTATAAAGAAGTGCATAGGAAGTTTATAGGTCTAAAATTTAGAATGTGTTAAGAACATTTAAGGCTTTGTCAAAACTAAGTACTGAAAGGGAAAAGCTGATATTTTATGGAAAGACAAATGTTGGTTGATAATACCATCTTTTAAATGGATAAATGAATGTTTGTTATATGACACAAAGGTAGCGCCATATAATTCTTGGGATTTCTGTACGAACCACCTCAAGAGACAAAAGGATAAGAAATAGATATACTTGCAATCATCTAAAACACTACGGAAAACAATAGGACCTGTATAAAGCCAAAATTGACGCAATGCAGTTGCTTTTCGACGTTTTAAATCTGCCAAACTTCTTGGTAAAGTAAATAGAGTACTTCATTTACTTTACTTTACTTTTATAAAACCTAATTAGCTAACTTAGGTAAGCAAAAACACAGACATTAATTTGCAGTAAGAAAATACGCACAAAAGATAAATAAATACACAAATTTGTAAAATAAAAAAAAAATAATTAAATTTATAGCGATAACTGAGATTTGTGTTTAGACACCTTGGGAGTTCGTTGTGATCGAGGGGGCGGGGGTAGGGGGGCGCTTGTAAATTTTTTCAAATTTTGTGCAAATTAAAGGCAACGGAATTGAACAAAAGATGTAACAAAATAAACTTCATAAGGTTTGATTTTTACACCATCTGTTAATTCCCAGAATCCGCTGGCCATTACTAATTTATAAAGTTTCTCTATCTACTATCACAAAACTAGAGCAAAGATTTTCTGTTTTCATTAAGAAATGGTTAAAACTGCATCATTCAATTTCCAACATTTCTTTATATTCCTCGACATCTGCTTGTCTTTTTCACCTGAGAAGTCTTGCTTCTGTTCTTAAATCTGCCAAAATCAGTGGACATCTGTTACTAAGAGATTCTGTCGACCCATGTGTGTATAAGTGTCTTCTAGATTTAAAGGCTGGAAATTGGAAAGTTAGTGAGGCAGTTTTTTTAGCGGATAGTCAGCTCAATTTCAAAAATATTTTAAGTTTGCATCAGACTGGTCGGGCTGGCTTAAGGCTCTTTGACCACAAAAATATACCACCAAAAGGCACTTATGCTTACCGAAAGCTTGTTTCCAATATCATTTAAGAAAACGGAAAAAGTTTTATTTGCCATAGAGGTTGCTCAAAAGTTAGCTCTGCAGCAGTTTCTTGCCGAAACAAGGGAAAAAATCAAAGTCATATGTCGAGCAGAGAGACGTCTAAGGAGGAAGGTTAGGTTCAAGAAGGCACAGTCTGCTTTCAGGACAAACCTGTTTGCAGCTGGTGAAGCCTTGCTTGATCCTAAGTGTGCAGCCACACTGCGTGTCGATCAACAGACTTTAGACAATTATAAATCTTTGGTTGTCAAGGATGAATTGTATGACGTTCCCTTGTGCAATCTAGAAGGTCTTCCTGCTGCCCCTTCTATTACGAAAATTTTTCCCTTATATTCTCTTAATACAAAGACTTTTTAACTCTTTTAGCAACCAGAAAGAATGCGTGATCTCCTGGTTTAAACGCTATTTCCTATAATTTTTATAAAAAGTGTCCCAAAATAAATACCCTCTTGTTTAACGTTTTTAAATCTTGTAATTGTGTCGAAATTTAAAATTGTGTCGTCCCAGTTCCATGGTGTAATGTTCGTTAAATTTTTATATTCCAAAAACCAAAACTCCTATGGAGTCAAACATAAAGGACTTTCGACCAATTGCAGTGCTAAATTTCGAAGGTAAGCTTCTTTTCAGCCTTGCATCAAGGCGTTTCGAAACTCATATGATAACAAATAAAAAATTTATTAATACATCTGTGTATGGATGTATGGAAAAGGTTTCAGGCTGCTGGGAACACATGTCGATGGTTTGGTCAGCACTTAAAATGCCAGATTTTTTAAGTTGGATTTAGCTACCATCTGGCTAGATATAGCAAGTGCTTACTCCTCATCGACTTATCTTTTTTTGCCCTTAAGCGCTATGGTGTTCCTCCACAGTGGATTTCTTTTATTAGAAATTATTACATTTGCATCTAGAGCAAATCATTCTCTCCCTTTCCACCAAGTAATTGGCATACACATTCGCGGGAAATTTTTGCGGGCTGTACACTATTCATTATCCTTCTTCTTGTAGGCATCAATATTATTCTTGAGTATACATTACTGGCTTCCGCTCCTAGGTTTATCACATCAAGCAAAGTGTCACTCCCCTTGATTAGAACCTTTATGGACGATATCAACATGATTTCTTCAGCAGTTTCTGGTACCCAAACGCTTTTGTCCAGGTGTACTGCAGCACTAAAATGGGCTGGCATGGATTTTCGTGCCAACAAATCACGCAGCATCGTGATCATAAAGGTAAGTTCCTCAATTCAACTCCTTTTTCTGTCCAAAAGCCTGCTGATCTAACGGACTTCTCTTCTTACATTCTTTTTCTATCCATTCCATGCCCGTGCAATTTCTAGTCCGTATTATGGATGGTTCAATCTCCGATAGGAAGGCTATTGACGAACTTGATGAGAAGTTATCTGCAGGGGTCTCCATAATTGACAAGTCGATTTATAAAGGCCTGCAAGGGGGTGTGATATCTCTTTCATGTCTTCGTGGTTTTACGCCCACGCATATCACCCCAGTAACTTCAGGCTGGTCCTGACCAAGGCTGGTCCTAAGCATCAATCACCTGTGTAAGGCTGAGTGCTGGGATCCCGTTACACGTGTAAAGCTACAGCCAGGTTCACAAGTCCTGGCGCATAGGTAGTTGTTTGCCCCCTTTTTATAGTTTTTATTTATTTGTATATATATATACGTTTTATGTCAATATATGTTGTTGTTTTTTGTTTTGTTGTTGCAATATTTGTATTGTCCAGACGGTTGCTTTTTCAATTAACTTAGTTGTACAGACCATCCTTGTAAAAGGGAGATCTTGCTTTGCATAGAGATCTTTAGAGGGTTTAACCTCTACCACTTAAAATAAGAGTCATTAGACTAGTCGAATCACTACAGCTTACTGTTTTGTTATCTCATAATCATCCTTGAATCTTAAGATTATCCTTGCAAAAAGGAAGATCTTGCACTGCGTTTTGATCTTTTAAGGGTGTATCCTCTACAATTTTAACTTCAAGGGTCGTTAGACCAGTTCCATCATCACAGCTTGCTGTCTTGTTATCTCATAATCACGGTTTCCAAGTGCAACAAAATTAATTTCATTCCGGCTGGTCAATCACCATCCAAGAAGAGGAATACAAAGTGTCCAGGCCTTCTTCACCTTGCTTCCGATTGGAAAATACTGTCAGATTTAGATTCCGTTTTAGTTGTTCCACCATACATTGCAATAACACAACTACGCCCAGACGTGTTATTAATATCCAGTTCTTCCAAAACTGTAATTATGGTAGAACTGACTTGTCCATGTGAAGAGAACATGGAATATTGACACAAACGAAAGCTTAACAAATATTCTTCACTTTGTTATGCTATGAAAAACGATGGATGGATCGTGCATTTCTTTGCCATTGAGGTGGGTGCAAGGGATTTCTGTTCAGAATCAGTAAGGTCCTGTTTTCGTCGCCTTGGTTTCCCTAACAAGCCTTTACGTTCCCTATTAAAATCCCTAACTTTTACCTCCACGAGTGCTTCTTTTTACATCTGGATGTCTCGAAATTCTACCACTTGGGTTGAGCCTGAAAAGCCCCCAATCATTCCTGAAGTTTCTTTTGTTACAAATATGGAATGTAAGAACCAAACCAAAAAACCTGAGAAATCTTCCGCTAGTCACTCAAAATCTTGTAAAATCAAAGAAATCGAAGAGCTTTCTACAAGGTCTTTTAAAACAACAGTCGCATTGCAATCTAACACTGATTTTAGGAATAGCGGTCTTAAAAACTTGGGAAACACATGTTATGCAAACTCAATCTTACAATGTTTTTGTAACCTTCCAAGAGTTAAAGAAGCCATTTCTGTCAGCAAAACAACCTCAAAGTTAGGCAAAATTTGGCTATTTCTAGAAGTCCAGTTGACCCCTCCCATTTTATCCGTGCTATGAAACATCATATCTCAGCTGCGAAGGGAAGTGTGTTTAATATCTTTGCTCAGCACGACGTCCCCGAGGTTTTTGAATATCTCCTACCTGGTCTGTCATTAGACTTTCCATTTCTTAAAAGTCTTTTTAGTATTGGCATCAAGATATCCACCACTTGCAATTTTTGTCATATTGCCAGCTCCTCAGAAGTTATAGCCTCTAACTTTCTCTGCACCCTACGTTACAATCTTCCTTAGATAATATCTTTGAAAGCGAGGAGTTTTCAGACACTAATGCCTCCTTCTGCCATGTTTGCAACGCTCACCAAACTGCTGTAGTTAAAAAAGAGGTAGTGTCGTGCGTTTCCCATCTCATTTTACAGCAAAACATTTTGCCAGTGCCAACGGCCTTCTGTCCAAAATTGCCTCTCGTATTACTGTTTACCCTGCTACCATTTCCATACCTTTTACCGTAGATGGAGAAGGGAATTTCGTTAAAATTTTTAATTAAGGGCTATTATCAACCATTGCGGCAACTTAAATAATGGTCACTACACACTACCATAACCTTCGACCAAAAGGTTCACAGGTGGATACATTGCAACGATAGAGCAGTAATTTTCTGTGATGACCGCCTTCTTAGCAGTCACGAGTCATATGTTTTCTTTTTAGAAGAGCTGAGGTAAGAATATTTTAACCAGAATGAGTCAGCAAGGGGGCTTGACTACACTCAGTCTTGTCTTTGGAGAGTGACGACTCCACTTATTACCCCAGTCAAAAATAAAACAAAATTAAATAAAAATGAAGTTAGCAAGGGGGTTTGATCATACTAGGTCTTGTCTTTGGAGAGTGACGACTGCACTTATTACCCCAGTCAAAAAAATATTAGCAGGGTAGCAGGGGGTTTGATCACACTTGCTCTTGTCTTTGGAGAGTAACGACTCCACTTATTACCTGAGTTAAAAACAAAGAATAGCACAGTTGAGAAGAAAGCGTTTAAAGTTTACTTTAGGAAGATAGGGATGTCTATTTTCTGCTGATGACCGTCCGAGGAACTCTTCGAGGTGACCCAGCTAGACATCCAGGGTACTTAGGTTCAGGAATATGGGTCGAAACCTACCTGCCCTTGGTTGAAGTTCTGTTCATCTTTTCATATGTGTTGTGTCCTTTTTATTTTTTTTAATTAATTCCTTGAAAAAAGGAAGAATTGTGCTTTTAGAGGCATTTTCTCTAGATGAATACAACCTCTAGCTTATTTCCAAAGACCTAGCAGGTAATATTTCGTAGGTGACAATTATATCCTTGGAAAAAGAATTGTGTCTTTTTGGAAGCACATTATTTACTTTGTATGTTCGTATATGATTTTTATCTTAATTGTTTATATTGGCATCTTTTAGCAAAAAAATACAGTCTGTGACAACCAAAACATTTTGGGAAGGAGTTTCAGGTACTATTGAACACTGAGCGTTTAAAGTACATAAAGTACAAACCTGTTGTTAGTCCCGCAAGCTCACTGTCTTTTTCCTCTCCTATTTAAAATGTGTTTTGATAAGGTGCTGAAATATATTAAAAATAAATCTATATAAGGTACTGGTTATATGTTTTGCTGTCATTGGTTTCATTTTGCAGACGACTCGTCAATGTTAACTGCAATGGAGAAAAATAATTAATCTTTAATGTGTGTACATAATGGTGTCGATTGGCAGATGAATTTTTAGCAGTAAAAAATAGTAATCTGGCTGATTTAAGCCATATCTTAAAGTTAAAGAAAAAACATTTCCCTTACAATATGTCTGTAAATAAAAGTCGAGCTCGTGATTAAATTTACAACGAACCGATTTGTAGCTGTTGACTCTTTCTTTTTCAACGTTTAACAAAAGTTAATGCTTTTGGTGGATAGTGTCAATGAATGTGGCCGGTGTCTTTTTACTAATTTTTTGTTTCTTTTTACTTAAGGGCACGTACCAGATTCCAAGCATAAGTGAATTTTACAGCCTAGCTTTCCGATCATTCCTATAAAGGTGAGAAGACAGAATTTCTATAGCGTCTCCTTTTTCATTAAAAGTAAGTCTGAAAAGACTAGTTCTATCGGCATTCCGATATAATAACTCCGATTCTCTTCTTACTTCATGTCATAGGCGAGTTAAAAAAGAGGCGAACAGCCCCGGCACAGCTGCTGATTGAAAATTCGTGATGCCTGAGATAATTTCAAAGACCAGATCTGCTGGTCTGGAATATCCCGTAAAATCTTGACAATTGTTTAGTTTTTGTAATATTTTGCTAGCATCAAATCAGGTAAAAATGGTTTTGCTGAAAGATTTGCTGTTTTTATATTAAGGGGTAATAATTTAAACCTGCTTGTTTAACAAAGGTGAATTTGTGGCTTAAAACTGTGCAGCACAACACGTTATTATACTCACATTATACCCAGAAAATCTCTTCATTAGAAGTTTATTACAAAATACCAGTTTTTACTTTTATCCTTGAATGCTGAATCATTCATTTTATGATTCAGTATTTTTACATATTTGTCAAACTGGTGGTTATTCAAAAACAATATTAGATTTTTCTCACAGTGATGGCCACGCTTCGATGATCACACTGTTTTTTAAAAACAATGCACAAGTTAAAGATCAAAATAGCAAATATGCTATTAGTTGAATAACACGACAAAAATATTTTTATTTTTATTACTGAAATTAGTACACTTATTCATAAGTAAAGATAAAGAAAATAAAGATTTGTAAACAAAGCTGAAACCTCCATATTGTACGTCCGATTTGTTGTTGAAAGTTTCCGGTCTATCAAATTTGGCGCCTTCTCATCACAACAAACTTCATCGTTCGAAGTTGGTTGTATGTTGTGAAAAAGCGAAGCAAATTACGAAAAGAATATTATTATTGACTGTGAAAGATCTTTATAAAGTTTCAAGAAGTATTAACGAAGGTTATAAAATGCTGGCACTACGATTGTATGTAAAATATTCTTGGTTCTCTTGAGTTAAGGGTCTTATTTTTAATGTTTATTGGTAAGTACATCTCAAACTTCTTTTTTACCCACACAGCCATACAAACTTTGTAAAAATGTTGCTAGGAAGGAATATAGATATTTATTTATGAAACATAGTTATTTGTGTGTCGTTATAGTAGTTATTTTAGTAGATTTTGGAATTTAGACGTTCCTTAATTTTTGCTACCTCGCCTAAAATTTACGTGGTGGCTGCCACAAAAAAAGTTTTTTTTTTTCCTCTTCTTTAAAAGGGTTTCTTCAATTGCGTCTTAGAACATTTGCACAAAAGTCTCGGTGTCAGTAAGCTGTACACGTGCTTCTGCTTCTAATAACCGTTGGACGTCAGGATTTGTAACACTGTCACCATGGTCTACTGTTAAGTTAGCCTGGGAAAGTAGAAGAAATGTTTTTCCTTTCAATGTACCCTGCTTCGCGATTGCACGAGGAAAAAGGGTTTACAAGGAAAACGAAATTCTAATCGTGTACTTGATTAGGATTGTAGGAGATGGCGAACACCTGGTCGAGAACAATAGGCTTGTTAAGAAGTTGCTATGAAATTGACAAGCGTAATGTTTTAACTTTGCAAGATCTCAGCTTGAAACCTGCTATCGAAGATAGCTATTGGTTATTTTCTATTAGAAGGCAAACCTCGTTATGACCATTTGCTTATTTCCCGGGACTTAAAACTCCGCCGCAACACCTAACAACTCGGTTGGTTATAAAAACATAAAGTGTATTGAATGACAATTTTTAAATGTGTCTCACTGACAAAGATTATTCATGTTTTAACCCTGTAAGGTCTTATTATGATCGGGAGTTAGCTACGCGAAATAGTTAAATATTAAAGCCATTAACATTTAGTAGGAGAGAGGGGATATGATAAAAAATGTTGCATTTGTTAGACACGTATTCGCTGTACATTTCTTGAGGTGGGAATACATGGTGAAATAACTCTTTAGAAAAATGGGATATTTTTCTTTCTAAGATTTCCTGTCATTATTTATCTTATATTTAGAAAGAATTTGAACGCAAAAAAAAGTTGATTTCACGTGTTACAGAAATTTACAATTTTTATCAAGTGAACCGTTAAATTATTCTTGTTTTAAAAGACAAAGCAAAGAAAACCGATGCCTATTAAAAATTCGAAGTCACGCCAGTCATTGTAAACAAAGTTATTTGTGCATTTCTAGCTTTTGTTAGAAGAAAAGTATGCAAAAAACTTTTTATAACTTTTTCATAATATTATTTTAATTGATGACTTTTAGCGTGCATCGATGATCTAACCTACTGATTAGCTATTCAAAAATTTGCCGTTTCAGGTCACGACGAGGTAAAAACTTTGTGTTATTATTTAGTGTAGAAAATGCTAGCAACTGGCCGGCGCAATTGAATAAAACAGTACACGAACGCGAAAAGAAATCGCAAAAGATAGTCCAAAAGGAAAAGAACTTGGTGTCATGGTTTAATCATCAAATTCATTGAATTTTAGAGTGCTGAGCCTACATTGGAAAAAGAATTTTTAAGGGAAATAACCAAACCCCAAACTCAAGGGTGTATATTTTTCTTCTTGGACAATCTTTATATTATAAATAATGGATCATCCTATAAAAAATGTATTTATCTGTTAGAACACACATTTTGGAGAAAAATATTTGTCATGACTGGAAGTTGTCTTAATAAGTGTCACCGTATTCTAAGATCAAACAAAGCTACTTCGAGTGATTTCGAGCAATTTTTAGCAGGGTTTAACACTATAAAAAATACGTGTATTTTCTTTAACTGGTGACATTGTTTTTACAACTATATACTTAAAGAAGAGCTCACTCTTTAATTTTATGCATATGCCATAGCTTACAATTTAACTACATCTACACTTATATTATAATAATGATAACAAATTACATAAAAGGAAAAAATCTTGTCATTTCTTGTCAAAGCACCGGTTCAATTGGTATACACCTCGTTTTTAAAATAAACTCAATAAGCTTAATTAAGGCTGCTAAGAAGTTCGTAAGCGTAGTATTTTTAATTTTGCAAAATTTTAGCCTAAAACTTGCTAACAAACATAGCTCTTGGCTATTTATTAAAAAGAAGACAGCATGACCAGTTGCTTGTTGCTGAAGTTTTTTTTGATTTAAAGCTCTGCCTAAGCATGCAACAACTCGGTTGCTCATAAGAAACATATCGTATATTAAAAAACATGTCACATTTTTCGCTGAGAATAGATAAATAATCAAAGTATGAAATCAAATGCTGTTCTCGATTACAATAAAATAACGCTCAATAATAATTCCTAACACTTTAGTTGTCTTGTAAATGTGTGTGCTATGATAAATTACAATACGAAAAAGGTGTCTAGCACATTTTAAATTTACAATCAGTGTGTGCAAACAAACGTACCTATATATTTACAAACTCATCTAATTTTAAGATAAGACCAATTCAGTTGCGTTGTTCGTTTATTGCGTATTAAGTCCAAAGCATGTGCAGCATGTGATTTGAGATTGACAAAAACATTCTCCGCAGTAACAAATTACAGCAATAATCACAATCACAACCAAAACAAAACCACCAGCTACAGACTGTCCAATAGTTAGCCCTTGGCTTTCTTGGCTTTCTTGGCTTTCTTTCTTTTTTTTCTTTTTTTTTTCGTCTAAATAAAGTATATGTTTTGCGACTAAGGCATTATTAGCTAATTACACTTCTTTAAGACACACCACCAGTTATTAGTTTTTATTCTGTTCTGTGAAATGCAAACAATTGAGAGAGTTCTGGTTATAAATTTATTAGCTGACTAATTTTTAATATTATTTAAAAATGCGTCAGTTGTCATGCTAATGCTTAAGGCACTTCAGAAATCGGTAGATATCAGCGTCATAAATTAAACTGATGATCCCTGATGATGTACTAAAACTACGAAAAGCTTAGCAATAAATATATTTCATAAAATTATATACTTGTTTAATTATTAAGAATAATACATGGCTGCATTTTATTCCACTGCTGATACTTGTTTCTACCTAGCAGTCGTTATAAAACCAGTGAAGTGCATTCTTTTATATAAACGCACTAGTCAATAAGACCCGTGGTAAATTCATTTTTGGAAATTTATTTTTCTGTTACTTTTTGTGTAGAGGTTAAAACGACGATCAAGATCACTATAGTTCAGCTGTAAAAACATAGAACAATGGCCTATTGTTTGTTGCTAGACTATCTTTTTTTCTTGTAACTATGATCTTGTGTTATTTTTATACTCGAACCTCCCCGCCACACAAATAAGTAAATCAAAAGAAAAATACACTCAAAATAGTTCTGAAGTGTTCATGTGGTGCTTCATTTGTTATTTTATACCTAGCAAGATATACTGGAGTGGTTGGATTTTGAGAGAATATTGAGCCAGTATAATGAGTGGAAACAGAGCTGTATTAAGGATGGAAAACGTATCCATCAATTTTCAAGCCAAGTCATCGTAGTGGTGCCCTCTGCCAAGACTACTTGACATATGCTATATAGCTATAACAATATGGATAGAAAAAATCTTACTAATCTTATTAATATTTTTTATTTCATAACTGCCTTTCTATCTGATATATTTTTTTGTTATGCAGTGTCAGTGGAGATGGTAACTCTCTTTACAGATCTATTTCTTTGTTGCTGATTCGTGGTGAAACCCTGGCTTTTGAGAATTTTGATCAACCGCTTGACAATATTTTTGTGCAATGCTTATCGGATGGTTGTGATGTGTATACAAAGACCAAGTCAAGAGAACTGGCCATAATTGAGTAAGCAAAATGTGTTGCAAAATCCTTCATTTGGTCATCATTTATGTGCGTTTTATCAATTTTTAATGTTGTTCAGGTATAATAATTTTTTACTAAATGTCTAAGCTCCTGTGATCAAATGGTATGATACTTATGATACAATTTCGTAAAAGGTTCAGGTGCGATTCCTGACAGGAGTAAACTATATGTGATGCAGGTAGTACCTTTAAAATTTGTGTCACTATATATTTTTTAATTTTGTAGCATCCTATTAAAACCACCTATCAAAGCTTATGATAAAAACAAATGGACAATTTATTCAACACAACCCGAACCTGTTTCAAAGAAAAACGTTGTGCGACCGTCACACGAATTTTTTATAATGTGCACAAAAAACATGTACTGTGAAACGCACTGTAGAAAAAAATTCCATCTTATTTTCCCGCTATTAGTGTGTTGACAGTTTAAAAACCAAAGAATCAACAAGCCTTAGTACGTAGTTTTATTAATTCTCCAGATAACATTGTTAAATGATTGTTTAGGTGGACAGGCCTGTGTTTTTATTTAAATGAAAGTTGCAATAAAGTTTTTTTTGAAAAGGATATTATGCCTATATAGATGGACCGCATGGTCTACCTTTACTAAGAGCTTAGCCCGTGTCACCATTTATTTTTGAGCTATCACGGAAATTTATTCAGCACAATAAAAGTTGGACGATTTTTTTTGCTATGACGGGTAAACTGTGTTTTCAGCTGATGCGGCGGGAAAGTTATTTGTTGAAAAGCATATTACACCCGAAACACTATGATGCTGTGCCTACACATTGACGATGGGCTGCTATCTGCTTTTTTAATTAAACCAAAGTTGTAAAAAAGTCATTTTTTAAAAACATATTACACATGTTATTTAGTGATCAGCCTGGCATTCAACAGCGGGTCACACGTTTCTTGTGATTTAACCAGCGTTACGACGGCAGGTTCCCTGGCTAGTTTGTTTATTATATAAAGTAATGGTTAATTAACTTCTATTATTCCCTTCATGCAAATTGTTTTTTATAAATAGGTTCACGGACAAAGTTACGGACAATTAAAATTGTGTTGTATATTTCGTTAAATGAAGTTTTAATTGTTCGCGCCATTTCAAAGAAATTACCAAGAGAATATTTTGTGATAAAAGAAGAAGAAATTTAAGAAGATTTTGTAAGTGGATTTTTTGTTTGTTAACTATTGTATTCCCGCCTTTCAATTAAAATTAAAAAATCAAATTAAAATACATTTGTTCGCTCTTTAACCATTTAAGAATGTTTAAATTTTTGCCTGAAGTTGGATGTGCGTGTTTTAAGTCTATCAACAATCTCTAAAAACGTTTTAATTTTAAATTAAGCATTTTTAAAGTTATACACAAAAGAATCCTCTTTCATAACCCAAATCTTTAATTTTTTTTCGTAAATTTTCTAAATGTTCTAAAGTACAATAAAAAACTTGCAGTGTTTAATATTTAATATTTTTCTAAGGACCATGACTACCGCAGAGTAATTTCGTAACGGGTGCACGAAATGCTGATGCGGGAAATAGGTACACGAAGACGACGACGCCAAATTTCTGTGGATTGTTCCATGGGCTGTTGACTAGTCTACGTTTTAATGCTCGCTGTCTGTCTGTGAACCAAGGAAAAGGATGGCTGCAAATAGCAACAGGGATATACCGTGGGTCTTATTGCTAGGTTAATATATAACTTGTCGCTACTAAAAAATAGTAATCGGTCACGTGACTCACATAACCCAGCAACAACATCAGATCTAAAAATAGGCATTACACTGTCAGATGTTAAATGTAATTGTTGGAAAACGTGTAACTTTGTCATTCGCAATGATTTTTTTTTGAAATAAGCATAGTTGCTACTTTACCAAGTGTATTCATTTATCCACTGCCATTTAGGCAGTATTTTACTCTATGAATTTCACTTGATTTGGGGTACAATAATCGTCGCTTAACCAATCCAAGTGCCCGTTTTGATTATTATTCACTTTTGACCACTTAAATGTGTTTATCACGTGATCAAAGAACACAGCATAATATTTAACCAACGGAATGCATGTTACTTTAAATTAACAGAACAACAGTAGAAATTAATGAAATTATTTAATTACCTGGACACGAGCGCAAGTAACAATCAACAATAGTCGTATGTGTTCCAGTGCAATCAGATCGACAATTTCTAGGGGTTGGGTTGTTGCAATAACGGCTTCTTGTCATTCTACCAGTTCCACAAGTTTGTGAGCACTGGCCACTGAGCCATGGTCCCCATTGACCATCAACTGCAAGTAATAATTACTATATTAACAACGCATTTTTGAGAATGTTGTGGGTCTATATTAAAGTGGCATTAAACGGATACAAAATCAGGCGATTTTACATGACGTGCATCGTTAAGATTTAACTGTTTTAGGATTAGTGTACCTAAAGGGGTAGAATCAAATGGGTTCTTGGACTCTACTGAACGTATAATCCCTGCGGTGCACCTGATAAACAGGCAAAAGAATTGTCGACTTGAGACAGAGATGTAGTTGAATAATACAGAAAACAGTTTACTTAGATTACTTGGAACAACAATTCATACTTAATTTAAGACATTAGAAATTTGTGTGAGCGATTGCTGACCTTGCACTTTAACCTTGCTAAAAAAAATCTTCCTCTTAAGATACCCCAGAAATCCTTGCCTGAGTAGAGTTAAATTCAATTGTTTAACTCTGTTTGTACATTTTCACCCTTGATTATCAATAACATAGTTAAAGAGAATGTAGTAGGAAGAATATTTTTTTAACGGAGTAGGAATTTATATTTAGAATAAAAAATATTTCAGAGGCAATATAACCCAATCCAATAGAAAATTTTGACCGGAAGCTGTGTCGTAATATGAGCATGTAACATGAGCAGATGAAAAATTTTGACGGTGACGAAAATGTTCCTAAATTCATAAATAAAATTGGGCTGAAAATTGGCATGCATTCTACTTTCTTAAGATATTCACATATTTAAACTAGGTTTGATTTATTATTTGACTCTTTGCACTTAAAAGTTAACTGTTTTTACCTTTGCATAAGCATACATCACAAACAATAGATTTAACTTGAGGGCCATCTTCCAGTCCTGCAGAGCCTACACATTTAAATGACTTCTGACAAGCAGTTTTTAGGCAGGCTCTTTTATAGTTGTGCACAAAAGGATTTTGACAATATCTTGTTTGTACCCTTCGTCCGATGCAATTATTTGGACAGCTTTGGGTTTCTCTCCACTGCGACCATTTTCCTATTGCTAAAATATCGAATATTTTACTGGTGATAAAGAGTATGTTGAAGATTAAAAATGCGGAAAAGAAAAAACGGATGTATACCTTCATTCAGTTCACCGAAAAAGTCGATTCCATATGGTCTGTAGTTTAGGGATTTAAAACTTGAGGTACTACCGTCTCTTATAGATGTCACGTATATTTTATAGTTTAGTCTACTCCAGTCTGTCCAATAGAGGTATCCACCATGAAACATCATTGCAAAAGGATGAAGCTGAGGTAGAACTCGAATAACTTTTCTACACGAACCGTCATAGTTGGCCATTTCAATTCTATGTCAAAAAAACATATAAAATAAATCACTTCCTAGTAAGTTCTGTACATAATGGCTTCTAGGTATCTTAATTCTCTCGTTTATTAGACAATATAGAAGACCGGAAAGCCTACTTACTTGTCCTTGGTAGTAGAAAATTAATTTGCATCGGCCCAAAATATTTTTTGAGTAAGCGTGTCTATTGCCAACGCATTTGGCCAAGCGAGACCAGACGTTATAACTGAAACTTTACTTCGATCCATGGGGTTGTATCGGATAATTTCATGCGAACCCCAGTCCGATATGAATATGTACCTAGATTTTTAATATTTTAAAATAAAAATTTTAGGTGTAATAATACCTGAGTCGATACGGCAAAAAACTTTCAAATTTAAAACTACCGTAATAAATAAAACTTTTTGTACCCGAAACAGGAGTCGAGTGCAATTGCACGGGGCTTGTTCATTTGCAATAGCAACTCGGCATTGGGTATCAGTCTATCAACATTTCTAATAACCTTCACTGGTCCACCAACTAAGGCATAGTAAAGGTCTTTTGACGTTCTGTTGTATGCCATACCATCAACAGTTCCATTTTCTAACAACAGTGATAATAAAAACAATAAGGTATTATTAAAAGTAAAAATAATAACCAAAACAAGTGTAACTTCTGGACACTTTACAATTAGCTGTAAGACCAGTGCAAATCGATCTTAAGATCTGCATAAATAAAGGTTATATCGTAAAACTGTGTAGAAGTACACGGCAATGAAGCACGTTTTTTGTCAACTAATTTGTGGATTGGTTGCAACACATGTAACATAATTGACTCACCAATTGTTAAATTTTTTCGTTTTAATGTATGTAACGAAAATTCACCCACTATAGACATTCCAAAGCCTACAGCCGCGTAAAATATCTTGCTACTTTGAATATCTGAAGCTATAGTCTTAATTTGATTTAATGGAAAGTTTTTAACATAACGTCTAAAAGTGGAGTTAAACACAAAGTCAATCCTGTGGCCATGTGCATAATAGATCATTCCTTTATATTTGCAAGTCTTTCCATCTGGCTGTAGCGTACCCAAAATGTTGCAGGAACACCTATATAAAGAAATGTTATCAAAATTTTAATTATTACCTTTTTGACCTATTTATCTAATAGAAAAGAGAATGTGGACAGGAGTATTTTTGACAAATTTTAAGCTTTGCCACCGAAAAGATAATGACGTCACGGAGAAAGTGCCGAGTAAACCTATTGGTACTATCTCGCGACAGACGTCCCAACAATGACGATGATTAGTCAAACCGCTACGTTAAAGTACACTTTAATGCACTTTACGAAGTGATAAACCAATTCGTTCCATCTTTTCAACGGAATTGTGGCGTCCAGATATGTAGCCATATTTGACGACCAAAAAAGAACGTATTTAGAGTGGAATGAAATAGTAAAACCACATGAAGGTGATTTATTGTAGTTGCAGTAAAAACTTATCAAACAAGTTAGTATTGTAGGTTTATCATTTCTTGAACACGTTCAAGGAGAAATAAACCTAAATTACTGATATGAATTCAAACAGACAAACTGAAACAATAAACAATTTGTGATTACTTAGTACACTGGGTTGAGCCAAAAATATGTTCATTATAAATGTATATTAAATAAAAGCATAAAAGCATATTAGCATGGGTGTGTGACAATTATAACGTACATAACTAGGCAGCACATTATCCCGGTGGGCATAACTGGCTTTAACATCCTACCTATTATCTAGCTAGGATTTTTTTAGAGAAATAATTATAACCAAAGTTATATGACGCTTCTGTACATCAGGTAAACATACTATATTCTACAGTATAAATTGTACACTTTTTGGAGGAGCAATAAACAAGATTTTGTTGGCTATAAGTAGCTAGCAAGCCAACATTAAAGTTGCCATAAGTACACACTTAATGTCAATAAATATTCCTAATTTTCGTCACACCACCACTACTAATACACTCTATATACCTTAATCCACTACAATTCTTTCAATATGGTAGTTGATAGTTGTAAAACCAACTCGGCGTCCTAAACTTTATCTAAACTAACTTCATTTTCATGAATGTTTTGAGTTTTCGCTACAGCCTGATAAATGTACATTCAATGATAAAATGACTCTAACGGTTAACCTACTGGCTTTTTATATATTTTTTTTGGAAACCAAAACATATAAAGTAATAAAACATGTTTGCTAACCACAACCTGAAGTGAATAACTTAGAACATGTGATATACATTTTCGAAATTTTGTGAAAAATTATGTTGTTTATAAAGAACATGGGTGACACTGTGTGTCTCAGCTAGTATTTTTTTTGAAATGTTATTCTCTGTAAAGAGCTACAAATTAAACCTCGCCAGTTGGAAACAAGTTGATTTTTTTTCTATTTAGTCTTATCCTGATAGTTAGCTAGGCAAGTTACTTTGTGATCTCGTTTCTTTCATTTTTAGTGCTTATTGCTTTTTATTAAATTTATTAAAGTTGAAAAAAGTCATGTTACAGCTCTTCCACCGTTTTATTGCGAACAACTTTATCTTGTTATTCCCAGTCTTGCCTCCTCGCCAAAAAGTGTTTTGTGACGCAATAATTATGTCAAACATCCGCGCCAATCAGGTTTCATATCAGACTGCCTCCTCCAGAGCCCTGTTCCTATTGCTGCCTCATGTCAGGATACATACAAGATGCCCTGAGAACGAGGTTGGCTTATTGATATTTATATTCTTTATATAAAGCGTAAAAAAGGTCCTTAATAAGCAAGCTTGCTGTTTCTGAACCCAGGTTCATTGTCCAATATTTATATCAAGAAAAAAAATCATAATTCTAGAACAATCTTTTTTATCAACTTCTAAGAAATACAACCAATATAATTACACAAATTATACCAATGAATTCCTACAAAATTCATCTAAATCAAGTGATGGAACTAATAAATTACACTCCTCAAAAAGCAATGTTTACAGTTATTTGAGGCTAGTTTAAAAACTACTCCATTAAAAGCACTATTTCTAGGAAAGAATCGTTCTTGCTAATTCTAATAGATTTATCTAAACGCACCCCATTGCAAGCTTGAAGGTAATATCTTCCCTTTTACAGAAGTTATTGAATTTTTATATTTCCAAAAAATGGACCCTAGGCAACACTCCTATGAATATAAAATGGCTACTAATGTTAACCAATTAGCTTATTTTCTAATCTTATTTTAGCAAGAAGTAAAAGTCATGAAACGGGATAGATTTGCATTCAAACAAATATGGAAACTTACCAATGCACATATTGAAGGTTACCTTCAAAATATGACGTATATAATGACGTATATAATGAAGTATATATTTCTGAGTAAGCATTTTGTATCGCGTTCAAAAGGTCAGCAAGGAAGGAGCTCAGAGAGAAAGCTCAAGGGTTTAAGTTGAAATGTAGCAAACAATATTATTATTTTGTTTGATGAAACAGTATTCTTCATCCTTTCAGCTCTTATTATTTATACTCGGGTGTAACGTTTAACCACGATCTGATATAAAAAGGTTCGAGGTATGCGTTATCATGTATAAAACTATTTTCACAAAAAACATTTTGGAAATTTCGTAAAAAATGTTTACAAACTGAAGAATGAAAAAATACTTTGGGAACATGTGGAAAGCTAGTGTGGCGAGCAAGCAAGTTAGAGCAATGCTATACGTGTCTCTAGCGGTAATGTCACATAGTTACAGTCGAAGGGGAGGAAGAGTCAGCCGTTCGGATGGATGCAATTCCCAAGGATGTTAACTGCCTGTTACTTCCTTAGTTACATACAACAAACTGTGAACTAATTAAACAGCAAATGTGGAGCAAAAAATGTTGTTTTGCATTAGTTTTTGTGAAGCATGTCAATCTTTTCTTGTGATCGCGTTTCAGAAGAAACTATTTTAGGAATTTCATAAAGCCGTCTTATTTTATTTCAGATGCAATTAATTTACGACGCGTTATTAAATACTTTAAATATTCACGTCTTAAATTATAGTCCCTCCTGACAAAGACATACTTATTCAGTTTTAAAAGTAATTTGCATACTATTAATAAAAGGAGTTATACATTTAATAATAATTCAGGAACGAAAAGTTGTTCAATGGCGCGCCGTTTATTCGTTTTTGTGCAAAAGGCGCATAGTTCGCTTCCTGTACAAAAGTTTAACTGATTTTTTCTGCCATTATGAGTCTTATCCCACATGTGTTAGATGTTGGTTGGTTACTGGTTACTTGTCGTGGATTTTAATGTATGTATTTAGTCCTTATCTTAGTCTTTCAACTATGGTTTTACATTGATTTAATATCATTTTACTTTATTTCTAGAGTTTTTACCAGTGTTGCTAATGATTTTGTATCTCCATTATGATGGTAGGATCATCTTAAAATTTGTCATTTCAGACGATTCTTCACCCCAAAAGACTTGACTGATTAATTGATTGATCAAATATAATTGTAAACACAAAGTTTCACTTTATTATAGACAACAACATCATTGGTTACATCACAAATTTATCGACCATGAAGTCCGGAATTCTGCATTTGTTATGTTGTTGAGATTTTTCAAATCGAAGAGAAATAAGCTGCGTAGAAGCTTTTATATTTTTTAGTATGTATATGTAGAGCCTAGGGTATCTCACATTGGAAAAAAACACATCACAGAATTAAGAAGTAAGTCACAAAATTAGGACGTTTTAGCTAATTCATCTTTTGTTCACCCGGGAAAAATTTCCACTTTGTTTACCTGCATTTTTGCAAAGTTATTTTATGGAATAAAAACCACATAAGCCGCATACACCGTGCAAAGTGCGGCGTTCTCTGGCGAGTTCGACGTTTTGAAAAAAATTCAGGTATTCGCGTGAAAAAACCCACATAGAACCGAGCAATGCCCGAACAAAAAAAAAATTCACCACAAAAACACTCAATAATTCACCACAAATTATTTAAAAAAGTATAAAAATTAAAATGAACTATGTGGCAGTGAAGTGCTTAAAAGAACTGTTTTTGATGGTTTTTAAAAAGATTTACTTAATAAATAACTTATACATAAACTTTATTAACTCCTTTCTCTTCAAGCGCATGCCTTCAACTGTCGTCCGCCATGTTTATGTTACATAGTGCTGCATTTCGGGAATGCTCTAGGCGAGTTCGGGAGTGTTTGGCAATGTGCGGGCGGTTTTGGCGAACAACAGTCAATTTAATTCAAAAAGTCGAGGTCGTCCTTATATATGCGGGCGTTTGCGGCATATCGGCACCCCCGTTAAAAACCATAAAGTTATGTGGCGAGATGAGTAACCAGATCATCGCTTGAGTAATAAAAGGATGGTAAAGGACATATATTTTTTTCACTTTCAAAAAATGCAATAAATATAAAGAAAAACAATGTGATTGCCTAATATAATTTATGTATATACATTAATTATTTATATAATATTGTTATAGAGATTTATAAGAATACCTGTCAGCTCCATTTTCGCAGTTTTAACGTTTATTGTTGTATTAAATAACACAATATTTCAGGATTGGAGTTCAAAGTACCTGTACTTTTTTTCCTGATGTTACTTCTATTCTGATATGTTTGTGAAGATTTTTGAGAATCACATCCAAGATGCTACTTTTTATAAATTCCTTGTCTTTAATAAGTGCTATTTTTTTCTCATTTGCAAATTTGTTACTTAAAATTGCAGTAATATGATGTGCTGATGGTACAAACAGGACTTGTCCATTGGGTTTTACAGGAATCAATTTTTCGCATACCCAGTGTTGTACCTTTGTTTATATTATATGTTCTTATATATATAGTTAATTGTGTATTCTTTTGTTATTTATGGTTTTTGAAAACAATTTATTAAAAGAAAATAAATAAAAAATATTACTGATATTTTTTATAGTAAAAGTTCTTTATATACAGTGTTTTTTTAATCGACATCACCCTCTATATGCAAGTACTGCTTCTACCTCTTATAATAGAACATTTCCACAAAAGCGTAGATGGTTGAGAACCTTCTTGTTTCAACTGACAGAAGGTCAGAATAGCCTTTTTTCTCACTTTAACTTACCTCCCACTCTCATAAGTATTGCAGTTAAATTAAGTCGTTGGAAATGAAAATAATATTGTCACTTTCATTTTCGAAAGATAAATTGGATGCTTAATATAACAAGATACAACAAGATCTTAGGAGTTGTGCAATGATTTAATTTGCGAACAATGATGATATGTTAAAACATTTCAACGGCTTTTGCTTGTCTCAGCTTTATTGCTAACATACATTAATCCGTTCTTATATTATTGGTAAAAATGTTTTACATAGTTTTACGGTTTCTAGGCGCGACTGGTATAGAGCATTTTTAGGCGCGGTTGGTAAAGAGTTTAAACATTTTCTTGTTTGTATTATAACGTCCAATTTTAGTCCATATTGAACCATGCATTAAAGGCTGAAAATCTGAATTCTTTTTGCCTGCAAGGGCTTTTCATTTACAAAAAAGAAATCCTGTCGGTTTAAACACACAATCCAATCCTAATAAATCAATTAGAACATGTTTAAAATCTGCCTATGCAAGAAATGTTTTTTACGCACATACAGATATTAATAAAGATATCAAAATTTTAATTAAAAAAATCCTACCAGGTGACTCTAAAACCAAGTATTCAAAATATGTTCGTCTTTATAAACTGGCTAATTACCAATTTAGTCTGTTAGTCAGGAAAAACCGGAATAAAGACTTACCTCCCACCCTCATTAGTATTGCAGTTAAATTAAATCGTTGGAAGCAAAAATTATACATTATAAAAACCAGAAATTTTAGTTTAAGATTGATTTGTCCTACTTCGATCACTTCTCCTCTGCCATATTGAAATGAATTTTCATTTAAAACTAATTTCGATTTAATCCGATTTGACGTACTCGGCGGCCGAGCGATATGGGTTCTACAGCCGCCAAGCTCTAATCTTTGTTTCCAGCGACTTAATTTAACTGCAAAACTCCAAATTTACTGACTTTAGAGATACAGCTATGCAAAAAAAATTCCTATGAGTTTCCTGATTACCATTTTGATCATTTTACAGACGTGCAATGTAATGACGTTAAAACTATATTGTCTGTCCCCGAATGATTTTTTCAGTCAGCCAGCTATATTGTTGTTCCAAGACTAAGACTGTTGTAATTATCATCTGTCTAGCTGGCCAAGTTAACCACACGAGAGAAAGTCAATAAAAATCAGAAAGCTAGACAACTGTAAATTCAACAGAACAATATAATAGATATTCAAAACAATAACATAGAACCACTTTTGTTTTTTAGTCAATCTAACAGCTACCCAGCGTACAGAATTATGTGTTAAGCACAGCCGAATTGTGAGAAGTCAGTCCCTAAGCTTCAACTTGGGACGCAATCTAATTAAAATATTATTAAGTGACTAACTGGAATGGCACTATAGACAATTTCATGAAATATTAAATATTTCTAGTCAAATTATTAAATATTAAGGCTCGTAAAACCATTCCTGCGATGTTACTTGCAGTTTGACGGATCCCAGGCTTGTGGGGCTCCACACGCCTGACAAATTCATGACGCAACGGCAATCGCTATAATAATTCCTCCAAGGAGAAGGAGAAGAAAAACACGACTGGTTTTTATAAGATCTCAGATGAAGCACCTGAAATCATCATAAATTAATGTTAACTTTTATACACAAGTAATTTTACTTACTTTGTTTGGAATCCAACTTCGGTACATATTCCATCACAACCACCATTGTTGACAGTGCAAGAAGTTGAACATTCTGAATGTTAATTAATAAAAAAGTAAGTGTAAACAAACAGAAGCAAAATATAATGTAATATGAAATATAATACCTTGTATAACAGAGAAGATTAAGAATAACGCGATAACACGAAGGGCCATCTTCAGACTGTTTTAACCTATAATCACCTATATTAAAAAACAATATCACAGACAAATTTTCCAGACAGTAAAAGAAAGATAACAAAATCCTCCCTTATTGTATAGTTTTGAAATGATTTGTCAGTAGTACCAAAGAAATGAGGTGCAAACAGTAGTGTTATAAGCAAGCGTTAATAAAAACGCTTTACACTTTTTTCGCGAGTCCTAAAAAATATGTTTTTGCGAATATTTACATTTGCAGATCAAAAGAAGAAGTTTTTTATCGCCTGCAAAAATTTTTAAAGCAAAAAATTCAAACTTTTTGCATATTAATTTCCAAATCATATCTTCACTAAGTCAACATTGTTTTTCTTGGATGTTAGTAAGACAGGACGTACTAACAGCATTAGGCGGGATTGCCTTATAGATTTTGCTTTCGAAATAATTTGCACCAACTGAATCCAACATTGACAAGGGGATAGGGTGGACACTTTTGCAGTATCACCAATCTTTGACAAAACCTTAAATTTCCCATGGTGTTTTATTACATTTATTTAACGAATGCGATTATGAAAAACTATTATGTTTTTGGAAAGGAAAAAATGCATACGTTTTAAAAGAAAAGAAAAACCAAACCTGCATTAAACCGTTACTATTTGATTAGCTTAAAAACATGTTTATGTGTTCAATGACCTATACAAAAAACTATCCGATTCTTCTTGTTTCAAAAAGGCTGTAAACTTTCATTTCAAATAGGCCCAGTAGCATGCACGTGTACATACTAATTTTTGTGAACTCTAATAAAGTCACTAAACTAAATACACTAGAAAAAGAATGGCTAAATTTTTTTATGAAATTTCAACCTAAAAAAAGGACAAAAGATAACAGACACGCTTTTTATATATCCCGTCTGCTAACATCCAAGAAAAACAATGTTGACTTAGTGAAGATATGATTTGGAAATTAATATGCAAAAAGTTTGAATTTTTTGCATTCTTTAAAAATTTTTACAGGCGATAAAAGACTTCTTTTTTTGATCTGCAAATGTAAATATTCGCAAAAACATATTTTTTAGGACTCGCGAAAAAAGTGTAAAGTTTCTAACTAACTTAAAATAACAACAAGACATACCTTTACAAAAATAGTCACCGTATGCTTGATTGTCTGTATCGTTCCAAATTAAAAAGTTATCTGTACATTACAGTGCTAACCAAACTTTTCTTATTAAATTCAGAAATACAAAGGTATTTTATAGTTGATGAGAGTAATGCAACTTCAGGGGGAGAGGTGTTTTGTTTATAACATCCGAAGAATAAACTCTTGTTTTAAAAGGCAAATCAAAACAAGGAAATATAACTAGACACACAAAGCCTGAAAGAGGTAAGCTAACTAAAGACGCACTGACGGGGGTAACACTACTTTCACATATAATTTACATTAGTCAGTTGTTTCTTAGTAACGAGATTAAACAACCTAGTTCACGGTGCCTTTGTGTGTAATTTCACGTGTTAGTCTTTACGACCATTTTGTGTATATCTTCCTGAACACTTTGTCTTTATAACTAGGTCTCGACATTTACGTGTATTTACGCGTCAAAATACTAATAAGAATCGCAAATTTTTGTATTTCGAATTTTTACTTTGCTTAAACTTCTCTGTTTCGAATAAATATTATTGGACGTCTACTGTTTCTTATTTTTAAAGAACTTGCTTTAATCTAGCTATTTGTCACAGGCGTTTGATAACATTTTTTTAGGTTTACACTTGGCTTTTACACGAAAATAAGAGTTTTTTTGACTTAAGCGCTTACTTAGTTATTCAAATCGTTTATGTAGTGGCATGATTAGTTTAGACTGCGTTGCATGTTATTTTAAATCAATAATACCTTCTTCTTTATAGTATTATTAATGACTAACACTAGGAATTAAGATTCTCTAAAGTGTTATTTTCTATTAAATTAACAGCAGCCATGTGTAAAAAAGATTGAAAAGTTTCATGTATGCGCACACAGATAAATTTGTTATTTGTTGGTATGTAGTATTAAACTAGTCTTTATCCCATGGGTAAATCCCCCGGAAATTGCCCGTTGCTTTTGAAGCTACCTTTTTGAATCAATAGGTATGGCAAATATTATCTAGTCGTTAGCTCGTGGATTTAGTATAAAGAGAGTAAGATTTTCCTTGAAAAAAGGATCCATTTGCTAACAAAATATAAGGGTTGAATTTATTTTGATGTCTATCTAACTAAAAGCTGCTAACAAGCACGTTGTTGCTCGAAGACAAACAGTGTTTTAAAAATTAAGATTTCGTCATGAATAATCACTAATCTGGCCCGTAAATTTTCCAAAAAAAACCCTCTCTAACTTGATTATTTTTGTTTTTTTATCAGCTAATTTATGTATACGTACTTAATGTTGTTAGAAGTAAAAGCTATATGAATCCAAAAATTACTTAATAAATTTTACATTTTTGTTTTCTTAGCTGCAATTCAGTACAATATGAATCAGTTTCAAGCACTATTACCTCATACTAAAACAGTTAATGGTTTGGAGGACTTAGGATCGTTGCGTGTTCTTGAACTAAAAAAGATTTTGTTTGTTTACAAGGAGAAAACATCTGGCACAAAATCTGACCTTATCCTTCGAGTTTATGCTGTATTCTGTCATGTCAAGACAAACAAGTACATATAGATGCCTCTTCTTGACAAGGCATTGTTGTGCTCTATAAATGAAGGTGATAAATGTATTTAGCACTACCCCTACAATTCGAGGAATACCAATTTATCCTCATAATAGTTATATATATAGCTATCATATACTCATTATTACATGGTTGTTGTAGATACAAGATAATTATGTTTTTCCTATCCCTGTCCAGGATTTGAACCTGGATCTCTCATTACATGAGTGTCATAGCCATTAGACCAACAGGGCATAAATATGTATGAAAAACTTTACAGGTGCATATTATATATGCTTGTGGATTTACAGCACACATAAACTACTGAACTTATTTTTGTCAACTTATTTATACACATATTTATACAACGCAGCGACACACATGATGGTAATCAGCGCTGCCCACCAATTAATAAGAAACATCATAGCTATACACAGTAAAAACCCAATGAAGGAGATCCACATGTTGTAGTACTTGAAAGATGGTCTCCACCCAGGTGATTTAGAAAGGGACGAAGCAAAGCTGAAATAAACAACGAAAAAAAGTAGAAATCGTATCGTCAGAACATACAACAACAAAAATAATACCAAGTTGGCACTTACACTGAATAATTTACTAGAGCGTACGCCATTAGAAAGAAATTAGAAATGATGGGTGCAATGAAATTTAGTTCACCAATGGCAGTAAAACCAGCAGCAATAACTAATGTTAGAAGATAACCATTCCTCGGTTCGCCATTACGTCCATACTTCTTTCCCAAAATATCAATATGAGGGAAGATTTTGTCTTTGCATACAAGTTGATTTTTAATAACGGGCGTTGACGTTGAAATGTCTAGTAAGTCACAAGTAACTATGTTACCCGTCGTTAAACGTCTGATAACCAGACTTTTTCGTTAGCTCTTTGTCACTTACTCGACAAGCCCATAACTTTGATACAAACGTGACAGTTCCATTGGTGGATAACCCCACCAAAGCTTTCCAAGTGTTATGATGGTTATACTGTGACTGTGATATCATAGAAGAAGGGGTTTGTATGAAAACTTCAGTACCATGATAACACGTGTGGTTGGATACTCTCTAAATTGCTTAGGCATGTATTTTCGAACCATTTGTTGAGAAGGAAATGGGAACAACAGAAGAAGTTCATAATAAGAAAGTTTATCCAAGTGGTAAATATTCTTGAGATGTGACCAGAAGATACATTAAAATGATCAGAAATATCATCAACAGACAAAACAACCTTCAAACGTACTAGACAATAAAAAACTCATCTAATAAAGACAGTGGTCGTTTACGACCGGGTTTGAAATGACTATATCTGGAGTTTTGACAAAATAAATTACCATGATTCTTACCACCACGCGATTTTGAACCAGACCAATAGTGGTACAACGTATTTTTGGTTCCAACTATGACAAAACTGATAACAGGGACTCATAGTTTGGAAAAATGGTGTAAAATTTTACTGCTCATGGATCATTTTATTTTTCTAAAGAAAATGCTTTGCTCTGGTATGAATTGATTTCCTTGTTAAGATCCATTTTTTAACACAACAATGTTATTGGAAGGTTCATCCTTCATTTTCTCCTGAAGTATACATATATTGACTAAGGACTATTGACTGACTATTTTGACTATTTTTATTAAATGGAACTTTGCATATGAATGATCATGAGCTGTTCGTATACTCATTTTTGTCATCGTTGAAAACATAAAAGGCAGTATGAACAAGCTGCACACTCCAAACAACGAGAATATTTTCGTTTTCACCCTTAGCTCCTACTCTAACCTCTTTCATTTTATCTGTATCCATCATTTTAGAAAATAAAACTTGACTATAAAGGTAAAATCATGTGATAAAGTCTTCTTTTAAGAAAAAACCCCCTGGGAAAAATAAAATGTGAAAAATAAAATGTTCATAATAAACCTCGTTTTCATGTTTACTGCGGTGATACTCCTGTGTATTTTGCGGAACCGGAACAGATATGTCAATAGTATCCTAAATCTCAATTTTTATTGTAACTAACCTACAATGTTATAATAAAACTAAATAAATAAATTATTAGAAATAAAAATTTTACGTATAGTATTCCAGGGTTACAAATCCTGTTATGTATAAACTTGACGATTTAAACATAATAACTGATACACGACTTTTATTTCCTTCAACGAAGAGCATTAACAAATCTGTAAACTATTTTTTAGATAGTCGTCGTGAATGGTGGTGTATTATTTTTAAATTGTTGTTATAATTTTAACACCTTTTTATGTTTCTCAGCCAATGACAGAAGTTTAACAAGTGTTAACCATATGTCGACGGACGAAAATAATAAGGTAAAAAAGCTATTTAGATCGTTGATTGAAATCAAACTTGTTCAAAAGTTATTATATTCGAATCGTCAAGTTTATATATTCGATTATTCGAGTAAGTGTCAAACTTTAAAAAAGAAAAATTAACCGGGTAGTCATGAAAGTGTCTCAAATTTGGGTTCTATGCCTTGTTTTTAAAGTTACTCAGGGTATATATACTCCTTAGTAATAAGTAAAATGAACTTCTCGTATAATATGTTTCGTAATGTTATTTATTGCTGCCGTCAGCATGATTTGTAAATAGCTAAGACATAAAAGACATTGGATTACTATAATGTTTGCTCTTTAGATGAACTACTTAAGCGTGCTCCGCTTTAAATTATTCTTATTATTATTTCCACCCAGTTCCCCCTCTTAGTTTTTTGAAGACCAGTGTTGTCGGTTGTGTGCTGTTTAGTAAAGGGTCAGGGAAATGGCTTCTTAACGGTAACTATAAAACTGCGCACAACTCAGCCGTTAACAATTAAATCGAAAGTAAAATTTGGGAAACAGTGAAATACTCCGACAATTGTGGCAAAAGGTCTTTCGCTATGCTGAAACAAATGGCAAAAACAAACAAAAAAATAAAAATAAAAATTAATGACTGGTGTTCTCTTATTACGCTAAATGGCAGTTTTTGTAAGTAAAGACCCCCCTACTGTGTCCCCACGTGGGGGTGAGGCGCTGGTAAGTACTGGAAATAAAAGGACGTAGAAATAATAGCAGCTAATAAAGCCAGCCCTATTTCTATCCCCCTAGGTCCGCCAGAGAAATCCGTTTAGAACTTTTGGACTTTTCTGAAATTGCTCTCTCGAAAATTTCCAAAATGTTTGATCTTGAAAAGGTTAACAGTGGCGTATCAGCTTTTCAACTTTTCTTGTTTACACGTGCTTCCTCTGACTTCCTTACTGCATCAAAACCTTTTGACGATTTATCGATGATTTACAAATTTTCATGCGCGTATATTACGCCCACGTTTTATATTTCTGGGTTTTACCGCATCGTGGGCGTTAAAAGGGCTGATTTTATCACAGGGCCTTTTAGTGACACATAAATAAGAGCTGCTGCTATTACTATAGTCCGGGAAATGTATATTTTGATTTTGAAATTTGCCCTCTCAGGGTGTTGTTAGCCACCTTCTGACGCCGAATCTTTTTACTTCTTTTAATTAATTGACGTCATATAGATAAAAATCAGTTATTACAAGTGGGTCGTTGTTAAAATGTATGCATGATTCCTGCATACAACTGATGAAGAGATTGTAGCTATAGGTTTCAAAAATGAAAAAGTTTGCGACTTGTGAATGTGACAAACTTTTCAAGTTTCGTCAGCGAAATGAATACAACCAGTGTGATTCTGTCAGGATTAAAGAAAATTTCACAGTTATATGTAAATATTCTATATTGCTTTTATGGAGCACTGCTCGCCATGTGTAGAGATAAAGAGACTGTGTGATTATGTCGAGTCAACATTTTTATGTTTTTTATGTAGAGTGAATACAAACATTTGCTTTTTCGACATTGACGAATGCCTTTTATAGCATCTTTTTACCTCTGTTCCTTTAAACAATGTTATCAAAATTATATATTGAAAATAGACAAACTTTTGAATTAACGATTCGGGTGGAACGCGCAGAACTGTTTATACTGCTAGAAACAGAATAGATTTTTAAATTAATTTGACAATTTGTTTCAAACCAATTTTGGATTAAAAAGTGTGGGGGGGGGGGGGGGGTAGAAAGAAATCTGACTCCTGTAAAATCCAAGACATAATATATTTTCTTACCGGTTATTCGTTCTGAAGAAGAGATAACAAAAGGACGAAAAGATTGGCCACTGAATCAATTGTGGTAGTTGAAGTATTTCTGAAAGTCTACTTTTAGAGACGTCACAAGAGAAATCTCACCCTACTCACCCATTGACTTTTAAAGAAATATTTCCAATAACTAATTTTTGCAAATTTTGGTTTTACATAGACGTCAACATGTAAGAAATAATGCTATGTTGGAAATTTCACGCGAAGCTTTCCGCTCGTGTACTAAACCTATTATCAAACCCAATTTTATATTAGAAGTAATTCAAGCTTCGAGACTCAACCGAAATAATAAGGTTGTCATTTTGGAGGTTGATAGATCTGGAAAATTTCCTATTCTTAACCTTTTTATCTTCTAAGTATTTGATTTGTTTTTATTCCAACTGTAAAGTAAAATATTTCGTAACGGTATTTAACTAAAAACTTTATATAAAGAAATTTTAATAAGATTTGGCTACTTAAACATATCATTTGAAGGATTTTTTTTTCGTTAAAATTCAATATATTCTCCACAAATCTGTTTCATGTACAGCTTCTGCGATATGTGTTTTTCAACTACAATCATAACCAGATTGTTCCATGATTGCCTAAAAAATTGATATTCAAACAAATATTACATACAGTTTTGAGTTCAAATGGTTGATTTGTAGTTAGCTACAACTCCGGACATAAATTTGTGGAACGGAGCGTCCTCATTTCGCAGATCAGCACAAGCAAATGGGAAAGCCGTTTCTGTATAAATAACACGCACTCCAAACTTGTCCAGGATGACTTGTCAGTGCTCACGTTTACAACTGGCTTAATTTTGATCTTAGTTACTTAGTTAAATTCAAAATCACAAACGGCATTAAATTTTGCTGACCTCTCGAGCCGTGGAGCCGTTTTTCCTTAAAAAATTAAGCATTTTTGACTTTGTTTACTTTGACTACATTGCTACCAAAGTAAAACCTTTGTAGCTTCCTGGTTGAGGAGTACTGGCCAAGTGATGCTTGTTGATATTAATATGTTGTCTCCATAATATAGACTGTAAACAATAGTGAATGTTCTTGGTGGGGCCTCAAGTGGTTGTGCAGTTGTGTTGATATCCAGTTGTGTTGTTGTGTTACGGATCAAGTTGTGTTGTTGTGTTCCTGCTGGTTGTGTTTGTGATACCACTGAGTAATCAAGTGAGACAATCAAAGTAAGTCATTATTGTTACTTAACAAATGGTAGCAGAGGAATAATGGCTTCAAGAAAAGATTACAAGGCCCCGCCAACGTTAAGTGAGGACATTTCATATGAAAACTAGAAAAAGGAGATAAAAATTTGGCAAATTTTTACAAAGGTTGATAAAAAGAAACAGGCTGCTGCTATTTTTCTTACACTTGAAGGTAAAGCTAGAGATGCAGTTCTTGAAATGAACATTGAGACTCTTAATACAGATAATGGTGTTGATAAAGTAATAGAAACTCTTGACAGCTTATTTAAAAAAGACACGTTACAATTAGCTTTTACTAACTATATAATTTTGAAAAATTTTGCAAAACTGAAGAAATGACAATGAAACAATATGTAATTGAGTTTGAACGCTTATTTTAGCATATAAACTTTTGGTAAACACAAGACTACCTGAGCAATAAGAACGACTGGTAAAAGCAACTATTACTGAACTCGCATTTTCCGGAATGAAAAATCAACTGAAGAGGATCTTTGGTGATATAGTTCAACAAGATAGAGTCAATGTAAATGATATTAAGTTAGAACCGACTTATCATGGCAGTCGTCAGTATTTTAGAGGAAGAGGAAGATACTTTAGAGTTACGACCAACTACACAAGACCTACTGCTGACAGAAATAGTAAAGATAATCGTCAAAGAAATCCTGTTGATATGAATGGAGAAGTATCGAGATGTAACATTTGTGGATCTGTGTTTTATTGGCAAAGAGATTGCCCAGACTCATACGAAAATAGAAAGAAAAAGAAAGAGACATTGAATGTAACATTGTATACAGAGGTAATGGATGTATTTACGGGTGAAACATTGAGCGCTGCTGTTCTGGATTCAGGCTGTTCAAAAACTGTTTGTGGAGAAAGTTGGCTGAAAGAATATTTAGAGACATTGAGTGATAATGAACTTAATCATGTCACAGAGTCACAAAGTAATACAATATTTAAGTTTGGAGATGGAAATGAAATGAGATCTATTAAACAAATGAAATTGCCAGCCAGAATTGGAGATACTAATATCAATATTGTAACAGATGTTGTGAAAGGAGATTTGCCACTACTTTTTAGTAAAGATGCCATGAAGAAAGCAGGCACAAAAATTGATTTTTCAAAGCACACAATAGAAATTCTGGGAATGAAGCAAAAGGTGTTTCTCAAATCCTCAGGACACTATTGTATCCCTTTAGGCAAAAGAAAATTTGAATTTGATGATATTTCAAGTGTGTATGCGGAAGAAATAGTTCTGTATTCAAAGAGTTTTGCTATGCAAAATGAAACCGAAATATTAAAAGACATTGTTAAACTTCATAAACAATTTAGTCATCCGCCACCAGAACGTTTAAAGAAGTTACTTCGGGATGCAGGTGTTGAGGATAAGAAGTTACATACATTGATGGACCATATATCACAGAAATGTGAGACATGTTTCAAGTACAAGAAACTATCCCAAGACCTATGGTGGGTTTGCGTATGTCCAATGACTTTAATGACTGTGTAGCAATGGACCTAAAAGAGTGGACAGATGGCAATACAAAAACATTTTTTACATTTAATTAATAATTTTACAAAGTATAGTGCTGCTACTGTCATACATAACAAACATAATCCTAAGTGACTCTATGCAGCAGGTCGGAGAATCTGTTTCTACATCTGCTTTTTCTTCAAATCCTCTTGCTACTAACCTTGCTTTAAATTGATCAAACCAGACTGGTCACATTTCTTGGTAATCACCCATCTTGTCGATATCAATGATTGCTTAGACACTGGAACCTCTTCATAAACATTGTTTTTGATCCAATTTTCCAGCTCATTCGTTTTTGCTTGCTTAATTAATTCAGTCTCTGTGCTGTCAACTAACAGTATCTCTTCACTGTTTGATGGACTAATTTCTTCATTTATTCTTTCTATTTTTGATATTCCCTTTTTCATATCAATACATTCTGTAGAGCCATCTTTATGGCGAACATTCCAAAAATCTTTATATTTTCCTCCCTGAGCCTTTCCAACTTTTCCAGCTCTTGAAATTACTTCAACTTCTTTTAATTGCAAATCTTCATTTGTTGCAATGCGTATTTTCATCTTTGGTTTTAATTTAATAACATCATTTTCAGCATCATCATTTTTATTGTTAGCATTGACATTCCGCTGTTCGCTTACATCTTTATTGTGTTCCACATTTTCTAATTTGCTTACTTCATCAATAGGATTAATACTATCAAAGTCATCATCTTTTCTCCTCATTTCTTCTTCTTCAATAGTATTTTCAGTATCTTCAAAGTATACATTGTCCTCTTCTAGTGCAACAGCATCTACATCATCCTCATCATTTTCACTGTATACATCATCTTCTAGTGCAAGATGTTTCATAAACTGTTCTGTGTTTGTTTCAGGTTTCGGTGTGTCATCAGAAGCTATTCTCTCTTGACCTTTCTCATGCATTAAATTACATGGATGCACACGAATGTATCGACTTCCATGTTTTACCAAAACTTGCTGACTTTCAAAACCTATAACTGTACCTGGGCCGTGCCAATGTTTGTCGTCTTTTCTCCGATAATAGACTTTATCGCCATTCATGTATTTCACATTTCCAGAAGGTCTAATTTGATGTCTCAAAGCTCGTCGTATCTTTTCTGATGACTCGTTTTCGATATACGCCCGTCTTGCTGCATGCATAGCATTTAAATTTTTCGCTACTACTTGACTAGCAGTTTTACTTTCCATTGCAGGTGGCTTATTTGTCAATATGCATGGTATATTGGGGTTCTTGCTAAAAAATAATTGGTTTGGACTGTAGCCATTGTAATTCGCAAGAGAGTTCTTTGCACTAATTGCCCAACTTATAGCCACTTCTAACTCACAGTTTTGATCATTCATTCATAGTTTTTCGAACAGTCTCTCCAATGATAGCATTATGCCTTTCAACTATTCCGTTACTCCATGGACTCTCTGCAGCAGTAGTTACAACCCTAATGTTAAATTTTTCACAAAAATCAATGAATTCACTGTTATCGAACTCCCCTCCATTGTCAACCATGAACTTCCCTGCACAGCCAAATGTTCCTATCCAGATTTCAAATATCTTTTTGACAATCACTTCTTTTCGTTTGCTATGTATGACAGTAGCAGCACTATACTTTGTATGTCTGTCATGAATTGGACATGCCATTCTATTGACATTAAAGCAGCATTTCTTCAAGGAAAGCCTATTGAGGAAGCCTACAAAGAGGGAACAGTATGGAAATTAAAGACATGTGTTTATGGATTAAACGATGCTTCAAGGACTTGGTATATTAAGTTTTTTGAAGAACTTACCAAATTGAATGTTAAAGTATGTAAATATGACCCTGGTTTATTTTATTGGCAAACTAGCAGGTATTATTTCTACACATGTTGATGATTTTTGTTGGGGAGGGAGCGAATATTTTGAGAGAGGTTATTGAAGAGATAAGAAAAATCTTTGAAGTTGGTGTAGAAAAATCAGTTCCGTTCAAATACCTTGGTATAAACCTCAGTTGTAAAGATAACGAGATACTGTTAGATCAGATATCATATGTAAATAGTATACAAGAAATTTTCCTACCTAAAAGATATTATTGTCCAAATCAGACGGTTTAAGTGATGAGGAAAAGACAAAGATGAGGCAATTAATTGGTCAATTAAATTGGGTAGGTACTCAGACAAGACCAGACATATTGTTTGATTGTTGTCAGCTGATGGGAATTGTAAACAAAGCTACTATTGGTGACCTGACATATTTAAACAAAGTTATATGTAAAGTGAAGAAGAATGATGTTGCACTCCACTTTCCAAGCGTAGGTAATATTGAAGAAGCCAAACTTATTTGTTATAGTGAGGCTTCGTA
The DNA here is from genome assembly GCF_029227915.1 of Hydractinia symbiolongicarpus. Classification (NCBI taxonomy): domain Eukaryota; kingdom Metazoa; phylum Cnidaria; class Hydrozoa; order Anthoathecata; family Hydractiniidae; genus Hydractinia; species Hydractinia symbiolongicarpus. The sequence goes on along the minus strand of NC_079878.1, from coordinate 23,143,345 downwards.
TGGGAATTTGAGTGATGGAGGTTCACAAGGCGGTTATGTTATCTTCCTAAGTAACAAAGATAAGTCAATTACCATCCCCTTAGCTTGGCAGTCAAAAAGAGTTAGACGAGTTATCAAAAGTACACTATCAGCAGAAACGTTAGCTCTTATAGAAGCTGCAGAATCGTCATACTGGTTATCGAGTATTATTCGAGATGTTGTCTTTGATGGCAAAGGACTCCAGATTGCGATGGAATGTTATACGGATTGCAAGTCTTTGGTAGATGCTGCACATTCCAGTAAAGGTATTTTGGACAGAAGATTAAGAGTCGACATTGCCATCTTGAAAGAAATGATAGAAAAGAAAGAAATTTCAAAACTTAGTTGGATAACAACAAAAGGCCATATGGCAGATCCATTGACAAAGAATGGAGCTTCGTCAAGTCGACTTTTGCAAGCAATTGCAGAGGCTCGGCTGTAAGCTGAGAAAGTGAAGAAGTTCGTAAATAGTGTACATATGATTGAGTTGATTTACAGAAAATGAAAAAGACTAATAAAAATGAGAAGACACAGATTCTCACCAACATTCACTAATTGAAGAAAGAGAAGGGAGATTGTTGATATTAATATGTTGTCTCCATAATATAGACTATAAACAATAGTGAATGTTCTTGGTGGGGCCTCAAGTGGTTGTGCAGTTGTGTTGATATCCAGTTGTGTTGTTGTGTTACGGATCAAGTTGTGTTGTTGTGTTCCTGCTGGTTGTGTTTGTGATACTGCTGAGTAATCAAGTGAGACAATCAAAGTAAGTCATTATTGTTACTTAACAATGCTGATTGACCATTTTGAGAAACAACCAAAAAACGGCAATTTAAACAAACATTATTATGTCCAAGTTCAGTTAGCTAGTTAACGAGTACCCCAATTACTTTAAGTTTACATTGAAGCGCTACTTAATTATCCGCCGGCTTAAATTCGTGCATTTTAAAGTTGCGCACCTAAAAGAAATATATTCGCGCGGACTAAAATTCGTGCACCCCATGAGAACTAAAACGCAGTGGGTTGGGCAAGAAAAGGGTTTTTAAAATTCTGAAAATTCAAGTAGACCTTGAAAACCGAGAAATTCAGCGTAAACAAATTATTGAGTAACCTAAATCTCAATTGTTAATTTAGCTAACCTGCATTGTTATAATACAACTAAGCAAATTAAAAAAAAAATTTTAAAAAACTTTATTTTCAAAACTGATGTGGAAAATTCTGTAAATTTCAGGATACAAATCGTGTCATGTATAAACTTGACGATTCGAACATAATAACCTCTAATCGATTTACATTACTTAACAACGCTTTCCAATTCCCAAAAGAGAACTGCAGTGCTGCGTCATTCTTTAAAAACATAGTTGTCACTGCTCGATCCCAATCTTTTGTGTTAATAGACTTCTACTATTGCGCCAGTAATAGAATGAAGTAACCAATTTGGCAAAAAGTGACTTTAAAATGTCTAATATTGAATCTATTTTTACTTCTTCTGACTTGATGCCGTTTTGAATCTGTTTCTTATAATAACCTTTTTTGGTATTGGAACCATTTTTTACTTCTTTTTGCTTCCCCTTTTCTTTTTTACTGCGTCCGTCTGCTTACCTTTAAATACATATGCGACAAGCAGCTACTCTTGATTCTTTTGTAAATCAAGCTCCTTTTTTGTTTTTACTTCATTCGACCAATAGTAAGGTATCTCCGTAACTTAAAACCCTTTAGAAAATGTATGCTTTAAATGGCAGCTGCTGTCTTCGCTTAATACACAAGTTGCACCGGAAGAAATCTGCCCCACATGCTGATTGCGAAAGTTTGGCGATAATCTAAGTATTTAACACCAGGCACACGGTAAAAGAGAGCTCCTTTTCCACGGAAGAGTTTGAAAATTCTGATTACGTTACGTGTTGTAGAAAACGATGCTCCACGAATTGTATTCAAAAATATGAAAGTTTTTCCTAAGGTTTTACGTGGAATAAGATGCTCACAGAAAATCTCCTGGACAAAGTAACAATTTTCAGTTAGTAACTCTTATATGAGGAAAGATTAGATCTCTTTTTCATAGAAAGAAACACAGTTGCCGCTCGATATGTGGAAGCCTGTAGAAGTGGAACTTTCACTAATTGAAACCATTTTTTTGGTGCCCTCAGCCATTCTTCATCCTCGTTACTTAAACTCTCACTCGAGTTTAAAAGCAAAATGATTTGAATGATCCAGTTAGTGAGCTAGGGGCAACTTTAAACAATTGAAGACTTAGAAAGAGTATGTAACCCCTAGCGATTCGACTTCTGAAGATTGTGTATGTTTAGATGATTTTATAGCTGCCACTGAGTCGGTTCTATCTGGAGATAAAATAATCGATATTCTTGCAGCATTGTGGTTGATGATGATGAGAAGGAATACGAAAAAAAAAGACAATGAATGCTTGAAAAGGTATAATTACAGTGACGTATGAAACGCAATCGAGGAATGCCTTTATCGATCGCTTTTAAAGCAGCTTTAAGCTCCATAAAGATTTCAAATTTGTGTTCATGCAAGTTATGCAATTGAGTAGTGACAGTTCGTAGTCTCATTTTTTAGTTTTTGTTCTTTTGTTATATTAGTTATATCAGTTGGTGTAAATTAGTTTATGAACTATGTAAAACCAACTAAAAATAAATAGTAAATAAAAAAAATAAAAAATGTGTCTAGGTTGGTCGAAAAAGAACCGACAAAACAAGTGCCCATTCACGATTTTTTATGCATTGACTAAAGAATTTATTTATTATTATTATTATTATTATTGTTGTTGTTATTGTTGTTGTTGTTGTTGTTGTTGTTGTTGTTGTTGTTGTTGCTGTTGCTGTTGCTGTTGCTGTTGCTGTTGCTGTTGCTGTTGCTGTTGCTGTTGTTGTTGCTGTTGCTGTTGCTGTTGTTGTTGTTGTTGTTGTTGTTGTTGTTGTTGTTGTTGTTGTTGTTGTTGTATTATTGTTGTTATTGTTGTTATTATTATTATTATTATTATAATAAACAATATTTATACAGGATTTTGAACTACTGCTATCATCGTGTGTCCTGTCAGTAAAAATATATAAAAGAAAGAAAAACATAAGCAAAAACTATTTAATTAATTTAACTAACTAACCACTAAACTTAACCAACTGCTTAATTAATATCGAGGAGTAGATTCTTGTGTCTTTATACCAAGTTCATACCAAAAAATTAATTGCGCACAGTCTTAAATAGATTGTTGTTTTTGTTTCAACGGTTTCCCGTGAGTGTTTGTTTATAATATCTGACTTGTTTTAAGCATAAGAATTGCATTTAATACTTTCAGCACATGTTAATTTGTCAAAATTGACATGGGGTCAAAAATGGAGAATCAGCGTCTTTGAAAACACGTAAATTAGGGAAAACAGGACTTTAGATTATAGATCAAATACATTAAGAGGTGTATTCTTCAGATAAAGCCATGCTTCGTTAACCTTTTTTATTTCGTACATTGGACTCCAGTCATGATGTCTAAGCTCCTCGTTCATGTTGTCGCTGTTGTACTTTGCGTAGTTTCTACTTTTTACATTTTTCGGCGGTAACTTATCTCTCTTGATTTTATGCACAAAGCCAAATATGTCGTGGTCACTAATAGAAGTTGGTATTACGTCATTGACATAAGTACTATCCGGGCGAGACGTTAAAATACAGTCAACTAAAGTTTTTGATGTTTCGGTTACTTCTTTTGATTCAGCATAACAATAGATAACATATCATTAAGGAATGTTCCAAAATTACATGGCAGGTATTTCAAACCAGCTGGGGGTCGGTACAATGATCCAACAAGAAATGATTTAGAGTTTTTTTGAAAGATTTCAATCCCAAGTCACGATGTTTTGAGTCAGATCTACGTTTCCATTTGATTCGGTTGGAAATATACATTCCTACTTCTCCGCAAAGTCCATTTTCCTGTTCCGGGAGATAAAAGTATACCCCCGAATATGATAAAGGTCAGGATTCTCTGTATCCGCTTTCGTGTTTATGTGGGTCTCGGATAAAGATAATATGATAATATGCTGAGTCTCAATGTTACCAGCGAGTAGTAAAGTAAGATACGAATGTTAACGTCTTGATCCCAGCATTGATATTTTACCTTTATTAATAACTTTATTATTCCATAAACTTGCTGAAATATATGTTTCTGCACCTGGCATCAGGTGTTTTTCTCCACAATATAAACAATATCTGTATTTTTATCTTTTAAAACAACTAAATATAGCTAACAGTATACGAGCAACACGAAACACGTCTGCTCTTGCTGCCATCTTGCCAAATGTCTTTGAAACAACTGACAACGTATATCCCTCGAAATTAGTTAGGCTGATCACATAAATATAAATTACTCACAAGTTTACATAAATTTTCCAAAATATATCTTTATCCGGCATTACTTGTCCATAGAACTTTTGTATACGCTTTAGATTTTGTGGCTAACTACGTTAAATAATCAAAATAGCACTTTAGCTACTACATACAACTGGTACTTAGCCAGCAAGAGAAATTCAAGCTAGTTGATTAGCTGTTGCTGTTAAGCATAAAAACTTTACAAACTTCTTATGGCTTAACATTTTATATTATTTTTATAATGCTTCATTTTCAGGGCAATGGGTGTAAAACTTCTCCAAACACCCTTTGCTCAGCTCTTCAACTACCTTGTCAAAAAACATCCATATTTACTTTCCGCTCGCAACTTTACGTTTGAAAATCATCCAAGGTAAGGGTCATTTTAATCAACCTAGACCAGGGCTATTACACGGAACCATCCTGTCAGAAAACTATAGGCGTAGAATAACCAGGAGGCGAGGTTGGAGTTTGACTTATCACGGTTTTCGCAAGTCAGTATAGTGTTTAGTTCCAAGATCTTCTGCCTTAAAGGGGATTTTCACGAAGCAAACTGGACGGCGAATTCGCTAGCGAAATGTATTTGAGCATGCGCATTTTTATTTGTTTATATTTTGCTACGAAAAATTCGCTTCGCCGAAAAGTAGAAACAGTTCCTACTTTTGAACGGCGAAATATTTCGCTGTAAACTTTTAACAAATCAGAACGCAATCAGGAAAACTCATTACTGGAAAGAATTTAAAATAGCTGTCTGGTTCTTAATACCCAAAGGACAGACATTCAGTATTTTAAATTCGCCACATGTTTTTTGTCCCACGTGAAAATCAATCCAACTTGGAGGATATGGAATAGAGGTTGCGTGCATATCTTATACATTCTCATCCCCAGAGCTCTTTGAGATAAAACCTCGAAAGTAGTTTATCTCAAAGAGCTCTGGGGTCGAGAATGTATCTTATGTTATGGAAAATAGTTAATAACGGCCATAGTGCGTTTTTTACTGAATTTACTTATTGTGGTTGGCCATCATTAGCCAATGACCTTTTAGAGTGTTATTGTTTTCGCCCATCGTCAGCCATTTTGATCGGCTGCTTTCGGTTCGGAGAAGAGAAGGAAAGTGATCAACGAATTAGGAAAAGAAAGACGACTACATACACCCATTTTCTGGCCTATTCAAGAGGTGTCTACAAAACCATCACACAACCTTCTCTTCCATAAATTTTAATTCAAAATGGCGATGCGTCAACCGGCGTGTGTCATTGACAATGGCACAGGGTAATGTATTTTTTGTGTCTAAATTTTTCAATGTGCTCCCAGTCCCTTCTAGTTATAGATATATGTCAATAGATAGCTATACCCTATTTTTCAGAAACATAGGTAAAAGAACATCAATTTGTTCTTAGTTAAGCAAAACCCACGTCAGGCTAGAAGTTAGAAAATAATAAATTCACCTTCTAGCTATTTATGAAGAGGCCACAGCTGTTTCGGAGCGGACAAAAATGCTACGAAAAAATAATTCGATTTACCCTCTCAGTTAAAATAGGATATCTCAAGAACAAAATAAGATTTTTATATTCTGTAAAAAGAATAATAATCTTAGATAAATTGTCCATATTATTAAAAGAAATTTTTTTTTGGACACCTGTCCGAAATTGGTAAATTTAGGCCAAAATTTCTAAAAATGACTTAAAAATTATCATTTAGATAAATGTCTTCCACAAAATTTCTGGAATAAAGTTAAAAAAACATGTTTTTTATGGTCCACAGGTTAGGTTAAATATCTGGAATGAAAATTACTTAATTTTATTACTGTCCAAAATTGTCCAAAGGGTTATATTTGGGCCAAATGTGAGAACTATGTGAAAAACGGCCTTAAGAGCCTTAATATATGCTTAAAGTTTATTTATTAACTGAATAAAAAACATTGCTTTGGATTCTAAGACCATTAAGGATGATGTAGATGAAATATTAGTCTGTCCGAAATTGTCCAAAGGGTTATTTTTGGGCCAAATGTGTGAAATATGTGAAAAACAGCCTATGGAGCCTTAATGTATGCTTAAAGTTTGTTTATTAACTAAATAAAAAACATTACTTTGGATTCTGAGGCCATTAAAGATGATGTAGATGAAATATTAAACTGTCCGAAATTGTCCAAAGGGTCACTTTTGGTCCTAAGGTTTTTCGGGCCAAATATGTGACATCTATATATTAAATAAAACATCATTCAGAGTCGACGGTTTCAACATTTTAGTTTATCATGCTAGAAGAAAATACCTCAAGTTGTGCATAAATATTTTATTTATTATATATATACAAAGCAATCATTTTGTGTTTCTTTATAAACTGTATAAAATAGCACCCAATCTTGTGTTAAAGCCAAGATTAGCTAGCTAGGTAGCTAAAAACATCTTTGATTTTAACAATTTCATCTTGAGAAAGCCCACCAAAGTCTTAACTAAATAAAAAAAAGAAGTATTAAGTTACTTAGCTACAAAATGCAAAACTGTAGGACCAAAAAATAGCTACTCTTTACAGAAAAATATAAAACAGGAGAAGCAAGATTAAAAAAGATAACAATTATCCACGCTTAAAGTTTTACAAGCTGTAAAACAATTTCTTAAACTTAAGGGTGCTCTAATAGCATAAAAATAATAATAAAATCCCTGCAAAATAAAGTAGTTTCCTGTTTTGTCCCTTACCTCGTGCTCTGCCAAACTTTAGCTAGCTAAAAAATTGCAAAGACACCGTTGTCTCGCTTATTCCAACATTTTCGTAAAATTCCGGTTTCGAACCAGGATTCCCGGGTCGAGCAATCAAGTCCAAGGTAAACACCACGCCGCCGTAATTTTTTTGAGAAAAACCATACCTAACAAAACATTAAATGGCATCGCTATGACTTGCTTAGAAGTTTAGATACTTATTTAATTAGACAGAAAAGGGATCACACTACATCAAATCGCCGTGCACCACTTTGGCAACTTTTTCTCCTCTTTTTTAGCGCCTAAAGAAGACTTTAACTTAAAATTTAAGTAGTTTATAGTTTGCGAGACGAACGGTGCACGGTACCGGCCAATAGAACCATGTTTCCAGGCCCCCCATACCAATTTTCAAGTCCGTAGCTAGTAGCGCGGCGTTGCCACGAGGTTGGAAAGATGGTATACTTTCGCCAAAAATAATGTTTATTTTAATTTTGTGTGTTTTATTCGACGAAATAACTCGAAATCCATAACACACATGTATAACATATTTATATATTAAAAAAGAAGAAAAGTAGGTCGTTTTAATACTTTTTATTTCAGTAAAATTAAAACAATACAAAAAAAGTTTCAAAAACTTAAAAAATGATAAAAATACAAAATTTCAAAAAAAATTGTGGAAGCCATTTTAATTTTGTCCGCGGTTTGACCGTAGCGAAACAGCCGTGAGGCGGCCATGTAAACAATGCGTTTTCCCTTAAATCATAAAGACTACCCTAAAAAATATGGATCTGTAATTGACTTAAAAGTACCTTATTAAGAGAAATAATTTTTTGCAGGAATTAATTTTCATGAATTTCACAAACTTTTGTTGAAATTTTTTATATTTCATAAAATATGCTTAATAAATAAGTTAATGAAGTCACACACATGAAGTAATTTGTGAAGTAATCCCGACAGGTTTTCCATAAATAAATAAAAAACAGGCCATTTCATAAGATTTTCGATGGGCATGCCATAAATTACACGCCTCATGTGCATTGCGTGTGTGATTTTGGAAATTTTTTGCAGAGGTGTAAAGTAAGAACGAAATTTCTTTAACCTGTATACCACACGGGTTATTGTTTTGGTGTGGGAAACAAACATAATGCAAGTTGCACCAGAGTTCACAGCCAGGAATTTAAACACAAGGGTGCCGACTCGCCAAAAACGTATATGTGAGGATGACCGTGGACCGTGTCTGTAACCACCTGGAAAAGCCTGGACCCGTCCGAAAGCGTCCGAAATTCCACTTCCAGTTATACATGGAAATAAATGTTCAAAAAAATGTTGTTTCGGGTTTCTTCGGTCGGAATTTTAAGTTTTTTTAAAACGCCGGAAGTCGTACGACAGCCCATGGTTTTTGCGGCGTTTCCGGCGAGTCAAGACCCTCGTATTTAAACCAGTGTGCAGAAAATTGTAACTGAAGTCATAAATTAAACTTTGTGTATAACTACTTGAGGAACAAACAATATTTGATGTAAATTAAATTACGAAAAGTTAATAGTGGTTATTAACGATATTTAAAAAAATCACAAAAACGCTACTGGATGTAACAAATATGGCCATATTCTTTTACGATATTTATAATAAATAGTTCTATTTTCATTTCGCCTTTTCATAAGTTTAATAATTTGGGATAGCTTTTGCAGACATAGAAAACAGTGATCTGTATGTGTAATTAATCGCATGCCTAAAAATACTGTCTTCTTGTATAGGTTTGTAGCACTTAAAACAAATGTTTTATCCCTGGTGGTCCGAGTGTTGCCAAAATTTTTTAAAAATTGGTCAAAAAAAATCAAGATTATTGCGAAAAAATAGCTTCAGTCACCCGATTTTAAACACAGCTTGAACGCATATTATGATGATGTTTATATACAGCCTTTCTAATTCACGTTGGCATACGGAAAATGCTGACGTGAATGCCAAAGTGATTTAAAAAAAACTAAGTTCATGTTGGCAAAATTTTGCTGAATTCTTTCTTCGCATGTTATAAAAGTGGTTGCTGAGTATTTTGCTTATTTACCCTAAATATAATTAAAGCAGTTTAAATGTAAACAAGCTGGCTTAGAGGGAAAAAGCTTGAATTTAAAAGGCAGTTTGCCGTCAGACACCGAAATAGAAGTTCATGTCACCGTTTTTTGCTGACATAAAATTGTGGATTGCCCAGGTGAATCATAAAATTAAAAATTCATGTTGACACAGGCCTATTCATAGCCAACCTGACCATCCTAGCTAATTCACCGACTCCTGACTTAGGTAACCCTTCTGTCCGTTCCTGGTCTAGTCTGGGATATTGCTACGCTAAAATAATCCCGATCACGGACAGGTCCGGGATTTCACTAGGAACACTTTGAACGGCCCTCAGGGTCGTCCTGTATCTTTAAAACTAACAAGATCGATTTTTTTTTAACAGTAGAATAATTTATCTCTCATTTGCGCCCAATCTGACGATTTTTAAATTCGGCTACCATAAGTTATGCAGATTTGCTTTTCAAGATTAAAACAAAGATGCCGACTGGATTCAGCGCATGCTGTGACTCTGGATCTTTGCCTTTTAGCAGCAGTAATGCATCATTTGACCTCTCTATTAATGAACTAAACCTTGAAGAGGATAGCGATGAGGATGTAGTAGCAAGTGATGATCCAATTAACAGATTATTTGGCCAGAGTGATAGTGAAGACGAAGATTTTTTGGGATTTTCTGATGGTGGGGAAGAATGTGTTGATGAAAGTTCAACTGATAATGATGAATTGGCAGAACCTAGTTGGAAGAAAGCTAGAAAGGAACCAAGCCCTCCTGGTTGGAACATGGGGCAATGGAAATCTGGTGACAAGAAGTTACAAGAGTTGCCCCATTTTGCTGCAAATCCTGGAATAAATGTCGATATTCCTGAGGATGCCGACAAACTTTATTTTTTCAAACTGTTTATCACTAATGAAATTATTTATGATATAACTACTGAAACTAATCGCTATGCTTATGAATTTCTTAAAAAAGCTGGTGATGGTCTTCCTCCCTCTCCAGACCTGGCTAGATGGCCTGTAAATGGAATTTCTACTGAAAAATGTCAAGCTTCTTGGCTTTGACTTTTTATTTTGGCATAGTAAAAAAAGATTTACTAAAGTCTTATTGGTCAACACTACTATTTCTACTCCATTTCCAAGAACTGTCATGTCAAGAATGGATTTTTATAACATGTCTTTCCTTCATTGCTGTAACAATGATGATTATCCAGCAAAAGGTGAACAATCCAAAGAAAAAACTTGGAATTTTAGTGCCAATGTTGCAACAAACATTTGCAGAAGTGTGGACACCAAACCTTTCAAGGTTTGGTGTCCACACTTCTTTATTTCATTCAAGGTTTACAACCCTAACAAACCAGATAAATATGGTATTAAAACATACAAATTGTGTAATTCAAATAATGGATATTGTATCAACTTTGATATTTATGTTGGCCAAGTTGACGATGCTCCGTCCATTTCTCAATATGGTAAAACCTATGACTTAGTCATGCATCTTTTGCTCAATCATCTTGGTAAAGGTTATATTCTGTATATGGATAATTTTTATACATTTCCATACTTATTTTATAACCTTTGTATGCAACACTAAACAGCAGCATGTGTTACCAGTCGACCTTGTAAAGGCTTGCCTGTTCAAATAAAAACAGCAAAATTTAAAAAGAAAGGTGAGTCAATTGCAATGACATACGATAACAAGCTTGTTGCGTTTCGTATCCTAGACCGTAAGCATGTGACATTACTATCCACTGCTTACAACTGCCAACTTAGTTATACTGGGAAAAAGCATTGGCAAACCAAGGAGAAAATCGAGCGTCCTGATATCATACGTATGTACAATAAATATATGAAAATATATATACGATCAACTGCTACAGTGTTCTGCATTTTCACGTCAAAGCCTCAAATGGTGGAAGAAAGTCTTTTTTCACCTAATTAATTTAGCAATGGTGAATACATTCATCCTATACCGTGAATGGAAAATGGCAAGTAATGATAATGTAATCAGAAAACGAATTTCCCAAACAGACTTTCGAGTAATTGTGCTTCATAAATTAGTGGAAGAATCTACTAATGCTCTTGCTCCACCATGTGCTCCTGTCAATTTTAATTCTAATTCTTTAGAAATACACAGACTTTCTGGTACACATTTCCCAAAAAAAATATCTCAAGAAGGAAAGAAAACCAGAGTTAGTGGATCATGTCGTGTATGTGTTTCCGCCAGAAGGGAAATGGATCAGCGAAATAATACTCCTAAGAGAAAACGACCGGGAAGAGAATCATCTTATGCGTGTGACAAATGCTTTACTCCACTCTGTGTGGAACCTTGTTTTATGCTTTATCATAATTATAAAGATTTCATTAGTGAATATATTCAAATGATGTCTGAATAGAGAACTGAGAAACCGATAACGTTTAAGTATATACATTATGTTTTATATATCTCAAAATTATGTTTTATATATTTGATAAGAAGTTACTCTTACATTCCTTTTATTTGCTGGCCTAAAGCACTAACTAAGCATAGGTTGGGGTCCAATAAGAACAATCTAAGCATGGCTAATAGACAGATTGCCAACTTTCCTTTTATATACTTACAATTTATACGAAATTGTCTATTACCGGAGTCGAACCGGGACTTAGATAATGCTTTATGACCATTCTTAAAAAAAGAGAAATACCTTACATGCATTTTAAACATAGTATATGCTTTAAATTAGTTGTTAAGATTTATTTTAATATTATCAAATTTACGAAAAATGTGCTAAAAACGCCTGGGATCTGGGATATAATGTGTTAAAAAATGCCTGGGACGAGAAGGGTTAAAAACTACGCAGACATAAATCTCTTTTGCCTGTCCCCTTCGTCGAGCAAGTCTGCAAAACTGCACTTGCAGGCAGAAAAGACAATTTATCATGGATTTAATTGTAGATAATTCCTTCATTTGACAAAATAATTGAAACCAATAGCAGGCCCAAATTTAATGGATTATTTTCTTTATGCCGCAACTGTTATTCAAACAATTTTAAAAATGAAACCCACGTGCGGTATAATTTTTTTTCTGTATAAATTTTATGTACCTGACGTGTACCTATTAAAAAGACATTTTATTTATTAGTTTTATTTAAACCAGGTGGATAAATTTTTTTTTAATTTGAAAACGAAGCATATTTTTTCCTATTTGCTTGTGATGACCTGAAAAATAAACATTAAATTTATGAAAACGACAGTATAGTCATGCATACTTTAATTGGAGAAACTTTCGCGAGAGAAACTTTCGTGAGAAAAAAAATTCGCGAAATTTTTTGGATAAACTTTCGCGAATGAAGAAATTCGGAAAATTTTGCGAGATTAATATTCGCGAATGAAGAAAGTTGCAAATTTTTGCGAGTTAAACTTTTGCAAACAAGAATTTTTCAGTTAAAAAAAACTTCAACACTCTTAGCATAATTGAAAATGTTATAAATTTTCTTTCTTGAGATAAGATTTCTAAGTATTTTGTGCGTTTTTGGTGAAAAATGATAAAATAGCTTACTGGATTAACTTTCGCGAATGAAGAAATTCGGAAACTTTCGCGAGATAAACTTTCGCGAATGAACAAACTTGCACATTTTCGCGAGATAAACTTTCGCGAAATTGGCAAAAAATCGCGAATTCGCGAAAGTTTCTCTTGCGAAAGTTTCTCCAATTAAAGTACTATTTTGGACATGTAGAAAAGGAAGTTAAGATTGAGAGAGTCGCTATACCAGTAGACGCTCGATCATCGTGTTTGGGGTTCACGATTAAAAATGTCCCCCACTTTTCTACTGCAAAATGAATGCTCAACAAAGATTACCTTAATGCCCATATTACATGCGTTTTATAAAATGGCGAATGAACTGTTTTGCACGATGGGTGAAAAATAATCACACCAAATATCTTTTCAGTTTCACTCAAAAGACCAATCAATTCTTGAGAAAAACGCTTACACTTATCTCAAAATGTTAATATTTACGCGAGCAATAGAATGCTCGGGTAATGAGCATTTACGCGAGCACTACGCGGAGCAATTGCTCGCGACTCATGGCCAGGCCTGTTGACAATTTTTTCCAACATGAAATGGCTGACAAATCTTTAAATGCCAATATTTCTTGAGAATGAAAAGAAGTTTTATAAAAAAGTCCAATATCATTTTATGCCTTAAAATAAATTTTAACTAATATAGATCTTCCAAATTAATCTTTGATGTTGTTGTTTTTTCAGGTATACTAAAATGGGTTTTGCTGGAAACACTGAGCCTCAGTTCATTATGCCATCAGGTATTAGTAGGAATGTTAATTTTTACAATTGTTACTACCATTGGCTATTCAATTTTGTTGTAGTAATTCCTTTTTGAGTAAATATTATGATAAAACACTGACAAACTTGCTTGTTTTAGCCATCGCTGTCAAACAAAGTGCAAAAGTTGGAGGAAAATCAACTTCATTCAAAGGTGTAGAAGATTTAGGTCAGTCTATATTCTTTTGAACTGTTGCTGTTGTATTTATATAAAAATGTTTTATATGCTATTTAGAAAGTGTCAGTTTTCTGCTTCAATTTGACATAAAACGCCTTCCTATAAAAGGGTTAGCCCACAAGCTCGATTAGTCGAAGGCAACTCAACTTCCAAATTTCTTTAGTGACCTAATTGATAACAAATTCAGTAGCTTTTATCATCTACTTTGTTTTTATGATCTATGCGTGTTGTAGGACCAGGTTTCTCATTTTGAACAGTTCTTTTTACATGAAAATATACAAATTTTAAAAAATATACTGGTCAATACTTTTAAGATTAGTAATGACGTGCAGTTTAGTTATTCTGCATAGTCTTCTATTTTTTATTTAGATTTTTTTATTGGTGACGAAGCTGTTGATAAACCAAATTATGCCACCAAGGTAAAACTCCAGTAACAGTTTGCTTTCTAAATGATGACTCCTGTTGCCCTTATAAAGGGTTTTGTGCTACATTAATAATAATTGCCAAATTTTTTCCTTTTAGTGGCCCATTAGACATGGAATTGTTGAGGATTGGGATTTAATGGTATTCCTAACTCTTTTATTTTATTCATGTATTTAATTTCTTTCCTTCTGTTGTGGTTGTCGATTTATATGCACATAATTTTAATTTCAGGAACGTTTTTGGGAACAATGTATATTCAAATACTTACGAGCTGAACCTGAAGACCACTACTTTCTTCTCACTGAACCTCCACTAAACACACCTGAGAATCGGGAATATACTGCTGAAATTATGTTTGAATCATTCAATGTTCCTGGGTTATACATTGCTGTGCAGGCTGTCCTGGCATTAGCTGCTTCTTGGACTTCAAGACAAGTTGGTGAACGAACTCTAACGGGTACTGTTATTGACTCGGGTGATGGTGTTACTCATGTTATCCCAGTTGTAAGTGTCACTTTTTATCTCTTTTTGCTCATCATATTCGAGCCAATTTACAATGACTTATTTTTTTTTTTAGGCGGAAGGTTATGTTATTGGAAGTTGCATCAAACATATACCAATTGCTGGCAGAGACATTACTTTCTTCATTCAACAATTATTAAAGGAACGTGAAGTTGGAATTCCACCTGAGCAGTCCATGGAAACTGCCAAAGCGATCAAGGTGCCAAGAAATATTTCAAAAAAATATTGTTTATTTTGTTCTTCAAGGCATTGTAGAAGGGAGAGAATAAGCATTTCTCTCAGGTGCATCAGTGTGATGCGTATTTTTAAAGCGTTTAGGCAACACAATAAAAAATAAATTTAATCATCCAAACGAACTTGTTTTTAGAAGTGTAAAAACGTGGTCTAATGCAGACACCACTGTTGTAGCACGGTGTTACGTTATATGTTTTGATTTCATAGGAGCGTTTTTGTTATACTTGTCCCGACATTGTCAAAGAATTCACCAAGTATGATGCAGATCCTGGCAAATGGATCAAACAGTACGAAGGAGAACATAGCATCAACAAAAAGGTGTGTATATGAAAGTTTTTAAACAAATCCTTTAACTTATGATTTGCAATGAATATTACAATGGTAGTTTTATGTCCTGTTTTTTTTTTCTTCTAGAAATTCTCCGTTGACGTTGGATATGAAAGATTTTTAGGTCCAGAAATCTTTTTTCATCCCGAGGTACTTGCAGTTTTAACTTCTGATATCGGCTGTCGTTCAGTGTTGTTTGTATCTTCTTCAATTTGATGTGTATATATACTTTTTTCAGTTTTCCAACCCTGACTTTTCCACCTCCATATCAGAGACAGTAGACAGTGCTATTCAACATTGTCCAATTGACGTCCGTAGAGGTCTATATAAGGTAAAGTTTTCTTTAGTGTAGCACTTGCCACTTATTATTCTGTTTATTCGCAATATTGACAGTTAATTAATAATAAATTTTTGCAGGATTTAATTTTAATAAGAACTTTTAAAAAGAAAATGCATTTTTCTTCATGCGTTGTTTAAGTTAAAGAAATTTTTTTCAGGGCGTTTTTAAACCAATTAGGTTTTTAATAGGGTGTTTGTTTTTGCCTGTCTAAGTCAAATGGGTACTGTGAGTACAAGGCTGAATTCCCATTGATTTTACTACCAGTCAACAACTAGTTACTCTGATTTTTTGTACAAAATTATTTTCATTCAGAATGTAGTACTATCTGGAGGATCCACTATGTTCCGTGATTTCGGTCGTCGGCTGCAACGAGATCTAAAACGTGTTGTAGATTCAAGATTAAAATTGAGCGAAGAGCTTAGTGGAGGAAGAATTAAGGTGAGATAATCAG
Source organism: Hydractinia symbiolongicarpus (assembly GCF_029227915.1). Classification (NCBI taxonomy): domain Eukaryota; kingdom Metazoa; phylum Cnidaria; class Hydrozoa; order Anthoathecata; family Hydractiniidae; genus Hydractinia; species Hydractinia symbiolongicarpus. Next base: position 23,127,410 of record NC_079878.1, on the reverse strand, counting down.
TTGATGGTGTCTAGTAAAAAAAGTTTCGTTGTTCGTTTCGATATTATGTTATAAAAGTTTCTCACCTCTTGTGAATTTGTGTATTTAAAAAAAGTGGGAAAGGTGAGATCAATATGAAAGGCACATTTTTATTGTCATTGAGAACATAACAACCTGATCTATGTCTAAAAAGAAAACTTTAAGTTTTCCATGAATGTCGTAATGAACGCAACTGGTAGCGTTTGAGTGTGGGCGCTTAATATTCTCAATCTTCTGTACATTAAACATGGCATGCTCTGACTTTTTATTGGTTATGGAAAAAATGTACTAAGCTATTACCTCATGGTTACTGTTTTTAATATATTTCAAGTTACCTGACAACATTCGAACTACCAGATAATCGGGAATTTGGTTAACGAGTTCCTGATGTTTAATATATTTCCGTTTACCTCTAGCCAAAACCAATTGAATGCCAAGTTATTACTCACTCAATGCAGCGTTACGCAGTCTGGTTTGGTGGTAGTATGTTGGCCTCTACAGTAAGTATACTGAGACTACATTTGCGAAGGTTTTGAACTGTCTTTATATACTAACAGTGTTTTACCTGATTGGTAAAAAGTATGAAATATTAATTAATGTGAAAAAATTGGTGTACGCCTTATTGTAACACGGCATTTAGAAAGCTATTCTTATAATGGCACCATAAAAATGCAAACAAATTAAATAACAGAGCTCTAAAGATTATTGTAAGTCGATCACCTAAAGGATTAATCAAATTCAAAAAATTCGGTCGTACCTTCAGGGGATTAATTCTTGCGGGAGATATTTTGTAAATAAAAGCGATTAGGAAGTTATCCAATAATTTTCGCGAGAAATAATTTTAGAGAAATTGGCAAAATTTGCGAAAATTAAAGGTAGAATCGAATCTTAGCATGCTCAGGATGGATTTTTAGAAAGGGGGACCCGGTTCAATTTTTTCAATGTAGGACATTTTAAAACGTTAAAAAAGCAGAATTCAACGGGTCTTTTAAACGCGAATGGATACAGGGATGTGCTTTTTGAAACGTTAAAGCAACAAAATAGGAGCCAAATTTATGTAAGAAGGCAATAAATTCGAAATAACTTCTTCTATAAGCCAAAGTATGTAATCCAAGATACCAAAAGACGCTTTAATCTCAATTAATTAGCAATTGTATACTTCTAATGTACTCCTCTTTTAAAACCATTTTTTGTCCACATAACTATGACGTTTCTTCCGTTTTGTAGCTGTAGTTAATAACTGCAACAACAATGGATTCGCAACCGTCTTCATCCTCTGATGTCCTTTTGTTGAAAGAAAAATAGCAAAAATCTGTTTTCCTGTATCACCAGTCAATATTCGATTTTGTTTATCAAACTCGACAAGTTTGTTTTATGAACTAAAGTTTAAAACCAAACCATCTTGAATTCTTTTTTTTCTGTCTTGGTGACTGTTTAACAAATAAAATAAAATAGCGGAATTAAAGAAATACAAATGGGATGGAAAAGGGGTCGCAAACTGCGCCAACATGTTCGGTAAACAATTTGGCACTGTTTAGGGCTGGCTTTATATGACTTTAAATTTGTTTTATTTGTTTAAGAAATTTTATTTTTCGGATGGGGTGCAGTCAGGTAATAAAACATGGGAGAACCTTTTCTTTAAGGCACAGAGTTTCGTTTCGGCATTATATTTTTGCGGTACTTAATTTGAAATATTTTTTTGACTGAAGTACTAGTTTAGCAAAAAACATATACCCTGTTATGTTCAATGTCTATTTCTTTGCATTTCAGCCTGAATTTTACCAAGTATGCCACACGAAAGCACAGTATGATGAATATGGTCCAAGTATCGCACGCCATAATCCTGTTTTCGGTACAATGTCTTAGTGGAGGTGAATATTAAAAAGAACATATAAATAATTCATAATAATAAAAGGAGAGAAGAAAACTTGGAATACGAAACTGAAAAAAGAAGAACCAGCTAATTTTTATGGAAAATGGATTTTTTCTGATTTAATGCACACTAATAGGAAAATTATTTTTTTTATTTGAAGGAAAGAGGGTTTTTCTCAATGTTGTTTCATTTATTGTTCTCTCTAAAATTTTGTAACTTATTCGCGTTTTGTTAAATTTTTTGATAGAATATTTTATATAGGACTTTATTTGTTCAGCCATTTGTCGTTACTAGTGACAATGCATTAACGAAGTCGCAAATGCCATCTGGCGCTACACACAGTGTTACGATTCATTAGTCTCAATTGGACGGAAGTGTTCTGTAAAATATGATTAACGATAGGAAGTTGTGATTCACCGTATATCTGTAAGAAAATGCTACGTCTTTATCTTCTTGTGTCTTGTGTATTCTACAATCACCTTACATGTAATGAAACACGCTTTACAAGCGAAACAAATTTGACGTTTCACAGCTTATTATTTCACAGTTATTATATCACAGTAAATTATTCTAAAAAGCCAAAGTTTTTTCCTATGTTTTTGCCAATCCGAGTTTCTTTTACTTAGTTTTTAATGCACAAATTTGGTAAAAGTCAGAAAACGGATAAAATATTGGGAAAATGTTGTTTCGTCATTATTAAAGTTTGGTGCCGCAACAGAACCTAGACCTTGATTTGACTATTACCCGGTTACATCATCCTTCAACATAAAACGTACATTGTCGGTAAAAAAGTGGGCAAAATATAAAAGTAGGAGGAAGAATTCACTTCACATAAAGACGGGTTAGAAATCAAGCTGTTTTCACATTTTAACAGTCCAGTGTATCTCCAAGAGAATGGAAGAAATTGATTGAAAGCAATAATCTCGATTGGCGGATAATTTTCAGTTGTACTTTAGTGATGATGAGATAATGATGATGATGATTGAGGAGATGATGATGATTATGAAGACCGTGAAGAAGATAACTTCGAACAAAATAAAGAAATTAAAATTAATGCGTATTTTCTCGGTTGTTCCATTAATGCCCCTTGGCGTGAGGCAAGATTTCGGCTTAGTGAAATAAGGGACGGCAATAAAGCAACCTAAGCTAAATTAGGGTCGGCGTAAGAAGGGTCAACAAGGCATGTTTCCGTAAAAGTTTAACCGGACTGAGCGCTCAGCACAGGTAAACTGTGTTTGCGTAACACCCTTTGTCAAAAAAAAGTATGACAACTCCGGTTTATTTAATAAAAACACAGGAAACAGCCTGTCGCTACTCCATCCAGCTCAAGCATTCACCCAGCAATTTTATTGTGAAATTTGCAAAGTTTAAGAAATATTGTACGCAATAATTTACGAAAAGGTTTGAACATAATTACATGAATAATAATACTTAGTTAACCTCATTATCATTTATACCAACGAGGATATTTAAACCTCTTTGTTGAAAGTCATAGCCCTTCTTATGGTAAAAATAAATAAAACGAAAGAAACTTTTTGTGTTAAATACATTATAGTCCAACTGCTATCTCAATTAATCCGGAATGGAACTACAGCGCATACCTTATCGCTAAAAAAAGTCGGCAAAAAGTGACTAAATTTTGGCTAAGCGACTAATATTTTTTGCTGACTAAAATTTTTGTCGACTTTTTTATTACCGACCAAACTTTTTTGCTGACATTTTTTTTCGATTTAACTTTTTTTCCGACTGTTTTTCCGAGATTACCTTTTTGCCGTTTTTTCTTCCATGTTGCTAATTTTTATCAGTTTTATGCAATTATTCTTTAGTAGTAACTAAACTCAAAAAGTTAGTCAACCAAAAGTGACTAAATTCAAATATTTAGTCGGCAAAAAGTGACTAAATTTTGTCCAAGTGACTAATATTTTTGCCGACTTTTTATTTTTGCCCACTAAAATAAACCATAAAGACTACATTTTATATTATGAAAAAATTTTGTTGTTAATTTTAACAGAACATGGAGGTAAGAATTTTTTTTAAACGAAATACGCAACAGTCAAGTTGTTTTTTGTGATTTAACAGCTTTTCATCAATAATTTATTGCAAAGCCAATCAAAAATGCAAAAAAGGTTTAATAATAAAAAATACAGAAAAGTTTTAAGATATTTGATGGGACAAATATAATCACTTTCTTATGCCACAGATACCTTATTCCATAAATTTAACGAGAAATTAATGCGAATTAAATTAACGATCACGAAATTAACGCGGTTCAATAAAGTTATTTAAAAAAAAACATTAAATTAACGGGGTTGAGCAAGGTTGTTTTCAAAAATGCATTTAATTAACGCGAATTTAAGAATATGCGACACATACGAAGCAAAAATTACGGCAACAGTCAAATCCACGGTTGTGAAGCAATCTCCTCTATTACAAGCCGGTTTAGAAATCAAAATAATTTTCGTTGAATTTGGAAAGACAATGTTAAAAATTTTAAAACTTTGAAAGAAGAAGTGCCTTTAGTTAATTCTTCACTCATAGTATGAAGATGATACCAAAGCTATTTAAAAAAGATTTCTGAAAACAAAAACACCGTTAAGCTATCGTCCAATGAGGAGCTCGGGTCACAATCAGTAAATAAATAGTTCTCTGTGCAATACGCATCAGTTTTTTTTCTGTCAAACTTGACGCGTTGGAACGTCAAAAAACTGCGGAAAAGCTTCTTTGAGAGCATAAGACTTTGCGGAGTTTTTTTAGCAAATGGTTACTTTTGAATACTTTTTTCGCGAATGTTCTACCCTAGAAAGTATTATCACTAAATCAGGACCAATAATAATCCTAAACATTTTTATCAATGTAAACACTAACGTCGATCTTTGTCGGTGGCCTGCTGATAAATCTGTGGGTTCGGCCGTCCTTCTTTCTCGTAAAACCGTTGCACGGAAATAAAATAAAAATAGTCGTTAGTTCGGATACATGTCGCACTTGTTCTTCCGTGCATAAATACTTCGTTCGTTTGCTCGTAGCACAAAAGCGCGGAAACAGACACCAAGTATTATCATGCACCTCAGGCGGGAGCGTATGACGAAATATTTTTGGATATTCGTGCAGTCGTTAGCCGAGAGTCAAACATCTCAGCAGATATCCGACTTCAATTATCTGCTCGAGATGTTCGACAGATTGAAGTGCTAATGTTTTAGAACAACAAGAAACAAGAACAATAAAAAAGACAAAAACAAAACAAAATAAAACATGAAGAGGTGTTTTTAAACTGTACATTCAAACTATAAAAAATTTTTGTAACCCATGTGTTGGAAATTGTTTAAATGTTATTCTGTTATAGTTTAAAAAAATTGCTGATTGTGTTAAACAAAATGAATTGTTTTTGTCATCTCATTCCCTTCCAATGGTGCATGATAAAACAGATATTAGCGCGGCAAAATCGGATAACGTCATTATTTAGTCTCGCTTTGTTGATATTAATGCAAGATAATGAAGATGATAAGACCGTGAAGAAGATAACTTCAAACAAAATAAAAAAAATGAATATAATTGGTCTAGATGATCAAGAACCTCATTGGTTCTATCTCTCATGTGATTATGGTCGAACTGTTCATGCAATCTGAATTAATTGGAAACGTAACTATGGCGCATATGTACGTAGCTATTGCGCATGTCTAACAAGTTATGACGCATGTGCAGATTTCACCATTCCGAATATGAAAAAAGTTAGCACGACAAATTTCTTTGCGAATTAAAATCTCATTTCCTGGCCTTGTAAAGGTTGCAGTAAAGAAACTACTATTACTAACTAGTCGATAAAGCCCGTGGAGAAATCCACTTAGGCAAAAGGTCAATGAAAAAAAGTTGTTTTAGATGTTTCGCTGACGTCAGCAGTGCAGTGCAGATATAAAAATTCGCGAAATTTGTTTATTCTTTGTCTGTAATGTGTAGAAGTTGAAAAGCTGGTCAAAATAATGTACAGGATCATATGTTCTTGACAAACGCCCAAGGAGATATCAGGGATTAGAAATTTTGCTGACGTCAGCAATGACCCGTCAAAACCTAAAATATTTTTTTTTGAATTTGTATACCTGTTGCTTTCATCGTATAGATCTTGAAACGCTGATTAAGAAAATGTATAGGATCGCGTACTGTTGATAAACGGTTGAGATATTACGGTTTGAAGGTGTTTTGACGACGTCATCAACCTGTCCATTCCGAAACGGATTCGGGGACCAAGGTTTGGAAAAATTACCCAAATTGGTTCTAGGTGGTCCCTAGTTACCCATGCGGTGAAAAATCACTGACGTCACCACCTTTTTTCCATGTTATTTGGTCTCAAAGTTTTAAGTGCACTGTAATGGCTTCCTTAATTTAATATAGGATATTGACGTTAAAGTAGTGTTATTGACGTCGCGTCGTAACGTCGTAAAATTTAACATTTAAAACATACTTTTTTCGGCGACATCAAAGGAAAATAACGATATCCACTATGACTGTCACAAACACTCCGTATTATTATATAAGACTAGCCGAATTCCCGTGGAAAAATCCACTGAATCTCTCATTGGATGCATGTAAGGGATACCAAACAAAAACATACAACATAGTAATTTGAATTTTTAAAACTCACAATCCAATCTCGGCTCTTTGTCTCTTTTTTATACCGGGAAGGCAAAAAGAGAGAAAAAGACCCCTGGGGTCGGGGTTGCTCACAATCTGCATTACTCTCATTGAAACTAAACGTTTGAAAATGCAAAAAAAAAAAAAAGAAAAAAATGAAATAAAATAAAAATGCAAAATGCCAACACAATCGAAGGTGTCTAATAACCGTTATGTAAAAAGCTAAATCTGCTAAAACTATAAACTTGCTTTGCCATGCCAGAAGTAGCTACACCAGGGAAAACAGTATATCAGACATATAGTATATCAGACAAAAAAATCCAACATATTTCGAATTCATACAAAAAGGTTATTACAAAAATTCCACAATGTACATTCTGCAATGCATCATGCCAAATCAGCTATTCAGTTTACAGCAAACCTCCCAAAATTTTACTCGAAATATAAGAAATCAATAGTTACCAACACATAAAATAGAAAGAAAAAAAAACTTGAATCATTTAGTATATTGTATATCTACCGAAATATTTCAATCCAAAATCTTAAAAGAACAGAAAGAACAGTTTGTCCTATCAAACCAAGCTGATAACCAAGAAAATCACACATAAAATCAAAGAAGATAACAATGCAGTGTTTTCGAATTTAAAAATCGAATATATTTCAAACGATCGTAACGTAACAGATGTAAACATTGATTTCAGTTTAGGCTTTAGGTTTAGGTTTATTATAACGACATCAACACTGAGTCACACAGTCTGTAGTGTTAAAAACAGTAACAACGGAAAAATTACTTCTTGCAGTTTATATATATTCTTCTCTATGATATATACGCTGTTTTATAAGAATAGTGTGTTTTCTTTTCAGCCTCGATGCTCCTAACCTTTTGGACAAATGCTATTCTCATTATTTTCAATATCTTCTTAGCATGACTATGGCCCGAAAATATATAATGGCTTAATAAAATAAATCCTGCTATAAGTTACTATAGTTAGCTAATAAAAATTTCTACATGTAATGGCCTATTGCTTGGACACAAAAAGTGCAGATCGTTTGATATACGATAAAAAAAGTAAACTTCTAATCAATTTTGTGCGTCATACAAATGTTTATATTTAAAACAAAAAATCAAGCTTAGACATATTCTTAGAATATTCTAAACTTCTGACCCATTCTTAGTATATTTTTACAAAATAAGTGCTTAAAGGACATATTTTTCAGCTCAAGAGACAAAAAGAAAGTTAATATTTGAGGGAAAATTTAGCTCTGAAAGAAACGGCTAAAAAACCGTCACGCACCCAAATTCATTTCCCTACTAAATAATCTAAACAACGCATTTGCTTTTAGCGTTAGCGCTCTCTTATAAAACTCCAATCAATTTTTTACTTCGTATACTAAACTTTGCTTCATCCCAAACAGAACGAATTTAAAATGTACAGCTAAAATTGTCTGATGCATTTCCAATCAATTTTTTTTGTGATGTTAAATCATCCTTCGTTACAAATATTTCTAACTAACAACACCAACTTCGTTCGACAACAACAGTTTGTTTTTTACATTTCAAATTCGAATTACATTCATATTTGAATTCGATAGATTTTCTATAAAAGGAAGCAACCTCGGTCCCAGAACACCATAATAAGCTTTAAGCTCATCTTATGATGAGTAAAGGCGGGGGCAAACCAATCCAACATTTCATCCAACATGCAATTTTTGTGATGTTGGATGGAATGTTGGACTGGTTTGAGTCACTTCAAAATTTTGAAAAAAATTGAAATTTTCAAAAAAGAAGAAGTTGGACGATGTTGGATGAAGTTTGATCGCCGTCAAACATTTTATCCAACATTTTCGGCAAGATCAAAGAATTTCTCTACCTGAGTTGCGTGAATTTTCATGCTGAATTGGTTTGGTGGTAATTTTCATCAATTTATCCACCAAAGCCTTGCAACAGCCTTATTATATAGGATACTGCATCACAAGAAATTCTAAACTGAAAGTGAAGTGGTTGAAAAGATTCTCCTGTCGCAAGAAAACAAAGAGTAAGGGCGTAACATAAGCAGCACTGCAAAATTCCTTCCGTCCGCTATTTTGTTTTTCAGGAATGAATGAACTCTTTATCGTTCGAATGTTTTTAAAAGCAGTCCCACAAACCTAAAATCTTGCTTCATCCAACATGCATTTTTTCATCCAACATGGACAAAAAATGTTGGATGAAATGTTTTGGACTGGTTTGCCCCCACCTTAAGCATTGGCATGCCTTGTTTGAAGTAACTTTTTTCAGGATTACTTTAAAAAACAGACAACCTTCTTCGCACCGGTTTCCCTTTTCAGTTGATAAACAAATTGTTTCCGTGAGATACGGCGCTCACATTGTAAACTGAGGGTAAAATTAAATTATTCTATCTATAACGACCCCGTAGGGCTTTCAAAATAAAACAAGAAGCCCTGGGGGCTCTAAGAATTTCCGCGCGCTACCAAAATATTTGATGAAAACCTGCTAATTCGTTGTGTTATTGTGCCAAACATTCGAAGGGATTTGGTGCATGAACCTCTGAAGATAAAGCACACCAGTGACATTATATCTTACAACAAACGCTAACAAAACGAAACGTGTCATAATAAACTCACATTTTAAAAGAAATTGATAACAAAAAATACAGCCTATCATTCATGGTTGAAAGTCTTGCGATTGAAACGTTTATGGTCTTAAACGGCATTAGTTGACAAAAAATCAAAATTTTGATGTGACCATCATTTTCAGCACACTTTTTTTATTAACTGTGTCAATTTTTGTCGAAAATAAAGCAGTTTTAATTTTTGGATAAGTTTTGACCTGAAATGACATTTAGGTGGCAAAAAATCAAACATTTGTACCATCATCATTTTAGTAGTTTTAATTTTTGGACCAATTTTGGCCTAAAATGACATTTAAGGTGGCAAAAAACAAAATTTTGATGTCACCATCATGTTCACCATACTTTTTTGTTAATTGTGCCAAAATTTGTCAAAAATAAAGTAGTTTTAATTTTTGGACCAATTTTGGCCTAAAATGACATTTAGGTAACAAGAAATCAAAATTTTGATGTCATCATCATGTTCAGCATACTTTATTTGTTTACTGTGCCAAATTTTGTTAAAAATAAAGTAGTTCTAATTTTTGGACCAATTTTGGCCTAAAATGACATTTAGGTGACAAAAATCAAAATTATTATGTCACCATTATGTTCAGCGTGCTTTTTTTGTTAACTGTGCCAAATTTTGTCGAAAACAAATACCAATTTTGGCCTGAAGCGTCAATACTAGACTTCCCAGTAGTTAAGGAGCTTGGGTACGAAGTTTACATCTGTGACGGACCAACGTGAAATCCCAGGGTCGATTTTTTCTCAAAAAAATGCTCCGAAAGAAAAAAACGACGGTTTTAAAGAATTTCCTACGCTTTCGGGCGCGGAAATTCAATAACAAATACAAACGTTTACAAAAAAAAATAAAAATAGTTTTAACAAAATAAAAAAACAGAGTTTTATTTTTTAAAGTAATAAGAAAAAAGAGTTAAATGTTTATTTAAACATTTAACTCTTTTTTCTTAGTAATCCCCTGATTTGCGTTTTTCTTAACTAGGTCAATTTTAGCGTAACGCCACGTCGTAAAAAACTGACCAATTTTGGTCCTTGTGATTTAAAAGCTGCTTATCAATGATTTATTGTAAAGCCAATCAAAAACGCAAACAAAAATTTTATAAAACTAGTCATTAGCCCGTGGAAAATTCTGCGGGTTCGCCAGTCGTTTTTATACCGTACTCGCTACTTGCACAGCTGAGCTACCATTTTGCGTGACAGATGGACAGACGTATTCGGGTATTATATTATAGATACAGAAAAGTTTTGTAGAAGATGTTATATGAGACAATATAATCATTTTCTCCTCCATACACACAGTTATCGTAGTATTATTATAGACCATTATCCTTATAATACCGCATTAGTTTTACTAAGTGGTTTTAAAAATAGTTTTAAGTTAAAAACCACACATAATATCAACATCAACACGCTAACACACTTGTGCATTTTTTAATATGGAAAGGTAAGTTGTTAAAAATTCTTTTTATTAAACAGGAAGGGTATTTACCACCATTTAATTTAGCAACGACTATAACATTTTTTGCTGTACTTACGAATGGCAAGAAATTTCCTGAATTACATCAGTTATGACAAGTTGCATAAAATACGCATTAGCATTACTGTAGTAATTATTATTCTGATTTTTCAAAGACCAAACATTTTTATGTTCAGTGCTGACTTTTTGACTTTGGGACGAGTGACCAGTGTCTTTTGTGACCTGGACGATCATGCTCACTCACGCTTAGAAATTATTATATAAAATATCGCGCTGATAACTTTCCGCGTAATAACAATATTAGCATTTATTAAATGATAGCAATTTTCAACCGGTTTATACGAAAAATTCGCTGCGCTGATCTGCTTACAATGCTTCACTACGGGCTTTATACAGCACGGTATAACAACTTCGCCAGGGCATTGGTAACACAGTAAACCTACAGCAAATCCAAAACCTCGCATCACTTCGCCAAAAAACAGCAAGAAATGTTGATAATTTTAAATCCACTGCGTTTTTAACATCAACAATCATCGCAATAATAAGCAACAAAAAAAACGGCGTCAAATTCGTGTGATAAGACTCTTCTTCTGAGAAAGAATAAACTTTTGCATAGAAAACGTTTAAAAAGTTCTATATTTTCGAATGATTTGTTTTTTAAAAAAAATTGATGCAATGAACTTCAAATCGAACGTTTTCCTTCTTTATCAAAACCTAATTTTTACAACCTTTTCACAAGTAAATGTTTAGAAAATAATTGTTGTTTCTACAAACTCAAACAAAACAGCTATCAGTTAATAAATACAATATAAACTGTTTTATCTATCTCCTCCAAGAAATATATTACCCTCGGCCAATCTATACTTTATACCCCGGGTAATATTTTTCGGTATAGATGGACAAAAGGGTTAATGTCGTGTTACTATCGCGCGAGTTTAAACTAACAAACAGACCTCATTCATCAGGCTTGCCAACAACAAGATGAACGTTTGTGAAGAAACAAAATGCGGCTTACGAACAACTCTAATTGGGAGTATGCCGAAACCTGATTATCTAAAGATACCTTGCTGGATATCTAATGGCAAAGAAAACCCAAATTACATTGCTAACTACAACGATGTAAAAAAACAATTTACTTCTGAGCAGTTGCAAGATCAAGTGGAAAAGGCAATTAGAGAAACCATAAATTTTCAAAGTTCTATTGGGATTTCAGTTGGAACGGACGGCGAAATGGGTCGTAATCAGTATGTATATAGTTTTTGTCGCAACTTGAATGGCTTTGATTTCGATAATCTAAAGGAGAAAATCTGTCGCAATAATAGTTGGGTTGGCAATCTTCCACAAATTATTTCCAAACTGTCATTGAAACCTGAGAATGAACGATCAGATCCTCAAGAGGAATGGAGAATGGCCCAAAACATGTCTTCCATACCTATCAAATACACCATTCCAGGCCCTTTAACAATTGCAGATACTACGGCTAATGAATTCTATGAAGATGAAGAGGAACTTTCAAGTGATCTTGTAAATTGCATAAACCATGCAGTGTTAGGATTAGCGAAGGAAGGCTGTAAGTATATTCAGGTGAGTTTTCAGCATTTTGATTTGTTTCGTCTATGGCTTACTGTACTCCTGTGTCATTTCTTGAAACGGTAATCATCTTGAATGTCAGTTTTGATGGATAAATTCAATATACAAACTACTAAACGCGGTTCTAAACATTTTTCATGCACACCCAAATTTCCAACGTTGCGCATTGGACTTCTTTCCTAGCCGCAACGTTTGCATTTGGCATCTTTGAAAGTTAAGACAATTCAACTTCTAAACGTTTTTAAACACACAATTTTTTTAACAACCATTAAAATTGCGAAAACCTTACCATTTTAATTTAATAGAAATCAAGCCCATTAAACTGGTGGTAAGGCCATGAACGCTTTAATTGGAGTCACCCTTTAATTTTGTAACGCTACCGATGGCCGGAACATTTATGAGCAGTATATTAATACTTAATAAAGAGTGTGTTTCTTTTCTAGATTGATGAGCCTGTGTTGGTGAGATATCCAGAAAAAGCTTTAAAATTTGCAATAAAGTCATTGCAAAAATGTTTTGACGGTGTTCCGGATGATGTGACGAAAATAGTTCATATGTGTTGTGGTTATCCAGTGTATCTTGTAAGTGCTTGGTATCGTGCGTGTTTATTAATATAAGCCTGCTTCTGGATTCTCGACTTCTTGAACCAATATCTCAACTCGTACTTTTGTGAAAAAAAATTCAAAATTTGTCAACATTTTTCTCTATATTAATGTTAAGATATATTGTTGCCGACTTCTTTTTGCCTCTAAAATGTTATAAAAAAATGTGTACCAATCCTAAAACTATATAAAGATCTAACTAAGCATTACAATATTTACAGGACCAAACAGACTACCAGAAAGCAGATCAAGATGCTTACATGAAGGTAGCGGATGCTTTAGACCAGATAGGTCTTGACATGATTTCATTGGAGGATGCTCACAGAAGAAACAGTATGGAGCTATTTAAGAAATTTAAAAACACTACGGTTAGCTTGTTTTGTTTTTGTTTTTGTTTTTGTTTTTGTTTTTGTTTTTGTTTATGTTTATGTTTTTGTTTTTGTTCTTCTTATTTTAATTAAGAACTGTTCCCCATACTCTTAGCTTTTTTATTAAGGCCAACTTTATATAATACAAACTTTCCTAAAAACAGGAAATTAAAGTTTCCTCTTCTATTTTATTTTTGAGAACAAAACAAGTTCAGTTGTTAAAGAAAATGTTCCGCAATAAATTTTAGTGAATTTTATCCAGACATTTTCCCTGTTGAATTTATATAGTGGTCCAAGAACGTTTAACAAGACAACGTGAAAATGTCTTTAGTTTAAACAAGTAATTTATTTTGGCCTGAATTTAGCCAACTAGGATTTCCTCCTCCCGAATTTTATTTAAACTGGTAGCTACAACAATTCCCCATATATCTAGATAATTCTTGGTGTCATCGATGTAGTTAAAAGTCGTGTTGAAACTGTTGACGAGATAAAGAATCACATCAAAGAAGTTCTTGATTACATTCCCTTGACAAGATTGGTGATCGCACCAGATTGTGGATTGATATTTTTACCACAGGATATATTAGAAAAAAAGTTGAAAAATATGGTTGAAGCAGCAAAATCATTTTCTATCGCTGATTGAGATTTATATATCACTTATTTGTCTTATATTTCTTTTGTGTATTATCGTTCGTTTGATTGTGTACTATCGTTCTTTCGATTGTGTATTATCGTTTATTATCTCTTGTTATCACTTAAACATGTGTATTATCGTTTATTATCGTTTATAAAATTATATGTCTTACTTAAATACAACACCGAACATACGTCCGCACTGTTAAAAAAAATTTTTTCTACACACCAGTGTTTCAACAAACATGATTTTGGTTTTGTATTGACGACAAGCGACCTTCTTTTTTCTAAGTTCATTTTCGCTATTGCCGAACACTAATGTTGTCACCTGATTTAGAAAAAAAAAACTTGTTTCTTTTTAAATCAAGTTTTTGTCACCCACCAAACTAGGCGCTGTAAGCTCCGCCAAATTTTCTTTCCACTGATATTCTGCCAACATCTGTTTTCGTATGGTGCACTCCTGACATTATGTGTGGTATTAAATGACGGCATAGCCTCTATTTCGCGTATATGCATCGCAAAACAACTCGCTTTTTACAATATCCTATTACCGAGCGTGACAGATTAGTTCTTTAAAAGATTTTGTACTGATTATTAAAAACTGGCCTTTTTTCTATGCTTAATCTTTATACGCCATTTTCAACATAAATTTCTAGTTAAAACACCTGTAGTTTAGTCTCACTTTTCCATAACAGTTTTGTTTTGTTCATTATTTTATTATGTTTTCATTTAATTTAAAAACTTGCAAGATAAGAAGTCAATACACAAATCTAATATCTCCCGTGCGGGAAAAAGTGTGTGGGGAGAGATAATGTACACACAGCAGAGCGAAGCCCATTTCCTCATTAAGTATGCTAAATATAATTAGGGAGATGGTGCATAGGACTTTCGCCCCCCACTATACATACAAGATGTTTGAGTATTTGAGTTATCGAGAGTCAACTTTATATTCAACTTAAAGTTTCACGCCAGGCAATCATCTGGAATGTATTTATTATCTAGAATATACAAATATAAATTTAAAGATATCATATTAAGAGTCTAACATTTACTCAAAAACTCGATTTAGATTCAATTATCAAGAGATTTTCTGAAGTACATAAGTTATGACAAGTTGCACATACTGACATTACCATTAATGTAGTTTTATTGAATAAGTATTATTCTGATTTTAAAGACTAAACATATTTCATAAGTTCAGTATATATATTCGAATTTCGAAAATGATTTTAAACGTTAGAAAAACAAACTTTTAAAAGCAAAGCTATCGCACATAGAAGAAAGATTGTATACTTTATTATTTCGACCTGTCTGTCTGTGACATGCATGTGAATTAATTTTCCACAACTTTCGACGCCAACGGCTATTAATCATCTTTTTTAAAATGTTACATGCTTCATAAGACTGCATTTTCAAAAAAATAAAACCGTTACTGTTTAAATTCATTCTCACACCATAGGTGATTCGATTGCTAAGATTTACATCAAAGTTTCTGATAAAAAGCATTCAAAGTTATAATTTTTTTTGTAGTTAGTTTCATTTTGGAATCATGTTCAGTGAGGCATTTTTTGCATTAATGATAAATTAGTTAGCGAACTAAAGCATTGTACATATGACAAGGGAAATAAGCGCCATAACTTGTTTATTACATAAACTATCAACATCAACTAAAACATCAACCATATGATAAAGTATTTGCTGACTACAACAATGTACAGAAACAACTTACTTCTGAGCAGTTTTAGGATCGAGTATTATTGTTCATGGTGTGCACCCCAAGTGGCCACTTGGTGTTCACCAGGTTGGCAATATAAAATCTCCCTCTTCCTTCATTTATATGTCATGTGCAGTTCTGTTAACTAAATCCACTGCTAGTATTTTCTCCATTGTTCTATTGGTCTCGTGCGTCTCTTAGGGTATTGTTTTCGAGGGCGTGGGATGACGGCGGGTTCGTTTGTGTGGCTGCTTCCTCTTGGTTGTTCTTCTTCATTGTTTTCGTCTTCATCCTCGATATCTGCTCCTCTTTGTTGGAAATGTGGTAGTGGTGCCGTTTTGGGTGATGGTTTAAAGTGTGTGCTATTTCGTGTGATAGTATGAGAGTTGTCGCGGTTGCGGTGATGTGATGATGTGTGGATCCGGATCGAATTTTGTGGTAAATTTATTTCGGTAAGCCAGTCGTACTAGTACCTGATACTAGGTACATCGCCGATTTTGAAAGTGTTTTGCCACCTCGTTGGTGTATCTTCCTTAAACATGTGTATCGATTTGTAGATGTGGACAGTAGCTTAATCTTCAGTGTTTACGTCAACGTGATTTGTCCAGTCAGGTAAAGTCGTTTTGATTTTACAATTGAACATCAGGTCTGCCGGAGTGACATTGGTTGTACTGTGGGGTGTAGTACAATAAGATAGCAGGAAGTTGTAGCATGCGATTTGAAAGTCTCGGTTCTCAATGGAGGCTTTTCTGAGACTGTTTGCCAGTGGTCCCATAAAGCGTTCCACCTGACTATTGGCTTGAGGCAAGAATGGTGTGATCTTGCGATGCGTAATCCCTTTCTCTTCCATGTATTTACGGATTTCAAAAGATTTGAATGGTAGTCCGTTGTCACTCACTAGTTTGTTCGGGTAACCAAATAGGCTAAATGTTCTTTCGAAAGGTTTAATGACGGCTGCAGAATTGGTGCTTTTTAGAAACCCGATTTCTGGGAATTTCGATTTCCAATCCATAAAGACTAAAATATAGTATTCGTTGGGAGGTGGGGCTAGAAAGTCCACGTGTACGGTATGCCAAGGGTGGGGGTGTATGGGTGTTGGTTTTACGGACTCGTATTTCCTCTTTGATGTTGTGGCTTGGCATGCTACGCAGTTTGTTTATCGTTGGGGCTTTAGTATTGGTTAAACTCTGGTGCCCGGAGTGAGCGAGCATAACTGAGACTTTGTGCAAAGAAGCGGGTAGTACAATACGGGAGCCCTTTAGTATAATCTTTCGGTCAGCGGTGACTGTAAGTTTTTGTTTGAATTTTCGCTAAACAACTTCAGGTGGGTGGAGTTAACGTTTTTAAGATGTGGATGTTTATCAATTTTGTTTAAAATTTAAAAATTTTCTCCCCAACAGGCAAAGGCGATTCCGTTCACATGCATATTTGATACTAAGACATTTGCGCTCCACTTGCAAATATTTTTGTTCTGTCTCTGTGAGTGATCTTGATGAATAGCTGATAACTTCAGCATCTTTGTGCCGGCGTTTTTTGTAATAAAATTGCTGAAACTCCCACTTTGCTTGCATCGCAATAAATAATAGTTTCTTTTTCGTTATCGAAATAAGTTACACACGAGTCGGTTGCGATGGTTCTTTTGAAAGCCTGAAATGAGCTTTCGCGGTCTTTGGTCCAAAATTAATTTGGCGTGTTGTTGTGAGCTTTTGTGCTAAAGTTTGGAATAAAACGTTTCAGGTAATTGCATAATCCAAGAAAGCTGCGTACGGATTTTTGATTCTCGGGTTTTTTGAAGTTTTAAAGGGAATCTACCTTAGAGGGACATGGCTTTATGCCATTTGCATTAGAAATAAAGCCGTAAAATTCAATGTTTTCTTTCAAAAAAATACATTTTTGTAAGTTTAAAGTTAACCCTTAGCTGTTAATCTGTTTAGAACGGCTTTTAAGTTGCCCTCGTGTTCTTTAATGTTTGCTCCGAAAACGATGATGACATCAGCAATGTTGGCGACTCCTTTCAGGTCAGATAGAATTCTACGCGAGGAATGTTGAAGCTCTTCTGATGCTAAATTGGCGCCAGACAGGAGTTTTTTGTATCTTTTGATTTTGTCTTTTGTTTGAAATGCGGTGATGTATCTCGAGTCTTCATTTAAGGTCAGCTGACGGAACGTTGCATTCATGTCTAGCTTGGTAAAACATGTGGCTCTTTCAAGCTGTACGAGCAAATCACCGAGCGCTGGTGTAGGGTATCGTGTGCAGGGTATCGCGGTATTAGCATTTCGCATATCTAGACATGGCTTTCGGTACTACTACTAACTAGCTCAACCATGGGGTGGGTTTGCCGGTTACGTCTTCTATGATGTCTAATTCTTCGAGTCGTTCAATTTCTTGTTGAAGTTTCTTACGTAAGGCGAATGAAATTCTTCTTTCTCTCTGAGC
Organism: Hydractinia symbiolongicarpus; assembly: GCF_029227915.1. Taxonomy (NCBI): domain Eukaryota; kingdom Metazoa; phylum Cnidaria; class Hydrozoa; order Anthoathecata; family Hydractiniidae; genus Hydractinia; species Hydractinia symbiolongicarpus. Next base: position 23,109,443 of record NC_079878.1, on the reverse strand, counting down.
AACTGGGACTACATTTTTGTTAATGTGAAACTTAACTTTTTGATCTTTGAGTTGGCCTATTTTAACGCTGAACGGCGTGTTCTGATAATGCTGTACCAGAGATTGCAGGCGGTTCAGTACACTCTCAGGCGGCTTTTAATCTTTTTAAATGTGCTGAATTTCTTTGATGTTTACAACGGGTGGCAACTGGATTAACTGGATTAACTGCAAACTGAGCGCACTTTCGCCTGATAATAAATTTCTGTGATGAGTGTCAATAACGTAAAATGCTGTTGTTAGAAATTTTTGACACAATTCCACCAACATCGTGACAACCCCTTTTAGCGATATTAATGGTTCTTCGGCGCCGTATGTGATAATTTTCGTATTTGTTTTTCTCAGTTTCAACTTTCCGTTGAACTATCTATTAATAGCGTTAGAAGTAGTCATGTTTAAAACATTTATTGCAGACTCGGAGTCGATCAGAAAAGAGAGGAAATTTTTCGATTTTTACACGACAATGGAACTTGGCATTGCTGAAAACAGGAGAGCGGATTGAAAACAACCGCGCAGCTTGCTCTTCGTCGGACGTATCGACATCGACGTTGTTTAGTGGTCTGGGGTTGCGTCTAGAATAGCTGCGGTACGAACTTGCGCTTGTGGAACGACACACTCTCGCAAAATGTCCGATTTTGTGGCAATTAATACAGGTTTTACTAGTTGCTGGGCATTTATTTTGGTGTGGATATTTACCACCACAGTGAACACATATTTTTGAAGATTGTCTATGCAGGTTAAAGTTTTTCTTACCCGGTGTGGTTTCCTTTGATCGGTCGATGCGGTTGAGTTCTTCATGTTTGATTCGTGTGATATCCTTTTGGTCCCTTTTTTCCACTAAAATAGGTTGGTGTTTTGTGTCTTCCAATGTTTTTGCGTAAACTAGGAACTGTGCTAGAGTTAAGGTAGGATTTCTGAATGAATATTTTCTCAGTTTATTACTTGTCTTTGAGAGTGTGAGTTGACGTTTTAGCTCGGTATCGAGTGCTGCTCCAAACATTTTTGTGCTTGTTGTTTCAGTCTGATAAAGTATTGTTGGATGGTTTTTTCTTCAGGCTGTGTCATTGATCTATGTATATAAATTTCATAACTTACGTTGATTTTTGTGTTGAAATGTGTGTCAAATAATTCAAATGCGTTATCTAGTGTTTCACCAGTGCCAGGAACTAATACACTGTTGTAAATATCATATACTTCTTCCCCAACGTAATTCAATAACATAGCAAGTTTTTGCAAATCATCCTCAATATTGAGTGCAACACAAATTCTTGAATCTTTTTTTATATTTTAGCCATTTTGTTGCAATTGTGGTAAAGTCGTTGGTATCAAGTGGTGGAAAATTAGGAATAGTTAGATTAGCAACTGCCATAATGTAAATTATACTTCTTGAATACTCGTCGTCAGTTTTGTATTCAGAGCGTAATTTAAAAGGTGTTAGTTCTATGATCGCGTATTCTTCTCTATCTTAATATTTACAAAAGTGTGTTCTTATTGTTTATGGTGTGCATACCAAGTTGACCACTTGGTATGCACTAGGTTGGAAACATGACAGAGCCGTGGGATATGGGGCGAGTTAGGAAGGTAGGCCGCCTACACACCCGTCACGTGGTTCCGCTAAATGTCGTGGTCCTGTCATGTATGTGTTGTTGGCTCCTTGGCGTGGCATTACCTTTCCCGCAAACCACTTAAATTGAAAAAATCGAGAGTGCGGGGGTAAAGCTCAGAGCCAGTTAAAATTATTTCGCTGGCTTCAATTGGAGTGCCGGTCGTACAATTCAATGAAAAATGGCCTGCTTCAAGGTGCAGGTGATTTTCCCACGGGAGTTTTGTTTATAGTTTTTAGTTTTCTCTCATTGAATGCTACCTGCTTCGGCAAATGGCATCAAATATTGCTCAGCTATTCCCATTTTTTCATAGTCAATATAACCTTAAAATACTAATTTATGCGTATCTAATAATTCGTAATCAAAGAGTATAAATAATTAATTATTTATGAATAATTAATTATTGTGCATATTGAATGCGTAAATACGAAATTTAATCGGTTTGAATGTTGACAGCAGCCCGTATGAATTTAAAGAAAAAAACTTAACCAGTGTGAAAAAAGGTAAGTTTAATTAAATAATAAAAAAACAAGCAGGAAACTCCAACCTAATATATAAACACGAGTGCTTATTTTTTCTTCAACCTCTGAATAATACTTCACCAATCTTCAATTACACTTGTCTCTTCATCAATAATTTTAACATCAGAACGTTGATGGGAGTTAAAATAACAAAGCATCTTCTGTTGCCTCCTCATATTTTTGGTACTGTCAAATAAACCTGAGTCAACAACCGCAAAGAATGTAATTTATGCCTACCAATAATATTCAAACCAAGCAATGGTTGTCTCCTCTTATCCAATTTTTCAAAAGCAATAACATCATCCACAATACACAGAGCTTCACAACCAGTCAATTTCCTACTAAAAAATCCAATAAGCTCAAAAAAAATCACCAGGTTCCACCGAAAGTGCACAATCATTGGCCCGCAGCTACTTCCTTTCCAAGCAATTCTTGTTCCACCTCAAAGTCGAACAAAAAGCCACAATATATTTAAAATGACCCTAAGACTCATTGGCTAACAAATCAAAAGCCAGATTACTCTTTCCACAACCAGTCGGCTCCACAAATAACACCGAGCAAGGTTTCGTCACAAACATTGCAACACAAAAGGTTTGCAAATGTTCCAGTCCTAACATTAATCTGCAAATCCATAAACAAGAATATATGCGCATTCAGGTTGTCCTTACCCTCAACATTCTTCTTTATCTGCAAAGTAGCAGCTTCCGAAGCATTTTCCACCCCTTTACCACTTTCATGATGCTTAACATCTTCAGTAGTTCTAAAATCTATCCACAACGCAAACTTATTCGTATAATAACTACCCATATCCATTCCTCCCAGCAGCATTTCCTTCTGCACATTTCCATACTCCTGCAACCGGCCACTGGCAAAATGTTTCTTCACCTCCTTCCACTGATGGTAACTCCTAAGACCTGAACTAAACAATTGATTTCGTTTACCCTCCACAGTCACACTTACCTAATTAATCTTCGCATTGCAAAACTTTTACTATCTCTCCCAAGCCCATCTTTATTCTAAAAAAAATTGATATAATTCTCAACGATGGAGAGGGTGTATTGAAGTCGAAATTCGAAACACTATCAGCCTTATTAACACAGACCGTCTTTTGTCTCAATATCCTATTGTACAATATTGCAGTATCAGCATAATTCATCATAACCTTGTTTCCCAAAGCCTCATTATTAACAACATCATATTCCAAAGTTATCCCATCACATTTTATATAAAGCAGTCTAATCCGCACTTTCAATAACGATCTTATAATCGTTAAACGTCAATTCGTAAGTCAATCTCTCTAATAATCCAGATTGATAAAAGGGCATAGTACTCTCAAGAAATTCAAAATCTAGTGAAATACAGAATGTACATCAGCTTGGTAAGTTAATTCTCCTCATCTTTCGTTTTCACAGCACCTTTTGTACCCACCCTGAACTTTCCAGGATTTTCACTACAAATACCCTGACAAACCTTGTCATCCCTCTGTCCACTTGTCATCCACAAATCCTCCCAACACATCAACATATCAACATCATCAATAGACACAAGTTCATGTGATTCTATCTTAATGACAACTTTCTTAACAATCGCTCCGCCGAAATTATTAACAACGGTCGCATCATTATCAGTGCTTGTAAGTTTGACATTGAACGATAATTTTGACTTGCCTGAAACAACATCATTATTGAATAGATTGGGAAATTTAACCGTTAGAAGTTGATTTTGGTTAATCGTACTCGGATTACACCGATATATGCTGTTGGAAACCTTTAATTCCACGCTGTCTTCTAAAGCTTCTCGAAGTTAGCAACTTAATCCAATAAATTTTCTATTCACCAATATTTTTTTTTAAAGTGTAAAACCACTTCAATGCGTTAGTCTATACTAATTTTATTTCCATAGCCGTCCACAATACTAATACCAGGGAATGAATACCTCCACGACAAACTCTTATACAAAATATTCTTAGGTTCCAAGTTTACAACACTTCTATATCAAATCTCTTTCACACATGCATGTCATGTATATAAATCCTTACACCTAACTCCATCAACTAAAATATCATATCTATCCAACTCTTCCAATATTTTCACATAACAACATCGGCGTCAATATTTTTTGTTTTTGCTTTGCTTACCAAAATTAATGCCTCCAAAATTTTCCACAAGCTCCCTAAACGTATAAAATCCTGCCTTCAAGATTTTCGCTTTACCACCAGAGGAAATTCTCTCATCCACAAGAAAATTATAACATAAAGAAAATGAAACTGGCACTAACCAGTCCAACCTCAATATCATTACCACTAACAAAACTCTGATTCAACTCACAAACCATACTAATATCTGTAATTCGCACATAGATCAACCTACCCCATAAATAATATCCTAAAAATACAATCCCCCGACAACAAACACAATCTCCCCCATTTTGTGTTCTTCACTAGGGACATAATAATCACTCAACTTAGGTTCCTTCAACCCCGGTAACTTAGTCTTGGTAATTAGATAATACTCCCTCAGTAGTAACAGTATCGTACTCACTAAAATTATTCCTAGCCTCTCTCTGCCCTCTCAACGTCCTTTTAATCATATGGATCCTCTCAACCCTCTCTTTATTAAATATATCTCTTGCCTCGGTAAGTCTCTCCAAAGCTTTATCATGCGTAATTTTTTCCTATAACTACCACCAAGCAATCTAGCAAGCACACTACCACCACTAAACGCGGCAGCATTAACCACAGCCGAACCAATTATCATAGCTATCGCACTTGCAATTTACGTAGAAACAAAAAAAAATCCAAATACTCCACTAGCCAACAAAACCAACACCGACTTCTCCTCCTCGTGCTTTTCACCAACATTCGATGATATATTTGCAATGGGAACATGATAGCTACCAGCAACATCGACTGTATGACTTGACTTTTAACCTCAAAATTAGTCTCCCCAAGCTTAGTACTATAATTATAACCCTCAGCATCACCAAACTTGACCAACATATCTGACAGTGACATCCATAAGCCACAGGAAAATCAACTTTACTCCTGGCATATTTTAACAAAATCTCATAATATCATCATATTTTAACAAACTCTAATAATATCATCATCGACGTCAACAACTCTCATAACAATAACCTCAATTTTTAAAGATAGCTCCGCCTCGCATCCGGAAAAAAATACTCCTCTTTGCACTAACTTGACTAACAATCAACAAATATCAATGTCTTACACTCTTACACTTTCAGAAATCAATGGTAAAGCATTTCTCGTCAAACCCCTTGTTCTATCAATAATCCATTGAGAATGTTATGCACCAACCATTCACCCTGATTACTTCTATTCAAATACATAAGTGACCTCTCAGGACCTTACTTCGCATTCCTATCAGCATCATACTCATCACAAACACTGCTATAATCCCTGACCAATTATTACAGAATTGGGAAAAAGCGCTTTCACCAGGCAACTTCACCTAAAGAATATGTAATATCCTCCTTACATGATAATAAGTATGAAACCTATAAACAGCCTTCAACATTCCACCGCCTTTCGCCAAATGTTCGGTAGAAACACATAAACACGTAAAAGCGCAATAAATAGAAAATCCAAGCTGAACAGACCAATAACCAAAATACCTATCACTATTCCACAACCTCAAATCCTTACTATTGCTAATGTTACCTGGGTGATCGGTACGTGTAATATTCGAAACATTAGGAAACTAAATATAAAAATTTCATATAAATCTGATGATTATGCAAACCTCAATGACGGGAAGTGCTTGCAATGCTTTCATACCAAGTTTACCCAACAACCTAGATAAAGGTTTTAACTGTTTTTAAATCCATTCACCTACACCACCCTGTTTACCACCAGTATTACCCTACCACCACCGCCACTACCACCACCACCACCCAACCCAGCCAACGCAATATTACTAATTGGCATACCGATAGCCATAAGTACAGAGACAATGGTTATCCCTTGCTCCTTAAACAAAGTCTTTATCTTTTCCTTCCGAGAAATATTAGTATTCATTAACTTCCTAAACGACTCTTTAATCTTTGCAACCTCATCGGACAACTTTTCCTTTAAAATTGATTTTTCTTTATCATGTATATTCAAATCACCGCTAAATTTCTCAATCCTATTCTCCACCCTTTTCCTCAACTCCATATATTCATCACTCAACTCACCTTCCTTCCCATCAATCAACTTCTTCTGCTTCCCATATCTCATATCAAAATGGTCCTTTTTAGCATAACATATTTCGCTGTAGCAGTCTTCAACGCAACCCTAATATTCCATAAATGAGGCTTATATTGGAAAGGATGGATGGCCTCGAACAAAAGTTGTATTTTGCAGCATGATTTTTATAAGCTGCTTATACATAAATGTACAACGAGTTTAAGAACATTTATATTCGAATTGGTAGATATTGGAAGGACTGTATAGTAGTTGATTAATTAGTTGTTAAATGATTAATTATTTGAATAGGTTTGTTAGTGCCGGGTTGTTTGGCGGGTTTTTGTATGTTTTTTGAAATTTCGGGGTGTAATAAAAACAATAGAAGATGATAATATTGTTGATGGTGGTTATATTTCTGTAAAACATGAAAAGTTGATTGCAAGTATAAATAGTGGTGGCTCAAAGCAATATCTCGGCAAGTATTATACAGAGGAAGAGATTATTGCGTTGTCCAGCGCTGATGTTGAGAAAGTTCATTTGCAATACCAGTCTAGATTGAGGGCGTTGATGGTGCAATTGTTGGGGAAAACATTTATTAGTCTTTATTCCAGTGTTTCTTCGAGTGCCCCGAGTTTGGATGATTGTGGTTGTGAGCTACAGAAAGATTTGGAAAGTAATCGCTTTTGAACGCAGCTTTGCAGAGAGTCACATGTGATTTGTATTATAGGTTTGGTTTCTATCTAGCACCTTTAAGTGTTGGTGTTATAACTGGTAAACATTATCTGAAAAAATCTTTGGGTGATAAAAATGGGGAAGGAACAAACAGAACCTGCGACGAAAGAAGAAAAGAATCCGAAGAGGGTGGAAGAAGGGAGGAAGCTTGCTGAGTTTAATCGGAAGGGAAAGGAGGAGATATTGAGAGGTATCGAGCATTTTGAGAAGAGGAAGATAGAGTATGAGAGGAATTTTGGCTAAGGTGTGTATTTAGCTGGTGGTTTGGTTGTTATCCTTTTGTGTGGAAGTATTTGATATTTTAGAAAAGGGGGTGGTAGCAATATCGAGGTGTTGAAATCTGTTTCCCCTTCTAAGCTTGTAACTGAAAAATCCAACCCATTTCATGAAATGGATTAAAATAATTCTCATATAAATAAGTGAAGTTAATTTAGAATGACGTTTATCATGCTGCCGCTGCTAGTGCATTAAGCATTGGTTATGCGATTTTGGTCAAAAATGCACCGGAATTAGGTAGGGTGGACTTCAGTCCCGTTTCCATGTTTACAAAAGGGTATCTTGTCAATAAAAAGATTATTCCGGAAAATAGGTAAGGAATAAAATGTTAATTTATTTCGGTCGTATGGCTGTTGGTCATAAGAAAATGTTGGATGAGGAGTTACTTGGGAATGTTTATCGTGAGATCAGTAAAGATGGATGTTAATAAAGTTAAGAAAATAATTATTGACGTCAACTGTTGTGTTTCGACATGATGTTCCTTTGATTATGAAAAACTGTTAAAAAATAAGTCAAGAAGGATTTTGAGGGAAAGGTCCATTTTTGTTTTCTAACCGTAACATGTCTAACCGTATCTTATAGCACAGAAGAATGGTTTATAATGTATTTAAGGCATGATGACTATATTGTTGGAATAAATAATGATGGTATTACGACACTTCAAACAGCAGACATCACGAGTAATAAAGCATATGTTAAAGTAGGTAAGAGAACTGTTTTTACTCTTAGTCGTAAAGGGAATAAGTCTATGTTTTATTTGTCCGATGAACACGTATCAAGTGGTGTACCCATACTTACATCATACGGTTTTTATGGGACATATGTGGGTGAGAAAGGATTAAAGCTTGTGGAGATGGTTATGATTTAATACCACCGGAAGATATTACTGATGAAAGGCAGCGTATGTTACAAACCAAATACTATAGACCGTTTCGTGGGGCTATATATGGACTTCTTACTCATCACAAGTTTCCAGGTCATTATATCGCTAATTTACATGAAACGTTAATGAAAAGATGGTTTATTATGATCAGGAAGCACAGTGCGATTTCGTGAGTTTATGGGAAATGGGCTGCACCAGAATCGGCCTTTTATATCTACTAATTATAAGTTTATTTTATCAAGTAGCAACCGTAGCTGAAATTCTATCCTCGCAAACATTTCTCTCATCATCATCAACAGATGATGCAAATTTCGGTTTCTGCAAAGATATTGTGTTTAAATGATCTGATTACACTCATTTCCAGTTTTTATCTTTCTGGATGAATAGATGTCTCACATAATCCGCATAACACAAGTTCCTCTTTATCACTGCCTCAGTCACCCCCTTGCACTTTTTCTCCTCATCTTCACCCACCTTAAAAGCATACAGTTTTGATCTGATGCCGAGGGACCCTGTCATGATACTACCCCACACTCATCCTGTCGTTGTTTGGGTGATCTTTTGAAAAGTTTGAGAAGTCTAGAGATCTTCTTTTTTCTCATACCCACATACACATCTTCGGTCTCAATCATATAACAAACTGTCCGGGACAGTGAAAAGCAGCCTGTCTCTCTCACTATACTCTTCCTTATTTGTGTTGTAGTGAAAATCATACATCAGGGTTTTACTCAAATCCACTGTACATGCACTGAAATACCTCGGCTTTATGAAGATCAGCTTTGTATTCTTCATGTGAACCGCTACCCGGTTCTTGCTGAAGATCGTCCTCTTCTCATAGTTACGCACAGAATTCATCTTTATTGCTTTTCCCCCCGACTTAACGAGGTTTTTGTTCGCCCTGTTCCTGATATTTTCCATCTTCGTCCCAAACCCCGAGTTATTTATCAGCTTGAAAAAATCTTACTCAAAATCATGCGTAGCGATAATCCTCAACTCAGTATTCTTCCTCATAAACGGCTGAACTTGATCCACCTATGAACTCTTTTCAGCTTAAACCCCAAGGATAGGTACAGCTGCAATGGTTTATAGTTCATAACATAATTCTTATTATTATGCAAGGCTGGATATCAGACTTTCAACCCTATTCACAACATTATTCCCCGGAGCAGGCAGATATCCGTTATGCAAATTGTGCAGCTTTTGTGGATATTCCAGATCCACATATCCATTATTGACGCTACCAAAGTCAACATTCTACACCTCTGTCAGGACATCCACTTACCCCAGCCAGTCTGCAATGACCTCGACATTGCGTGTCCGTAGAAGTTGTTTGCGTCCAAATACATCAGCTATTTCGACAACTTTTTGTCGTCATAGTCCTTTATGTATTTATTGTTGGCTTCTACATACCGATGCAAGATTATTAATACTCCACCCTTGCTGCTTCTCTCAAAGAAAAGCATTACATCTACATCGCTCAGCAAATCCCACTCCACGGCTGTTGATTTGAAAAATGCGTCCCATGACAACCCTGCCGCTGTAAAATACTAGGTTGGATCCAGCTTGTAATTTTTCATACAAATATCCCTGAAATTCTAGAACACATCGGCCAGCAGCAGCACATCGGTTTTCAGATAGAGGTTATGATATTCTCCAATGTTCTTCATCCCGAATTCTTCCCACCCCCTGGCGTCATTATAATCATCCCCAATTTATCCCTTTCAGATAAAGAGAGCTGTGGAATTTCTGGATCGGGGAAAGAGACGTCTCCTAAGACTTCAAAGAAATCCATGTAGTAGTACGGATAGACTCCTTTTTAACAGCCCCAACTCATGTCCGTTGAAGCTTTTGCTTAGTATCTTGAACTCCTTTAGGTTTTTGAAAAGGGAGTCCAACGAGTTCGACATGAACTTGAACGAGTCAATAAACCTTAATTGTACCTTCCCAATTGTTTTCGTGAACAAGATGTACTTTTCTTCCTTTTTCGCAGTACAACTGATGTCTCCCTCCGTTACCCCAAATTCCTTTACGAACAGATGGCTGTCATAGCCTTCCAAGTTGAGTAATATAACCGGGATAAAGTTAGGGACCTTGAAATTGACATTGCAGCTATTGAGTTTTGGTTCTTTGAATTTTCCTGTGACTTGATCATAGCCCTTCACCTTTCCATCGCTAACTGGCTTGTTGCAAACATGACAATCCTTGGTCGAATAAAACTCTCTCCACTCAATGTTACAGGTATCTTTGTCGATTAGATCATGTCCACCATCCATATCTTCAACAAAACAAAAGAATTTATGAACGGGTCTTCCTTGGCTACACACCCACTGATACCCTATCTCCTTTTCACAGATATGACAATTATTCCCTCGAAACCTTACCCAGTCCTTCTTCGTCATTTCAAGTGGTTTTATCTGTGTTAGATGCTTTTCATAGGTTAGCTTCACAAGATCTTCAACCTTCACAGCAAATGATTTTGCTGCATCTTCACCACGGCAAATAAACAGTTCGAAAGCCACATCTGGTCCTTTCACGCAAAAGCAGTAGCCGATAGCTTTTGGTTCTGATACTTTCTCGTCTAGTATCTTTCTGAATCCTCCTCTACCTCTGACTCAAATTTGTACGATACCGCTTCAAAATCTGCGTAGATGAAAATGGGTACCATCATGGATCTGAACATTTGGGTTGCGACCATTTCATTGGCTACGCACCACTTTTTGTGATTATCCAGTGCCGATTCCAATCAAAAAGAAATCTGTGATGAAATTAGCCTTGGTTGATTTTTAATCCGAGAATAACGACTAGTTTTTGTCATTTTAGATGAGCAATAGATCGATCGCATTGTCATCACCAGATCTTTAAAATGATATATACACAACAATTTTAGATCAGTTTAAGTTAAATATTATATATTGTGAAAATTGATCTGCAAAACTTTTCCGTCCATTTGGGCCTTATAATATTTGCGTTGTTTAAGATTTCTTAACATTTTTCAATAGAACTTTATCAAAAGTCTAGAATTTACTCACAAACCCACTTTTATTATTTATTCATGGTCAATAAATTCAATTATTACCCGGCTAAAAGGGCGACATCAATATTTCTGAGTATCGTGCAATGTTATTGGTTAGAACTTACGTCATAGCAGGCAATGTTTCACGGTATTGCCCGTTACCATAGCAACCGTGTTTAAAGCTTAAATATGGTGGCATTAAATGTAAATAAACACGGAAAAAAAGTAAATAAAACGCGAAGAATAAGTAAAACTTACTTTTATATTTTCATTAATTCTACGTTGCAGCTACAATAAAAACCTGTGATATTCAATTTTAAAAAAACATATTAATTAGTTCGAATGTACGTTCCATATGGGAACAGTTTCTATAAAGACATAGTTTCTACATCCTGCTTATAATGTTATATTTTTGGTCGTAAAATGCAGTACCTGGATAATAATCCATATAATAACTGTTTATTTTGGGCAATACCTTCGAATATTGACCTCTGTCACGTATTGCCCTCACAAGCTCGGGCAATACTTTGACGTCGGTCAATATTCTCCGGTATTGCCCTCATAAACAATTATTATAGGGTTATTATCAAGAGATTTTCTAAAGTACATAAGTTACACACATACTCGAATTACCATTACTATAGTTTTATTGAATAAGTATTATTCTGATTTTTTAAAGACCAAACATATTTCGTAAGTTCAGTGCTGACTATATTTCTCATATTTAATATCTTCTTTTGATTATTATACCAAAAAAATCTTCCTAAAATGATAGGCTAAGATTATATTTTTTCTTATTTAGGCTTTTCTGTGACATGCATGTGAATTAATTCTACACAACTTTCAACGCCGACGGCTATTAATCATCTTTTTTAAAATGTTACATGTTATATAAAACTGCATTTTCAAAAAAAAATAAAACCGTTACTGTTTAAATTCATTCTCACACCATAGGTGATTCGATTGATGTCTATTTCATTAGAAAAGTTTTAATTATTTCCTTCTTTGATTAAAATTTACATCAAACTTTCTGATGAAAAGCATTTAAAGTTAACGATTTATTTTGTAGTTTGTTTCACTTTGGAATCATGTTTTGTTAAACAATTTTGGCACTAATTATAAACTAGTTAGCGCACTGAAGCATTGTAAATATGACAAGGGAAATAAAAACAAAATCTATTTTCGCATGTTGCATTCCTGACATTATGTGTTGTATTGCATGATTTTTTAAAGAGCAAACATATTTCGTAAGTTTAGTGCTGAGTTTTTACATTTCTAATTTTTTTGTTTATTAGGACAAAAAATCTCTCTAACGTGATAAGCTAAGACGGGAGACATGGATACATTAACAGATAAAATATGACCCCGCAAAATTTTTGTCAGTCGGAGTAGTGAGAGGAAAAACAACAAAAACATAAGTCTGTCTGTCACATGCATCATTGTCTATTTTTTATTGTCTATAATTTTTGACGACGAAGGTTATCAAACATGTTTTTAATTTAAAAATGTTACAAAGAAACAACCTGCACTCACTTACTTTATTTTGTAATATTGAAGGAAAATTAATGTTTATTGCTTGTTTCCTTTGTCTTTTTACTCGTTTGTGAGTTTTGCGTTACGGTTAAGTTTATTCTCACACCAAAGGTAAAAAAGTTTTAATTATTCCCGCCATTGATTAAAATTTACAACAAACGTTTTGATAAAAAGCATTCAAAGTCAGCGACTTATTTTGTATTTCGTTTTATCTTGGAATCATGTTTTGTTAAGCATTTTTGCACTAATTATAAATTAGTTAGCGCACTGAAGCATTGTGCATATGACAAAGGAAATAAGCGCCATAACTTGTTTATTACATAAACTATCAACATCAACTAAAACATCAACCTTATGATAATGTATTTGCATATCAATTAGGCACGCTTATATATTTACAACATACATATGTGATTTCTATGACGTATTTTCTTTGTTATGTATTTATAGCAGTAAAATTTAGCGTTATGCCACACTTTGGGACCAGTGTAGTGATTTATGTGACCTGTACAATCATTCTTACTCACGCTAGGAAATTATTATACAACATTCCGTGCATATTACTTTCTGCGCAGTAGCAATATTAGCATATATCGCGCAAGTTTAAAGTAACAACCAGATCTCTTTGTATTCATTCAGGCTTACCAACGACAAGATGAACGTTTGTGAAGAAACAAAATGCGGCTTACAAACAACTTTAATTGGGAGTATGCCGAAACCTGCTTATTTAAAGATACCTTGTTGGATAGCCAATGGGAAAGAAAACCCAAATTGCACTGCTGACTACAACGATGTAAAAAAGCAATTTACTTCTGAGCAGTTGCAAGATCAAGTGGAAAGAGCAATTAGAGAAACCATAGATTTCCAATGTTCTATTGGCATTTCAGTTGGAATAGATGGTGAAATGGGTCGTAATAAGTATGTATATAGTTTTTGCCGGAACTTGAATGGTATTGATTTTGGTAATCTAAAGGAGAAAATCTGCCGCAATAACAGTTGGGTTGGCAATCTTCCACAAATTATTTCCAAAGTGTCATTGAAACCTGAGAATGAACGATCAGATCCTCAAGAGGAATGGAGAATAGCGCAAAACATGTCCTCCATTCCTATCAAATACACCATTCCAGGCCCTTTAACAATTGCAGACACTACGGCTAATGAATTTTATGAAGACGAAGAGGAACTTTCAAGTGATCTTGTAAATTGCATAAACCATGCAGTTTTAGGATTAGTGAAGGAAGGCTGTAAATATATTCAGGTGAGTTTTACTGTATTTACATTTGTTTCGTTGTGCCGTTTTTTGAAAACGGCAATCATCTTAAATGTCCGTTTTGATAGATTAATTCAATATACAAACTACTGAACGCGGTTCCAAACTTTTTCCATGCACACCCTAATTCCCAACGTTAGTATCTGAACATGTGCTTTGGACTTCTTTCCTAGCGGCAACGTTTCTATTTGGCATCTTTGAAAGTTAAGACGATTAAACTTTTAAACATTTGTAGACATAGAATTTTTTTATTTTCTTCTTTATTTTTCATTAAAATTGTGACAACCTTGCCTTTTTAATGTAACGGAAATCAAGCGCATTAAACAACAACGGTTAGGTGCTACAGCCATAAACGCTTGAATTGGAGTTATCATTCAGTTTTACAACACTACCGAGTGCAAGATCATTTATGAGCAGTGTACTCATATTTAATAGAGCGTGTTTATTTTCTAGATTGATGAGCCAGTGTTGGTGAGATATCCAGAAAAAGCTTTAAAATTCGCAATAACAGCATTACAAAAATGTTTTGACGGTGTGCCGGATGATGTGACGAAAATAGTTCATATGTGTTGTGGTTATCCAACGTATCTTGTAAGTGCTTGCTTTTCGTGCGTGTTGATTAATAAAAAACGTGCTTCTCAATTCGAATCTGTACTTCTTGAATCAATATCTCAATTCACAATTGTTGAAGCAAATGGTAATATATAGATATATTCTTGCCGACTTTTTTTACCTTCAACATGTTATAAAAAAATGTGTAGCAATTCTAAAACTATATTGTTAGTATTATATCATTTATAGGACCAAACAGACTATCAGAAAGCAGATCAAGATGCTTACATCAAGGTAGCTGAAGCTTTAGACCAGATAGGTCTTGACATGATTTCGTTAGAGGATGCTCACAGAAGAAACAGTATGGAGCTATTCAAGAAGTTTAAAAACACTACGGTTGGTTTAGTTTTGTTTTTGTTTTTAATGTTATTATTTTAATTAGGAACTGTTTTTCTGATACCTTTACTTATATTATACAAACCTTTCCAAAAACAGGAAATTAAAGTTCCCTGTTCTATTTTAATTTTAAAGACAAAAAAAGTTGTTAAAAAATGTTCCGAAATAAATTTTAAAAATTAATAATTACATTATATCCATACATTTTGTCTGTGGAATTTATATAGTGGTCCAAGTTAGTTAAGCATGAAAATGTCTTTAGTTTAAATATATACTTTTATTTTGGCCTGAATTCAACCAAAAAGGATTTCCTTCTCCCGATTTTTTTCAAATTGAAGCACAATTATATATCTAGATAATTCTTGGTGTCATTGATGTAGTTAAAAGTCGTGTTGAAACTGTTGACGAGATAAAGAATCACATCAAAGACGTTCTTGATTACATTCCTTTAAAAAGATTGGTGATTGCACCAGATTGTGGATTGATATTTTTACCACAGGATATATTAGAACAAAAGTTGAAAAATATGGTTGAAGCAGCAGAATCATTTTCTATCGCTGATTGAGATTTATATATGACTTATTTGTCTTATCTTTCGTTCGTGTATTATCGTTCGTTCGATTGTGTATTATCGTTCTATCTCTTGTTATCACTTAAACATGTGTATTATCGTTTATAGTTTATTATCGTTTATAAAATTATATGTATTACTTAAATACAACACCGAACCAACGTCCGCACTGTTGAAGAAATTTTTTCTACACACCAGTGTTTTAACAAACACATGATTTTGGTTTTGTATTGACGACAAGCGACCTTCTTTATCTAAGTTCATTTTCGCTATTGCAGAACACTAATGTTGTCACCTTATTTGGAAGAAAAAACTTGCTTTTTTAAAATCAAGTTTTTGTCATCCGCCAAATTAGGCTCCGTTAATTCCCACAAAATTTAATCTGCTCTTTTTCCCAAAATGTACATCGCATTCTAAATACAATGACTTGTCCTTTTATTCAAACACTTGACAACATCACATTGTGATGGACCCATACTGTAACGTTGTCTAGAACCAAGACTGTGCATTAGATAAAAAATGGGGCGATTGATGTTATCTTTATTGTATATTTCATACTAGTGGGAACACATTAAATTAATTTGTTAATTACAGCGCGTCAAAAAAATAGACAAGAGCACAGCTGATTGGTTTTTACATAAAGTCGGCGTTGCCGATTGGCTTAATAAGCGCACATTAATAATTTCTCTACTGGCACAACAAAATTGATACACGGATATCGGATACTGCATGTGACAGAGAATAGGAGTAATATTATAAAGGACTAGCCGAATTCCCGTGGAAGAATCCACTGTTTTTCTCATTTAATTCATAGAACAGTTATACCATCAAAAATCAAACAATACAGCAGTGCGAATTTTACAATCTGCATTATTATATAAATGACCAAAAAATTAAAGGTGTCCAACAACTGCAGTATATGTGTGACATTTAAAATCTAAATCTACTGAAATTACTTGCTCTAACCCTCTGACAATGCGAAAATTATTCGCTAAAATTATTAGTAAAGAAGTTTGTCAAAGCATTTCAAAACACATCTCACTAAATGTCCCCATGAAATGCGTGTAAGGGATACCAAACAAAAACGTACAGCATGGTAATTGGAATTTCTAAAACTTACAATCCAGGGCCCTGGGATCGAGGTTGCTCACAGTCTGCATTACTTTATATTTATACCTATTGAAACAAAAAACGTTAAAAATATAAGCAGGTGCAACAAAAAAAAATAAAAAAGCAAAATGCAAAGGCGTGTAACAACTGTTACTTAAAAAGCGAAATCTGCTAAAATTTATACTTGCTTTGCCATGCCAGAAGTACACCAGGAACAAAAGTATATCAGACAACACAGTAATTTGAATTTTCAAAACTCACATTTCAACCTCGACACCGGGCTCTTTGTCTCTTTTGTAACGGGATGACAAAAAAAGAAAAAGCCCTGGGGTCAAGGTTGCTCACAATCTGCATTATTTTATGTTTATAACCGCTAAAACAAAACTTCTAAATACATAAGCATGTGCGAAAAAAATATATATATATAAAAAATAAAAATGAAAAATGTCCAAAAAAATGTCTAACAACCGTTACGTAAAAAGTTAAATACGTTAAAACTATATACTTGCTTTGCTATTCCAGAAGTACACCAGGGAAAAAAGGGATACCAAACGTTTAAAAAAACCTAATATTTTTCATTAAGTTACACAAAATCAGCTATTCAGTCTATTGCATACGGTAAACCTTTCAAAGTGATACTCAAAATATAAGAAATTATTATTAAAAACACGTAAAAGAGAAATATAAAAACTTGAATCAGTTGATATAATTGTATATCTACCGAAATATTTCAATCCAAAATATTAAAAGAACAGTTTCCCTTACAGACCCAAACTTATAATCAAGAAAATCATGCATAAGATCAAAGAAGATAACAATGCAGTGTTTTCAAATTTAAGAATCGAATATATTTCAAACGATCGTAACGTAACAGATGTAAACATTGATTTAAGTTTCAGTTTTAGGTTTTTTATAACGACATCAAGACTGTATTACAGTCTGTACTGTTAAAAACAGTAACAACGGGAAAATTACTTCTCTAGGATATATACGCTGTTTTTATAAGAATAGTATGTTTTAGTTTCAGCCTCGATGTTCTTAACTTTCATGACAAATGTTTTCCTCATTATTCTTAATATATTCTTAGGATGATTATGTCCTGAAAATATATAATGCCTTAATGAAATAAAGCTTGCTATAAGTTGCTATAGCTAGCTAATGGCAATTTCTACTACATGTAACGGCCTATTGCTTGGACACAAAAAGTTCGTTTGATATACAATAAAAAATGTAAACTTCTAATCAATTTTGTGCGTCATATAAATGTTCATACTTAAAACAAACTATCAAGCTTAGACATATTCTTAGGATATTCTAAACTTCTGACCCATTTTTCAGAGTATATTCTTGCAAAAATAAGTGCTTAGAGAAAATATTTTTCCGGCGCAAGGCACAACAAGAAACTTAATATTTAAGGAAAAATTTAGTTCAGAAAGAAACGGCTAAAAAATCGTTGTACACCCAAATTCATTTCCCTACTAAATAATCTAAACAACACACCTTTCTCAGTGAGTAGATTGCTCGCGTTCTCCTAATAAAACTCCAATCAGTTTTTTACTTCGAATACTAAACTTCGTTTCATCCCAAAGAGAACGAATTGAAGATGCATACAATTGCCTGAAACATTTCCAATCAGTTCTCTTTGTGATGTTAAATCATCATACGTTAGAAACATTTCTAACTACAACATCGACTTCGTTTGACAACAACACAACAGTTTGTTTTTTACATTTCAGATTCGAATTACATTCATATTGGAATCCGATAGAATTTCTATAAAAGGAAGCAACCCCGGTCCCAGAACACAAAAATGGAAAATATAGAAAAACAAATATAAGCTTTAATCTAACCTCATGATGAGTTAACATTGTTTGAAATAACTTTTTCCAGGATTACTTTAAAAAACAGACAACCTTCTTCGCTCCGCTTTTCTTTTTTCAGTTGATGAAAACAACTTGTTTCCGTTAGATACGGCGTGCACATTAATCCGGGGGTAAAATTAAATTATTATATTTTAACGACTCCGTGAGGCTTTTAAAATAAAAACAAAACAAATAAAAACTTTTAAAAATCAAAAAAAATTAGTTTCAATAAAAGAAGTTTTTAGTAAAAGAGAGTTTTATTTTTTAAGGTAATAAGAAGGAAGAATTAAATGATTATATAGTAGCCCCCTGATTTGCGTTTTTTTTAGCTTGGTAAATTTTAGCGTAACGCCACATCGTAAGAAAGTGACCTGTACTTTGCGTGTCGTGGACTCACAGGGTTACCCACACAAGCGTATTATTATATAGATAGCTGGGTGAAGCAACATTGAACATCAGATTTAGTAAAAGTAAGCCATACCGCACATCTGGGTGGAACGTTTCAGCATCAGTATGCAGGATGTTGCAAATCTAGTAAGCGCTTGCAGCAATACAGGGTTTCTGGTGTATTTTTCGCGCAGTGCTTACAGCATTGCATTTTTTTAGGCGCAGCTTTATAAACTTTTCCGGCTAAAAGTCATTAATAATTTTTTTGGTTTTGTAGCAATTTCCGTAAAAGTTTAAAAGTAATTTGAGCAGAAAAGGAAATGGATATCACTAGCCACAGTGAAACACTAAACAAAAGTACTCTACAGCTATCTAAATACATTTTAACGTCGGAAACGCAAGAACACATGAGAATATTTTGGTGCTTTGTTTCTAGCCAGTTAGGTAGCTACAAAACAAAAACTTGTCTACTTTCACTTTAATAAGCGCACTAGCTACCTAGTTATAAATATAAGCAAGAAACTGCAGCTTAGGTAAAAGTCAGATTGGTAAAGATTGGTATTGAAGAAAATTAAATGATAATGTTGGCTAGGATAAAAAGCCAGAAAAGCGCATGTTGGCTAGGCTGACCCTTCACATGTCCTGCTGGATGTATACATATTTTTTGCAGTCCTGTCTATAACTATCTAAAATTCTGTAGCTTCAATCTTTACGGCTTCGGTACAACATATACGAGTTACAAAGGAAATGCAAAAGATTGTAGAAGGAAAGAATGCGGATTAGATTCTGCTTTTTTCGAATGAGACCGATGTTTTCAATATCTTTTTAGCATTTTGAGATCTAAATTGGAATTTTCACCCATGCCGCATGGGATGGTGACGAGTGAGGCATTTTTAATAAGTTTTATCACCAGAAACAAAAGGAAAGATGGTTATATGAGAAAATAACTCTGACACTAAAGATTTAGGATTAAAACTGATAAAATATTACCGTTGGTGGAAAATAGTACAAAATTTGTGGTGTAGAACTAGCCTCAAGAACAGATGTTTTCGTTTGTGCCTTTATGTTGGATACATATGTTGAATAAACCTTTCGCACTAGAGTCGATTGATCAACTACAAGACAACCAGTCGTTCTGTCGTAAGATATTTTTTAAGTGTATGGCTTCTGCTTCCACCGTTAGGAAGACATGAACAATGCAATGCACTAACCGTATCGGTGCTAAAAAGAAATACATTTACCCATGGAACTTTACACAGAGCTTGTCATTTAGTGTATCTGTGAATGAGTGGAGTTGATTGTACTTTTGTTATGTTATAAAATTTTCTAAAAAGGAAAAAAAGCGTCTGACTAAAGAAAAGTTGTTGTTTTTTCTTTTCAGACAAAAAGATATATGTACATATATATAGTATATAAATATAGATGTATATATATATATATAGATATATAAGATAAAAGATTAGGATCAGACAGTCCATAAATTTAAAACACAACATCACACTATTGACTTCAAACTGCAGTTTCATTTATTATAAAACCCTGGTCTTCTTTTTTGCTTGATCTCAATGACATCTTTCGAACTCTGTTTTTGAATGATGATTTCTTCTTATCGTAAACCGGTCTTTTCTTGCTTACATGTTTCTCTCCCCATCTAGCTTCTCTCCTTTTAGCTTGCATGTACTGAAACATTCCATTGTTATCCAAAGTTTCAAAAAACACAACAATGAAACATAAATGAATTATGGTGTAATAAAAGTAATAAGTTGAAACCAGCGGGCCAATTGAAATGATTAATGTTGCTATAGCGATTTCCCATCCTATAAACAACGCTGGCGGGCTTGACATGATTTGCACTGCTAGAAAAAAAAGTCCATTTGCAGAAAAGGTGTCAAAACTACAATCTTAGAGTAAACAAATCAACTTTGATGGGCCGAAATTAAAAAAATCGCAAAAACAACCGTTACGTAAAAAGTTAAATACGTTAAAACTATATACTTGCTTTGCTATTCCAGAAGTACACCAGGGAAAAAAGGGATACCAAACGTTTAAAAAAACCTAATATTTTTCATTAAGTTACACAAAATCAGCTATTCAGTCTATTGCATACGGTAAACCTTTCAAAGTGATACTCAAAATATAAGAAATTATTATTAAAAACACGTAAAAGAGAAATATAAAAACTTGAATCAGTTGATATAATTGTATATCTACCGAAATATTTCAATCCAAAATATTAAAAGAACAGTTTCCCTTACAGACCCAAACTTATAATCAAGAAAATCATGCATAAGATCAAAGAAGATAACAATGCAGTGTTTTCAAATTTAAGAATCGAATATATTTCAAACGATCGTAACGTAACAGATGTAAACATTGATTTAAGTTTCAGTTTTAGGTTTTTTATAACGACATCAAGACTGTATTACAGTCTGTACTGTTAAAAACAGTAACAACGGGAAAATTACTTCTCTAGGATATATACGCTGTTTTTATAAGAATAGTATGTTTTAGTTTCAGCCTCGATGTTCTTAACTTTCATGACAAATGTTTTCCTCATTATTCTTAATATATTCTTAGGATGATTATGTCCTGAAAATATATAATGCCTTAATGAAATAAAGCTTGCTATAAGTTGCTATAGCTAGCTAATGGCAATTTCTACTACATGTAACGGCCTATTGCTTGGACACAAAAAGTTCGTTTGATATACAATAAAAAATGTAAACTTCTAATCAATTTTGTGCGTCATATAAATGTTCATACTTAAAACAAACTATCAAGCTTAGACATATTCTTAGGATATTCTAAACTTCTGACCCATTTTTCAGAGTATATTCTTGCAAAAATAAGTGCTTAGAGAAAATATTTTTCCGGCGCAAGGCACAACAAGAAACTTAATATTTAAGGAAAAATTTAGTTCAGAAAGAAACGGCTAAAAAATCGTTGTACACCCAAATTCATTTCCCTACTAAATAATCTAAACAACACACCTTTCTCAGTGAGTAGATTGCTCGCGTTCTCCTAATAAAACTCCAATCAGTTTTTTACTTCGAATACTAAACTTCGTTTCATCCCAAAGAGAACGAATTGAAGATGCATACAATTGCCTGAAACATTTCCAATCAGTTCTCTTTGTGATGTTAAATCATCATACGTTAGAAACATTTCTAACTACAACATCGACTTCGTTTGACAACAACACAACAGTTTGTTTTTTACATTTCAGATTCGAATTACATTCATATTGGAATCCGATAGAATTTCTATAAAAGGAAGCAACCCCGGTCCCAGAACACAAAAATGGAAAATATAGAAAAACAAATATAAGCTTTAATCTAACCTCATGATGAGTTAACATTGTTTGAAATAACTTTTTCCAGGATTACTTTAAAAAACAGACAACCTTCTTCGCTCCGCTTTTCTTTTTTCAGTTGATGAAAACAACTTGTTTCCGTTAGATACGGCGTGCACATTAATCCGGGGGTAAAATTAAATTATTATATTTTAACGACTCCGTGAGGCTTTTAAAATAAAAACAAAACAAATAAAAACTTTTAAAAATCAAAAAAAATTAGTTTCAATAAAAGAAGTTTTTAGTAAAAGAGAGTTTTATTTTTTAAGGTAATAAGAAGGAAGAATTAAATGATTATATAGTAGCCCCCTGATTTGCGTTTTTTTTAGCTTGGTAAATTTTAGCGTAACGCCACATCGTAAGAAAGTGACCTGTACTTTGCGTGTCGTGGACTCACAGGGTTACCCACACAAGCGTATTATTATATAGATAGCTGGGTGAAGCAACATTGAACATCAGGTTTAGTAAAAGTAAGCCATACCGCACATCTGGGTGGAACGTTTCAGCATCAGTATGCAGGATGTTGCAAATCTAGTAAGCGCTTGCAGCAATACAGGGTTTCTGGTGTATTTTTCGCGCAGTGCTTACAGCATTGCATTTTTTAGGCGCAGCTTTATAAACTTTTCCGGCTAAAAGTCATTAATAATTTTTTTGGTTTTGTAGCAATTTCCGTAAAAGTTTAAAAGTAATTTGAGCAGGAAAGGAAATGGATATCACTAGCCACAGTGAAACACTAAACAAAAGTACTCTACAGCTATCTAAATACATTTTAACGTCGGAAACGCAAGAACACATGAGAATATTTTGGTGCTTTGTTTCTAGCCAGTTAGGTAGCTACAAAACAAAAACTTGTCTACTTTCACTTTAATAAGCGCACTAGCTACCTAGTTATAAATATAAGCAAGAAACTGCAGCTTAGGTAAAAGTCAGATTGGTAAAGATTGGTATTGAAGAAAATTAAATGATAATGTTGGCTAGGATAAAAAGCCAGAAAAGCGCATGTTGGCTAGGCTGACCCTTCACATGTCCTGCTGGATGTATACATATTTTTTGCAGTCCTGTCTATAACTATCTAAAATTCTGTAGCTTCAATCTTTACGGCTTCGGTACAACATATACGAGTTACAAAGGAAATGCAAAAGATTGTAGAAGGAAAGAATGCGGATTAGATTCTGCTTTTTTCGAATGAGACCGATGTTTTCAATATCTTTTTAGCATTTTGAGATCTAAATTGGAATTTTCACCCATGCCGCATGGGATGGTGACGAGTGAGGCATTTTTAATAAGTTTTATCACCAGAAACAAAAGGAAAGATGGTTATATGAGAAAATAACTCTGACACTAAAGATTTAGGATTAAAACTGATAAAATATTACCGTTGGTGGAAAATAGTACAAAATTTGTGGTGTAGAACTAGCCTCAAGAACAGATGTTTTCGTTTGTGCCTTTATGTTGGATACATATGTTGAATAAACCTTTCGCACTAGAGTCGATTGATCAACTACAAGACAACCAGTCGTTCTGTCGTAAGATATTTTTTAAGTGTATGGCTTCTGCTTCCACCGTTAGGAAGACATGAACAATGCAATGCACTAACCGTATCGGTGCTAAAAAGAAATACATTTACCCATGGAACTTTACACAGAGCTTGTCATTTAGTGTATCTGTGAATGAGTGGAGTTGATTGTACTTTTGTTATGTTATAAAATTTTCTAAAAAGGAAAAAAAGCGTCTGACTAAAGAAAAGTTGTTGTTTTTTCTTTTCAGACAAAAAGATATATGTACATATATATAGTATATAAATATAGATGTATATATATATATATAGATATATAAGATAAAAGATTAGGATCAGACAGTCCATAAATTTAAAACACAACATCACACTATTGACTTCAAACTGCAGTTTCATTTATTATAAAACCCTGGTCTTCTTTTTTGCTTGATCTCAATGACATCTTTCGAACTCTGGTTTTGAATGATGATTTCTTCTTATCGTAAACCGGTCTTTTCTTGCTTACATGTTTCTCTCCCCATCTAGCTTCTCTCCTTTTAGCTTGCATGTACTGAAACATTCCATTGTTATCCAAAGTTTCAAAAAACACAACAATGAAACATAAATGAATTATGGTGTAATAAAAGTAATAAGTTGAAACCAGCGGGCCAATTGAAATGATTAATGTTGCTATAGCGATTTCCCATCCTATAAACAACGCTGGCGGGCTTGACATGATTTGCACTGCTACAAAAAAAAGTCCATTTGCAGAAAAGGTGTCAAAACTACAATCTTAGAGTAAACAAATCAACTTTGATGGGCCGAAATTAAAAAAATCGCAAAAAATAAAAAAATTGACGACGTCATCAAAAAAATGCTGATATCAGCATAAATTTGAACGTGCAAAATTGTCCTTTATATTATAATGGTCAACCTCTGTGCAAAGTTTCAGGAACTTACCATATCTGGTTCAGAAGGGGTGCAGAAGGGGGCATAATCCGCCCGCCCCCAAGATTTATAGACCTCAAAAAAGCCCAGGATTTTTAGGGTTAAAGTAAATATGTTAGGACAAGCAAGTTTTAGCAATTTAAAAGATTTTTTGCTTTCGCAGAGCTTCATATACTTTTGTAGTTGATAAGCATGGTCAAAAACAAGCATCCTCTTTGTTTAACATTTTCAACACATTTTGCATGCCGGTGTTACCTTGCGACCCGCGCCCCTCCACCGATGTGAAATTTGCGTAAAAGTATATGTTTCGGTGTCTTCAGTACTGAGGGTCTGAGGTAGGGTGAGGGGGGATGGTTTCATACTTGGCTCCTTGAATGGGAAGCGGTGACTAACGTTTCATGGTATACCTGATTCACTATTTTTCTCAAAAAATTTGTCTAGGATTGCATATCTGAAAGTAACAACCACAAGCAATTTTGCAGCGATATTATCTGCACTTGTATCTTCCTGTAAGATGACGAGTACTGCCAGAAAGAAATTAAAAACTTTTGACCACTAGTTTGAGTTTAATTTTTAACAAACGTCATTTGCAACGTTAACGATGCATTAAATATTATTGCGTAGAATATGACGTTGCTATTATCTGCGTACAATCGCACGAAATTATCGAAACACATTTCAACTGCTTTTGTCTAACAATGAATTTCTGCAAACAGACAATAACTTTTGGCTTCCAGAAATAGTATAAAAAAATAAAACTCATCTGAGAGTTAAAACTGTAAATCTAATCTCCAAAACGAAGTGAAAGTTCTTCCTTTATTAAAGTCCAAGTTTTCTTCGTTTTTAACGCACTCAAATGAGACAGCTGGTGGAAAAATAAAAATAAATATTTCAGAAGCACAATGTTAC
This sequence comes from Hydractinia symbiolongicarpus, assembly GCF_029227915.1. Lineage (NCBI taxonomy): Eukaryota > Metazoa > Cnidaria > Hydrozoa > Anthoathecata > Hydractiniidae > Hydractinia > Hydractinia symbiolongicarpus. Next base: position 23,083,804 of record NC_079878.1, on the reverse strand, counting down.
TATCATCGTACTATCTACCTAGCTAATGGACAACTATCAGAATTAATATCGACAGCCAAAACCATGATATTAATTCCCATAGAGTGACTGGAAATTGAACCTTTAGAAAAATTGGAGAAGACAAGTCGGATGTCTCCAGCAACTCCGTCACTGTTCGTCTGCCGGGCCATCACTTGATGAAAAGCGTACAAAGAAATTCAATTTTGGTATTGAAAGAAATAATACTATGTCTTGTCTTATCACCTTAGTAGAGACTCACGAAAGAGAACGTTATTGTTATTGTTATTATTATTGAAATTATTTACGCAGGATAGCCTCTTCAGTTACTATTGGTACTGCTATCAACGAGGGTCCTGTGAAGGGGCCCTAGCTCCTTTAAAGCTCCTATTTGTGCTACGATAGTCGTGCAAGTACGGCAATCACTCAACTAGACAACCGCCTATTCTATTCTATTCTCATGCTGAGCGCTAAGCGGAAAGGATAGATTCACACTTTTATAGTATCTGGCATGACTTGGCCGGGGTTTGAATCCAAGACCTTCCGCACTGGAAGCGAATGCTCTACCACAAGGCTACCAGTCGGTGCAAACGTATCTAGCTAATGTTATTACAGGAAATAGGGTTTTATACTAGAAAACATAGAGATATTTGCTGATAATTTTTGACAATAGCAAAGCGGTAAAAATCAGTTGTTGCGAAAAAGTGAAAGAGAGCTCTTTAGCATTTCAATATACTTACTAAGATCACCTTGGTAAGATAGTCCAGAGTTGACTGGATACATGTAAAAAAAATTCAAAAAGCTCTCTTTTTGCTGATGTTGTTGTTAAAAATATTAAATTTTATTTTTTTATAACGCACTTGAAAAAACAGTTTTCTGATTAAGTAATTATACGTACATCAAAATGGTGAAACCTTTGGGAGGGAATCGATTTAAGATTTCATTTAAATCAATTACAAATATATTCGAATTTATTATAAGTTAAACTACCAGATGGCTTTCACGTTCAGAAATCTAATTGGTCAGGTTTTCAAAGTTAAATATTATAACAATCATTTTATATTTATAATTAAAAATGATAATTGGGTCGTACGTATTTTAGTCTATGTTTTTCGTGGCCTATGTAATGTTTGGAACTGTGTAGCTGATATCTAGACATCAATTTCTGTGCTAATATTGATAATGATGTTCCGCATCACTTTTTTAATATTAGCAGTAATAATAAAATTAGCAGTAATAATAAAAACGCAAACAAGTAGCAGAAGAAATATTTGGTGATGAGTGGACCAATTGATACTATCATGGTGCCAATGGCGATCTCAGCTGCAATGGGAAACGGCTTTGTTGATGCTTCATCTTCACGTGATATTCGCTAAAAAATAAATAATCTTTAATAATAAAACAAACAAACAACAACAACAAAAACAACACTAACAACAACAACAAAAACAACACTAACAACAACAACAAAAACAGAAGTAAAAACAAAAACAACATTAACATTAACAACAGCAACAATAACATCAATAATAACAACAATAATAATAACAACAACAACAACACTAACAACAGCAAGAACAGAAAAAAAAACAGAAATAAAAAAAAAAAAAACAACAACAACAACATTAATATCAACAGCTTACAGTTAACAGTTTTATTGGCAGATTTATCAGATAGTGTTCCATGTTGTAAAACCCCTTTAGCGTCCTCGAAATGCAAACGCGCTGCTCATACTCTGTACCTAGAATGATTTCATGAAATAGATATAGAATATGCAACCAAAACATCTGGAAGGAATTAATAAAGTTATAGAGAACTATTTTTAATATAGTCATATACAACAAATACAAACACGTTCCACATAACAACATGTGGTGACAGAAGACTTAAGAAATTTGAAATGGCTATATAAAGTAATCTTCTCAGGTCAAAGTTATTGAATAATTCATTGGTTAATACACATCAATTTGTTTTTAGTCAATACTTGACGCGATGGAACGTCATAAAATTGTAGAAAAGCTTCTTTAAGTGCACAAAATTTTGCGAATACGCTATTCGCGAAAGTTTTGCCTTAAAAATCCTTAAAACAAACACAGGACGAATATTTAGTGCTAGACAGTGCTAACGTGGATCTTAGTGAGTAGCCAAGGTATAAATCTACGGGTTCGCCCGTCCTCTTTTTTTTTAGCCTACCTCAATCCGTCTTTTTTCTCGTTAAACCGTTACACGAAAATAAAATCGAGACAAAGAACGGAAATCTATGTGTACTAGTCGCTAGCTCGTATAAATGTCGCATTTGCTCTTCCGTGCATAAATACTTCGTGTGCCCGTAGCACAACTATAAAATCGCGCGGAAATAATAGGCAACGGGTATTATTATTATAGAGATAAGTTTAAAGTCAAAATACTTCTTTATTTGCAAAAGTAAAATACAAAAATCCGTCATTTTCTTGTAACTATGAAAGGTTTTCCAAACATTGTATCGGTAAACCCTTCGACAGTAAATGCTATCATCATAAGCAAATTGTTTTACTACTGTTTTGCGACAAAAATTTGTTCCAGGTGTATACAAGATTGCATATGCGCACTTGTTGTATTTTTGATTCAGTCATTTTTTGAGTACAATTGGTATATCTTGTTCAGGAACCCAAAATAACGAAAATCGCCATTTTACAATTTTTTACATTCGTCGGAATAAATAATTAGTTAGGAAATAAACTAGTCGGGAAATATCATTCGTCGGGAAAAACTTTGTCACTCTCTCCCCGCGATCCATTCCCAAATAAAATTTTAGCTTCAAGGTTTTCCACGAAACTTAAAGCTATATTTTAAAACTACACGTTCTGTGATCTCAAAATGGTACTATGGCATCGAATGTTGACATAAGAAATTGGGGGTGCTCCCTGAACAAAAACGTCATTATAATGTTTATTTAATGTAATATCAACCTCTGAACCAACGAAGTACGTAACCCATAACTAGAAATTAAAAAAAAGGTTGCGAAGCATTTCGCAAGTTGCAAGCAAAATTAAACTATCCAATACTTTGTCCCTAGCGCTTCTTGTTTAATTGGCGCTAACATCTTCCGAAATACATCAAAATTGAATATCATATAGAAGAACCCTGGGGACGAGGTAGGAAAATGAACGCTCTGCAGAACAATTCGTTGCTCAAAAACAGTTTTTTTGCGAATAGACTGCGCGAGTATTTGATGTGCGTGGGATATTCTTTTCAAAATGTGCGAGAAAATTAGATTACGCGAAACTAACAAAAACGAATAACGCGTGTTAAAATTTTGTACCGCCTTTTCCCACAGAATGGTAAAAGTAAAGAGCGCAATACAAAATTACACTTTTAGCAGTATTCCGAAAGATATGTGATACATCGAGTTGTACTACCCGCAGAAGTTGGTCCTAACGTTAACGATTTCGTAAATGACCTCACAACACAGTATTTTTTTCACGTAAAAATACCGGCAGTAGAAGCCACAGAATCTGCTGGAACGAATTTCGAAAACTCACGGGAAACAATTAAAACAAAAACAAACAAATCAAAACAGTTTTTTAACTTTATCAAGATTTATTAAATAGCTTCAAATTTGGGCAGAAAAACAATAACGGATTCGCCTTCTTTTCACCACACGCATTAGAAGATTACATCACTCACTCCCATTGTACACAATCTAAAAGAAAAAGAAAACATTTTCATATAGTGAAGCTTCCAGTGCCTTTAAGGGATGGCCAAGTCAATGGAATTGAAAGCACTGTTTTTCATCTTATAAATAATTAAGGCTAATTCGGAAAAGTATAAAAGAAAAAAACTAAACAATTTGGCAACTTTACTAATTTTATACGCAAAGTTCCAACCATACCAACAGTTTCCAAATCTGACAAAATAATTTTAGAAGTGTTTATTTTTTCAGAATTTGATTGATGCAAGGCCAAGGGAAATTAAATAAGTTTATTGTCCTAGACCCATTTAAAAACATATGCTTCTCATCATTCGGTTTTTTTTCAACCAACATTAATGTAATCACCCAGAGGAAATTATAATGTCTCTTGTGTGTGTTTTAGAAGCTGAGTACACAAATATTACAAGTGCTGAACTTTGGCAATCATATTTTGCAATCAGACCCTTTTAAAAACTATGCTGAAACATGTCAATTATTAAATTCAGCACTAATAGAAAAGCACCTTGGATAGGATTCTTTGTTGGGCGAATAAAATGACTGACAAATGGTTTATCGTGAATGAAATAGTAATTTTTACACAAATAATTTAAAAAATAATGAACTTTGTTATGTGGGTTGTTCTCAAACACACGTGGGCAGTGGACAAAAACTGTGATGTAATTTCTCTTGGTCTATTATTCCTGAGAATATTCTAAAATAAGAGAGGGTCAATAAGCTGCAAACAGCCACATTTATAAGGGCGAGTTCGGGCAACTTTTCCAATTAAATTAGTGATTGTCTTCCAAAACCGCCCGCACTTTCCGGAACTTGCCTGGAGCATTTTCAAAATTCACTTCCTTGTAACATACCTTGTGGACGATAGTTGGAAAAAGATGCTTTAAGAGAAAGAAGTTAATAAAAATTAAAAGTTATTTATCAAGTAAATTTTATCAAAAACCATCAAAAACAGTTCTTTTAAGAACTTTACTACCACATAGTTTACTTTATGGTCTATGCAGGTTTTTTCGGGTGAATACTTCAATTTTTTTGCAAAACGCTAAACTTGCCCAAAAACGCCTGCACGTTATACGGCATATGCAGCTTATCAGCACCCTTGTTCTAAAATTACAAGCAGTTTCGAAGATGCCCACGCCGTTTAGAGGACGTGGTGCGGCTTGGGCATCCTTGAAGTTCTGTTTAATGACAGTTTTAATGTTTTAATGTCGTTTTAAACCTTGTTCTCAGGGAGGGTGTACGGAAAACTAATTCCTATTGACAATTACATTGCTGTTGGTTTGATAGCAAAAGTGGATTTTTTTTTAATTACTGAAACAGGTTACTTATATAATAAATAAAAAATAATAAAAAACGGTTGGTCAGCTCACTCTAGCACCCAGAGCTATTTGTTTTGTCTGCGCCCTAGCTACAGGTTTTCCTATATCTGGCTATCAGTTAGGTAGTAATACAGCTTCTCCATATGTATTCTACAAATTACTTTCAATTCTTTTATACAAAACTGAGCTCTAGCTAGCTACCTTTCGTGTGATTAAGCCTTACCTTGATTTGGATAAAACCAATTAAAATTGATAATATTGTATTCTTACATCCTCTTAGAAACAATAAAATAAAACACAGCTCGGCGCGTTTTAATTGTACAAATTACTTCAATTTTTGCGAAGCAATTGAGCTTTGCGAGCGAAGCGAGCGAAGCGAAATTGTGGAGCACGTTTGCTACACGCGAGGTATACCAAGAGAATTATTGAGATTCTCAAAATTTCGATAGAAAAAAAATCATATAAAATCAGCGTAAAGAAATAGGACTGATATTTTTGCACATAAAGCTAGGGTATTTTTTTTTCTAATAAAACAAATAAGTTTGGACCGAGGGGTTAAAGTATAAGTTTAGTAAAAAATGCAATAAGTACGGCTCGTACCCCCCCACCCCCGGATTTTGACCCCCCCCCCCGTCTTTTGGTCCGGATTATACGTCCGCCGAACTTGAACACACAAAGAGGAATATGCCGTGAACAAGAAACGGTAGTCGGCATTTTAGACACGTATATTTTACAGACCCAAAATATGCCTTATTTCTTTGTATTATAGCTAATTATGGTATAAATAATTAATTAATTACTTTGCAATTTTGCTTCTAATACTATTATAGTTGTATTTTAATGAAACATGATAGTATTAAAACGGTTTTCTTCTTTTGAAAAAATTTATTGCTAGTCCTGTTTCTAATCGACTTTACTTGTGTATTTTAAGCTTTTTTGTTGCTGTGCTTTTTCTGGAGATTTTAGTTGGATTGGAAAGCTCCTGTGTAAGGTACCCTTTCCTAAAGCCAAAAGAACCCTGAAAACGAAGTAAAGTTTAAGCAGATTCAACTCAATGTAATATACCTGTCTAAAGCTACGTGTAAATTCTATAGCTACCTTATAATAACAAACAAAAAAATGGGTTGCTGAGATTGCTAACTGGCAATTTTAAATTAAGCAGTGTCATTAAAATGTGTTCGTTTTTTATTCCCCATAATGCACAATTTTTTATGTCATGTTTGCAAACTTTAATTCCATAATTATTCCTTCTTGTTGTTGGTTTACCAAGAAAAGAAATTATATCGCAAAGGAGTGTCTTTTCTCAAGTCACTTGACGAAAATGTCTTAGCATGCGACAGCGCGACAAAATTAAACCAAACATTTATTCAATTGATTGCCATGGTTACTTGTTGCTAGGCAATAATGAGTGAAATATGACATTTTGACACTCAATGCCAAACCAAGTAGCTGAATAGCGTGTGCAACTTCAAGCGTCAATCTTTTATGTTTCGTTAGCGTCACTAGTGTAGATAGAACAGCACGGGTTTTCTTAAGGCTGGAATTATCTTCGTCATTATAAGCCAAAACTATGATTTAAAAATTCGTTTCGCTTAACCTATAGGTGGGTAACAATGTTTAAAAAAATAGAAGAAATTGTAAAGTACGGGTGGTATCCGAGTTTCAAATTTACACAACAAAAACGCGTTTAAAGATTTTGAACTTCTTGAGTTAGGGATCGATTGCATTACTACTTCGACCTGCAAAGCATAAGCACTCTGCTGACGAGTAAATTTGTCCGCCTTTTATAATGATGTAAATTGTGGCTTTAAAGATTGATAGGTAAAGATGCTAGTGTGTGTACAGCCTTATAAAAGTAATGCATGAATTGTTAAACCTTTTCAAAATAGAAAGTATCTGGATTCTTTCGCTGTTAATCGGAGATCATTGAAATTATAGAAAAATCTAAATTTTATATAACCAAAAAGACATTAGTCTATTATTGCGAAGCAATTGAGCTTTGCGAGCGAAGCGAGCGAAGTGAAATTGTGGAGCACGTTTGCTACACGCGAGGTATACCAAGAGAATTATTGAGATTCTCAAAATTTCGATAGAAAAAAAATCATATAAAATCAGCGTAAAGAAATAGGACTGATATTTTTGCACATAAAGCTAGGGTATTTTTTTTTCTAATAAAACAAATAAGTTTGGACCGAGGGGTTAAAGTATAAGTTTAGTAAAAAATGCAATAAGTACGGCTCGTACCCCCCCACCCCCGGATTTTGACCCCCCCCCCGTCTTTTGGTCCGGATTATACGTCCGCCGAACTTGAACACACAAAGAGGAATATGCCGTGAACAAGAAACGGTAGTCGGCATTTTAGACACGTATATTTTACAGACCCAAAATATGCCTTATTTCTTTGTATTATAGCTAATTATGGTATAAATAATTAATTAATTACTTTGCAATTTTGCTTCTAATACTATTATAGTTGTATTTTAATGAAACATAATAGTATTAAAACGGTTTTCTTCTTTTGAAAAAATTTATTGCTAGTCCTGTTTCTAATCGACTTTACTTGTGTATTTTAAGCTTTTTTGTTGCTGTGCTTTTTCTGGAGATTTTAGTTGGATTGGAAAGCTCCTGTATAAGGTACCCATTCCTAAAGAAAAATTGAAGTAATTTGTACAATTAAAACGCGCCGAGCTGTGTTTTATTTTATTGTTTCTAAGAGGATGTAAGAATACAATATTATCAATTTTAATTGGTTTTATCCAAATCAAGGTAAGGCTTAATCACACGAAAGGTAGCTAGCTAGAGCTCAGTTTTGTATAAAAGAATTGAAAGTGATTTGTAGAATACATATGGAGAAGCTGTATTACTACCTAACTGATAGCCAGATATAGGAAAACCTGTAGCTAGGGCACAGACAAAACAAATAGCTCTGGGCGCTAGAGTAAGCTGACCAACCGTTTTTTATCATTTTTTATTTATTATATAAGTAACCTGTTTCAGTAATTAAAAAAATATCCACTTTTGCTATCAAACCAACAGCAATGTAATTGTCAATAGGAATTAGTTTTCCGTACACCCTCCCTGAGAACAAGGTTTAAAACGACATTAAAACATTAAAACTGTCATTAAACAGAACTTCAAGGATGCCCAAGCCGCACCACGTCCTCTAAACGGCGTGGGCATCTTCGAAACTGCTTGTAATTTTAGAACAAGGGTGCTGATATGCTGCATACGCCGTATAACGTGCAGGCGTTTTTGGGCAAGTTTAGCGTTTTGCAAAAAAATTGAAGTATTCACCCGAAAAAACATGCATAGACCATAAAGTAAACTATGTGGTAGTAAAGTTCTTAAAAGAACTGTTTTTGATGGTTTTTGATAAAATTTACTTGATAAATAACTTTTAATTTTTATTAACTTCTTTCTCTTAAAGCATCTTTTTCCAACTATCGTCCACAAGGTATGTTACAAGGAATTGAATTTTGAAAATGCTCCAGGCAAGTTCGGGAAAGTGCGGGCGGTTTTGGAAGACAATCACTAATTTAATTGGAAAAGTTGCCCAAACTCGCCCTTATATATGTGGCTGTTTGCAGCTTATTGACACCTTCTTATTTTAGAATATTCTCAGGAATAATAGACCAAGAGAAATTACATCACAGTTTTTTGTCCACCGCCCACGTGTGTTTGAGAACAACCCACATAACAAAGTTCATTATTTTTTAAATTATTTGTGTAAAAATTACTATTTCATTCACGATAAACCATTTGTCAGTCATTTTATTCGCCCAACAAAGAATCCTATCCAAGGTGCTTTTCTATTAGTGCTGAATTTAATAATTGACATGATTCAGCATAGTTTTTAAAAGGGTCTGATTGCAAAATATGATTGCCAAAGTTCAGCACTTGTAATATTTGTGTATTTGTGTACTCAGCTTCTAAAACACACACAAGAGACATTATAATTTCCTCTGGGTGATTATATTAATGTTGGTTGAAAAAAAACCGAATGATGAGAAGCATATGTTTTTAAATGGGTCTAGGACAATAAACTTATTTAATTTCCCTTGGCCTTGCATCAATCAAATTCTGAAAAAATAAACACTTCTAAAATTATTTTGTCAGATTTGGAAACTGTTGGTATGGTTGGAACTTTGCGTATAAAATTAGTAAAGTTGCCAAATTGTTTAGTTTTTTTCTTTTATACTTTTCCGAATTAGCCTTAATTATTTATAAGATGAAAAACAGTGCTTTCAATTCCATTGACTTGGCCATCCCTTAAAGGCACTGGAAGCTTCACTATATAAAAATGTTTTCTTTTTCTTTTAGATTGTGTACAATGGGAGTGAGTGATGTAATCTTCTAATGCGTGTGGTGAAAAGAAGGCGAATCCGTTATTGTTTTTCTGCCCAAATTTGAAGCTATTTAATAAATCTTGATAAAGTTAAAAAACTGTTTTGATTTGTTTGTTTTTGTTTTAATTGTTTCCCGTGAGTTTTCGAAATTCGTTCCAGCTGATTCTGTGGCTTCTACTGCCGGTATTTTTACGTGAAAAAAATACTGTTTTGTTGTGAGGTCATTTACGAAATCGTTAACGTTAGGACCAACTTCTGCGGGTAGTACAACTCGATGTATCACATATCTTTCGGAATACTGCTAAAAGTGTAATTTTGTATTGCGCTCTTTACTTTTACCATTCTGTGGGAAAAGGCGGTACAAAATTTTAACACGCGTTATTCGTTTTTGTTAGTTTCGGTAATCTAATTTTCTCGCGCATTTTGAAAAGAATATCCTACGCACATCAAATACTCGCGCAGTCTATTCGCAAAAAAACTGTTTTTGAGCAACGAATTGTTCCGCAGAGCGTTCATTTTCCTACCTCCTCCCCAGGGTTCTTCTATATGATATTCAATTTTGATGTATTTCGGAAGATGTTAGCGCCAATTAAACAAGAAGCGCTAGGGACAAAGTATTGGATAGTTTAATTTTGCTTGCAACTTGCGAAATGCTTCGCAACCTTTTTTTTAATTTCTAGTTCTTTAGGAAAGGGTACCTTACACAGGAGCTTTCCAATCCAACTAAAATCTCCAGAAAAAGCACAGCAACAAAAAAGCTTAAAATACACAAGTAAAGTCGATTAGAAACTGGACTAGCAATAAATTTTTTCAAAAGAAGAAAACCGTTTTAATACTATTATGTTTCATTAAAATACAACTATAATAGTATTAGAAGCAAAATTGCAAAGTAATTAATTAATTATTTATACCATAATTAGCTATAATACAAAGAAATAAGGCATATTTTGGGTCTGTAAAATATACGTGTCTAAAATGCCGACTACCGTTTCTTGTTCACGGCATATTCCTCTTTGTGTGTTCAAGTTCGGCGGACGTATAATCCGGACCAAAAGACGGGGGGGGGGTCAAAATCCGGGGGTGGAGGGGTACGAGCCGTACTTATCGCATTTTTTACTAAACTTATACTTTAACCCCTCGGTCCAAACTTATTTGTTTTATTAGAAAAAAAAATACCCTAGCTTTATGTGCAAAAATATCAGTCCTATTTCTTTACGCTGATTTTATATGATTTTTTTTCTATCGAAATTTTGAGAATCTCAATAATTCTCTTGGTATACCTCGCGTGTAGCAAACGTGCTCCACAATTTCACTTCGCTCGCTTCGCTCGCAAAGCTCAATTGCTTCGCAATAATAGACTAATGTCTTTTTGGTTATATAAAATTTAGATTTTTCTATAATTTCAATGATCTCCGATTAACAGCGAAAGAATCCAGATACTTTCTATTTTGAAAAGGTTTAACAATTCATGCATTACTTTTATAAGGCTGTACACACACTAGCATCTTTACCTATCAATCTTTAAAGCCACAATTTACATCATTATAAAAGGCGGACAAATTTACTCGTCAGCAGAGTGCTTATGCTTTGCAGGTCGAAGTAGTAATGCAATCGATCCCTAACTCAAGAAGTTCAAAATCTTTAAACGCGTTTTTGTTGTGTAAATTTGAAACTCGGATACCACCCGTACTTTACAATTTCTTCTATTTTTTTAAACATTGTTACCCACCTATAGGTTAAGCGAAACGAATTTTTAAATCATAGTTTTGGCTTATAATGACGAAGATAATTCCAGCCTTAAGAAAACCCGTGCTGTTCTATCTACACTAGTGACGCTAACGAAACATAAAAGATTGACGCTTGAAGTTGCACACGCTATTCAGCTACTTGGTTTGGCGTTGAGTGTCAAAATGTCATATTTCACTCATTATTGCCTAGCAACAAGTAACCATGGCAATCAATTGAATAAATGTTTGGTTTAATTTTGTCGCGCTGTCGCATGCTAAGACATTTTCGTCAAGTGACTTGAGAAAAGACACTCCTTTGCGATATAATTTCTTTTCTTGGTAAACCAACAACAAGAAGGAATAATTATGGAATTAAAGTTTGCAAACATGACATAAAAAATTGTGCATTATGGGGAATAAAAAACGAACACATTTTAATGACACTGCTTAATTTAAAATTGCCAGTTAGCAATCTCAGCAACCCATTTTTTTGTTTGTTATTATAAGGTAGCTATAGAATTTACACGTAGCTTTAGACAGGTATATTACATTGAGTTGAATCTGCTTAAACTTTACTTCGTTTTCAGGGTTCTTTTGGCTTTAGGAAAGGGTACCTTACACAGGAGCTTTCCAATCCAACTAAAATCTCCAGAAAAAGCACAGCAACAAAAAAGCTTAAAATACACAAGTAAAGTCGATTAGAAACAGGACTAGCAATAAATTTTTTCAAAAGAAGAAAACCGTTTTAATACTATTATGTTTCATTAAAATACAACTATAATAGTATTAGAAGCAAAATTGCAAAGTAATTAATTAATTATTTATACCATAATTAGCTATAATACAAAGAAATAAGGCATATTTTGGGTCTGTAAAATATACGTGTCTAAAATGCCGACTACCGTTTCTTGTTCACGGCATATTCCTCTTTGTGTGTTCAAGTTCGGCGGACGTATAATCCGGACCAAAAGACGGGGGGGGGTCAAAATCCGGGGGTGGGGGGGTACGAGCCGTACTTATCGCATTTTTTACTAAACTTATACTTTAACCCCTCGGTCCAAACTTATTTGTTTTATTAGAAAAAAAAATACCCTAGCTTTATGTGCAAAAATATCAGTCCTATTTCTTTACGCTGATTTTATATGATTTTTTTTCTATCGAAATTTTGAGAATCTCAATAATTCTCTTGGTATACCTCGCGTGTAGCAAACGTGCTCCACAATTTCACTTCGCTCGCTTCGCTCGCAAAGCTCAATTGCTTCGCAATAATAGACTAATGTCTTTTTGGTTATATAAAATTTAGATTTTTCTATAATTTCAATGATCTCCGATTAACAGCGAAAGAATCCAGATACTTTCTATTTTGAAAAGGTTTAACAATTCATGCATTACTTTTATAAGGCTGTACACACACTAGCATCTTTACCTATCAATCTTTAAAGCCACAATTTACATCATTATAAAAGGCGGACAAATTTACTCGTCAGCAGAGTGCTTATGCTTTGCAGGTCGAAGTAGTAATGCAATCGATCCCTAACTCAAGAAGTTCAAAATCTTTAAACGCGTTTTTGTTGTGTAAATTTGAAACTCGGATACCACCCGTACTTTACAATTTCTTCTATTTTTTTAAACATTGTTACCCACCTATAGGTTAAGCGAAACGAATTTTTAAATCATAGTTTTGGCTTATAATGACGAAGATAATTCCAGCCTTAAGAAAACCCGTGCTGTTCTATCTACACTAGTGACGCTAACGAAACATAAAAGATTGACGCTTGAAGTTGCACACGCTATTCAGCTACTTGGTTTGGCGTTGAGTGTCAAAATGTCATATTTCACTCATTATTGCCTAGCAACAAGTAACCATGGCAATCAATTGAATAAATGTTTGGTTTAATTTTGTCGCGCTGTCGCATGCTAAGACATTTTCGTCAAGTGACTTGAGAAAAGACACTCCTTTGCGATATAATTTCTTTTCTTGGTAAACCAACAACAAGAAGGAATAATTATGGAATTAAAGTTTGCAAACATGACATAAAAAATTGTGCATTATGGGGAATAAAAAACGAACACATTTTAATGACACTGCTTAATTTAAAATTGCCAGTTAGCAATCTCAGCAACCCATTTTTTTGTTTGTTATTATAAGGTAGCTATAGAATTTACACGTAGCTTTAGACAGGTATATTACATTGAGTTGAATCTGCTTAAACTTTACTTCGTTTTCAGGGTTCTTTTGGCTTTTTTGATCCGGGATAAAAGCAAAAAAAATTCTAGGAACGTACATAAGTTGCTAAACTTCTCCCTCTAATGCAATGCAAGTCAAAATTATTCATTTTATATTAACTATGGATAATACAACAAAATATTTCGCCATTATACTTCTGTCCGTACATCTTGTTTATATGTTCTCCTACTGGATGACCATTTCCTCGTTCTCCTCCTACGTTTCTCGAAACTCTCTTCCTCATCCGATATGTTTTTTCGATGTATTGTTCTCCTCCGCGTTGACTTAGCAAACTTTGCATCAAACACAGGTCTTGTCTTCTTCTTTTTCAAGTTGTAAATAATGCCGAAGTGATTGAGTGTTTCCATAGAAACAATAATTAGAACGAAGAAAAACAGGCACACGAAGAGATAATAATCAGAAAACAATGGCCCAAGTGAAACTAAAATTACGGCAACCGGTATTGCTACACATAGACTATGGGTTTGATCGCTGCCAGTGTGCATACTCTTTTAATATTTGCGTCTATGTAAAAACAAGAAATAAATTTATGTTTTAATCAACATATCAAGTTTTTGGCGTAGCATCATTATGTATATTACACAATCAACAAATATGCAATTACGTTGAAAAGCCGAATCATCTTTACATCTGTATAAAAAGCTGTATTTTTTTAATACCTCAGTATTATGTTTCACGTTCTTTATTTGTCATTCCATGCATCATGTAACTTTTTTTACAAGCAAGGTTATTTTACAAGCAAGGTTATTAAAAATTTTCAAAAATTGTTTCTTAAGATTGGATCGCCAAAAACAGATCAACTTTTCAAGATCTATCAATGCAGTGTTCAATTCTCGGATTTTATTGTCAAGAGTTACGGCTGCCGAAATTCAATCTTGTCGTCGGAAAATAGTCTATTCCCATTTTACGTTAGTAGTGTAATAATATACATAATGACGTCAATTCAATTGCATACATTAAGGAAAGTAATTTTGGCGGAAATAAAATTTAGCGGAATTGACGGATTTGCCAAGAGCTACAGCTGCCATTTTTTTCTCCATCCGCTAGTTTTTAATAGTTGCTTTTGTAAGAAACTATTTTTGTCGCCTGATTTACGACGAAATAAATTAGCTTTGCATGGTTTTTTAATAAAACTTTTTCCTCATCCGCCAAATTAAATTCCTGTCAAACTTTATTATTTTCCGTCTCTGGCAAAGTAAACTCTGCTAACTCAGCAAAATTTCCTTTTCACCAGATTTTCAGCCCACCAAGGTTTGTTCCCTTAAAGTATCTTTCTTCGAGTTTTTGTTGATAAAAGTTTTGGTACATATACTACTTTCTTCTCACAATAAATTATTTCAAAAAATTCAATTACTGCTCTATGTTCTAAATGCTTCTTCTTTGTAGATGAGGAGCTAAAATTATAGCACAAGATACTATCCCCTTTCTTTTCTCATGCATTTTTAATCAATGTTAATATATCTTGTTGGCTATCGTGCCAGGAGGTAATGTTTGATGTCTTTATTGTTTATTTGTACAATAACACAAGAGAATATCCTATATATTAATAGGCTTTTTACGTTAAATATATTAAGCGCCTTTTGTTATGTTTTTCGTTTTGTTTAATTTCGTTTGGCTTCGATATAGCCACGAGAATAAGAGACATTTGACGGTTGTTTTGAAGGAAATTTGGCAAGTTGTATATTTTTGCGGTGAATCGATCAGATTTTTATGCAATTGTAACAGAATTGCATTATCTAAATGAGCCTGAAAAAAATCTTGTTTCCCTACGAATTAAACTAATAAATTGTTCTTGTTCCCAGAGCCTTTTGAGGCAAACCTAGAACGTTTCGAGGGTTTTTTTTTATCTCAAGGAGCTCTGGGAATTAGAATGTTTGCAAAAGTACCTGTCGTAAAATTCACAACCGTGTTACAGACAGCCGAGGTACAAATGTCACCTATAAAAATTTAAAAATGCTTTTTAAAGGGAAGTGTTGACTTTATTAACTTGGTTGGTAAACGATTAAAAAATTAGTTTTTAAAAACTGATAAACCTTGAGTCCAGTGTATTTTGTCCTTTGATTATTCTGATAGCGGCTATCAACTAGGGTGATAAAAAACCTTGCAAGATGAACAATTTTCCGAATCACAAAAAGTGATAATTTTTAAGTCTTGGTTAAATTTGATCTAAAAATACCAGATTTATAAACAAACTTTTTTTAAGTCGTTCTCATTTTTGGCGTGTCTTTTGCAAGTATTATTGAAATAGACTCGTCATTTTATTGTGGCCTGGTGGTAGAGCGTCCGCCTCCAGTGCGAAAGGTGTTAAGGTTCAAAACCTAGCCGGGTCATACCAGGTCAAAGTGTCTATTGATCCTTTCTGCTTATCGTTTAGAAAGAGAATAGGATTGACATTTTAGACAGTTATCTAGTGGACCCCTTCGCAGGACATGCCTTGATAACAGTACCATTAGAAACTGAAGATGCTATCCCGCGTAAATAATAAAGAAAGTCTCATATAGAGTTGTGACAATATTATTTTCCTCCGAAAGAATTTATTTATTAATCATGATAGATATAAAAGAGACTCCCGTAGAGAATGCGTTTTTAGGCAATCAAGGACGTTTCAAATCTCATTTAGTACTCTTTTAGTCTGCCCCCCCCTCCCCCTTCCCTCCTCCTAAATTTAAGAGCTTGCTACGGCTCTCATTATAGCATTCTCTTAACTTACTCGTCTCTCCCATAATTCAAATCACGATGAATCGATCACACACAAATGAGCTGCCCAAAGACTATAATAAAAAATCGAATAAAGGTATGTTGAGCAGGTTTTTGTCTGAAGCTGAGTGAAAATTCAGGTTAACATTTTGAACATCACCTTTAGCACATTCTAAGCCATTTTTTGGTTGACATAACATTTTTGTCCTTATCAGCTGAGGCTGAAATAAAAATTTAGCTGCTAACAACTGAGGTTGAAATAAAAAGTGTTGTGCAACGAAACACCTGTAGGATAAATTTTGACCAAATTGAAGGAATTACTCGTGACTTTATTTTAGCAGATGATCAAAAATTAAATTTCGCTACAAAGTGGAAAAAGTAACCTTTAAAGTTATTATTATTATTACTATTCGGAATATTTATACAACATATTGTGACCAATCGTGGTCACAATATGTTGGGACAAAACAACGAATTTCGAAGTTCGCCACCACAAGTAATTGCGTAGGCTCATTCTATATGAGAGTGGACTTAGGTTATTTGGTAAATACCAAGTTCTTAAAATGTACTAATTGTTGCTGACGTCAGCAAGGATATTCATCACGAATTTCAGGCCTTCGTGGTTCCCGACGTGAATTATTTCGGTTTGCGGGTGTGCTAAAGAATGTGCCTAGCAACTTTTTAACGCTCTCTGCCTGGACTACTTGTGTGCAAAAGTAGCGACTTTGCAGCCTGCCAGCTGCCGAGTATGGACTATTTGACTTTTTTGTCCATATTTGAATAAAGAGTAAAAAACTTCCTTAGTCTCACTATTTTTTTCCACGATTGTAACCACCTCAGTATTGGATGCAATGTTATCAATGTGGGTCCGGTGTTTTGAATGTATACATTAGGTATGCACCAGCATTGCCTAGCCAATTTCTCTCGCATGGCATGGGTTGACCCGTAGGTGTGGTAAAGGTACTTGCTTAACATGCCCGCGCTGTGGACCGAATCACAGACCTTGTGATTACAAAGCGAACTCCATAACCAAAGGCTACGCGCCATTAAGTAATTTCAAAATTAGAATTTCTCGTTTTAAATAAATTAAATACGCACTTAAATATTTTTAATACTTTTTAGTGAAATACAAAACTATATTCAGCAGGGTTTTTAAAAAAATAAATTTAGAATCCAAAAACATCGCAGAAATTCTTTCGCGGTTAAAACGTTTTACATTTTTGTGAAATAAAATTTCATGGTTCAAGACCTTCTTACAGAATTTTTATCAAAATATAATCACTAATAAATCTTCTTAAAAAACAGGTATAGACAGTGAAAACAATTTGGCAATAAATTTTCGCGAAATTTTAAACACAAAGATATTGAAATGGTGTAAAAAATTCTATGCATTTTCTACAAAATCAAATTAATTGTTCAAATAGATTTTCCCCATTTTTTTAGCATTGAAGATAAAGCGTTTCTCTGAACTCTTGACTGTCAAAACCAAAATGATGACAAATTTACACCTACACAAATCAGAAACTATTTAAATAAAAAATATAAAAAAGTTGCATCATCTCGAAATAACCTCAACAAGTAGCTACGCTACCCTTTCAAATTGAAGTCTCTTTCACTGTTTCCATGAAACATCCGCAACAGGAAACTCTGGAAAAAACGCCTTCAGCAAGTCTGATTTTACATTCCATCTCCAACTGATTACTGTTCTTGCCCCACAAATTCGGCAGCTATGCGGTGCTTGTTAATTTTTTTCAGTGCAAGATCTTATGGCTTCATTTTGATGAGGTCGTTCATCAAATCGCGAGTTTCGTTCATACCTTGGTACTGTCTTTGTAAAGTGGACAATGCAGACATAACCGTTTTTAATGTATCACTCTGAAGAAGAAAATATGTATATAAACAAAAATGATAAAAATACGAATAAAATAAATATATATTATATATGAATGATGGCGAAGCATATATAACCGCTTCCCATGTGTTACTTTCAGAAAGAAAATATGTTTAAATACAAAAAATGATAAAAATACGAATATGTGAAGAATGACAATGTACAACCCGTTTTCAATGTGTCGCTCTAGTGAAACAATAATATATAAAACAGAATAAAAATAAAAATAAATATATGAACGATGATAAAGGAAGTTTATTCGATATATTACTTTTACAACAATGTGATTTCCACGGATTACGAAACGTAATTTTAAAAGAGAATAATGCTATCACATATTGGACTGATTATTAAATGATAACTTTAGATGGATTTTTAATCCAAAAAAATCCCGCAACTCCAATAGTTGTTTGCTATTTATTCTACATATTCTTTACACGGAGAAGCTGATTTTGGAATTAAAAGGATTGCTAAACTAACTTTTAAACAGGCTCAAATACTTACAAGGTCGGAATTTCTGATTGAGTAATTGTTGATCCATTCAATGTTGTGTAGAGTTTTCGACAGATCGGCTAAGTTATTCGCTATCAACGGGAAAAATTCACAAACGTCACTGAAATATATAATTAGTACAAGTTACACATGACTTAATTTGTGAGCACTCGCAGCTCCGCAGTTTTAATATTCCCAAGATTATTTTTGGATACAAATTCTTGTCTTTGTTATAAAACCGTATAGGAAAACTTTTATTGAACAAAAATTAAAGATTTTTTCAGATTCAATAAATAACAAAAGAAATTGTATGGCCTATGCTTGTGAAAACCTGTAGAGCAAGTGATGTAATATCTATGGGGACAAAAAAGGGGGTTGAGCTCGAGTAAAATAAAGAGGCGAGCTCTGTTACAAAAAGAAAACAATAGAAAAATTTGTAATACAAAAAATAATAAATCACTATCTATATTACAATTCCCGTATACGTCTGTCTGTCTGTCTGTCTGTCACGCAAAATGGTAGCTTAGCTGCGCAATAGCGAAAAGCACGCAATGCGGTATAAAAAGGACGGGCGAACCGGTGGATTTTCCACGGGCTAACGACTACTAAAAAGAGATTATTGTTACCTATGGTAGTCAACATCTACAGTCATATATTCCCCAACAAAAGGTTTTTGCAAACGATCCACAATGAGGTGCTTGTGATCGATGATTTGTTGTAAATGTTGGGACAAAAAGTCTACCATTGATATCATACCATCTGAAATTATCGAAAAGTTAAGGGGTTTATAGCATTGTTAAAATTACTGCGCAAACTGGAAATTTAAAAGTAGGGAGAATAAGAACTCTTAAAGTGGTTTATTTTACAGATATCATTTAAATTATTAGCATATACCATGTTTTCTCGACCACATCTATTAAAAATGCAAAAAAACAATTCTAATTCTAAACGCCTCACCAAAAATCGAAATTTGAAATAAACCCTGTCGTGTTTAATGAAAAATATATGCAGCATAAAAAATTGTTATTAGTGTCCTCCTCGCATACACATATTCACGACGTATCACACACTCAAAATTTAAACGGAACACATTAAGCTTAGTTTGCACCAGGGTTTTAAGTGAGTTTGAGTGTTTTTAAGAGGTTGTTAACTTCAAACCGTAGTAAACACATTCCATGAGTTTAAAATTTGCGGTAGTAATCCACTTAAAACCACAAACAAGATAAACTTACATATCAATAAATTTTCTTCTTTGAGTTTAAAGTTCAAAGACACCGACAGTGCTCGAAGTGAAAAATTATTTCGAAAAAAAAAGGGAAAAAATGTTTCAGGAGACAATCGGTAATATCAAAGTATCAGAATATTATTCCAAGTGGTAGAAAATATTGTTGATCTCGTCTTTAATTAAAAATCAGCCAAATTCAAAATCCTAGTTTTCGTGCAATTTTGCTATCAGGACATTCCGTTCAGGTCATTCATTAAGAAAGTGACACTAATTTTGCGAGACAAACTTTTGGAATATTTGAAAACTGCTAATATATCCCTTAACACGATGTACATATTTTTAACAAAATGATTGATTTCATACTTACCAAGTACATCTGTGTTTAGAATATTATAGAATTCTTCATACAGGCGATGAGATTGTAATTCAATTCCAGCCTGGACAGTTATCAACCACAAAAATTTACATAAAAACATGAAAATTAAAAACGAGAACGCGAGATCTTACCAACTCACAGCTCGAATAAAGTTATCAATTCCCACCTCTGAACACAATAAAGTTAATTTTGGCCAAATAAAGTGGAAATTACCTTGGTCTGTTCTCGATTTAGCTTTGTTATATTTCTCAACGAGTCAAAATATTCCACTGAAGAATTCTTCTCACCTCCACTGCACTAAAGAAAAGATTGTGACAATGCATATTTTACATGGCACACATATACGTACCACTCCATATACTGCACATACAGGTTACATATCAATCCCAAAAACTTGATGTCATGGGGCATAAGGTCCAACAGAAGGGTGTGGGAATGAGGTGGTTGAAAAATATAGATGCTTCAACAGGGTTTCCACTAATCTTACAAGTAACTTTTTTAGGATATTTAGGAGAACTTAGAAGGATTTTAGCTGTTTTTTGAGGATATTTTTTCAATAAGCAGGGTAACGACAGACAAAAATTTAGGAGATTTTAGGAGAATTTGAATTAGGGAAAGATTCGCAGACGGAAGATTTATTAGATAAATAAGTTATAGTGATCTAGGATAACTGATGCAGAACATAAATATTTTTGACTTATATTTCACAAAAAAATCCATTTTACAAATGGAGTTTCATTATTGTTCTCTAAAAAATTTAGGAGATTTTTAGGAGTATTTGCTAAAAATCAGGAAATTTTAGAATATTTTAGAATTATTTAAGAGGATTTTATTTTTTTAGGATTTTTTAGGAGGCGTGGGAACCCTGTTTAAGATGGGGAAGACAAATGTGTGTGTGTGTTGGGGGAGGGTATTTTACTTAAAACAACTGAGTAGAGCATATGTGAGGAAACTAATATATTTCTACACAACAGAAATGAACAAGGTGTTAAGAGGTCTTGAAAAGGGGAGAAGATGACGTTTTATGACTTCCTTTCAGAGAAGGGTGCTGTTGCCTATAAGGATGCATATAGACAAGGAAGAAATTCAATACATATATGTGTCCCCTAAAACAAAATGTCACAATTCTTCACATTTTGCAGAAATGTGAAAGTATATATCTAAGAAATAAAACAGAAATGTTTAAAATTAATTTAAAACAACATATATTTATAAAAATTACGCATTTTCAGAACTTGAATGTGCTGATGAACGTTAAAATTTAAAACAGCTTATAATTAATTGTTTAAAATAAATGTTATTTGAAATAAATAAGAGTGTTGTTTTTTTACTGTATACTAACCTGTGATGAAGAAGTTGAAAATCTTTTGTATGTGTCTAAGATATGTTTTAAGCCTCCCAAATTTATGAAGGCTGGGTCTCCTTCCCATGGGTTACTTGTCATTCTTTATCCAAGTTTCTGTTATGCATGAGATCTACAACAACATATAAAACAAAATAATACTGTCTATTAATATATATATATATATATATATATGAAATATTGTCCAAGGAAACGATTGATCGTTACTGTTTTTATTGATTCATGAAAACGTAGCGGAAACGAAACGATCCCTTCCGCCAATTTTCCAGGCCTGTTTTATAATTCGTTTTAAAACCAAACAAAAAATTAATGAAACGATTTCCGTGTATTGGAAACAATTTCATTAAAAAATGTTATTTTAAAATCGTTTCAAAATTCCTATGGCAAGTCATGTTAATTAAAATATGTCACGGTATGAAACGATTTTTATATTCGAAATTATCTTGGAGACTATCTGTAAAACTTAGGGTGAGAACAAAGTAGCATATTGTTCTGCCCGGATAATGAACATTGGCCTGATTAAGTACGGCAGCTTGCCCCGGTTAAGAACAGGGCAGAAAATACATAATCAGGGCAACATAATCGGGACAGGCCGGCTTATTACTCAAAAAATATTATTTGGCACTTATAAAAGGAACATAATCTGGGCAGTTTATATACGACAGTGTAATATTATTTCTCACTTATTATAGAACGAACATAATCGGGGCAGGCCGACTTATGTATGACAGTCAAATATTATTCGACAATTATAGGACTTAAATAACACAAATATAATTGGGGCTGACTGCTTTTATATCATTCGTGGCAAATACTAAATTTTAGGATTCGCAAGTTTAATAACTTTTCACCAAAATTAATTCCCGCAAAAAGAATAATTTAGGTTCCGTGAAATTTAGTTGCTTCAAAGTATATTATGTTGAAATGTATTTACTACAAGGGTAGTTTATACTAAGAATTACGTCGACACTTTTTTATTTCGCCATGTCTAGTTTTTAGGGGTGTTCTATCTTCCAGAGAATGTTTAATTTACAAAAGCTTGAAGAAAATGCCAATCACAGCCTGTCTCCCAGCTATTTATATCAGCGTTCATAATCCGGTCACCACGACATAACAGTGCAAAAAAAACATAATCGGACCGTGCGTACATAATCCGGCTGTCCCGGTTGTAAACAGGTCTTTTTCGCAATCTGGGCAGAACAATATAAAGTAACAAGATAACTTGGAAAAAAAATTAAAAAACCAAAATTAATTATACACAACAACGTTGTTGCTTAAGAACTTCCCAACTTGCAGTTTCACATCCCTGCAATTATTAATCTACCTATAGATTTAACGACACATGAAAAATTATACAATTTTAAAGAAAACATGCTCATTTAAACAGGCCTATCAATAACAAAAAACCGATCACATAAAAAATCTTGCGCGTCGTTCTTAAGAAAAACCTTTTCGTCATAATACGTACTCTCCTCTCCATCATAGATCTTCTGTTAGTTTACTTCACCAAGTTTTCATAATTTTGTGCCTACATTTTAACCAATAGAAAAAGATACATGACGATGTTTAAAGCAGCCATTTGGCACGTTTGCAAGTATTGCAACCATTTTAATCATAAAATAGCCTTTAGAATTAGTTCCAGTGGATCTCACATGGAAATAAACACATCAGCAGGATGCGCGAGCTATAGCTAGCTAAAACGGAACTTTGTAAACATTCTCAACTAATCTATATACTTTTGCTTAGTTTCCTTAAGTAGCGAATGACTAACATCTTTATGTTGCTTTCATATTTACCTAGTTAAAATTAGTAAAAGAAAGGGAAAGAAATTTTACCTAAATTTTACATGTTGATGTCTTCTTCTCTCTTCTCCTTTCGCGGGAGACTTTGGCTGTTTTGATTTTCTGTAAAAGACGCATGAAATTTAAAATTCTATTCCAAAATTTGAAAATGGCGGATGATTTGACAGTGAAATCTTCTACCACAAACGAAGAAAACAATGATAGTATTCCTCCACCTTCTCCTGAGAAGCCTCCCCAGGAAGAGGGTAGAAGAAGTGTTCCAAGGTTAAGGGAAATAATGAGAAGGCAAAGAAAAGATTCAGATGTAAGCTTAGCATGAAGTTTCGCCATTTTATTTCAGTTACATTAGCTACCCCTCCCTCTCATTTCTGCTTATTTATCTTCTAAACGATAATATATCAAGCAGAAATCGAGTCAATAATGCATAGTTCAATTTCATTTCTATTCATTGTGTGACAAAACAGTTTCTCGAAGTAGCCGCCTAAACTTTTAAGACAACACTTTATCATGGTGCAACACACACCCCTTGCAACCCCTTTTACCAGGCACCCAAAATTGGTGGCATATCTTAGAATTAGCTAGGTGTCCATTCTTTTCTTGTAACCATGCGTCCTTAAAAGCAGTTGTTCCTACTTAAGAAACTAACCAGATCCCTAAATTTTATGCAACAAAGCATGACTGCAAGCTGAACCAAGCCAAACCAAGCATAGGAATTGAGTTGATATTGTAATAATTGATAATATTTGTATGGTCACTACAACAAAAAGACAATAAATATATATACTTACCCTGTTATACAGGTGCAATTTACAGAATGAATGCATCCGTTTTGTGCAGAATTCCTTTTCTTTAAGTGGTGATATTCTGTCCCAACTTAAAACAAGGCTAGTCTAAAGACAAGACGGACCATCTTTAGACACAGTTGCCAATCTTTTGACATGCTGCCCTGTCAATTGACAGGCCAGGACCAACTTGCCACATGACGTTAAAAGGAGTTTGCATTCAACAAGACCTTGTATTTAACGTAAACTAACTCCAATAAAGTGAAAAAACTGAACTGCTGCAACTTTTTTCTGGCATATTGTTGTATATAGCTAGCTGAGTTTAAATTGAGTTATGCATTACAAGTTTGTTGTGGAGCAAACACTACTCGGCAATTCTTGGTGCAAGACCAGATGCATTTTTTAAAGTAGTAAAGACCATTTCAGCAAATGCATTTTTAAAAGCAGTTAGAGACTTTTTTGCATGATTGGAGATGTGTTTACCTGGATTGTTATGTGCATAATGACTAGCTGAATAATTATAACTCAGATATCAAGATGTAACATTCAGCTCATTAAAATGTAATGTTATATTTATAAAGAGAGCTAGCTAGCTATTTTTCAAGCTATATATTAATGTAATCTTTGATGGAATTATTGCAACTTGACCTACTACGTAATTTGAGAGGCAGAATCGATTTTGGCTGGGGTAGCCACAATTGAAATATTTTGTTATTTATTTAAGAAAAAGAGACTTATGACTATGATTTAAAGAAGTATATATTATGTGTTAATTCATATTTTATGTGATCAGTTCCACCAGTTCCAAGCAATAGGCCTTTTTAATTATTTTCGGTGGTAGTTCACAAAGGCAGTTCTGGAATCTTTAGGCTCCTATTTGAGCTTCAGAAACCTTTTGAAATTCTTGCCCAACTGGACAACATCCTTAGTTGGCGATCAAACCTAAAACCACTTGGACATGAGTCAAACGCTGTACGGCCGTGGCCCATGTATCAAATTTATTTGTCAATATAGTGTGTTGCCCATGTTACAAGTTTTAACTTTAGTCTGGGAGTCTTCAGACTAACCCATGTTAAAAGTGTCAATAGTTAAACCTGCCCCTTTCTTTGGTACAATTTTAAAAAGCACAAGTGTCATTTGTCAATAGTTAGGCCTTTGTCAATAGTTAAACATGAGAATTGTTTTCCAATAGTTAGGTCTGTCCCATCTTAATAACACATTATTTAAAATTGCCAGAGTCCTTTGTGTACAGTTAAGTTTGTCCCATCTGATGACACAGTTTTTAAAAGCAGGAGATACCTTTGTCAATAGTTGAGCCTGTACCAACTTAACACAAATTTGCAAACATTTGTCCAAACTTGGCCCAGGCCAGTCATAGATGGGCCATTCCAAATGCAAACATGTCAACTCGTCTTTTGACAGTTGGCTAGTGTCCATAGTTGTGTTAGAACAGTGACAATACACTTTTTGTACATGCCCAGATAAGGTAAAATTTGAAAACCTTAAAGGATTTG
Source organism: Hydractinia symbiolongicarpus (assembly GCF_029227915.1). Taxonomy (NCBI): domain Eukaryota; kingdom Metazoa; phylum Cnidaria; class Hydrozoa; order Anthoathecata; family Hydractiniidae; genus Hydractinia; species Hydractinia symbiolongicarpus. Next base: position 23,058,340 of record NC_079878.1, on the reverse strand, counting down.
TGTGCTTTAAGTGACTTAACGTGTGAATTAACTCATGTGTGAATCAAATATATACGTACAAATCAACATAATTTTTATTTTGAAGTAGTAAAATATTGTCACTCCATTCACCAGTCTGCAGTGTGTATGGATCTGCAAGTATAGTCCTGTTTGTGAGTGTAAGTTTTCCAGTATAGTGAAATTTATCCTCTTTTGAAATAGTCTGCATTTTCAGATCTTCAGAAAGGTAAATAAAAACATGTGCATGCCTAATGTGTTTTTTAACACAGTGTTGCAGTACTGCCCCATGCATTTTTTTCTCTGGCAGTCTGTTATCCCCCAAAAAATCTAGATATGTCACTGATCTCTGTATACACATGCATAATTACATTATCAGTTGCACATCTTATTTATTTGTGATTTTATTCCTTCTTTCTTTCTAGACTCAGCCAGATGCACCTCTTTTGAATTTTCAATACAATGATACCGATTCTTTACAAGATGAATTGTCAGGTTTGTAGTTTCTTGTGTGTATAACCTAATAGGTTTGAGTTTAGTTGAGTAACTTTCTTTTTATGCATAATTTTGAAGATAATTTTACTGTAGGGCTCTGACAAGTTTGATTCGTTATTGTAAAATTACACTATATTTATTCCTGTTGTCCAAGTCAAGAGAAATATTATTTTTTATTGTACTGATCAAGAAAGATAATGTCTTTTCCATGTCTAGAAGTTCCAGAAATCTAGATTGAAAGATTCGAATTCTAACCCCCTTTTTCTTTAGAGCTGTACAGTTACACTGAAGAAGATGAATTCAAAGAGAATGCCAGTGCATTTCAGACATCTTTTACTGAATATATGAAAAATGGTATGGTTTAAAAACTTCTTCATGGTTTTAGAATGTTTTGTGTTATATTATCAAAAATTGCTTCACCATTGTCATTGAAACATTTACCCATAAAAACTTTTTACTTTTTAGAAATTGTTGCTTCATGTGGTATTGTATAACTGTAGTATAGGTAACTTTATTTATCTCTTAGAAACTGTGTTGTGGTGTGATATGGAATTGGTGCAAAAAAGAGGTTTTATATTTTATGTACTGGAAAAATTAGAGGTTGTTGACATTGAAGAACGAAGGATAGCATCTCGGACATTACTGTATTTAGCCCAAGGTATTTTAAAATCTAATACCCTACTTTAAAACAATTACTATATTACAGAATTAAAAAGGATGATTGTTGTTTGTTATTAATAATCCAGAATTTGGTGGATATTTAAATCTTATATGAAAATTCAAAGTTTTTTTCCGTATGAAAGACATTGATGTATTATCTTCCAGTGAAAAAGGAATGTAAACGTGACAGAATTACTTTATGACATCCTAAATACTGGTTCGACAATAAATTTTTTAATATAGTTGACCTAGTGCATTTGTTATAAATTATTACCCTTCTTATTATCAAATTAGGAATGTACAGGGACCAGGAAGATTTTAATGAATGCACGGCTATGGTATGTTAGCGCAATCCTATTGAGTTATTTATAAGTTATAAAGTACTCTGTGGCATCTGTTTCTGTTTAATTATATTGCTGTTTATAGATGAAGGAAAATGCCATGATACTATACAAATGTGGTGTCTATTCATGCGTGCAACAGTTGCTTGTCATGGAAGCGGAGTATGTTTGCATTACTTAAAATAAGATGGAGAGCGTTGCTTTAGACTGGATAATGATCTGTTTGTTTGTTTACTTTTCTCTTATTTAGAAATCCCGAAGCAGTACAGTTAGCAATGCAAAAACCATCAATATCAATTGCAGACAGCATCGATCTAAGGCAACTTTTGTTATTATTTTGTAACTTTGTCTTGTGAACCTTAACCTAATATAAGTCAGAAGAATTCTTAAGCTCCAATTGCAGATGGTCAACCTATGCACATGTTTATTTAAACAAATGGAAAATAAAAACTTATATATACATAAAGACAATTCTTGTTATGTTATCACTATGTGAATGTTCCATATCTGTTCGTTTGCTGTATGCCTGTATTTATTTTAGTTTTTTTTTTCATCTATTTTTTGCAGTAATCCTCTGGCACCTTTAAAATATATAAGTGTATGTGTGTGTTAACAAGGAGACTAGTACCAATTTAGAGTGCAGTTGTACCGAAATGCTGTCTAATTATTTTCATTGAAATATAAAAATCCAAACTGAAGGTACAATACGTTTCGTGCAATACCATTCCTTATATACCATGACAGAACCTGTAACGCATAAGCAAGCTTGAGAATGATCTGCAAAATATATGGATGCATGCAAATAAAGTTTATTTACAAGAACATTTAAAATATACAATAAATTTATGAAGGTTTCTGTAAGGTACCTGAATAAGTAGTAAACAACTTAATAAAGGAAAACATTTGAAAGATTTTACATACAAATTTCTATTTTGTCTTTATTTCATGTCCAAAGTTATCCTGGCATGAACTTCATGTTGTCTGTAAAATGATAGTCATTTTCTGTATAAAAAAAACAGAACTTTTGTTTCATATTTACAGTCAATTATAATAATTACAAAAGATGAAAATTAAAGATTTTTTCCTGGATGATTTTTTTTATAAACCTGTTGTGTTTTCTATTTTAGGATTTACTTAAATATATTGTACATGATGACTGAAATAATTCGCAATTTCGAAAAGTCAGATGACATACTGCAAGCAACTGCTGAATCGCTCCGAGAGGAACTAGGTATGTTATTTATTTGAAAAGCAGGAGAAACTGTGGCAGGAAAATTGTTTAGAAAAAGAAAAGGTAGTATTTCCACAATGGAAATTCGCACAACACAGATGACCCTGCGCTAAAGGCATGCTTGTATAAAAGTATATTTGACATAGGTAGAATTTGTTTGAAATAAGGTTAAACCAGAAATCTAATTTTAAGTACACTTTTAGTTTGTCACTTAAAATAAATACACAAAAAGTTCATACTTCGACATTACTTTTTATAGGACCTGTTTTATAAGTTGTTATAAGCACATCTATTAATTTATTATTTCTTGTTAAATGTAACATATTTTTCATTGGCAGCCGGCTGTGTTGACATTAATGATGGCCAACCGTTCGCATGTATTTTGTTCGACTTGGTATTAAAGTTTTGTGCAGGCTCGAGTCCACATTATCCTATCAAAAAGATTCTTCTACTTTTGTGGAAAGTTATATTAGTAAGTTTTTTTAAAAATCCAATATTGTGTTGTTGAAGTTGTTTTTTTAAGTTAAAGCAGGGTTGAGACAGACAAGAAAAAACTCCTGTTGTATTTTAGAAATAGAGTGACCGGATGAAACACTTAAAAAGCTTTTTCAACGTTTTAATGTATTTGGGATGGGGATCCGAAAAATTGTTACTTCAGGGATTGATTGATAAAAATTTCCGTTGGATCCAAACGTAAAAAGTTGAAATGTATTTAATTTTTCTCGCAGACAGGATTTAAAAAGAATAATTAGCAAAATAAATACTCAAATTATATTATTAATCTTGTTCAGTTTTGATTTTGAGTGGAAATTCACCTTCAGACATAAACATTTTTTTGTGCATCAACAAGTGACCTGTTTTCTTTTTAAGTTTACACTTGGAGGATTCAAAGAACTCCAAGTAAAAATGAAAGAGGCCCGGGTACAAGCTGGTCTAACACCCTCGTTTGGAGAGCAGCATGCTAATACGATTGAAACAGAAAAACATCATCAACTTCGTCCCTCGTCCCCGTCAGAAGAGTCAATACAACGTTTAAAGCCAAGAAAAACAGTAGATCTAGATGACGATGACATTGATTTTGTTCCAGCACCAATCACTCAATCACATCACTATGTTGAGAACGTTTTACTTTTGCGTCCAAAAGTCAGGTACAATATATTCAGCGAAAACTTGTGTTAAAGCATGTAACGTCTTGCTCATAAAAAATTTTCGGGTACTTTGTTGACTGTCGAAAACGATGATTTTCTAAAGTTGAAGTCACACTAGCTGTGAAAATACAAATATGGATAACCTATATAATGCTCAGCATACTTTGTACTCTGACACAGTTTTTGCCTAAAAAGATTTTTCATTTTCCAACAAATTTAGACAAAAAATGAGACTGAAAGTAGACATAACACTTTTAATACCTGCTTCTTGTGTAGATTCTTTGTTCAGTATCTTTTTTTTGTGGAAAGCAGAGCGATTTTTATTTAATATTTTTGATCTAAAACGGAAGTAACAAAAAATCAACATTTTGTTGTCACCACCATGTCCGGCACAATGTTTTTTTGGCTCACGGGTTTAATTTCTGCAAATGCAAAATTATAGCATATTTAAACTGCAGAACTCGAGAAAGTTATATCAAGGTGATACGATATTAAAGAAGGAACGTCCTTTGATTTGGATTTAAATTACCCTGAATATTAAGTCTTAGATTTGTGTTTTCACATGATTATAATGTTTTAGAGGAACATGTAAATGAAGGGGTGTCTATATGCGTGCTAATGTTATTATTATAGAGATAAAAATATATTCTTTTTCTATTTTAATATGTACCAGCAGTCATAAAAAAAATTCAAGCAAATTTGTCTTTTTTCAATATTAATGTGAGACCATATTTTTTTCTTATTTTTAGAGAAAAAGATGTTGGTTCATTTTTAGGGATGTGTCGATCGAAATATATTGGTTATCAGCTTCTCGAGTAAGTAGCATCTTCTTCCATAGACTTACCGTGCTGACGAATTACATTGCTACTGACGCTTTTTCTGTTTAGCGACAACACATCCACTGCAGGACTCCCACCGTCTATAAAAGAAGGATTGAACGTACTGAGAAGTGTAAGGATATACCGTGGCTAATATTTTTTGCCGATTAACAATTTTTGACAGATTTTTTTTATCCGACCTCCATTTTTTGCCCTTTTTTAATTCAATATTGGAGAAAAGCCAGTAAATGTAGCAGAGGAAAGTTGAGTACCAAAACAAAGAAAATATCTAAATGAGACAATAAAAAAACTTCATTGAAAGTGGAAGTTTGTAGAGTTTTTATTGTCATTCTCCTGTAGTTGTTATTAAAAGAAATTAAGCATTGAAAAATCAAACTTGTAGTAATTTGCGATTTAGAAATTGGTCGACAAAAAGTGACTAAATCAAAAAATTTATTCGGCAGAATTGTGTTATAAAATGACTTTTTTACCACTTTTTTGTTAATGTGCATGTCAATCGGGCTTCACTCTTTTAGATAAGCTGAAACAACTTTAACCCATGTACGTCGTTTGATGAAATGTAATATTGTCTTTTAGCATGTGTATACGTCGCTATCTGAAGTTCAGATCAAACAAGAAGAGGAACATGCTGATCGTCCATTTAGTAAGGTATAAGGAAATGCAATGTGCTCTATTTTTGACATCCTTTACCTATAATTACATAGATTATGATACTGTACTGCGTTTATGCTCGAGTGATTTTATTTCTTGCTTTCTTACCTATATTGTTCAAACTATATTGGTTGTATGTTAAAATTGTTTTTTTGCAGGGTATTCACGAACTTCCAGAGACTAATTCCGAAGTTTTATACAAGTCATTATTACCAAATTTGCCACAGTATATGGTATAGAAAATATTTTAAAGGGCGTTGTCATTGTTAAGGTTTATTTTTAATGAGGCCATACCAGAGGCATAACAACACTCAGAAACTTTAAATATAATATTGTATCATTCTTTCTTTAATATTAACATTTTTGATTGTTTATATTTATTTATTTATATTTATTAATTTTTCTATTTCTTCATTGTTTAGATTGCACTTCTAAAAATGTTGCTCGCATCAGCTCCAACTGCGAAAGCAAAAACAGAATCTATCAATATTCTCACGGATGTGTTGCCACCAGAAATGCCGTGAGTTTTAATGTATATTTTATTTGCAAGCGTTGTTTTCACAAGTTTTAGGATGCAGTACGACCAACATTTGTTCAATAGTATTGTACCGGGTTTTAGGCTTTACAGATGATTTTTTTGACCTCTTAAATCACTCACAGTTGAACTACATCTTTTTCATGAATAATTTGCCAGTTGTTCATCATGGTTACTCACTATAAAAGTTTGCATATCTTTTTTCTCGGTTTTTCGCATGAATACATTTCAAAAATTGTTTCTGCAAAGACGTTCTACATTTAGTACAACTGTTCTTCAATCCATGCAACTTGGTATAGATGTGAACCGCCACAAGGTAAGTATTGTAATGTTACTTACTCCCCCACTCCTGCAGGAAGTAACAGTGAGCTATTTTTTAGACCTTGCATTTTGAATGGTTTTATGATTATCTATCCCTAGGAAATCATGGTTAAATCAATTTCAGCATTGATTCTGTTGTTGCTAAAGCATTTGAAAGTTAACCATATCTATCAGGTTTGTGTGTTTCGCTTTGTTTGTTTGTTTGTTTATTTTTTGTTTGTTTTATGTTGCTTGATGCCATAGACAACTAAAGAAATTGTGATAAAAAGAATATAGGGTGAATAAGTCCATCTCCCTGGTACAAAACATCTTCTGATTTATATTTTTATTATTATTTCAGTTTGAATTTGTTAGTCAGCATCTGGTTTTTGCAAATTGTATTCCACTGGTGCTGAAGTTTTTCAACCAGAACATCTCAGCTTATGTAGCGGCGAAAAACAGGTGAGTTTTACTTCATCGTTTTTTTATGTTGTTGCCTTTTTCTTGAGGCGTCGATACTAGATGCAATATTTTTTTTCTTTCTAGTATTCCGCAGTTAGATTTTCCGACATGTGTTTTAGAAGAGCGATCGGAAATAACTGCTGAAAGTTTGGTAAGTTCCTTATTCAAAAGTTTTTACAAAGTTGATTACCAATTCTCTCTAAATATGATGTCTGACGGAACAGTTACGCCATATTCACTTAGTTTTAATTTAATTTTAGGAGGCCGCTGAGAACGCGTCGTACTTTTGTTGGCGAAATCTATTTTCTTGCATAAACTTGTTAAGGATACTGCAAAAATTGACAAAGTGGAAATACTCACGGACTATGGTTTGTTATTGCTTTTCTTGTTATTGTTGTGGTGATGGTAGTATTCATTGGTTGTGGTTGTTGTTGTCGTCGTTGTGATTGATTTTATTGTTGTTTTTGTCATCGCCGTCGTTGGTGTTGTCTCTGTTGTTGTTTTTGTTTTCGTGTTTGATTTTATTACTGTTGTCATCGTCGTGATTGTTGTCGTTGTTGTTGTCATCGTTATTGTTGTTGTTGTTGCAGCTTTATTAATTATTCTTACACTTATTTACAGATGTTAGTTGTATTCAAATCTGCTCCCATTCTAAAACGAGCTTTAAAGATTCGAGAAGAAAATTTACAGATGTATGTACTAAAGGTAATCTAACCAGCAACGCTCGATTCCTCTTTTCGTCTTTCTTTATGCCATCCAGCCAATGGCAGTGGCATACATTTGTACTTGTGCCGTTTACTTTGAACAGGTGTCCGCTCCTATAGTAAAAGATGTTGTTATCTCTATACTTTCTGCATAGTAGTCTTCTGTTTTTACATAGCTTTTGAAGACGCAGATCAAATACTTAGGTCGAAATTGGAGAAAAAGTAACATGAGAATCATGTCCTTGATATATCATAAAATCAGACACCGACTAAACGATGACTGGGCTTTCGCAAATGGTATGATTTTTTTTCATTTAGAAACTAAATTTGTTTCCCTTTCTCTGCGTTGTTTTGAAGGTTTTCTTTTGCTGTTTTTGTAGACGTTGATGCTCGTCCGTGGGATTTCCAAACTGAAGAATGTGCAATACGCCATAACGTCGATTTGTTTAACTATCATCATTATGAATCAAATGGCACGCATTATCCCAGCGATCTACAACCCGTTGATAATGATCTTCACAGCGTGTTAAGTCAAAAGATTCGATTTAGTGAGCAGTTTCTAAAGGACAGTAGCAAGTGGCTAGATCGAGAAGTTTTCAATACAAATGTGGACTGGGACGAGCTTATAGATGAAAATTACCTCGATGAAAGTTGATTTGTGTGGATTTAGAGAATATTAAATGCTTACCAATAGCTACCCACTTGCGGAAATAAGTGTGGTATGTCGTGAGAAACGACAATAAATTCAATTCGTTAGACTTGTAATCACATTAAGAAATTGCCTGTATATATCCATGTATGATCCGTCGATATAAATAACATATTCAAATGATTTTCTTTCTGAAACTTCCAATATATTTCATGCTGAGGCAAAAAGAAAGTTGATTGTCATGTCAAGGAAAGAGGTTAAATAATCTTCCACAATTTTACTGGCGGACTAAAGTAGGTGTCTTGGAAACTAGGTGAACTTGAAAACCTTTGAATATCCACTATTTCCTGGAAAAAAACCTTGGAAGCATTAAAATAGAAATATTTTTAACAGTTCTGCCAATGTCACATTGTTTCATGGTAAATGTCCTTCTTACTCTTTTCAAATAATTAATTTTTAATGGGTTTTAATGTTTCGTACAGTCATTTTTAAGTATTTTTTTTTACATTGCCTTCCTGTATATTTAAGTATTTCTGTGAGTGTCTGTGAACCTTGAAATATCGCAAAAATTATGATAAGAAAAACCTAAATAGCGAAAAGGACCTTCAAACCTTAAAATTAAAAAAAAATGTTTTCATATTTTTGATATCTTTTCCTTATATAACCTATATTGCTATTGTTTATCCATTTCATTGTTGCTTCCTGCTTGCGATGACGTTTTTTTGTTTGTTGGTTTTTTCTTTTTTTCTTTCTCTTATTAAAAAGTTTTTTCTAAACACTGTTTTGACAAAGTTTCTTTTCTTAGGCCAGATTTCCCTAGCTCGATCCTGCCTCTTATAATATTTCATTTTGCATACAGTTAATATAGCGAACATGATTAACAGTGGACTACAGGTTTTTTATGAAAAGTTTGTTTTGGTGTAAACCTTAGTTCCCTTTTTTTGCTATTATTTCTGTATCAAAGTTCCTGAAATCAATTTATTATATTTTCTTTCCAGAGCATGTTTAAACTTTGGGAGAATTACAAAAATGGTTGTATTTGTGGAGCGATTGATGACACGCTTTTTCATTCAGAAGATTAGTGTTGATTTTTTCGTTTTAACATGAATATTTTACACTTCTAAGCAAAAGTCATCCAGTTAAATTCCAGCATATTTTTAGCACAATTAGGATTAAAAGATCTGAAAATTCAAACTGATGAAAAAATCACCCTAAGTGCTGTTGTTTAAGCTGCCTATTTTAACTTACAGACAGACAACTAGGTGGGGAAAATACTTTAATTGAAAACCGAGAAAAGAAACTTTACAACAATGATAGGATACAATTTTATGCTGTTCTTTGCTTATATTCCATTTATTTTGCGAGAAAAATTTCCAAGATGGTTATATTCGTATGATTTTCTTTTTATCTAATTTTATCTGGAATATTCTTATAGGGTATATTCTTATAAAAAAGCGTGTACATTAACAACATACACAAGTATAAGACTAGTTATAAATAGTAAGAATGATGTTGACTCATTATTTTGTTCTATAGGTAGTCATCATTTTCGGCTTAACGTCCGTTTTCCATGCTAGCTTGGATTGAATGGGGTATATTAAATCTTCCAATCCAATCTGATCTAAAATTATCTTTATTTTGACTTTGTTCTCAGCCTCGACAGTTTCTTAACAGTTTTTTATTTCAGGCAAATTTTAGCTTTAATCTCCTTATAAAGGTGTTCTTTGTAAAAAAGTGTATCGTAGAAGCATTTCTTAAGTACCAAAATAAAGGTTCAACTCTCCGTTATGACTGACATATTTTTAGAAAGACAAAAAAACGGTCAAAAGTAAACATTTTTCATTTACATATATTTTGTATCCACAATCCAAGACAAATATGATGAAATCCGAATGCTTCAGTTAAATCTAAATTGTGGTAACAGGGAATTGAGTAAACCGTATTTTAGAGCTGGCCTACAAATAGGTTAAGCGCATACGTTTTCCCCCATCGTTGTTTCTATGATAACTCATTGCTTGTTTGGGCTAACCGCTGAAAAAAACTCCGCTTTCCAATATCTAAATGACCTTTGCTATCGTGCACACATTACAAAAGAAATTCAAAACAAATGAACATAAAAAACACCGATTCGTAATAATTAATTTTGAATAAAAATTTACCTTTTCAAGTTTTTTTTTTGAAAAAATAAAAAATACATGCACCAGATAAAATTTCAGCTATTATTAACAAAAGGAAAACATGGAAACGAAATATAAAAGAAAATTCCTAAACAAGTCTATTTAGGTAGATTAAAGCAAATCCGAATTTCTTTTTTCTTTGTTCATTCATTTCGCGCTAAAAAATATATATAAACAACCATATTTTTATTTTACAGCATAACAAAAGGGCTCCTTTCGCATGAGCAGACAAATAATGGTGGAACTTGTACGATTAAGTTCGTCTTAATTACTGATTAGACACTCTTAATTTGTTTGGAAATTCTTCTTGTAAATTCTCAAACCCGATCAACTACTTTTCATCTATGTTAAAATAAACTTATTAATTTGATATCAATATTCTCTAAGTAGATATAAGCTCTATCCCTTCCGAAATTATCAATGTTATGCATATACGGAGACAAATCAAACAGGGGGTTGGAACCTAGCATTTTTTTCATTTGGAAATTTATTGTGAATGTTGTAGATTTCATGTTAAGGCGTGTTGTTGCAATGAAATAAAGTAGCGTGATTGGCTGGATTAGGATTATGTGATTCGCTTCGTCGCGTCTATTTATAAAATTCTAACAAAGTATTAATCCAATCAGCGAATCTAAATTTTTTTTCTCGACACGCTAAACTACTTCATGTATTTGGGTAGCCTTTAACGCTTTAATTAAATTACTTTGTTAGCAGGAAATTCTTGATCCTAGAACAGCAAAAGTAAGCAAATGTTTTGCAGTTTTTTAAGAACTTTCAAATTCAAATACGCTTTCCTTGACTCCCATAATAATTTAATTCTGCTTCTAAAAAATTTGCAGAGAATGCCTTGTTTCGTAGATTATTCAACTCTTAAAATATTGCCGAGAGGCGCAATACTTATCATAGCTTCGTATGGGAATCGACATTTTGAATTTTTACACTGGTAAACGAAAGATTTTTTTTTAATTTTATTCTTTATATTTTATTTTTTATTTTTTTGTCAGACAGAAAACAAAAAAATAATCCAAAAACTCGTAGTTATTTTGTATGAAAACATTTAACTGGAAGGAACACCTTTCAGAATCAATAAAACTATCTATTATATACTTCGTCTAGTACAGAAGGTTTTTTATGCATTCTAAAGCATGCAAGTGTCAGAAAGGTTTGTTGGAGTTTGAAATAAGTTTGAAAGCGCGTTTCTAGATAGGAAGAAGTTCTAGAGGAGAGGGTTTTCGTGATAGACAGAGTTAATGACACATATATAAATTATTTTATTTTTTTTTTAAATACTTTGGGGAAACTTTGCATTTGTTAAACCTAAAAGATTTGTTAGGGCCTTCTAAGCAACCCGCTTTTACAAGAAAGTACAAACTGGCGAAGTGAACTTCCCCTGGAATCCTTAAGAAAGAGTATGAATGACGTCATTTGACACAGCCAAAGGTTGCTCTCCATCAGGCGTTCATGGTTGCAGCTCCCAGATCTTACCACCTTGGTATGCTATGCTCAATAAAAATTTTGGTAGCTTTAGAAGTTGCACACAGACATATCTTTCAACAACCCATGAAATTTCGAAAACATTCCAGTGTAATGAAGATGAAATATACTAAGCGCGTCGCCCAAACATACACTTTGCAGTGTTTGCTGACAAATTGTCTTTTATTCAGCATAAATACGACATAAGGAAATCAAAACTAACTTCGTTCTACCTAGAAAACTCTACAACTGAGTGGCTATTTTAAAATAGTTGTGGAACAGGATTTTAGACTAAAAATTTAAGATGAATATTAATATAGGGCATTTTAAAAGAGTTGTAAAGAACCTTAAAACTGACAATGACGTAACTCAATTATTTTAAACATGTCTTAGTTTGATTTTATATTTTTACGTTTTTAACAAATTATGCAATCTGTAAAGAGCTCAACTAATGACGTGGTTTAACGACGGGACGATTTGCGTCTTCTACTTGGTCTAGCCAATGTATTTTTAACCTATATTCTTATTTTAACGGCGATATATAGTTCTATTCATGATAATAATATACATCTAGGTCAACTATTTTCCCTTTGACAAAATATTTTAGAGTCCTAAATAATCAAAGGCAGAATTTCAGAATGAATCTTAAAAATAATTTCAAATAAAATGGTTAAATTCATTCATTGTAACCTCATGTATAGACAAAATGGAATCACACATTGATTTTTGTGATGACAACACAAAGAAATGACCATATGAATACTGGTAAAAATTTGGAAAGATTACTTCCAGAAAAATGCAAGGATCTAGTATATTTTTGCAGATTTAATACTTTACCGAAACAAAAAATCTTTCCAAATCTTTTATTGCATCTACATAGTCAAAAATTGATTATGACTTCTTAATGTTAGATTGTTAATTTAGTGGCTAGGTTGGTTCAACACTACTTTTTTTAGTTCTACTTGGCTAAAATCTGTCGCAGAATAGATTTGTTCATCGTTTTATTTGCAAGACAATCACTAAGTTAGATTATCTCAAATTGCTTTATAAATCCAATGATGGAAATATGCAAAAAAAATCCTTGCTAACATTTTTAGCAGTAACATTAGGAAAGTTGTACTTCTGAGAGAAGGATACCTGTCTGTTTTATCTCCTGTTTGTGTGGTTGATGTGAGCCTTTGTGGTAGCTTGGTCTACCATATTTGTTGTTGTTTGTATATTTTATATTGGTATGTTATATCCAAGAGAAAAATACGCGTGAGATTCTAACACGCGGACGACTGTAACGAAGATAAAACAAAATTTGTAGCCACCAAGACTTTATTGTTCGCCCTGTTCACAGTGATATAACGGCTGAAATCATTAAACCAAAATTAAGCAATTGTACTAACCCAGGAATTTGCCAGAACATCCGAAGGTAGTTTTATTTTATTTTTAATTATGAAAACACACACTATAAAAAACAAATGGAAAATGATGAGGATTAACGACACGGTACAATAGAAAACATCCATTTTTTATTGATGTTTGCAATATCAACTGATATCAAAATTGATAATTTTTGATAAACTACTACCGAACGCGAAATGTAGGAAGAATACCATAAGTCCTTTTTAACATCAAGAAATACTCTTGCGTAACGTTATAAAATAACCCTGTTTTACCATTGCGAAAATAGGAAAACAATGGCGATTGGAAACAATAGTGGTTGCAAAAATGGTAACTGGACACAGCAATTTGTAGTCCTGTGCTGTCACTGCAGAAACTTATCTGACCTGGAAATTCAAATTCAGTCTCTTTCAGAAAACACGCTGATTCATCCTTAAAAAGTTGTTTACTCATGCTTTGTCTAGCCTAGATATAAGGTGGGAGGGATTTTTGAACACGTTGCCTCTCCATCATCGTCTATAGTGACTAGACAGTTCTGTACCAATTCTATCCAAATTTCTCGTCGTTTTATTGTGCTTATTGTTAGCGCGACCTGAAAAGAATCTATTGACGAAACATACAAAGAACTAACGTGTGCCATGGACTTGAAATGGAGCAGACCAACCCACTTCCCGTCCAGTAAAGAAATCCAGAAATGATAAATGTATAAACACCAAATGTGAATTTAAATCACATGAATTTAAGAAGCATATTGTAACTATAGTTGTCTGAGCTTTCTCCAGATCCAAGCGCGTGCTTGTTATCTGTTTTCTATCTCCATCTATAAGATGACTGTCTGCAATGCTCTTCCTTATCAAAAGCTGATCTATCACCTATAGCGACAATGCAATCTGACTGGTGCAAGTCTGTATTGACACACCTTGAATATTATATCAACCTGGTAAAACATGTAATCCCGAATAATTCGTTTTAGAAATAGGAATTAAATTTCAGTCTGAATGAGGATAAGGAGGTTTTCTCAAACACGCGTTACTGATAGTGAATGATGAGATGTCAATCAAATAACCTGTCAATCAAAGCATTAATGTTAACTTCTTTAGTACACCCCCGCTGTTACTTTCTTAAGCAAAGATAATGAAGCGCAATGCGGCTTTCTTTAATGCGCTATGGATAATGTCACAAACCTGACAAAAACTGACGAAATTTAATTGCAATTACAGAGGATTTTGATGTGTGTAATGCTATAAAAGTGCTGATTGTCCATCGCTCTCGTTTGGAATCTCATCCCTGTGAAAAAGAAAAAGGTTGTGTCTCTCGAATATTGCTATTTTACCTTCGTGATTACAATCTTGGAAAAAAATTTTTTTTGAGATAACGACAGTTTATTTGGCATTTTTTGAATGTGATCTAAAGCGTCAAATGGTCAATACTTCGCAGCTGGCAGGTTAACAAACGTTGTACACACTTAGAGCAAGTAAACAGCGTGTAAGATATACTTATTTCTAGCACGCCTGCACAACGAAATAATCCATGCTGCGGCCCACGAAGACCTTAAATATCAGGGCGGTAATAATTATGCTGATGTCAGCAACAATTAGCACATGTAAAGAGTTTTGATCTAATCAAAAAAATCTAAGTCCTGAGTATCCTCTTAACGTTGACAAGTAAGCTTTAACATGTCCAAAAGGGGCGAATTTAATAAAGGAACACCTATAGTCTTGTGGGGATAAACTTTGGAATTCACCTTAACACATTTTGACTAGGATTGTAAATGGCAGTTCTCACTAAAATAATTTATGTGGTGTTTTCACTTCGATGTTCGTTATTGTTTTTGTTTCGTGTATTTCGCTAGTGCTGCGTTTTGTATTACGATCAATTATGATTGCGTTGTACATGCCAGCTGAATCAATAATATCGTGTCTAAATGCTTCTCATTGTGAACTTTTGTTGATTGTTATTAATGTGATTAATAAGTTTTCTATTAATCTGTAATCACCAGGAGGTATGATCTCACTTTCAAAACTTAATTAAGAGTACGGAAGTAACTTTTATTTGCGCGATTAAACATTAAGGACCTGTGTATAGCTGTCAGGAAGTTGAAGGCGACAGTATGTTTATCTCTCGTCAATCTCCTATTTTTTTATCGGGACCTTTCATTTGTAAATCTGTTTGCAATAAAAGATCAAAGCTGATCGGTCATACTATTACATAAATTGACATATTAATACATCATGCTATGTGAAACCATAGGTAGCGAAATCTGCAGGGGTGCAGCTCACAGCAGGTTGGATTAGGATGTGAAATTGATAGGAGGCAGATAATAAAGCATTATATTATCTCCCTTTTGCTAGCACTTCTAAAACTAAATGTTCTTAACATTTAACAGTTACAATCATTTGGTAGTGCTGTTCATGTATTTAGATTCTGCATTCCATTAGGAGATGATAGAAGTAAAATTTAGCATGTTGTTGCTGCAAATTTAGTAGTTAAACCATGCAGACGTTTTGGGCTTTTGTACCACATTCATATTAATTGCTTGGGTAATTTGAAACTGAAACTGTAAATATATTTATTTTTAATTAGAAATTCAAAAATTTGATATTCAGAGGCAATACACTCTGTAAATTCTAACTAATAATATTTTCTTAGGGACCCAGAATGGTTCTTATTGTTACGTTGCCTATTAACTTCATTTCGTTCAACTTTCAATATGATCGTATTTGAGTTGACCTGTGAACTGATTGAATTTTGTTTTTAAATTTCGTCATTGCTTAAAATTTAGACCAGCAATAGACTCATGTTATAAGAAAATAAAGTCGTGTTAACTAATTCATGAAAAATGGTCTGCAGCCATGTATTCATAGGTCATGTTGATATTACCCCGGAGGATAGGTATTACATGAAAATTGATGTCGTCGTCAGTGGTGTTTTTGTCGGGATCTTTTATGTGGTCGTCGTTGCTGTTGTTGTCGTCTTTAATGGCGTTGTTTTCGCCGTTGCTGTTGACGTTTTCAGTGATTTTCCTCTCACTTTTATCATTGCCTTTTTTCTCTTTTACATTCTATTAAGCGCCCTGTTTAAGATGTAAAAGGTACATCTTAAAGGAAGAAAGCGGGGGCGCTTTTTTCAGCGGGGCGCACAATCAAAAATTTATGGAAAATTCAACCATCTTATCTGCTGTCAAATTTAAAGCTGCTAGATTTCTTTGCGCATTGGTTTTTATAATTCAACTTTTTTAGATACAAAAGTGCTTTCGGAAATCGGAACACTTCAGAAAAAACCTTTTTTATTTCAATTTCTTTAAATAGGTTTAAAAAAGCTATATACATAAAAAAGGAAACCAGAAAAACTTTTACACGCAATGTGAGTCCAAGTTTGCTGCATTTTGTTGGCACTAAATAAATGTTAACTGGAAACTGCGATATAACTTTTTTATCAGCAGACCGGAATTTGAGTCTAAGCTACCACTAACTACCAAACAGTGAGGCTGAAAATTCCTTAAAAAGTTAGGCAACGGTGGCTTAAACCTGGGTAATCTAATAAGTCAGGTACCGCATGAAACTTTTTTTTAGAGTTCCGCGAGGACAAATCATTGTGAATGAAGGCTCTAGATTTTCATAAAACGTATTAAAATTGAATAACATCAGTGCAATCGAGCAGTTTTTAAGGGAGCGTGTAATGTTGCTTTTAAAGTTTTTCTTTAAAACAAACACCTTTTTAAATAAATCATTAGGAGACTATAGGTGTTGCCGCACTACCAGCAGTCTACAATACATTTGTTTAAAATAATGAATTTTTTTTCTGATAAAAACATAACAGTGCACAAATTTAAATTTCGAGCTGAAATCTTGCAAAAATTGAATAATACGCTTAGTACCTTTAAGGCTGGAATTTTGCCTTCAGCTACTTACGCTGTTTTGAAAGAAATGGAGTTGCTTATATACACTTTTTTTGTAGTGCAGAAAAACTCGTGCAGTATTTTTGTTATATTTTTGAGTTATTGTTATTAGTAAAATCTCACAATTGTGTTATCGGTAAAACAAAGAGACCAAAAAATTGCAAAAAATATATTTCTGTACAGACGAGAAGATAACAACAGGTATAAATTGAGCATGACAAATAATACTTTATAAGCTTTCGTTCTATTCTTTGTGAAAACATAAAACGAATACCGCTTTCACACTCAAAACGATTTTCTTTTCCTCCCAACTTGTACAATTTGTTTCATGTATTTATCTCTATTTTGTTTCCTGAGATCTGTTCTGTTGTTTACACCCAGCAGGAAAACAGAACGCGCATTCAATTATATATCAACTATTCGAATTAATCTATACAAACTTTTCTAAATGGGACAATAGCGTTAATGTAATGAACACTCGACATAATTGGATCAAAGGTTTTTTGTATCGTTACAAATATATATAATTCTTTGACTATTCCACTTGTGCCGACATTTCTAAGAACATCGACAAATCCGGGTGTTCATATAGTCTAGCAGTAAATTCTCCTCAGCAAAAATTCTATTACAATAAGCGACCTGCATAAGAGTTTTATGAGACCAATTTATAAAGTTTCTCAAACTAAAATTTTGAATTTTTGTGTTGATTGTAATGCCTTGCTTATCCAGGTATAGCTATTGCTTGTCTTAGATTCTTCGAGTTAACCTGTGCAGGCTTACAATGTAATTAACTAGCTGGATTTGTAAATCGCAAAATTGCATGCTTTGCAAGTTTAAAATACTCTGGAGATCCCGAATATGTTTAAAAATAAATGGCTAAGGAAATCCAGTTTTTTATTTTGCGTGTTCACACGCAATTTTGATTTTGACTTGCTTTTTTCGCATCGGTCACATATTAGAGAAAGGAAATAAATCCTGGGGACGAGATCACTTCTATTGTTATTTGTTTAATACGCTTGTTGATTTGGAATTGGATGAGCGAGTTTGTGATTTTCTTACATTAGCAGAACTTGAGTGCACATTAGACTTGTGGTTTCCAGCTATAGCTTTTACGACATCACTAATAACATTTGTTTACTTATTTATTTGCAACATGTTGCATATCTTCATCATGCACTGTTGCATTTGCCCTTTCGTGGTTTCCACGACAACAGTTATAGGACCTAAAAGGATCCCAACTTTGTCCCAGGGCTCTTTTTCATCTTAATATCAAAAAGTGAAAAAAGAGACCTGGGGATAAAGTTCAGGAGGATCCTCCTAGGTAGAACAGAATACAAATATGTCTTATGCTGGAGGAATATTTTAGGAATTTAAAGTGCCTGATAGTATTTAGTGCATTCGTTACGTCGGACTTTTACGTGACTACAAAGCTGTTATATTGCAGAAATTTTCTCAAGGGTTAGTGTTTCGTGTCAGCCATAAAAATTTTGGCGCAGTCTTTAAGCTTCGTGTAACAGTCATAAAAAACTGTATGTATTATACATCGTGCTTGTTGAGCCGTATTTTCTGTGTTATATTGCATTCCCTGCACTGAAATTGAATGCCCGTTGTATAGAACTGTGTTTTTGATGTTTGGAGACTTGATGGCTTATAAAAATTTCTAAAACTGAATCGACCACGAGGCAGGGAGGAGGATGCACGTGAAAAATATCTATTAGCAAATTCAAACCTCCAAACTCTGATATATATTTTAAATATTTTTCCTGTTCAATATTATAGGAATGATAGTTGCAGTAAAACGGTCACCTTTCTGTAAAATAGACAGTTTGATTTGACAATTCTTAAAGAAACTCTCTCGGTGCATAAAGATAATTTTTCCAATTCAGTAACTTCTTTCCTAGCATTTTTTTTTAAGCAGGTGTAATTATTTTTAATCCAGTCAATGACCTCTGTACAGAGAACCTGCATAAAACGGCCTATAATAAATACGGGAAATTTTCAGATTAAACCTCTCCAAGCGGACACCTCTCTGAAGTGTCCGCTTTAGTGATATTTCCACTGTAGTTAATAATTTTATACCAGTATAATGAAATTTTAAATTATATATTTATTTAAAAAATAATTAATGAGAAACTTTTAATTTATGATTTACTTTTTTATTTATTATTTTAATGTTTTTTTGATGCTTATCCCAGCTCAAAAAAAATCAAGAAAAAAACTAGAAACGAATTGGATTAATCGAGTTAGTTGTTTCTAAGATGCTAGATACCGTTTCCATGTCAACATAAAATAAACTTTTCAAAATAATAAAAAAACTTAAAAGCCGGTAAGCCGAATAAAATTTGGAGTGCAAACAATCAGTTTTACTTCCAAGAATTTTTTGTGACTATCGTAAAAACGGACAGTTAACTAAAGGTTAAGAAAAGATTCAGGAAAGAAAGAGAGTTGAAAAGCTTGTGTCTTCATTTTTAAACCATAAAAAATCTTTAAATAGTTGCTGAATGCGTAACTGTTTTGCAACCTCGTTCACAGGGGATGTTGCTTTTTTGACTGTTAGTTACCCGTCAATTATACGCTTTGACTCTGGGGACGAGGGTGACTGTTTTGTTGCAGAAGACCTTGTATCCCTTTTAAAATGTGACGAACCTTTTTTTTTCTGAAATTTATGTTGATAAAATTTATAATTAAAATTGAAATAGAATTGAGTAAGTTTATAAGCGTAATTCGGGATGCGCAGTTTTATTGAAATGTCACATCAAAATTTTCGCGAAATTGGGAAACACTCACACAAAAAATTTCAATCAACAATTTCCGATTTTCCAAAAGAATTCTTCCTGTTTTGTATACACATATTTCTGATGTTTTGAATTCAAGGCTAAATCATTAAAAGAAATTCCGTTAAATCTACTTGTCAATTGGTTTGCGGAGAATTTTCTCACAAATCGGGAGAATACATCAAAGGTTTATCTTAACCTCGTTCCTAGCACCTGTCGTCTCGCCGTCCGTCCTGATATAAAAAAGATACAACAAACACTGGGTACGAGGTTGTGTTTATCTCTCACACCTACTGATGGCGATGCAGATCAAAACATTTTTTTTTGATATTTCTGTGTTGGTAGACTTTAACTTCAGCACACAAAAAATTTGGTATTTTTAAATTTTTGTCAAATTACCGAGTCCTTCACCTTTATCTTTAGTTGTTCCTTGTTTTTGGTATATACTTATCTTTATAAGAACATTTTTTTGTAAGGCTAAAATTTTTATTAATTTTTTTCCTTTCTCCAAAATAATATCCATGATGGATAAATTATTTTAAAGCGAAAATTTTTGCGAATTTGCGAGGCTTGTATTTGGTCACAAAATTTGAAACGTGTTGTTATATAAATAAATAAAAAAATGCTCGAAATTGGAGAACAGAAAATAAGAACATATTCAGGCTGAACAAGGGAACAAAATAAAGACATCTCAAACCAAATTTCCTGGTTCTTGTAAAAAAATACAAGTTGCTCAAAATGTATGTGCCGGAACACATTTAAAAAAATAAGTCATTATCTAAAAATAAATCTTACAAATCTCTTGTAGTATCAAATTCTTAAAAACATAACTTCTGAAGAGATTACGGAGTATTGAAAGATTTGTCAAATGACCAAATGTGATCCAGACGGAAATCAACTTCATACGTTGACAGGTTTACTATGATAGCCTCAGTTGGCGCTACGTTTTGACATTGTACGACAACCTACTACCCAGGTTATATGGTCACAAATCCTCGGATTAACACTAAGTGAGAAACACAGTTTAAAGTCGCGTGCGGAGTTTAGATTTTTTCTTTTGACTCATCTTTTTATCTACTATCATGAAACACATTTATGATCATGCCTGTTTTACAAAATATCGAATTTTAAATTCCAATAACACTTTTCCATTTTGTTGCATTAAAATGTTTATAAAATTTTGTGATTGTTAATATAAAAGTGATTTCTTGCGTTGCGGAATATATCAGATAAACCAAAATACTTATGCAGTAGGGGATATGGGGTATGAGGTATCATTCTCTTGACCCTTGCGCGTAATAGTGCTGTTCTGTAACACAGCGACGAAATAAAAAAAAAGAAGCAAGCATTTTAGTGAATGGAAATTTTAACACTTTTGACACCAATTCTTGTCCCTAGGATCACCCTGCGCCGTTACTACAGTGTTAATGAAAAAGACAAAATGCTCTAGGAACGACGTTGCTTTGGAGCTCTTTTATATCTGATTGAAGTTCTAAGCTTTTGTGCACATTACGAATGATGTGTCTACCAAAAGTATTCAAAAAAACGTTTCGGTTATCGTTAAAAATATCATTTCTTTTGTGACGTTTACTGTTCATGTTTTAAAGCGCAGAAAATAGAATGACATTTTGATTGAAATACCATGCTCGTTCCTCTTTTACACCAGGGGGTAAAGTAATAATAAAAGAAGAAGAAAATGATAAAAAAGAACATTTTAAACGACTTTTTTTGTTATAAGGCCAAACAACGCTCTAAAGGCTCTGGCTGGGTATATCTAGAACATCCAAATTTTTGTTTTGTTTTGTTTTGATATCTGTGCTAACCGGTGTGACAGGCAAGGGGTAAGGCCAGCCATCAGGTTGTTGCGCGCCGTCTTTGATATACGATGAAGTATCGGCATACATTCATCTCGGCCCGGGATCTGTTTACATCTCAATGGTGCTATTCTTTATAACTGATAAAAAGTATTTACGTCGAGCTGGAAAACCATCTACAATATTTTGAGTTCTTCCCCCTAGTTCACTACGAGACTACCATCGATTACTTTCTACGGTTAAACCTCTTAAAGCTATCACATTGCCTCGTTTACCCATAACCTGTTTACGCTGTTTTAATTGGATTAAATTCAAACTTTACAAGCTCATGTCCTATTTTGATTGGATAAATGTTTTTGATATATTGTTACATTTCGATGCAATGTTAGCGCGTTTATTTGAAGTAAGTCTGTTATTCAAGTTATATGCGCGACTTTCACAAGTTCCGATATGGGTTATGCCGTTCCAATTTAATTTTATAAATAATTTCCCTTTTTTCTAAAATAATATGAAAAACAAAACAAAACAGACGAAAACATTATATGGCCCGACATTAACAAATTATGCTTTATGGTGTAGATTTGACATCTCCACAATAACGCTATTTAAAAAATTACAATAGAACAAAAGAAAACACTACAGAGGAAGTGTAGAATTCCCGACACGAATTTTCTGGCTATATAAGAACTCATCTCCCTCTTATAAACCAAGCCATATTTACATGGGTAATACTGTATGATAAGTCTCTTGTTACATGGTTAATACTGTATGGTAAGTCTCTTGTTACATTTTGTTTTTTTTATTGATTTTAGTTAAACGATATTAACACAGTAAAACTGGAGGATTTCTAGAAATTTTCAATATTCACTTATTTTTATGTTTTGAAAACAAGATGCTTGATGTTGATCCAAATTTTTTTAATCATTTTTTCTTAACCTTTTGCCAGAATAATTTTTCAGCTAGGTTTGTGCCATGACAGAATTTTTTTATCGTTCGTAAGTAAATTGTGCCAATAAAAATGGATTTTACAATTTTAACTTCTTTTTATCTATATCTTTTTCGTTACCTGCCTAAGCCAACAGCTAGTTTTTAATTATTTTAAATAATTCCTAATTTACTTTTATTATTTTTTTTTTGCGAAGCGACTACGTTATTGCTCTGTACGCTACAAGATCCTTCCCAACACCAATTGATTTCTTCTTAGCGATTCAAAAGCAGAAAGGCATACCCTGGACGTCAAATTGACGGTTTAGTTTTACTTTTTGACTAAAATTCAAGATCGAGGCTAGTAGCTGCCATGCTTGACAAGTCTACAGTAACGGTAATATGAAGCAGGGGGGATGGAGTTTTCTCAACATATTTTGTAGGGGGCTGTAGTTTCAAAAGGCTTATATCCTTGTCTCTTTTTATTATATTTTACTAAAATTTTAAAAGGTTGCTAATAAAATGATTTAAAAATTTTAAATGTTTATCCGGTTAATATATCAATAGGGTAGAAATAATAGCGCAGGAAAAGTTATGAAATGTAATATTCCTCACAATCAATGATCCAAGCTAATTAACGTCGCCCTGAAATTTACCTCAACGGTCAACATAACTTCTTAATATAGCTAAGTTGCAATAGGTAGTTTTATTTTTACATTTTTAACATTCGGAATTGTATTTAAAGGCAATCGACAGTTTTAACCTGTAAAGATTGCCATCTTACCTGCTCATGTGTTGTGTGAATAAACTCCAATAAAAATGTCATCCACCAAAGCGAATTTTTATTTCTTATGAATAATATATGAACATAAATTAACAACATCAAAAAAAAATATTTCCAGAAAAGTTTTTTTTAACTAGTAAAGTTTAGTGGAATTTTTAGCAAGCAGGCAAAACCTAGAACAGAACCATATCGATGTGTGAGGAATCAGGTCAAATTTGAGATAAATTATCTGCGTAGATTTTAAAGTATTTATTCAAGTATGACGAAATGTTTTCACATGACGCATGTGTTCCTCTCTTTTTTTCAAAATCACATCTCATAACCATTTATACACATGAACACAAAATTTCACTTGAGCGCTGGCAAAAGTGTTCAAATAATTAAACCACACTACTGCTTTCATTGAGTCGAGTACCAACATCGATTTTTCGAGTGCAGGTACTAATATTTTCTAAATCAATATTTTGAGTAGCAACAACAGTGTCAAGTTTGTCAACAAATCCACCTCTTGAGCGATGGAACACCACTTGAAATTTTCACTTTGATGTGGTCCCTTTGTTAAACCATACTTGAAGTGCAAACACGACATTCAACTGCTTGATATGTGTCTCACAAAGTCGTTATTGTTATAACTGTTGCAGCCTATTCATACTGAAGTTGTTAGTGAGTACATTGGTTAATCATCTCTTCATCTCCTAATATGCACCGCAGTGATGTTGCTAGAGCATAAACAACTATGTCGATGACACCCTACACAAGCAGCTACATAGCTTGTGTCTATACTAAATGTTACCGCGAATGACTTTTTTGCAATATTTGTTGTTCTTGTTATTGTTGATTTTGAATCTGGTGCGATCCTTCCCCCTTATAAGTCTAATTTTATAGAGAATGTCAATTATGCAGTGTTTTAGTTAAGAATGCTACTTTGACCCACAGCTTGCATGTATGTGTTTGATGCGTCAGTTTTAAGGTCATTCTTGGGTGGCATGGCAGGGTTGTAGGGGAGGCATTTTGAGGTTTTAATCTCCTAGGTGAGGTAAAAAAGAATCTTCTACACAAGTCTCTTCCACATCGACCATTATTTACAAAGTCCATGAAGAGGAAGGGTGCCCTCCCTGGACCCCTAGGTAGCTAGGTCCCACATCCATGTTTTCTTAGAAGCTATCTTCTTCCTATCACCCTAATATGAAACAGTCGAGTAAAAATAAACAAAATTTTTATCAAACAAATTAAGTGTTATGTCTCAAAAAAAAATAATTTCCTCTTTCACAATATCTATACCTCCTTTTAATTTATTTTATTCTTAAAATTATTATAAAGGGCATTCCCTACAAAAAAACATCGGCTTCCATTTCTCTACTGCCTTTAACAAGCATCCCTTCTGGAGATTAGTCCTGCGCTATTACATGTTGAATACCAGACATGCGATTTTAATTAGTTCAAAAATTCATGTTAATTGGATTTTTTATTTATTCTATTCCAACGTCACGTCAATCGCTAATTACGTTATTGACGTCAGCCAATGTGTATTGCTTTCTGCTAATTAACTGTCCTGAGTAAGCTAAGACCGAATCAGCACGCAAATCAGACATGTATCGATGTTCGATGCATGGACATGCTACCATTTTTTTTAATTTTATTGATTTATTTTGTTTATCTGTTGCGTTTTACTTGCATTAAAACTATGTGGTTCTTAGCAAAATAATAACCTTACTCTGCTTAAATCCATTTTTATAGACAATCAAAGCTCGAACGCCCACGCTAAGAAAGCCCATTCCAAAGAACGTCCACTTGCTTAAACTTTTAAGTAAAAACTTAAAAAGAGCTTAGAAACCACCTCCTGTGGTAGGATAAACTCCCTGCCTTTTAAACCTTTTAGAATTTTAATTTTTCAATTTCCTTTACTTCTTTTGCCAATAAAAAAGATGGTGAAAGTGTGCATTTTTTAGTAGTATGGATAAAGGTAGGGTAGGTACATATTCTTAAGGTACACCTTCTTAACGTACATCTTCTTAGAACACGTTTTTTTAATAAGAACCTGTAAGACCTGACTTGAAGCTGTCTGTTCTTATTTCTCGAGTCTTTTGCAGCTTGAGTTGTTCTTATTTTATTCTTAATAGTAAGATTTGAATTCAGGCTTATTCTGTACTTATTTATGGAATTTTTTTTTTCTTCGAACTTCATGTGTTTCTTAGAAAATAGGTATATTTTTATTGCTACGTGAGATGGAAATTGCGTTCATGAGAAATTGAGCGAGAGAAAAGAAGACATCACAATCAATCGTTAGCTTTAGGGAGTGCATCGGAAAAGAATCTAAAATCTGGATTGTTCTTATTTTATGGTAACATTTACACTTAAACATAAAGTACATGAACCACATAAAAGTCCCTTAAAGACTCGGCCACCAGCAAAAGGGGGAAGAGTGGTTAATATGTCTGCGGGTCGATTTATAAAGTTTCTTAACTTGTAGGTTTTATATAGATTTTTTCCAAAAAATATCAGGATGATGACGTATTCATTTTCTTTCATATCAAAATGCTAAAATCAGAATATCTCAGGACAAAAAACATAGCTACATCTTCGTATTGTGTCTACTTTTAGAGAATTTGCATTAACTTTTTTAAAATTATTTAAATTAAGAATACTATTTCTTGGGTCGTCAATTAGTAATTCCCCGTCAAAAAATGTTTCTACTGGCAACAACAAACGTATTCAACCAGTTATGTTAATCATATAATCTTTTGCAAAACAAAATTTCATGACCACACCCCTCGACCCCTCACCTTCTCAGCCCAACACTTAGAACATTACAAATGTCCTGTAAGTTTTCCCACAAGGTGTGTTTTCATGTGAAATTCACATGAATGTCCATGTTAATTTGATGCTAACTACTCAACTATTGTCAGACAAACTAATCCTTTGTAAACAAATAAACAAACAAACACGCCATGAGTAATTCTCATCATTGTGGTCGAAAAATAAGATTAGTGCCCATACCTCCATGATTTTTTTCTTTTACTAAAATTTTTGAAAGTATAGTGACGCTGAATTTTGTCCTTGCTTTAGATTTTGTACTATCCTTCTATAAATATATGTCCATATATATGTCTATTTAAATTTTTGTCAGCTTTTATTTTCCGTATTAGCTTTACATATACACGTCCCAAACTTGCATGTGTAAAAATGCGTCCGAATACACGCCCATGCTCAAATAAACGCCCAGTAAAAAATCATTGATGGTGTACAAGCAACGCTTAGGGCAGATACTTTTTTCAGTGTTTATTAGCTTTGTCTTATAAAGAGACATGAAGACTATGTAAATTTTCTCTATAAACAAATATTTGCACAAGGGAGGCGAACAGAAGTGCTCGTAAAAATGAATTTACTCTGTGTTTTTCCAACATTACCAAAAAAGCGAATTCCAAATTGTATTTGTTTACGTCTTTTGTTTGTTTATTGTTTGTTTCATAAATGAAATGGTTGAATTAAAATTATAATTAGTTTTTCGTCCGTTTCATTAATTAATTAGTTCATTCATTCATTTATTTATTGATCGAACTGAACATATTTGTAAATGCGTGTTTGTTTTTTGATTGACAAAAGCTCTTTGCAATGAAATTCAATTTGCACGATGTAGTTCTTAACTTAGTTCGATGCTCTTGCTAACATAAAATATGAGTGACTAAATAAATGTGTGAACAAGTATAAAATACTGACCAGACTGGAATTTTTTTTTTATAGCAAGCATTTTTGTCGCCAGCCACTTGAGATAGTTTGTGTATATTAACGGTGCTGTAGGATGTGGCTAGATAATGTAACAAACGCTATGTGCCAGTGTTATCAAAACAATACAAAAACATAAATCGACTCATTGTAAATAAACTTTATATTATTTTCTCATGTTGTGAAAGCAGCAGCAAGACGAGGAAGGTAAAAAATTTAACTCGTTCTAATCCGCTTTGGTGAAAGATGTCTTTTTTGAAAATTAAGCTGTATGCATAACGTTTTTTCTTTTTTTAAGACTTTCCTTCAATACAGATTATTTTTTTCAACTTCCTACAGTTCTATTTTTTTTTGCCATGTTGTAATTTGCGAGTGTGGTGTGCTAGTTTTTTTTTTTGTTAGTATGGGTAGGGTTTATGGAATGATGCTAAACTGCACGTGTATAGAGAGCCTTGCTAATTCTTTGGTGCTAATATGCAGCATGTATTTGTAAAGCTCCTAAGATATTAAGTTGAATAGTTAAAGGTATTGTAGTGATTCAGGACCGGCGAAATCGGCGACCAAGAGGATAGGTATCCTTCCTTCTTTGCCTAAAACGATTTTTGAACGACAAAAACAACGACGATAATCGAAGATCTGGGACCTTTTTTTGAACTTCTTACACCAACTTCAAGAATGGTTCGCTGTGATTTCCAGATTTTTATATTGGGAGAGTGAATTGTGTATATTTAGCCTATGACCAATAGTCGTTTTGTATGTCTTTTATGACTGTTTTAATACTTGGAAAGGTGCATATTAGATAAGTTTTTAAGCCATTTTGCAACATCAGATTATGCTGCGAAAAACGTGGGAACTATAAATCGAATGGGTGGAAACCTTAGGGATAAATTATTTCGTCTTTTTTTTTCATTCTTTTCAACAAAAATAGAAAAAAACTAATTGGACTGATTGGACGGAGATAAAGTTTATGTTTGAAATTTCGTAATACTTTTCAGTGTTCGGTTTATTAACGTTTTATGATATTTCGAGCTTTGGAGACGTTCATTCAAGCGTTAAAGAAAAGACATAGAAAAGGCCAGACATTTTGAATTAAGCTAAATATAAATATAAAGGAAGCTTTAGGAATGTTAGCAGAAAAGACTTTAATTATGCCTAAAAAATAGTTTATTTTCTAGTTGAATGTGATTATTTATTATGGATAATAATAAACTGAATAATTTACAAGCTTATAGAAATTTGCTTTCTTTGACTTCTTTTCATTCTCATTTTCAGATATTTTCTTCAAATCAATCGACACGTGTAAAGTTTATCATTTAAGAAGCTACCCACACAGAGGTCAACAAATTAAATCAAAATGGCGAGAAATTACTCCACTGAGTTTTCCAACATGGGTTGGCCTTCACCTTATAATGGAATGTCACCCTACTCACCGATGCCTGCTAACTCTGTTGGCTTTCCTTATCATCCCAGCGTGAATCTTCATTATCCATTAGCACCAAGCTGCGGTAAGAAAAAAATTAATTTTTAAAAATATTTCTCTCTGACGAGATTATATATTTTTGTATAGTTTTTTTTATATATATACATAAACTAATTTAAATATCCCCACGAAATGTTTTTTTTTTAAGTAAAATGAAAGTGTTATCGATTTATAATTAGTCAGGTAACGCACGATAGGATAAAACGTAATAGCTGGCTATACAGATACTCAGCCTAATGGAAGGCCATGGTACTTTAAAAAATTATTTTTAGAAAAGCTTTCTTTTTACGCAGATGAACATTTCTTTTTGTGAAACAATTTTGTAAAAAATATAAACTGAAAGTTGCAAACACATAAGAACAACTTTAAAACAATTTACACTTTGGTATATATTTTTAAGACCCTTACAAATGTGATACAGGCTGAAAGAAAAAATTGTTCTGTTGGAAAACATGATAAAAATATAAGAACAGAATGTTTTGAGCAGTTGGAAAAATTAACAGCATTTAAGGGTCAAGTTACAGTTTTTGGATCTTGTAATAGAGTGCAATCGACTGCCAAAAAAATTAGTGATATCCTTTTACAAATAAATAAATTAATTATTTTCTCTGCATAAGCCTCAGCCAGGGATTAGGGATCATGCAGCAACCAAAGTAAATAAGTAAATAAGTAAATCAGCTTAAAGTTAAGACCGTTATACTTTTTCTTCAAACTTTTTTTCTATAACAATACACGGATATAACTTCAACAAGAGGAAGATACTTTGTTTTCTCTCGGATTTTGATTCAGTCAGTCTGACACTTTATGAGTTCCGTGTGCCGTAATATTTTACTCTTTGTTATTGTTGTTGTTATTGTTGTTGTTTTTTGATGCTGCTATCGCAAGATTTAGTTTTTAAAGTATTTTGCTGGTAAAATCAAACATTATATTAAACAAATCGTGACCTTTTTTGTCAAGATTTTTAAATACAAAATTACGTACCAAAAGTATACTCTTATCCTTCTCTGTTCCTACTACAGAATTTCGAGATGTTTTCAAGAGGTTAACTGTACTTCACAACCGACACGACCACAAATATAAACAAACAATTTTTTCCCATTTCATGTTTTTGCATGCGTAACCAAATATGGTAGCCGAGACGTTCTAAATGGAATATATTACTGACTTCAGCGATAAAAATTCTCTTCCGCTACTATACTTTGAGAAAAAATTTTCTTTCATAAAATGCATAATTTAACTTCAACGGTTTCACTTGAGAAAAAAGTAGAGGAAAAGTAGATAACCATCATATAACTATTTTGATCAAAAAATAATTTAGGGAACCGAAATTTTAAAATTTTTATATGGGTGTTATGGTAATAAATTTCAGGATTTCCTCCCTGCCTCCCTATCAACCTAGGCAGGAGGGAATGAGTGGGTGGAGTAGGGGGAGGGGGTTGTCAAAGACGGTTAATATGAGGGAGACTTGTGGAGAAAATGCCTTTTTACTTAATCCATAAGACTAAGATTTTTTCCCTTTTTTACTTTTCAGTACTGTTCTATTTCTCAATTTATTGTGTGTAGGATTTCCACGTAAACAAAGACGTGAAAGAACAACATTCACAAAATCTCAGTTAGAAATATTGGAAGATTTATTCTCTAAGACGCACTACCCCGATATATTTATGAGAGAAGAAGCTGCTAGGAAGATAAATTTGCCGGAATCGAGAGTGCAGGTAAGGAAAGAAAATTTAATATATGTTAATTCTCGAAAAAATTATCATAACATCGATTTAAAGCTCAAAAGATTAATCCGAACGACAAAGAAACAGGTCTAATTTGATTGGTTACTCGCTAAATATTTCTTTGTTTTGATCAATTTTTCTTGAACTTGAAAAGGTGAAAAATAAAGTTTCCTAAATTAAATTTCCAGTGAAAAAATTGTTGAAGTGGTAATTAATCCAACTTCATGTTTAAAGATAAACCGTCAAGCATTGTTAATTATGCTAATTATATTGATAATGTTAATTATGCATAAAATGACACGTTTGTGAACTTAGTCATTATAACTCACTGTTTGATTTTTTTGTTGTTTTAAAGAAGTTATGGAATGCTGTGGCTTGGAGAAAATAAACAAATAAATAAACAAATACAGTCATGAAATTACATGACACGAAGTACTGGGTTTGCCCTATCGTAAAAATCCGCCTAATAACACTACTGAAAAAAAATCATCTTTATAAATAGATGGTAGCCATAAGTAATTGCGATTTTTATGACAGAATTTTTCCCTGTTCTTTTGCAGTCATAAACTGTATTTTTTTCTCTCTAGGTATGGTTTAAAAATAGACGGGCAAAACACAGACAAAAGGCCAAGCAAGATAAAGACAAAACAATAAAAAAAGTTCCCACGAATTCAACGTCTAGCGAAAGCGAGATAAAAGCAGACACTGCATCTCCGACGCCATCATTAAGTCCAAAACCAAAAACAGTTCCTTCACCGAGAAGTCCGACTTATAGATCTAACATATCTCCTGTAACAACATCATCGAATATTAACTCCATATGGAGTCCTGCAAAAAACCCGGCTTGTCAGCAGCAAAGGAACTATAATACGTCGCCTATACTGAGTCCGTGCGCTGGTGGAGGTAGTATGTCCTACAACACCCCAAGTTATTTATCTCCACAATCCAATTACATTCGATCGAATCATGAATATCCCGCATATATGAACATGGGTGGTATAACATCCGTGGGCGGTCATGCTACGCACTCATCAGGCGAGATTATCGAATTTCCAACAGAATACCATTCTCCATCTAATACCGGGCCGTGGGGATATGCGACCATGTAGTAAGGGCCGTTTATATATATAACGCGGGCCGTCTACGCCCAATATTTGAATAACACATATCAGATTGGATTGACTGTGATAACGTTTTGATCAGGCCTGTCAGTTTCGAATTTATTAGAGGATAGAAATGTTCTTGTTCTATGCGTGGAAAAAGATTTGCTTTGAATGAAAGTTTTTGAGAAACAAACAAGCGAAGTGTTGCTCAAAACATCACAATCTAACGTGTCAACTATATATGAAGTTTTGTTGATGTATATATATATAGATTAGCGCGTTTTGTTTAAAATTGTATATTTTCCCCTTGTATTTTTATTTACCAGAATTACAAACATATTCATAACTTCCAGACTTATTTTCAAAATGTTATTCACCTCGTGACAGGAAAGATCGATTGGTTTTCTAAAATCTCTTTTTGCACCAAATTACTTTTAGAATTCGTGAAGTTTAAATACAGTTAGCAAAATGAAACAAACCGACCTCGTTCCCAGGGATTTTTGTCTCTCATCAGCGCTGCGCTTTTTCGTCTGATATGCACAACGAAACAAGGTCCTGTGATCGAAGTTGGAACTAATCTTCTTTATTCAACTACTCATTTTTTTCGCTTGTGGTCGTTTCTTTTATCGCTTACAATAACTACCAAACATCATATGGTCATATTGGTGCGATCGTTGATGAACAAAATAAACGCATTCCACAAAACTTTTTTGACAAAAAAAATTATAAATAAGGAAAAAATAAGTCTAAATTTTAAATTTAAACAATTTAAAAACAAATCAGACCGAAAAGCCTCAAAAAATAAGAACAGCGAGATTTTAATAATTCTTAAAGACCTGCATTTTAATTACCTTTAATAAAACTAAACCAACCATTATTTTTTAGGCTACTATTTTACCAAAGTAAACGCCCCAACATGATGTAACATCTATTTATACATATATTACGCAACAGTAAAAAATCTTCTAAAAAATTACATTAGCTGTATTTTTTTTCCTCGCAGATTTTTTTTACCTAAAATTAACAGCACAGTGCTTAATTATGTTTCTTAAATCTTTATTCTGATGGGTTTAGAAGTTATTATTCCCGCTGAGAGCAAAAAATTACAAAACTACAATTTGGCGGGCGGGTAATGGAAAGCTGGCTTAGTTGTTATCCTTTTTTATTAGTAAACCAATGTGCTCAAATTGCATTAACTCATTTTCACTAAGTAATACTCCTGTAAACAAAAGTACATATTGATTTGAGAAAAATTATGGTTTCAAGTTTGTATTATTTTTTCGTAAAAAATTGAAGAACGTCAATTCCTAAAATCCCCTAATTAACCTAAAAGTTTGACCTAAAATATTGATTCCTTTGAAAATCCTTCTTTTCATAAAAATAGTTAGTTTTGTTATTCCGTTTTATAACAAAAAATTGAGCATGTGATCATCTCCAACAGGAATGATAAATTATATTCACATAGTTACTACAATGAAAAAAATTAACAGCCTCTCTGGAATTATTTTTTTATTTCTTTCTAAAATTTTGACCAAACCTCCTAAAAATATGAAATAGTTTTCATATGTTTTTATATGAAATTTGACCCCAAAACCTTCTAACTTTTTCTAAACTTTGATGTTTAAAATCTAAGGCTTCCCTGTAAATGACCACATCAAATTTTTTTCTACGTATATACACCATGATTCACTCCAATTGATATAGCGTTGTGAAATATTTGTACGATGGAAAGGGCGTTGGCTGCACTCATGTTCGTCAACATGATTGTTATCATGGCTCAAAAATGTCAACGAAAATTTTTTTCCTATTTGTTCATTTGATGACACCAACTTTTTTGTTTCGTGATTTGTTTGATATCATAAAAAACATATTACTTGCGAACTCACTTGTCTCCAGACCTCTTTAAGACACAGAGATTTGGGGCGAGAATTTCTAATATACTTTTCAACGTAACGTACAGTTGGCTATCATACGGTGAATTGGCCGCATTTTCAGTCCTGATATCAAAATCCATGTGAATATACATAAATTGTCCAACCGAGCAACTTTTTGAAACACCGAATACCTGGGCTTATATCCCGGGAAAGTTCTTCTTGGGTGGACTTAAAGCGGAATGGATATTGTATTAGAACCAAAATGTAGCTATTTTCTTAGCTTTTTCTTAAACCTAAAAACAATAAAATATAATCAAGTTAAAGTTAAAACTCCTAATATATTTCCTTTGCAAATGGCATTTCATAGTCTTTCAGCCCTTCAATATCCAGACCTTAATTTTTACTCTCATCTAAATGTACGAGTAATTCCACTTATCAGTTTTCCTTGAACATCATGCTAGGCGAGCTTAAAACCAGGATGGATTTTGCATTCTATCCAAAGTGGGCCTATATATCGCCGGGCCTTTTTATTTAAATCAGACTTAACAAAAAGGAGTGCTTGAGAACGGAAGAACTTGGAATTTATTTATTTTATTAACATTGGCAATTATATCAGATTTCAATCAAGGAGCACTTGTGGTATGTTCGGTACAGTCAAACAACGATACATCATTACCAATCTAGCTTCTATCTTTAAAAATTTTCATTGTACAATCATTAAAATTTTTTGTTATTATAAAACTTATTCTCCCGGTCGAATTGTCACGTGGTACATTATTCGAGTGAGGAGAAAACACGTTCTTTCCACGGTCAGACTCGTACAAGAAGCTTCAATTAAACAAGAACGATAAATATCTTAATTAAAAACAACAAATTAATTGAAAAATTCCCCAAATCTGATTTATGAAGAGCTGGCCACTTGAACGACGTGTTTTCCCTGAAGCCATAATGGCTACTCTAAACAATACTGACCTGTGATTGGTTAAAAAGTATCACGTGATATTTGCCGACCAGGAGAATATCACAACGAATCTTCTAAAAACAACCACAACACAGGCTCATGCCGGTGTTGTTATGGAAACAATGTTATTGCTAAATAATTTTAGTCCTTGACAATTTTTTCTTATATAAAAACACTCAATCAATAACAATATCTTCTTGGCGTTTAGCTAGTATCTAAATATTTTAAACCAAAATAAATAAACCAATCAAACCATATGTGCAAATATATACAAAAAAATTTACAAATATTCTACTGTACATACTTGTCTAAAAAAATAAGAAAAAAAATGAAAGTCAAAAATAAAGATCTTGAAACAAATAAATAAAATACACATAATTTCTCTTCAATCATATTAGTCTGTTAATCAATGTACCATTCCACTCACTTGATTTTGCCTCCTTCACCTTGTTGGGGAATGGGGCATAGTTAAATCAAGTATCCACGACGACGAGTTGTCAAGTACCTGGAAAAAAACAGCGATCAATATTTCAGTGACTAATATTATGAGAATCGCCACACAACAAAAGAAAAATCTCAAACGAACAAAAAAACAACAACCAGTAGAACTAACCTGTTGGTAACGGTCATTTAATTCTTCTACAATGCCTTGTCTCATTACACCAGTCGGCGATGTCTGTTGGTAGACAGTATTTAAAGATTCCAACAAGTCAAAATTTTGTTTGATTTCACTATTTAGTTCTTTGAGAAGTGCGACTTGTCGTTCAATAGTTTCTTCGCAAGCGTACGGTTGCAATGAGATCATTTTCACTTCCACATCTGTTAGCCAATTCTCAACTGTACTTTCAATTTCTTCGAATGACAATCTTGGTTTTTCGTCTAATATTTTTGAATTATGATACGCACGAGTGATTGCATTAAAGCGCGCTTTAATGTCTTCTGTATTTTGTGATATGCTACATGAGTCCACACATGATTTAGATTTGGTAAGATGGCTGGCCGATTTTAAGATTCTTTCCAATGCTTTCGTGGCAGTTTCCAATTCTTCATCGAAATTCTGGAAAAGATAAAGCATAACATTAACGATCTAATACCAGACGCGGTTCTTTATATGACTTCAGGATTCATGGTCCAAATTATTTATTTTAGATGGATATAATTGAATGTCTATTTGGTTTCGTGTTACAAAAATATTGACGGCCTATCAGACAAGAAGTTGCCTGTCCACATTCTCCAGTTGTCTGGTTACATTGATGCTAATTTAACTCAGTAAAGCGTAAAAAACAAACAAATATGGCTGTTACCTATTTTTTTTTATATATTTCATATCTCAACTACCGTTTTTCTGTCACCTTCTGGTTTACTTTCTTAGTGTTCAAACGCTGATACAAAAACGCGTGTCATAAATTTTCAAATATTCATAAAATCCACAACAGACATAATTATTATTTTAACACTTCAAAGTAACATCGGAGGGCGTTCCACCTCCCCTAGCAAACATTCTTTTTTCTTTTCTTTTTAATCTCAGATAATCTTTGAATGCGACTCAAAATAAAGTGGGAACCAAAACAAACAAATAAACAAACGTTACCCTGGTAACTGCAGAAAAGAATGTTTTATTAGAGTTGCAAATTTTCTCATTCATCTCAAGCCACGTATCTAGAAGTCGTAGGTCGTTCTTCCACTCCTTATAGATGGCGATTCTATTCTCAATGTAGGCTTTAAACATGCGACTTTTGTTTTGTGTCTCGGTCCATCTCGTTTTAAAAGCTTCACTGGAGTCCAAGAGTTTTGTTAGATCGTCTACAAACGGACAAGCATCGGGAGATTGTTGTACAATACTGCAAAGTTCCGACACAGACACGAAGTCTTGGTCTCGATTATTAAACTCAATGATCAATACCTGAATAATTCAAATAAAAAAGGATATAATAATGAAAAAAAAAATTATCCAGCTATACTTATGGAAATGCGTTAAGGTTTATTTTTTCATCGAACAAAGCATAAACGCTTGCCGACATTAAAAGAGACACTTATCTCCACCATACTTATGATGCAAATTCACACACAGGAAATTTTTTTCGCACTTAACGTGACGTAAAGGACGTTACTTTCGCGTTCGTGAATCGAGTGTTAATTGTTTCTCTCCCAATTAACATCTTACGTGAACCGCTTTGCGTCTACTTTAAGTGCCCGATGATGCGTGAAGTATTTCTTAAAACGTCGACACGTGGGATATGTCATAATAAAGTTCACTGAGAACACTCCAGTTTTTTTATTCACATTAACTTTCATAAACAAATCATCAATTATGTCAACAAAACTAACACATCAAGCTTCACTAATCCTCGCATATCGGGCTGCACAAACCCATGAACCTTGGGCATCACATGTCCTCAACTCTCGGTCTTCACGAATCCTTAACCCTCAGGGGTTACAAATCCTCAACCTTGGCCGTCATTAGATCCACAACCCTTGAATTAACGTGGTTATGGGGTCAAACTTTCGGAGAAAACAATAATGTAAGTTTAAAACCCATTCAATATTTTAGGAGCCGTTGACAAAATTTTAGGAAATGAACAGTTGATAAAAATCAAGCTCTTCCAAACATGAACACACCGAATAATTTTTTTGTTTTCAAAACGTGATAATAAAAAATAATACTAAGAGAAAAATTAGGACAAAGAATTTTAAGAAATTTTAGTGTGATTCGCGCAAGTGAGGGTTTGTTTTCGAATAGACTCTGGGTGAGCAAACTTAGAACATGTATCCATAATAGCGCACCACTAAAGAGAAATGTAAGAAAAATTCTTGTGTTGCCACGAGAAGTACTCGCAACAGCCAACTTTAAATATCGTCTCCTATGTTGTTTGCAGCAAGATCAATTTGTTCTTTCGTAATAGCGCAGTGCATTGATCAAACGCCCTCTTCGAATCTCCCCTTACTATTCATACAAGCGTTCGTGTTAGCTAAAAAAATCAATAAAGCTACACCCCTAAACTAAGCACCCAGGGTAAAATCTTAAAAATATAACAAGCGCCAGGGCGTCTTATCGATTTACCACGGTAATAACGTTAAATTTCTAGTTAGAAGCCAATTTAATAGCATAAGATTCATGAATAAATGAATTCATACTAAATCCCATTAAAATGCGAAACAGCATCAATTTTCTTACCTCAAGGTTTTGTACAGCCAACACCATCTCATTTACACTACATGATTCTAATCTCACTTGCTTAAGTCTTTCACTTGCATTGTTTAACCAAGAAGTAAGCTGCTTTAACATTTCTTCTAACAATTTCAACAAGAAAAGCGTCTCCTCAGCTTTTTTGTAAGTCATTCCAAGTTTGTCACATAATATTCTCCAGCGGTAATTCACAGCTTTCAATTCTTCGCGTACATGATCACCATACGTAGCGGATGTGCCGTGACTAAGTATCTCCACAGCCATACTTTTTAATTCGTTTCTTATCGTGTCGTAACGCTTCATATCGTTTCCGTAAATCTATCATTAAAACACGTCATAAAAGAGATATGGTCCATTAAACACAAAACAAAAAAATGAAACCGACAACCATTGGACAATACGTGTAGAAATTATAAAATGCTTCATTAAACACAAAGACAAAAGGAATAATACAAGGCGGGAAAGTTAACTAAAATGAAATGGACAGTCTATTCATGGACAGATATCATTCAAATTGGGGGTATTTCTAGTGAGGCAATTAGATTTCAAGTAACGCGCGTACGAATTTGTGACATGCCCGAAACGTATGTCACCAGCGAATAAGAAAACAAGTCTTTTCGTCTTGTCTTAAGAATGCTGTAAAAAACGAACTTTGACATTACCTGTCGAATTCTTTCCTTTTGTTTTTCTGGACTTGATATCATTTTGTCTGAAAACAGCGAGGTTTCAATACCACTTAACCACGTGGTCAAAATGTTCATCTTATGTGAAAACCTTTGTATTAATTCCATTAATTGAGACAACGCTTGCGTTCTGTCTTTTAATTCATCGTTCACACCACTCCATAATTGGGACAACGCTAATAACTGATGTTGCAACAACATTTGCTCGTCATGTGCACTCACACGAGATAAATA
Source organism: Hydractinia symbiolongicarpus (assembly GCF_029227915.1). Taxonomy (NCBI): domain Eukaryota; kingdom Metazoa; phylum Cnidaria; class Hydrozoa; order Anthoathecata; family Hydractiniidae; genus Hydractinia; species Hydractinia symbiolongicarpus. Next base: position 23,020,126 of record NC_079878.1, on the reverse strand, counting down.
TGCAACATGTGATTTCACATTCTGAAGTGTGGTACGGCGAGCGTCAAATTCAAGAAAGATGTTCTAAGAGACAACAGGAGGGAAGTGAATACATGTAGATACGACAAAAAGGGACACCTAAGTGCTACATTTAACGTTACTTTAAGGAAAGAAAGGGCATAAAAAATCTTGAAAAGCAAAACGTTTTTCTGCTGAACATTTTATTTACGATGCACGAGAGTTCAATCGCGCAAAATGTTCCAATTTAAAATAGTCGCTAAAAAATTTGCTGCTGTAACACAAAACCATAAAATTTAATGAAACTAAATCAAAAATTTTGTAGAATTTTTTAAGTTTTTCCGCAAATTGCAATTATTTTGCGGTAAAGTTAAACCGCAGAAGTTAATCTCGCGAAAAGTTTCTTCCCTTAAAGTAAGAAGCTCTTGGCTGTTTTTTATTGACAATGTAAATTTTAGATAAGCCCTGAAAATAATTGTTATGATAAAAAAAACTAACCTGAAACTGAAGCAATTTCTTCTCCAGTCCTCCTTCAGAGGATTGGTACAAAGGTTGTTTTACTTGCACTTCAACATCTCGTAGCCACGACATCATATCCTTCATGGCGTCTGTATAATCCGCCCAACGATATAAAATGTTTTTTAAGTGATCCAAGTTCTTTACAGCCATGACTTCTATTTCTGTCCAAGATACTTCGACGTCAATCACAACCTTCTGAATCTTGTCCGAAGAAGAATGTCTGCCCTTTATTAATGTGTTTGAAAACCTTTGCAAAAATTAAATCATGTTAATACTGACAATAACGGAAAAAAAACTACAATGAAACGAAATAGCAAATCAACTTCTAGCGTTATATTACAAGCTTTGAATTTACAGAGGTCCAATTAACAGCAAACATTTAAATACCCACCTACCTAAAAATACCTAACTATCTTAAATCAACATACCTTACCATCAAGAAACAACTATTTTACATCAATAATAGTTCAAAACAGGGTTATTAATTTCGTCGCATGATTTAAAAAAGTTAGGTTAAAATATGATTTAAGGCTGAATATAATAAACAAACAAAACGAAGAAGAATACCATAATTTGAGTGAAGCATCGTTTTAGCGTCTCCACACTAGAGTATTTGATCTTTTCGTCCAGATTTTTTAGTTTTCTTTCCATATCTTTAATCCAGTCAACCAGTTTTGTCGAGAGCTTATCAAATTTATCCAAGTCAGTTCTGTTGATGTTTTGCTGTTGTTTAAACAAGGTCATAACTCGAGACCATCCTGTTTCCAGTTTTGACATATTACTTTCCACTTGCGTAGCAACATCATTTGTTACGTGTTTATCACGAATTATCTTTTCGGACAACAATTTCAATTCGTCAAGTCCATTTCTGATTTGATCTTCCTCATCCTAAAAGATGGCAAACATGACTATTTAGAGGTGTACTTTATGGTACAAATTTCGTGAGTCTAACCAAACTGAAATTTAGCGGGTACTAATTTTTGCGGATGATAGTTTGTAAAATATTTCGTGGGTATTAATTTTCGCGAAATGGTAAATTTTTTTATTTAGTAGAAAGAACAAAATTAAATTGATCTGCAGAAACACGTTTTAAATAAGCAAACGAGATGCTTTAGGCTTAAGGCTTAGAGCAATCACTAAGCCACTGGGCAGGCTACAAATTTTGAAAGTTAAGCAACTGAGGTTTAAATCTGGGTAATCTAACCAGTAACCTTATAAAAGAGTTCTTTAAAAGAATTTTTGATGTCTTGTTCTGATAAATAATAACATCAAAGTGCAAAGCTAAAACCTTGCAAAATTGAAATATGACTCATAGCAACTTCTTATCAACTTGGAGGCTGGAATTAAAGGGGCATTTATTGGTATAATTTGCTCTTTTTAAAAAGTACGCTACTTTACCGAGCCACCTTTTACCCTAGTTCTCTCGTCAAAAAGGGTAATCTACTTTTAGAGAGGAGAGGATACATAATTTTGTATAAGATTAATAAATTGTATATATATTAACGCAGAAGAAAAGAACAAGACGAAGTTAAGAGCAGAATTTTAAACTTAGTAAGAAACTCACAACCCTAAACATAATATTTCTAGAAATAGCTAAACAACATTAGTTAGCCAATACTTTGTGAAAGTTTTACTTTGGTACGGGTGTAGGCCAAGTACGCAACGTCCACACCCTTCTTTCCACTAATATATATTCGGGGTTGTAGCTTAATGTTTATCAAGAGAAGTAGGTAGGTACCTGCTTTAAAACATTGTTTGCATCTCCATATGTCTCTTCTTTTAAAATCTCGCAAGATACACGAATCTTATTGTTCAAATCCAGTGCAGAATCATTAAAAATATCGACATCCTTTATCAACAAATCGACTTCTCTTATATTTTGGTGTGACATTGAAACTAAAACTTCCAGTTGATTCATCAAACCACTCAGCATAGTAAATTCTGCTTCGTTAGAGTTGGAAATTATATCATTGAAGCGAACTTGAAGACTTTCAGTTTTCTCTAAGGTATCCTATGGAAGAAGAAATTGAAGGATACTATTAAAAAAGACTTTTTGTTAGCACGTAGAAAAATTCACAAGAATTTGCCCGTTTTACATATTTCCTGCATCGATATTTAGTCTATTCTTGTTTAACTGTCACCATAAGTGAATGAAAAGCTGGACGAGGGAGGGGGAGGGTGGTTCAAAATAAAGCTGTGCGCAATCATTTTGAACCAAAAAAATATTCTATATTTATAATCTGCTGCGCCAGATGATTTATAATCGTGGTCTACACGAAATGTCGCACGACCTCGTAATTTTCGCAATTCTCAAATGTCGCAGAATTGTTTTTTTCGTGATTGCAACATATGAGATAATGTTGTACGTTTAAATTATAAACATAAATGAAATAAAAAAGTAAAAAATAAAAAAAACATTATATGACGAGAATATGAATGGAAGAAACTCCCACCTTGAGGTAATCTCGCTTGTCCTGTATTGATGTAAACTGACTTGTTTCTTCTTCATCTGCCACCTTTTTTAACCACATCTCTGTGGTTTCAAACAATGATTTATAACTTGCTTTCTTGCCTTTTGATGCAATAAGCCTGAAAGAGAAAAAATACATCAATCGAATTCGTCCAACCTACACAAAATAAGAAAGAAACGCAACCTAGACGCACCACGGAAATAAATAAACGTACCTATCGTAGAGATGATTAATTTGCTCTTTTAATGATTCATATCTCTCCTTTAATTCTTCAAGTTTCACCCTTACTAAGGTGTCCTTGTAAAATAATAATCTGCTCTTGCTCGAAAGAAGTGAAGCCATGCTATCAGAAAACGTCACGAACACAGGCAAATCGTCTCTCAGTTTCTACGATAAAAGAATGATAAGGTCAAATACTAAAACTTACGAAACTAACAAATACTTAGGAATTGACCTTAAAATGGATTAACAACAGCTGTCTTAAAAGATTTTTTCTGTTTAGCCGTGTTTTTCTCTGTTTACCTAAAGGCATGTTAGTGCAAATTACAAAGAAGGCCTTTACCGCATAGTTCTAATTTCCCAAAAAGTGCTTGATAAAGTTGAATAAGGTTAAAATAGTCATTACAAACCTTGCATTTGTTGATCAGATTAAGAGAATCCTCCGAACAAGCATCTTTAACTTGTAGTGCTAACTGACTGTACTCCATTTCTTTGCCATGTAACCAGGCCTTTAACTCGTTATAGTCCTCGTCAAACTGCGCCACTGATGTAGAAAGTGTTTCCACTTCTTCTTGTTTCTTCGTTACTGTTAACGTTAGTTTGGAAAACTTTTTACTTAAATCATGCGTGATTTCAAGCCATGGTAAAGCTACAGAGACCAAGCACTCGTCTCCTGTCAATGTATTGATTAGCTCGTATAGCTTTTCCAGATGTTCGGTCTTGTACGGTATTTCTTTTTGGTAAGCCTAAAAAAGAAAAACTCAGCATAATTCATTTTGGATAATCTATTGTTAATTAATACTAAGAAAACCAGAATATTTTCTTGTATAGTTTTCGCGAAAATAAGCAGAATTTAGTTATGCAGTATGTGTAAGAACAGGTCAACAACTTAAACTATATAGAAAACAAGCAGTTTGTAAAAAGACTGTTGATGAAAATTTCGAATTCCCTTAAATAAGCACGCCTTATATTTACAGACATGGAGGTAAATAAAAATTTGGGCAGAAACAATGTTAGAACAAAACCTAGTGAAAAATAAGTTTCGAAATGAAGAATAATAAACTTCCTGTGAATAATGCGACATTTCCACCACTAAGGAAAAAGGCATCGTCAAATTGATTAAATTTTTTGTATGAATGAGAACAAAAAGAAGATAATTTAGCCAATCAGGTTTTAATATTATTACGCTTTCGTTAGGACAATTCAACGCAACTTACTTTCATGGTATTGTTAATATGTACCAGGTTTTCACGTGTCAAAGAAACATCCAAACATTCATTTACAGTCTCCTGACATGTGAGCGCATAATCCTGTAAATAGTCCAATTCATTCTCAATATCCCTGTACGCATCATAACCTCGCAGTCTACTTTCCAAGCTGGAGAGATTCTTCTTCGTTCGATCCATGTGAGTTCGCAAAGATTTTGATTGTTCGATAACATTGATGTTTGAAGTGATGGTATCTAGTGATAAAGCTTCAGTTCCCTGCTTGATATTTTTGACCACTTCATCAAGACTTGACAACGCATTGGATGAAATCTACAAAAAAAATATGAGCATGTGTCCTGCGTTGACATGACAATTTTTTTCGTAGACATTCGCAACCACTTTTGTGACTCTTAATTTAATTACATTTATTTTCTTTGATCCACACTAACTGTTTTTTCTCAAAATATTTTTAGAATGAAAAAAAAACACATGAAGAGAACTTTTCTTGAAATTTATATAATTACTGGTCACTTTACTATAGGCACAGGTCACTTTACTGGAAACAAAAAATACTAATTTGCGGAATAAAATTTTATGGTTGGAGAAACAAACTAAATTGACTTTTATGCAAAGTTAAACCTTCCTAGTGTCATGACAAAATGTAACGGTGTTAAAAATAAGGCAAATTCACTAAATTAAATTTAGCAAAAAAAAATATCGCGAAACTTTAAAATGCATTTCCCGCAAAAGTTTATATTATCTTTGAAGGGTGACCCACCTTTATTTTGTTTTGACAACTCTCAACATCCTCCAAACTGTTCAACTTCACACATCTACTCAAAGCAGTATCTATTTCATTGAGTTGATCTTCACTGTCTTCAATCATCAGTTCCATCTCCTTCACTTTTAATTCCACTGCTTGCAACACACGTACTCTCTCTGGTAGATTCTTCACAAGCCAGCTAAAACTGCTGTACAGCATGGCTAAGCTACGTTGAAATTCATGATTATTGTACCATTTGACATCATCAGCATGTTGTAGTAAGACTTGCAAAGTTGACTGGTGCTTGCCCAGCTTGTTTAACATTGTCTAAAAAAATCAAATTCACATTTGAATCCATGTTTTAATTTAAGTTTACATTGCTTTAAATATCATGTCATTCCCCGACTGCCAGCACCTTATACTATCAGGAATTCAATTTTTGCACACATTTAAAAGCTTAGAGATAAGTTACTGAGAACATATTTTAAGTAACTTATTTCTGAAAATTTTCTTCAAAGAGACAACACACTGCAATGTACATATTCACTTATATAAAATCCAAATCTGTGCGCACACAGTAGTGTATAAACAAAACACAACAAACTTACTAGCAGAGACTCGATTTGTTTAGCTAGCTCATCAACATTAAAAATTGTTGTGTTTGTACATTCTTCCAACAATACTTCACCACCACTCACAACCACAGAAATAACATTCATCATATCACATATATTACTCCATTCAACCTGCGTGTTTAAATTGCTCAAATGCTTCTTACGATCATAAACCGCACTTTTTAGCTCTTGCCATAAATTCTTAATGTTGGTCATTTGCAGTTCGATACTTTTACATGGACTGTTATTGACAAGTTGTAAAATAGTTTCCCTGATGGCTTCTAATCTCTCCTTTTGATGGTGTTTCTGTGACAACTGCTCCTCAATAGTTTCAATAAAATGCTGTTCCATTTTAACTGAATCGATGTTGCAATGTTCTAAGTTAGCATGGATAGATATTAAAGTCATCGACAACCATTGCTCTAATTTTTCAGAAGCGATTCTAAATTCCTTCCATACTGAAGAAATTTCCTCGAGATGACATCGAGATGTTTTCAACTTTTTCTGCAGTTGTAACCAAGAGTTTTCAAGAAGCTCCACGAAAGCTTGTACATCTGCATTGCTAGCAATGAGCAACAGTTTACGCGCATCAGTTAAGATGTCATTTCTGTACTTAGTTTTATCTGAGAACCGTTTCTCCGCATCAGCTAATTTCATTTGCTTCAAGAGTATTTTTTCTAGTTCGTCTTCCTCTTTCTCCATCACGGAGGGTAAAATCCGATTGTTCATTTTGTCCAACCAGCTAAGTATGTGCACCTTTCTGCTTTGCAAAGAAACAAGAAGCAAGTGTACACGTGTTAGAGACTGTAGTTGAGACATGATGTTATTGTAGAGTGTTTCGCTAGCCTCCATCACTGTGTTGAATTCCTCGCTAACATCGTTTGATTGGACGTTTAGGCGCTGGTAAAGAAATTTGATTGGCAGCTGTCCAGCTTTGATATTTTGACCAACGCTCTGAATCAGAAAATAAAACAATTTTAAAACCTACGAGAGAAGTTGTTGCATGTATTGAATTCGACTTATCAACATATTTCAAAACACTTTTTCAAAATACAGTACCGCAATGCTTAGAATAAACGCGCTTATTACTTTTTTTTCATTTTTAGATCTATTGGTCCAGGGAGTTGTAATTTTCTTTTTTCAATGGAAAACACATCTTTTCAAATAATATCTACTTCAGCATCGTCAATATCAATATCGTCGTCGTCAATTGTATCAAAAGTTGTTGCAACATCATTATCTTTCTTATTGCGAATGTGTTTTTATATGAAAATTCTTATTAAGCATTTGCGCTAAATTTGGGTGAAAATTTAACAATTGCATTGTTTTAAATAACGCCCTTCTCAAGGAGAGGGGCGCTTATTACAGAAGGCGTTTACCGAAAATGGGGCGTTTGTGTTTTGCTGTGAATACGACAAGAAAGTATTTAAAATTAACTAACCTGCAAAATTGAAAGATGTTTGTTTACTACATCACCTGATGTTGGTATTCCACCTGCTGATCGCTCGTTAAAATCATTTTCCTCCTCATTGACATACGTACAAAATTTTTGAAGTTCTTCACGGAAAAAGCTTTGTTTATTCAAAGGTAATTTGTAGGCTACTTTGGTTGGTTTCACTTTCTTTAATATGCGCGGAGTGACAGGTGAAGTATTCATTTCGTCTTCATTATCATCACTACTATCCGAGCTAGAAAAGCTTTCTTCTGTCAGTGAATCAAATTTAGTAGCGGCTTCTCTTTGAAGATCATACAACGCCCGCCATACTTCTTCTATGTCATTCCTGTCTTCATCAACAGTGAGTAACGAGAGAAGTTTCACCGTTTTGTAATTTATACACAATCCCTGTGAAAAAAAATACAAAAAAATATTGCGAGAGGTAAAACAATGTTTTTTATAAGCAATTGAAATTCCAAAATGAGACTTAAGGAAGCTTATAAAAATACTTTTTTCAGGCTCAAAGTAAGCTTAGGTTATGCTTAAGGGCAACAAGATTTATTGGAATATGCTAATGAAATACATGATCAGGCTCAAAATATGCTTATTTGAAAAATAATATTGCATTTAAATTTTGAACATCAGTAATAGCAACTGAAATGTCACTACATACTGGTTAATTAATACATTAAGAATAAAAAGAAAAACTGCTCACGAAACAAAACCAAAAACATCACAACGTTCTCTTAGGCTTCAGATAACATTTAGTTATACTTAAAAAATGACAAAAACCAAGGAAGTTTAAAGAGACCTCCTTAATTTAACAAACCCTGATCATGTTATTACAAGTATTATAAAATCCTTATTTATTTGACAGATTTTTGTGAACTAAAGCAAACAACTACAAAAACTAAAGAATTTCAAATCTTTACCCGAAGATGGGCTATTACAGCTTGTTCGCTCTGCTCATTTCGCCTTTCAACCAGCGATACCAGTTGCGAAGCTTTAACAATTTCTTTCTTTAGACTTTCCAGCCACGCTGATATCTCATGTGTTGCAACACCGTCGTTCTCCGGCATCTCAGCAAACACCTTCGCTACTTTGCACCATTTTTTACTAACATGAACCACCTTGTCAGTTATATACTTCCATAGAAGCATGATACCGTCCTGCTGTTCTATGAGAGAGGAATTAACATCAGCCAGGTTTGACCACGCGTCTTCTAGAGACTTTAGTTGAGTGAGATGTAAACATACTTCGACAGCGATATCCTGAAAAAGAAGAAGTTAAATGATGAATATAAGATATGAACTGAACATAGGTACAGCAGATGCATGAAACATTTCAACAAGAAAGAAAAAAGATTCCATATAGCAATGACATACAGGGACATCAAAATACGTGGATGCTGAAAAGAGGACACCTGTGCACACTTTTCTATGGTAGTTTGATGTTTACGTTTGTACATACCTTGTTTGCGCAAATTTTCACGCGTATTTATTTTCGCGCAATACCAAAATAAACGTATTTCGCGCGCATTAATTTTCGTAGAAGTTAAAATTTTCCTATAAAATACAGATACGTCTGTTCCCCAATCATCTTTATTTCTTGAAAAAGTAGATTTTTGCGTGTAGTAATTTTCGGGCAAAAAATTTGCGACAATTTCGCAAAAATGCGGAAAAATTAGTACGAACAAGTTATATAATAAAAAACGGAAGGATCACTAAAGCAAATTCCTCAGATATCTACATGTCAATATACCTCTGTAGCAAACAATCTTGTTTTGATGATATCCAAACTAATGCAAGACGGGATTGGTCGTGACAAACTGGTATCACATGACGACAGCCAATCAAACAAGTCTGAAAACAATATCTGATACTTAAGATGGGATTGTTGCTGAGAGTTTCTCAACGTCATCTGTTCCTCGTCACTGTCTGGACTGCGTGGTCTTACTGGTGAAAAAACAGGTGAGATTGTTCGTTCGTTCATATCAATGATAAGAGAAGAATCCCAAGCTGGTGTGGTTTCACCAAGTGCTTTTTGTTGAAGATAGTCCCAGTTGGTGTTCATAATACGAAGTTTTTCTTGAACTTTCGATGTGATCTCATCGTTTGCATCCTCTTGTATTTGCTGACCCAGCATATTAAGGGAGTCGATTTGCGATTGTTGTGAGCCAAGTTGGGAGAGAAGGCCCTATAAAGAAGTAAAAAATACGCACAAAGACTAAAAAAAGAACTACATCTTTATTTTCTTCCATGGAAGGTGTCGAATCAAATTAATATGCAAATTCAAACATTTAAAATTACAAGTAATTATTTAATACGTCATAAATATGCAACGCGTCATTAATATGGATAATCACGCATCTTAGGGAAGGTTTTTTACACACAAGAGAAACATACCATCTTGTCAAAAAGCTTTGTATCGTGAACGGTTTCCTTCTGATTGTCTTGTCTAACCAATTCAGTGATTTCTACCATGGACTCCATACAACCTTGAATTTTATCCATAAACTGCTCCAATCCTATATTCATAGAATGGTGATAACTCTCACTTGGAGATGCTTGCGTAGACAATGTTTCGTCCAGTTTCCCAGACATAGGACTTCTCATGTCATTTCCTGTAGAATCAATATCGACTTCTAAAGCATTTATCAATCCCTGCTGTGTTTTTGTCACAGATGTCAACGTACTGTCATCAACATGCTGCTGTTGTTGTGCTGAAGGTTCTTGAGATAAATCTGGTTTAACGAGAACGTAGTCGCTGTATGATGTTGTCGAGTCTCTCTGAAGCAAACATTGATCAATCTCCACCGTTGAAGCATCGTTCTTCTTCTTTGGCTCCTCATTAGGCTCTTTTTGTGATGAAAAATCAATTTTTGTTAAATCGTGAGAAAACGTTACCTTTTCTGGATTTTCAACCCGTTTCGCAACAACAGGTGTCGATGAACGAGGCAGTACAGCATAACTTGCTAAAGCATTACTTTCAAAATTCAATTCAGAGGTATTCATAGAAGAAGAATTAATAAGTCCTTCTTCACAGACTTTATGCGACGAAGATTGGTTTGGCAGGAGTGCAGCATACAACTTGTCTGCTGTTTCTTTAAATGCAATATCCTTGACTCTTTGATCTTCTGCTACAGTTAATTCAGAAAATAAACTAGGTCTTTCGGATCCAGATACACTATTTTCCATCGAGGATTCCGGAGTGCGTAATAAAGGGAAATTATCAACCAGCTTATATCCTGGCGATGACACGGTTTCTGTCACATAGTCTTTTGTAGTTTTTAACAGGCAGTCGCTCTCAGCATTTAGAAGTTTTGGATAGTCACCATCAAGTAGATCTCTTTTTGCCACACTTATATCAAATGAATTTGAAGAAGTATCAAAGTTTTGTTGTAGTGTTTCTGCTTCATGTTGTTGGAAGGCATTCTCTTGTTTTTCTACGCTCTTGTTATTATCCTGCGTCATCTCATTTAGATCGGTAGGTTGTCGAACTTCAGTTTTATTTAAATTAACCTGAGTTGGATACTGCTCCTTGTCTATTTCTGTTGGAAGCTTAGAATTTATTTTTACCTCTTCAACAGAAGCTTGATCGGTTAAGGCGACTGTTTCGTCACTGTTTAATTCTTCAAGGTTAGATAGTGATATATCAAGTTCAAGAGAAGATGTAGACAGTCTTGTTTCAATGTACTCACACTCAGTTACTCTTGATTTATTACTGTAATCGGGATTGTCAAATACAATAGGTGATATCGTTACTTTCAAAGTTTCAAGGGCAAGACGTTGCACAGTCGAATCTCCGTCAACCTGCTCTATTTTTAAAGGTATCTTTTCTGCGAAATTGTGCAACGGATCATTTGCTAGGACGTCATCTGAGAAAGTGGAATCAATCAATTCAGCTGGTATCAGCTCCACATTCAATACGCGTGCTCGGGACACATCTTTAATATCAACCGAAGCCCAATCAGACGCAATAACATCGTCGTCTTTCTGTTCATTAGAAGTATCACCATCTGTTACGTCCACTTTAGATGCAGACAAGTTAGATATCAAAATAACATCACCAGATCTGGAAAGTGGTAAAATAATTTCTTCGTCATCAGGAGTATTCACAACATACCTTTCATCGCCACTGACGATTGCAGACATCCACTTCGAAATCTCATTATCAGATGCTGCCATGACTTGTTCTTGTTTTGGAATATTTTTGTCTATTGGAACGCTGGGCTTAATCTGGTTGACATAAAGCTGTTTTTGCTGATTTTCACCATGTGCTTCCACTATTGTCTTAGCGGCCAGGTGTGAAACACAGTCATCATCTATATCTAAGTGGCCAGTGTGTGTATTATTATGGATTGAAGCAGCCCAGTTTTCGACGAACTGTCTACGACTAAGGTTGGGTGAATTGTATGGGTTTTGTGCTTCAGGTCTGGTGTTATCATTGGTTGGAAACTGCGCTGTAGCATCACTGTCACTGTTTTTCACACCTTGATTGTGAATATCGTCAACAAGGGTGCTGTTTGACTGCTCCTCGTCATCCCGTTCAAATGGAATAACATTTCCTTGGTGAATATCACCCCGAAGATTTAATTTATGATAGCTCTTATCTTCTGCATCTGCCGAATACACTCCACTTGATTCCGAAATGATAGATGCGACAGATGACACACGACCTTCTGATTCGTTATTTTCTGTGTTTAACAACTCCCTAGACAAACTTAAGGCTTTAAGTAAAGGCGTAGGCTTTTTAATTTCTACTTTAGACTCTATAATAGCGTGTTCTACAGGTGCCAAAACAGCAGAGGTTTGATTTACTTCAATGGGGAAACTCTCCTTTCCATCTGGTTTTAAAGAAGTTGATGCTTCTGATTCATCTAAAGTAAACTCTTCTAAATCTATTATTGCAAGGTCACATTCAACTGGTTTCAGTTTAAATTCCCTGATATTATCTTCAGCCACAAGTTCTTTCTGCTCGTTACTTTCATCAATATTGATTCTCTGTTCTGAAGGTATTGTCGTTGTAGGTGAAAACTTCAAAACCTTCTCGATAGCATCTAGTGCTAATGGACGCAACACAGACAAGGTGGTCTGCTGCACATGTGTAGACGGAAAGAGGACATCCTCGGATTCAGATAACAACGGGCTCTCTGTTATTTCTTCATCGTCAACGTTGTTTTTCTCTATACTTTCTGGAATAAAGTTACGTTTAAAAACTTTCATAGCAAAATTATCTAGATTAAGTCTGTTGACAAAAATTGTTTTCTGTACATGATCAGGTAATGTGTGGTAGGAACTAACTCCAACAAGATGGTCCAAGCGTTGTTGTCTTTGCTCAATATCACCAGAAGTTAGCTATAAAGAGAGAAAAATAGTTATTACATATATCTATTGTAGCGTCTTATCATTTTTTTAACCAATACACGACTGATCTAGGAGAATCTCATAGTACCACCACTAAGAGTAACAAACATTAAAAAACAGTGAGTTTTTGAAAGTCTTTGGGGTAGAAATATGAATCCTTTTAAAATGGAACTGAATAATACAAAAATCTTCTAAACTATAAAGCATATATCACAAAGCTTAATTCCTAAAAAGCCTTTCCGTTTTGTATTTTTATTTCTGTTCAAAAAATATGTTTGGAAAGAAAAGAAATCAATTCTAAATAGTTGAATAAGTACGCCACAGCGTAAAAATTATTTTAACTAAAAAACAGCGCCCAGACACTTTCTGCGACCTACACAAAACGTTTTACTCGAAGATTTTAAAATCACACCTTCCCAATAGATTCTAGATTATACAATTCTTGTACATCACTATCAAGTTTCTGCACGGCCTTGATAAACGCTTCTTTAGTCAGTAACAAATTCTCCTCCACATTTTCTAAATCTCTCTTCAACTTTTTATACAAACTCCACACATGACAAGCTTTTGAAGTAACTTCATCATTGCTAACATAATCACTTAAAGCTTCTGCTGTCGTATAACTTTTCTCTGCATCCAAAGTGTACTGTTCAATCACATCTTTTAATTCCTTAAATAACAACAAAGCACATATATGAAGTAAACAAACTGTTCATATGCAAACATCACCAAACAGAACATAGTAACATATGACATTAAAATACCTCGTACGTAACGTTTATACATATAACCTAAAATTTACCTTTATAGAATCTAAATCTTTCTCCTCAACGGTTTTAAGATTTTGATAAACTTTAAAAGCTTTCTGCAACTCTTTGTAAGTTATTTCTGCAAGGGTTGTGCCAGTCAAACAGCTTGCTACAGTCTCTGTGATTCTTTCTGAAAAACGATCAAAAACGTCTAGATAAGTGTCCTGTACTTTATCTAGTTGGTCGAGTATAGCCTGATGTCCGTCCTGTTGCAAGTGCTCCATTAATATTGCTTGTTGCGTATCAATGGTTTCAATGGCTGTTATTATTCTGTCTTTCACCTAAAATAAGAACAGTATGTTAAACCGTAAAACCTTCAAACTAACTCATTTTTACCATTGTTTAATATTAAAAAAATGTAAATGTTAAAAATTAATTGAAACTTTTTTTACGAAAGACCAAGGGAATATTCTACGTAAAATGAAGCCGTTTTGTTCAAAGAAGTCAAGAAATTACACTTTGATTTCCTACATATTAAAAGATACTAGAAAAAATGCCAATGGACCGTTCTGTTCTTCAGAAAAATTGAAAGTGTGGCTAGCTATATGTATATAAAGGCAAGCTTCACAATAATGAAAATAATATAATAGACTACCATGAAAGCGGAGCGTTTTTACTTGTGATAAGATAAATACTTACCTCAATCAGCTCCTTCAACTTGTCCTTATTCTTTACAACGTCAACAAAATCTTCAATCAGCTCATTGAAATGCGCTTTTACTTGAACAAACGTATGAAACTCATTCTGAGCTTGCAAAAGTCTTTGCTTTTTCTCATTCAGTACGCTCTTCACCTTTTGAAGTTGTTTATTATAGTTGTTGTGAAACTTGGTTTTCTTGTCATGCAGAGTTTGATGCATGAATAATAATTGTGATTCTAGATTCTAAAATAAATAAATAGCGAATAAATTATAAGTATTTTATTTCAATCTTCGTAGGTTAGTGGTGTCACATTAGCTAAAACATTTGAAATTTGTACCGCAGGGATTAATTTTTTCACAAATTTGGTACAATTCACAAGGGAACATTTAACTTTAAAAGAAATCTGAGAATACAACAAAAGCTGTTAGGATGGCACAACCTCTTTAAAGAAATCCAAAATATAAACTAAATCTCAAGAATACTAGATTGAACAGAACTCAATTATTAGATTTAATGTTGTTTGTATTTTAAGTAATATTCAACTGAGAGTCATCTTAATTTTAAAATTTGCTTTTGTGTTCCAAATTCTTAAACAATGTCTTACTGCAGTAAATATCTAGCCGTATTAAGGTTAAATTCAAATTTATACATTATTAATTAGAATTTTAACGAATTAAAATTTCTTTACATCCTAAAAATTTGATCCATTAATTTATCTCGTGTTACGTCTTAGTCAGTAAGGGTCTCAACGAAACACTGCTTCTTGATCCAAAAGAAATTTGCTGAAACTCAAACTAACAGAGTTCTTTCGAACTTGTGTAACACTTCTTGTTCTTTGGAAAAGTATTGAATCTACTTAGTTTAAAGAATTAAGGATGTGTAATTTATTTTGTTTAAGAAAAAGTGGAAGTTACGCTTAACATTTTTTCTAATAGAAAATTAGTTTAGTAATTAAAAAAAATATATATATATATATTCTTACTTTAAGCTGTTGTAATTTAGCATTTATATCTTCATCACCGATAACGCTACTATCAATAACACAAACTGATTGATAAATATGATCCATTTCCTCTATGGTTGCATGAAAATTCTGTTCTATGTGTTTGGAAGACGTTTGAGAAGATGCAACAATTGGTTCTTCTTTAACTATTTCTATAGGAAAAACTTTTTCATGATCTTTTTCATCTTCATTACTTGTTTGTTCAGTTTTTACTTTCAATGATTCCTGTTCATTTTGTTGAACAACCTGGTCCCCAGAATGCAGTACCGGCTCAAATTCTAACACTTTTCCGCAGTTAAAATCAGGATCAAACAATGAAGAATCATTTGCATTGACGTTGCGAGAACTTTCAATACTGGCTGGTTGAAACGAGGATTCATCTATTTCGCTATTCTTATCAGATGTGTTAACATTAGATAATTCTTGTTGGGATTCCGCATCTCCTATATCTTTTTTTGTAGCTAATGCAGCGACATGTTCTTGCACTGTGCGTATCATATTTTCCACATCATCTTCAACTTCACGCACTTCCTGCCTGAACTTGCCGTCAGCATCACCAGATAAGATATCCATTGATTCAGCTTTTACAAATCGTAATTTATCTTTCATATCCTGAAACAAATTAATACTAATAAAAATATCTAAGTATTAAAAGAACTTAAGAATCTATACAAGGAGAAGAAGAATCCGACGCTTGATCTTACTCAGTTTTTGGTTGAATATAAGTCATGAAAACATGATACAGTAACGCCGTAGGTAGTTAATAATAAGGGATGGTAGGACAAAGCTTACCTGCAAAGCAACCAGATCTTGCTTGAAATTAATCAAATCACTTTGAATATTCACAGATGAGCAATTCTTCATATCTTTACTGTTAACTTTCTGTTTCATCTCCTCCAACGTTGTTGTTATTTCATTTATTTTACCATAAGACTCGTGCTGTTTGTTTACTGAGTAGAATTCGTGTGTATTTGCTTGTTGCAAGATTGCTGTTATATCGTTGTTGAGATCTTCAATTATTTGAGAATATTGGTCAAAACACATTGACGGGTGTTGATGAAGAGATGATTGTAGTTTTAAAAGCTTTTCGTGCTTTGTCTAAAATAAAAGCATGTTGTAAAATGAAAGATTAAAATTAGAACATTCTGTTAATTAAAAAAAGACAACACATAGAGATTGCAATTGGGCAAAAATTAAAACAATATAGCACTTAGAATTAAAGAATTATTAAGTGGATAATGATCAGTTTTAATGTTGTACTGTGAAATACAACGCCGGAGGTTAAAAGTACAGACCGAGCTTACGAGATTAGTACTGATATGCCAGACGCGCTGAGGGCGGTATAAAAAGGACGGGCGAACACGTGGATTTTTACACGGATTTACCGACTATTTACCGTTATTTAACGGTAGATTTACCGTTTTTTAAAATTGTTATTTCCAAGCGACTAAGGAAGAAAAAGCACATGTTGGATAGTGGTATTTTTAGGAAACAAGTTTATTCGATTCTAAAAGTACAAAAAACTTGTTTATGGTTGGTTTTTGGTGAGCGACTTTTCTATTTTCTTTTGTGCTATGAAAACCTATTATTTATTCGTGTTCGTTTTATGGTACTTTTCCAATAATGGCTTAAATCAGTTAGCACGTTATTAATGGAGCGGAAACCAATTAAATCATCGCATTTTTATACTAGTCTATTTTTTGTAACAGTAAGGTAATAATAGCATATAATGTAGAAAATGTTACATGTTTTTTTATACAAACTTTTGACATTGCTCCATTGTTCATTACCATAAAATACATCGTCTTTCTTAAGTAAGCATTGTGACAATATTATAAAAAATTCAATCAAAAGTTAGCAAGAAGAATACCTTAAGGTTTGTGATGTTATCTTCCAACTGTCCAATACTAGCACATCTGTTTTGTTCTGTCAACGTCATTGCTTCACGAATGCTATCCAAAGCAATACTCCCTTGTTCTATAGACTGCTTCAGCTCTGTTTCATCTTTGATCAGTTCTTCATTCTTAAAATGTAAACTATCAAGGGAAATTTTAGCCTGTCTAAATTCTTCCTTCAGCTTCATCAGTTCAATGTATTCAGAATCTTTCTTTTTTGTGACTGCAGTGTCAACAACTTGATTGTCTTGGTTACTGCTGCTGACATATGGTTCTAGTATCTAAAAAGAAAGGAACATGATATATACAGCACATGCAGTGGACACAAGGTTTAAAAATACTACAACGCATCTATGTAACATTTTGCAGTTGTAAGTTTAGCAAGAACGTTTATGAGAAATATATAAAATTTATTGCATTCTGCCAATTACTAAAATTTCATGTTTGAATAATTTGATCAGCTGCAATGATTTAATTAATATGCAAAACAATTATAACAACTGATAATAAAAATGTAATGTTACCTTCTCTTCGGAGGGGGTATCCACCTGAACTTTCATTGCATCAATCTTTTCAAAGAAAGTGCCCATAAGGTTTTCAATCTCTTGCAATTTTTCTTCTGCGTCGGATTTATCTAATTCATACTGAATATCTGAAGCAGTACTAATGTTAAGGCTATCACTTGAGTCCTCCTCTTCTCTAATGGATATCTTGCTTGGTATTTGTGTTATTGACTCTGAACTGATTGCACCTTTAAACTCCAGCTCTTGTGTTTTGGTAAAGTCAGTTCCAGAATCATCTTTTTGTTTTCCACATTCATCATCAAGATGAACGTCAACGCTTAACTCTTCAACAATCAGTTCGTTACTTAAATGTTCCATATTTCCTTCATCAAACTTCAGTTTTCCTTTTATATCAAACTTTGTTAGATTTACATCAGCATTTTCCAACTGAACGTTCTTCTCTTTATAATTAGTGGCTGGAACAGGATCCCTTTTACCTGCAACATCAAAAAGTTCAAGATCAATCAACGCCAAATCAGTTTCTGGTAATCTTATTTGCTGTGCTTCATTTTCCAAAATATGCAAAATAGTTTTGTCAGATGACAAAAACAAAGTAGACGCTTCTTCTTCTTCTTTTTCTTCTTCTTCTTCTTCGTTAGAGCTCATCTTCCTGTCTTTAAATGAATTAGCATCATCATTATTATCATCTTCCATAGGCTTTATATTCTTCCCAATTTCCTCATCCGTAATAGGATTACTTTCAAGCGTATCTAAGTCAATTAGTTTAACGTCCTTTTCTAGAATTTTATATTCCAACAACACTTCATCAACAACATCGTGTCCAAAATATATTTCGCTAGAATTTTTTTCCAAATTGAGTGAGTTTGAATGATTACTACCTGCGACCGTCATTTCCGGGGATGTAACTTCATTTAATATTGAATTAAATCCACTGTTTCTCTTCTGGCAAGTTTCTGTTTTACTGCCAGGTATTTTTTCTTCAATGAGAGGTACACAAAAAAGATCTTCTAACATTATTACTGGCCTATACAATCCTTTTAACGAAGCCGTATTAGATAAATCACTTCTTTCAAATTCGTTAGGTTGAGTTGAATGTAATTCTTTACCTTGAGATACCTGTGTTGTTTCAAATGTATTAGGTTCTGATGTAGTCTGTATAATATCCCCAAGCAGTTTTAACTGCTCCAAAGCAGCACTGGTCGAGTCCTGTTCATGTTCTAGAGTAACTGAAAGAGTAAATGGTTCGTCCAATTCGTCAAAACTCATTGATCTTGCAGTGGATGGAGAACTAGTCTCAAATGAATCCGTGTAGTCAAGGTCAACAAACTGTTTTTGATCATATAAGATGGTACTGCTATGTTTTTCTCCTGCATGAACGCTAATGGCATCTTTCAATATTTCAGATCCTGCTACAACTTCATCTTTTTCACCTTGGCATGAATCAATGTACTCTTTACTTAAGGGATCTGGCATCTCATTATTTACCTCGTTAATGTCAGAAACATTGACCGGCTGCCACGACTGTTCATTTTCATAAAAGCTTACAGAACTTTTACTAGATGATAAACTATCTTCAAAAGAATCTGTGTAATCAAGATCAATAACACATTTGGCATTAGAAGTTTCTGTCTTTTTCTGAGTAGTCTTCTCCCCCTCCTCTACTAGCTCGAGAGGTGAATATGACTGGCGTCTAATAAGGTCTGGTGTAATAGAATGCAAGTAAAGAGGATTATCATTAGATTTAATTGTGCTATCATTTATATGTTCATATTGTAAGAAAGACGTGTTTTCATTTGCCATCCCTTCCTCATCTTTAAACCATTTTAAACTGAAACTAACAACTTGATCAGGTGGTACTTCCTCTGAAGGCACCTCTTCAAGAGGCTCGCCAAAAGAAAATTGGCTATTTACAGAAATTTCATCTGCAAAGGAATTATGTGGATAATCTGTGGTCTTCGTACTTTCATTTGGGCTAGAAATGCTATTGGATGGCAATGAATCTCCATCAGTAGTCGCTATTTCCATTTGGTCAGCAAGGTCTCCATGTAGCTGACTTCTTGGATGTTGAAGTGGAGAATTATATTGTTTCTTAACTTCTTCAATAACTGGAGAAATGTCAGTAATTTTAACTGGTTGATTAAGTAGGTTGCTCAGATTAATGACATCATATGGCTTTTCATGTATTTTACCATCAGTTTTATTAGGAACATCTTTTATTTCTTCTTCAAGTTCTACACATGTTTCTTTATCTTTATTTGTGTTGATTGCGTTTTTAGCTACTGATAGATCTTCAAGTCTGGGTTCAGTTGAAACAGGGTTATGCTGTTGAAAATCGACAACTGCCTCACATATTACATTATTATTACTTTCTACTAATGATTCATCTTGCTTTCTCTTTAAAAGTTCACACGCTTCATGTAGCTCCTTCTCCAGTTGTATAACAGGATCCTCATTTTTACTCAATTCTTCCTCATAAGAATCTAATGTTCCTATTAAGTTTTCTATGTAACGTTGCGATTCGTTAATCTGTTGGTATAAATTTTTCATATCTGTAACAGCTAATAATTTGTCTTTTTCGATAGGATTGAATACATCCAAAAGGCTGCTCAAAGTGCGTGTGTATTTCCCAATTAAACCCAAGTTATGACTTAACTGTTTTTTAACAAACTTTAACTCTGCAATATCATATGGCGTTAATGGAAGATTCGTTTCTAGTTGCTTAATTTCTAAAGAAACGTCGCTGATATCTCTTTCGTTGAAACTTTTAATGGAATCTTCCAAGGAACTCAACGTTTCTTTCTTCAAGCCATAATTATTTAGATATTCTTCTACTTTGACAGGCAACAAAGCTAAGTCATGTTCTATAGATTTTTGTTGGTGCTCTGTTAAGTTTTCTTTCAACATCTTCATTTCATTCAAAACACATTGTGTTCTTTCAGATAGTTTTTTAATTTCTGCAAAAATGTTGGTAACGTTTTGTAAAATATCATGTAGAGATTGAGCACTGAAACAATCTACAAACTTCTCCTCGATTTCATGCAGGTTAATGTACATTTCTTCTATATCCATTGTAATTTCATCTATGTGCTGCGAGGTTTTCATTTTTTCATCTAACATTTTCAGCAAATGTACTTCACATTCAGTTATTCGTTCTTGAACAGATGTTACATTCACCTCAAGGCTATCATACACATTATGTTCATCTGAATCGTTAACAGCGAGTATTTTATATGAATTATTAATCACTTCAATTGCTCTATTTTTAATTTCTTTGAAGTCCTTTGCAGCTTCTTCAATTAAATTTAATTCTCCATTAATGTTTTCACAAATATTTATGTCTTTTTCTAAATGGGTGAATAGTTCACTTATTTCAGCCTCTATTAAGGAAAGTTGATCTTCAATTATTACAATTTCATTCAGCGTAGAACTTTTATTAGCTTGCATCATGTTTTGTAAGCTCGTATCAAGCATCTTTGCACTTTCACTTAAGTCCAGTAAAATGTTCAACATTCTATCTTTATCTCTTTTAAACATAGCGGCAGCATCAGCATTTGATTCAACAATCTCAATCTGGTGCAACAGCTTTCTTAATTTTCTTTGAGTATCACATATAACATCATTACTGTTCATCGAATCAGCCAATACATTGTAAACATTCTTTAAATTTTTTATGTCCATATCAAAGTTTTCAGCTCTCTTAACTTTTGTTGCTATTTCATCAATTGCACATTTCTGTTGTTTTATCAGATCTTCACATTCCCTTGCTAGAGAAAGCTGGTCTGGTTTGGCAACATCATTCTTGATCTTCAGTAAATTCACATCCCACTGAACAATCTCATGATTTAACTCAATGAGAAGAGGTGATAGACTATCAGGAATTTCTGTGCCATTCAGTATGTCCTCTATAAATTTCATTCTTTCTTTGAGTTGACTTAACGTGGCAGCAAGTGAGAGGTCTATATTCTGTTTCTTCTTATTTTGGCTTTCTATACTTAAAGAGTTTTGTTTTAAAGTTTCCTTTATGTCTTGCAAAACACGTATTTTTTCTTGCATTTTTACTGAGTAAGTGCTCCATTCAACAGGTGGAATACCACTGTGTAACTCCTCTAAACTTTCTGTAAGTTTCTCGAAATCCAATTCTAATTTAAGAAAGGTATCAAAATGTTTATCAATTGGATCAAAATTGCTGCTCACTTCCTTCTGCAGTTCATCAACACATCTGAAGGAAATTTCTAGCATTGAGATATATTCATCTCTTAAAGCAAGTCTTTTTAACAATTCTTCTTTGACGGTCTTAAACATATGAAGTATGTCAGTATAATTTTCATCTAGCTGCATGCAAATCTCATTTGCGTTAGTTTTCTCTTCATATGGTAAGCTAGATTCCATTTTGCTATACAAACTTTTTAATTGTCCAATATAGACTTTTTGTTCAATAAAATCACTTTCCAATGCGTTACTTTCATCCAACCAATTTTCTATTAAAGGTACGTTTTGATTTTTACTAACTACTGCCTTTTGGCAAATGCGCAACCAACTTTTAATGTAATTTTGATTTGTATGAAACATACTCAACTCTTTTGATAACAAATCATACTTATTTTCCTCATTATTCAAAATTTTTTCGCAGTTCTCCAGAGTATCTGCACAAGTATTTGCCACTGCATTTAATGTATGTGAGTCTGTTGTAGGCAGCCTATTTACAAGATCTGCTACCTGTATTTTTTTAGTATCAAATTTCTTTTTAAATTGTTTAATATTCTCTCTGCATGTAGCAAGGTAGTTTTCAGCTTCTTGCATAGAATTAATCTCACCCTTTGATTGTAAAATTTTGCTCACATTGAACTGTAGGTCTTCTATATCATTTTTTACAAACAAAAAGCTGCTTTGTAATATTTCAAGGTCTTTTAAAGATGTTTTTACAACAGCTTGAGTAACATGTAGCTTATTTATGATATCTTGTGCATATTGATCAATAGTATTGTCATTTTCATCTATGAAATAAGTTACTTCATCGCTAAGATGTTGTAGATCAATGTTTTGCTGCTGCAATCCACATTTCGTAATTTCAATTGATTCACCATCTTTCAGTGTGGGAGGTATGGCGTTTTCCAAGTATGTTTCAACCCCTTTAAGTTTTAAGGTGAAGCTATCATCCGTTTGTATTGGATCCTCTGTTTTCATTGTGTTTATCTTTGATGCAGTAACTTCCAGCAATTTTTCCATTTCTTCACAATCCTGGGCAGGTAGTTCATGCTTTATACCACCGTAATTAGTAATTAAAATGGCATATTCATCTGACAATGTGGATATCTCAGAATCAAAGTCCACATTACTTTGCAAACCTTGACAGCTTTCTGACAAGGCATCAACCTTTCCATCCAATTGCAATAACAAAGATTTTGAATTATCTAAAAGATTTTTTAACTCTTTCAAATGATTCATTCTCTCCCTTAGATAAATCCACAACTCTTTAACATTTTCTTGAAATGCTTCTATGCGTAATTTTTCTTTCTTTGCATCTTTAAAATCCTCACTACCTGCACTGGAAAGTTCTTCAATAGATCCCAGTTTCCTAAAGATGTTACCTAATGCAATAACTGCTTGTTCAATTTTAACAAGCAAGTCTTCATTGCATGAAATCTGATCAACCAATTTCTTCATTTCACTTTCTGTTGCTCGATGTTTAATATTGTTAAATTCTTCAAACCAGTTGTCTAATTTTTGATTAATTTCACCAGAGAAATTGTGATGTGTTGAATATTCTTTAAAGTCTTCTACAATATTTTTTAGTAATAACTCAAATTGATCTTTAGATTCCTTTAACTCAATAACATCCTCTTGAGGAAGCGTCATTGCTGCAGTTTTTATCTCAGGCTTTTTAATTTTCCAAGCTTCTGCCAACTTGTGATATTCTTGCATTAACTTCTTCACTTCATCTTCAACATTTATCTTATTTTCTGGTTTGACTTCTTGCAACCGGTCTTGTATATTTTCAATGGAAGCTGTGAACTTTGCAATGAGATGAGAAATTGATTTCTTGCTCTTATTTAGCGAATCTACGTATATTTCTTCCTTTTCTAGCTGACCAATAACCCCGTTTAGTTCTTCATTAAGTTCGATTTCCATTTCTTTAAACTCCTCATTAAGACATGTTGGAAGATCTTCACCAATTGCATCCCTATTACTTTTTAATCTAGCTAAATCCTGTCCATATAAATTCAATTTACTTTTATCACAATTTAACTGCCTTTTTATATCGTATAAGGACGCTTTCATGGTTTGTGCCACGTTACTTTCCCTAAATAAAGTCAACTGTTGTGCTAACTTGCTTAATTCCTCTTCATAATCTGCCAAAAGAATCTTCAGCTTCTGAAAATCAAAACTACGCCTGTTGATGTCCTCACCAGCATCATTTAAGCAGTTCTGTAGTGAATAAATTTCATCGCGTAACTCGTGTCTTTCTTCAACAGATAACTGGTCTTGAAGAGAAAGCACAAGTAATTCACATGTCATTAAATCTTTATGTGCTCTGTTCACTTCAAGTTTTGCAAGAGCATCCATAATACTGTCAATACTGTCATATTCCTTCCAGCTATCTTCTAATTTTTCGAACTCGTTAAGGGTTGATACAGCACCTTCCAATAAACTTATTATAGTATCTCTGGTGTCTTCAACTGTGTTAGTGTACTCATTCGATGTTTCTGTTTTATCAATTTCATCACATCCATTATCTGGTGTTTTAGTTTCCTCTATAACATTCTTTTTAATGCTGTGATCATTCTTAGCCTTAGCAACGGTGATTAATTCTACATTATCTTTAAATACATTAGCTTCAGAATCAACAATACCCTTGATCTTAGCTTTCGGAACATCTAGCTCCACCTCAACATCAGCCTCTTCGCCTTCTTTTACTTTAGCTTTATCTACCATAGATTCCAGAACAACAAGTTCTTCTAAATTAACATCTGCAGCAACAACTTTAGCTTCAGGAGCAACATTTTCCTCGACTTTTGATTTAGTAACTTGTTTTAGTACTTCTACTTTCGATTCAGCTTCTTTTTCTTTAACCTCCCTATCATAAGGTTCTTTTTCTTCAGTTTCTGCAACAACAAGCTCTGTCGCTGCAACTTCAGTAGTACCAGCTCCATCTTTTTTAGCTGCAGGAACAACAATTTCTTCCACTTTAGATTCAGCAACATCAAATTCTTGCACCTCAGCAATATTGGTATCCACATCTTGACATATAGGAACAGCGGTTTCTTCAACCATTGCTTCAGAAATATTAGCTTCAGAAACACTTTCTTGAGCCACAGCTTTAGCTCTATTCATCTTAGCTCCATCCATCATAAGTTCCGCAACACTAGGTACTTCCACATTTCCAGCACTATCTTTTTCTATTTTAGCTTCTAGAATAACTGATTCTTCTACTTTTGATTCAGTAACTTCGTTGCAATAAGGCAATTCTCCTTTGGTTTCTGCAACATCAGCCTCTTCAACCCTACCATGAGACGAACTAACTTCTTTTGTTTTAGATTTAGAATTAACAATTTCTTTTAAATTACCTGCATTAGTTTCCTGTGCAACATTTTCTTCCACTTTAGCCTCAGGTTCACCAACTTCTGTTGCACTAACTTTAAAGACAATAGCTTTTTCTATCTTAGTTTTAGGAATGACAGTTCCAACTATATCAGATCCAGCTTCATCTGCCATTCCTGCTTTACTGTATGCAACATCAGCTTCTGTTTTAGCTTTAACATCACCAGCTTTTCTCACGTTGGCTTTAACATTGTCATCCTCTTCTGCTTCAGGCTCAGCAACATAAGCATCTTGTAACTCAGCTTCATCAAGATTAACTTTTTCTATGTCAACTTTACCATCATCTTGTTCTATTATAACCTGATCAACACGGGCTGTTTCCTCTTTGGCTTCCCCCTCTACAGGCTCATTTCCATGATGTCTAACTTTAACAGCTTCTTCTACCTTACCTCTAGCAACAACAATTTCTTCAAATTTAGATTCAGCAAAATCAGCTTCTTGTACTTTAGCTTCAGCAATATGAATTTCTAAATCTTTAGATTCAGAAATGGCGGAACTTTCTACCTTAACTTCAGGCACATTAGACTTCGAAACAAGAACTTCTTCCACCATAACTTTAGGAACATGAGCTAAATCCATTTTAAGTTTCTCAACTTTAACTTTAGCTATGTCAGTTTCATCCAACTTAGCTTCTGCAACAACAGGATCTGCACCAGCTTTTGCAGCTACGTTTTTTTCTATTTTAGCGTCAGGGAAAACAGTTTCTTCTACTTTTGCTTCATCAACTTCAGCTTCTTTTTCTTTAGCTCTACTATCGTGACGGTATTCTGCTTTAGATTCTGCAACAGTAGTTTCTTCCACAGTACCATTAATGGTACCAGCTTCTTTTGCTTCAGATGTAAAAACAACGTATTCTACGCTATGCTTAGCAACACCAGCTTCGTCTACCTTACCTTTAGCTGCACCAACTTCTGTTTTAGATTCTATCTTAGCTTCAGAAACAATAGCGTTTTCAACATTTTCTCTTGGAACAATAGTTTTTTCCTTATTAGAGTTAGAATCAATGGATTCGTTTATTGTAGCATCAGGAATTTCTTCCTTAGATTCAGCAACATCAGTTTCTTTCAGTTTAGCTTCAACTTTAATATTTTCATCCATTTTAGCTCCTGCTTTATCAACTTTTTCTTCCTTAGATTCAGAAATAACAATTTCTTTCACCTTAGCCGTAGTAACATCACATGTCTCCACATGAGATTCAATTTCATCTGGTTTCACTAACTCAGCTCCTGAAACATTAAGTTCTTCTACTTTAGCTTCAGTATCATTACTTTCTTTTACTTTGGCTTCGGGAACAGCTTTTTCTAACGTTTTATTTTGATAATCATGAGCAACTGTTTCATAAATGGCTGAGTTTTCCACAATATCCGAAACAGCTTTATCCTTCAATTTTTTAGAGAACGTTAGTGTTTCAAACGTTTCCCCCTTGTTCAAATTACTACTAACATTCTTCTGAATTTGTTCAATTAGATCCTTTTCAAGAATTGAATCTTTCAAATCTTCTTCATCAGCGGTTTCTTCATCCTCGTTTTTATCTTCTTTTATTGGAGGTTCTTCAGTATTAGAGTCATTGCTAAAAAGTCCATCACTTAGCAAACTTGCAGAATGTGATTTTCTTATTGGACTTGAAGTTTCAATAGGCTCCTCTGCAATGTCTAAGAGCATGGCTTCTTGGGAAAATGTTAAAGTTTCTTCAGAAATCTCCTGGCTGTTTTGTGAAATGTTGTAACCTTTTCTGTCATAATGCTTCTGCCAGACGCATTCTAAAGTTTTGTACATATTTGAAATGTCTTCAGTTATTTTAACCCGTTCTTTTTCTTGATCTACACTTAAAAACAAGGAAGCTGCTATTTCTAAATCAGCTAGAGAACTTTTGGTTACCTGGATAAGTTGCTTATGTGGTACCTCACCTGATTTACTTGTTTTTACTAAGAAATCAATGCGATTTTGTAGGGCTATGCAATCTACTTCATATGTTTTCTTTAACTGCATTTTATTCTCTAAAAAGGCTAATTGACTTTTGAGAGTACTGGTAAAGTCTACATACTTCTCATGAAACATAGTAAATTGTCTTGATAGCTGGTCCTGATCAATTAATGGCAAAGAAAAAGATATACCACCTTCCTCGAGAATTTTAGCAACCTCATCATCAGCAGAATTTATCTGCTTCAACAAAACATTTACTGATTCAATTCGTTCTTCTAGTCCCATATCACCAGGTTGAAAGTATTTTTCTTCAATAGATGCAATGAGTTCAAAGGCATTTTCCAACTTAGCAACATAGGAGGTCTTTCTTTTGATTTTCTGTTGTAGAAACTCTTCAGTTTGAGGAATAAGAGAATCCAACTTTTGACTGTACTTTAGAGCTTCAACTAAATTTTCTGTTGGCATTTCACATAAAGGATCGTTTTGACAGGACGCAACAATGTTATCCAGTTGCAGTTTATCTTTCTTGATATCTTTAAATTGCCACAACTGTTCATCCAATGGAAACTCGTCAAAATGCGTGAGATCTTTTTCAATGTTAGCATACTCCTGAACACATGCACAAAGTTTGTTTTTAAGTTCTTCAATTAGAACACTATTATGTTGATCAGAATCAGTAGTTTTAATTTCGGAAGGTAATGATTCGTAAACATCTTCAGTGGGTTGTACATTTAAATCAACAATTTCTGGACTTTGAAGATCATCTTCAAAGATTATCTCGATGTTCATATCTTCAACAACAGGTTGCTTGTCACATTTCTTTATATTCACATTGATATCGTTCCCTAATGGCATCATCTTAACAGATGTAGCTTCAACAGGTTCACATATTACAGGTGAAATGATTCTATTTGTTAGTATTGTTTTTCCAAATCTTTTCACACATGGTTTCTTTAACAGTACAACTTCCTTAATAGTTAACATTTCTGAATTTGAACTTTCACATTTATCTGCCAGAATTTCTGGTTCTTCATACATTACTGGTTCTTCAGTTGAAATGAATACCTTTGTTTGCCGATCTTCCCCAACAGCTAAAAGTTCTAGGACATTTTTTTGATCTACATTTTCATATGCTTCATCTAATATTTCATTATCAGTGTTGATATCTGTTGATATTTTTGCCAAATCTTTATCATTGTGTAACACTTGGCTACCATATTGATCAGCTTTGAGATTCTCAATAACAGGAAGACAGTTCTGAGTATCACCGTTATCATCATCATTTGGTGATTCTTCTAGAAGTTCCTCCCCTAAAGTAGAAACGTCTTCATTTATTTGGTATGACAAAAATCCATTGTTTTCTTGGGCATTTTGTTCAAGATCTACTGAACATTTATGACTGTCACCAACAAGATTGTTAGATTGATTAAAATCATTTATCATAGCTTTTAGTTGTTTATATTCATTGCTGCATTTTTCCTTTCTTTCACTGATTTCTTTGAAATCTTCCGCAAGAAGTTTATCACATTGTAAAAGTTCCAAGTTTTGCATTTTTGAAGATGTTTCATTTAAAGCACAGATCAAACCCTCTAACATCTCTTCATATCTAGCACCTTCAAAGTGTTTAAGTCTATAAAACGTTGTTGCTAAAGTTGAAATATCTGTGTCTATATTTTCACAAGCTTCTAATATCTTCTTTTTTTGGTCATCAGCAAGTTCACAATGTTTACATTCTTCTTCAATGCAGTCAATTACATCTCTGATACGATTGTTCGAATTGGCAAGCATTGTTTCCAATTGTGTCTTGTCATGATGTGGAAGATGCTCCATATTTGAAATATTACAAGAATTCAGTTGCGTCAAACAATTACCAATATCTTCAGACAGAGAACTTAAAAGTTCCCTCTTTGCAGTCGCCTGTTGAAACATTAGGATACTCGACATTTCAGATTCCAATTTTGCAACATTATCATTGGTCCTGTTTATAACCTTCTCCAAATCAAATTTCTCATCTTGGACATGATTCAAAACTTCAGCTTTAGCATCAATAGCATTTTTGAGTTCTGCATGAGATTGTTTAACTGTACTGATTAATTCACTGATTTTGAATTTCTGTTTCGGTTCTAAATCTTCATCAAAATGATGAAAGTCATCACATAACAATTTCAATATATTTTCATGTTTTTCCAACATGGTGGAAAAACCATCATTTTCAATGATTGCATCTTCCAGTGATTTTGGTGCAGAAATTACTTGGTCATATAGATCATTGACAACAACATTATGCTTCATCAAACCAGTGTAAATTCTGCCATACCTTTCATCAAGACTTTCTTTTTCACACATCTCTTCAATCACCTTATGGATTTTAACTAATAGTTCGGCACAACATTCTTCATTCTGTTTTTGTTTATTCTTAATATTCCGTAACTCTTCTTTATTCAAACTTATACTTAAAAAAGTACAATCGTAACATGCTGGCATAGATGTATTCACCCCTTCAACAACATCTTTTAAGATAAGTACCTTATCATGACGAATATCTTCATTAATCTGAGTATCTATTTCTGTTAATGAGGAGCTCACAGAGTGAAGGTGCCTTAAAACATCATCATACATTTTTGTTGTTTTTGTGAAAATGTTGTAGTTGTTCATGTTTTCTTGATTTATCTTGTTCGTTCTTGCCTCTGTTGTTGACAGATAGCTCGATAACTCTTCACCCTTCTTACCCAACAAAACTCGTAGTTGCTCTTCCAGCTCAACCAGGTTGGTCACTTTCCTTTTGATATCGTAAAATAAGATTCCAGTTTGTGTAAATAAAGCTTTCTTTTCTTTAGATGTCATCTGATGACTATACTTAAGTAAATAATCTTCAAATGTTTCAATTCTCACATCAATTTCTTTCTGCAAATTGTAAATCTCATCTACGAAATTTAAAGCTTTTTTAAATAAATTCAACTGACCTACAAGACTATCTTGTACAGTGTAAATTAAACTTTTGGTTGACTCTATCTTCATTACCACTTCATTTGTCATTCCAGGATTTTGACTTTCAAGTTGAAATACTTGCCTCAAGTAATCTGACATTTGCTCACAACATTCGGTCATTTGTGAAATAACGTACTCAAAATCTGAACTTGCTTTATCAATATAATTTTCAATTACTAGAGACTTAATGTAAATATTTTCAGCTTCACAAACCTTGTCCGAAATCATAGCAAGGTGAGATAAACTGTTCTTATGTTGTTCCAGTGTTTGATGATTCCTCAAAATAGTGTTCCTCGCTTTTTCAAACCTCTCATATGCATAAATCACTTCAGATGCTTCAAGTTCAGGAAGTTCCTTCTTAAGTATTTCCATCAGATCTTGAAGATGTGATATTTCATCTTTGTCAAACAAATAACTGTTATGGTCACCATCTGAATCATCGTCTTGGATTTGTTCATTGTACTTGTCAAGCTGTGAGTGCAAATCCTTAATCATCTGTAAAATGTCACAATATCTGACATACAAATCACATAGCTCTTTTTGCTTCTGAATAACTTCATTTTCATTGGCTTCCCAAAACAATTCAAATTCAATAACTTCATTCTCTGTAATTTCTTGTAGGTTTCTAAGATAAGGAAAAACAACTTTTCGTTTCTCTTCAATACTAGCACATACTTTATTAACCTCCTTAACTTGCTCTCCCAGCATCAAATTCCTCATTGGTATTGCAAGAACGTCTTTATTTGCAGCCTTTAGAAATTCCACAAATTTATCAATAACAGTAGTAAAGACGTCTTCAGGGTTTTGTATGGATTCTGTTGTTTCCTTGTCAACTTGTATTCTGAATTTGTTTAACTTAGCTTGAAGGTTTGCATGTCCTTTTAATAAATTTGTTAATTCAACACTATGATTTTCATATTCTGTATTATCCATCCGAGAGCTAAACTTGTCAAACATATCAGACAAGGCATTGGCTACTTTTTTTAAATCTCCTAACTTATCAGTTGCCACATTAATAACATCAATGTCTTGTTTAGAAATAAAATTTGTCGAAATTTTACTAATCTCCTTACTAAGCACAGTGGTATTATAAATGCAATCCTGAAGTGTCGTCGTAAAGGTAGCCAAACCTTCCATATTCACTTTACTTTTACATACTTGACCTTCTAAAAGAGAGCTAAGTTTTTCCATAAGATTTGCACCTTCTTTTAGCATTGTAACCAGATTTTCTTTGTCATTGCTGGGTAAAGTGTTAATTATGTGGTTGGATTTAGTTTCTGCTTCCTTTAATTGTTGACGACTTTCTTTAAAGCTTTTTTGGATGTCTACTACATTTAGTTTTGTTTTGTTATTATTCGCTTGCAAAATGGAAATCATATCTTGCACTGAATTATTTATACCCTTGACATTTTGCAAAACATCATTTAGTTTTGTAATAAGATTAGTTATTTTCATATCTTTCTCTATGATGGAATCTTCCAACTTATGTGTTTCATTTATACCACTTTCCAGGCAACCTTGTAATGTTTCCTTCTCTTTGGTCGGTAATCGATCAATATTTTGTTTTGCATGCGCAACTATCTCACCAAGCTTATCACGATGACTTATTAGGGCATTGGATGATGTGCGCAAAACAATTTTTGATGTTTGTAAACAATCTGACAATGCAAATTCTTTACGTAAATATTCCTCTGTGGTGCACAGTTCGATTAGATATTTTTCAATTGAATGTGCACATTCCTTAACAAATAACAAGTCAGAAGAAAACTTTTTCAGAGAGGCTTTCAAAGAAGTAATACGTGGTTGAAGAAGTGGAAGTGTTAACAGCAGTCTGTCTTTTATCGAATTGGTTAAATGTGGATAAAATGATTCATCTAATTCATCTAAACTGGTCAGGGATAATTCCAATTCGGCTTGTAATTTTACCAAACTGTTTATCTTTTCCTCAACCATCTTCAAATGCTCTTCTAAATTGTCCACTTGTTCTTCATTTTTTAATAAAATTTCAACTCCTTGTAGTCGTTTTTCAGTAGCAACAATCAATTTGACATTCTCTAAGTTACTTTTTTGTTCATAGTAAATTGTTTCTATTTCGGTAATACACTCTGTCAACTCATTGTAATCCTCAAGTGGAAGTTCATCTTCAATGAGAGATTTCTCCTGGGCAACCTTAATAATGGCATGATTTAAATCATCCAATGTGTTTTCATTACGACAAAGTATCTTAATGATGTGCTCAGTGTCAGGGTTATCAATCTCAAAAACGTATTCTTCTATACCTATAACTTCATTGCGGTGTTGTTCACATTGCTCTTGTATTTTATTCTTTTTTACTAATGTTGACAAAAGAGCATCTTTTTTCTGTAAGACTGTGTCATGTTTATTTACAATTGTTTCTTTGAGCTCAGCTACATCAGCAACAGTATTTTCATCATTGTTGTTACACTGTCTGTTTAAAATATCATCTGCTGTTGCCTGTAAAGCCTCTAAGTCTTCTATTTGAGAGCATAATATATCCACTTGGTCTTTCAGAGAAACCGATGCAAAACCTTTCATGATTGCATCTTGTTCATTAAACTTGACCCTACATATGTCAATAAAGCTTGGCTTCTGGCACATTACTGTTGTTGTTACTACAGGTAATATTACTGCTACATCTTCTTCCTTGTTTGACATATGTGGTACTGCACTGTCTATGTTATCTTGCAAATTAAAATAAGCTGTTTTTACAATGGATAATTTCTTTGGAGCTAAACCACATTTTTCAGCTATGACTATTTCTTTGTCTTCAGCATGCTTCACCAGTTGCATCCACTCTTCTCCAATTTGGTTAAGTTGCATTTCAAAAGATTTCTTTCTTTCATGTGATGACATATTGCAACTAATGGATTTTCCAACAAGAACAAGATTATCAAAATCTGAGGCCTTTTTCTCAATTGCGTCAATAAGACTGTGGTGTTTTTTATACATTTCTTCTATATCCGTTTGACTTGAAAGATCAGATAATAAATATTCACTGGTTAAATTCATCCAGTTGACAAATTTTTCCACCTCCTCGTAATATTTTTCTTCTTCATCCATGGCCCTTTCAAAATGTTCATCTTGCATCACTGAAGTCTTGCGAACTTGGCCCCAAAGTAGTCTTAAATTAGCCAACTTTGATAAAAAAATTTCCTCACTGAAATCTTTGAGGGTGTTGATTTGTTTCATAATATTTTCTATAATGCTTTCACGTTGCTCTAACTCTTTTTGGTAGCTTTCCTTCACTTTCATTTGTCCAATCATCTCATCTTCATCAGCTATCGACATCATATCAATTGAAAAAACGTCTTGTGCTTTTCCAATCCATTCTATTTGCTCATTCACTGTACGTTCTAAATTTTGTAATTTTTCCTTGTTTACAGTAAGCGTGCTCATATGGTTACTCAATTGGTTCACCACTGAAGAGTAGGTCATTAATGTGTTGTTAATATTTTCTTGATATGTAGTTTTTTCTTTAACTTCCTGTGGGAAGTCGTATAAATTTTTTGAATGTACTTCAAGCTTCTCTTTCACTAAAAACAATTCTTGCAGAAGAGAATTAATATCATCTATTTTTGAATTTAATGGAATGTTAACAGGTACATGAAGCATGTCTGCTGCTTTTTTTAGCAGAACAGAAAACAAGTTCATGTCTTCTTCTATCAGTTGTAGATTCTCTTTCTGGAAATTGACAGTTTGTATTCTTTCACTAAGCAGAACATAAATTTCATCCTTTAACTTCTTTACACAAATTCCAATTTCAGTGTATTGAGCTTCCTGCAAAAGTGTATCGATTGATGTTACCTTTTCACCAAACTCTGTTTTTAAATGCTAAGAAATAAAACAAAGGTATTATAATAAAAATTAAATCAGCTGAAGTCTATTTATGTATCTCTTCAGCATTAACTTTCAAGTTTAACTGTTCAAACTATAAGAAAATTAGTTGTAACGATGTCTGTGACTAGAGGTTATGTGTAAAACAATGGTACATTGAACTTTGTAGCTAGTGATTAAGTACAACAACTATTTCTTTAAAGAATAACTTTATTCAATAACTTTTTAAAATTAGCAAAAATAACAGTTAAAAGTTTTATCTTGATTCATATGCAAATATTTATGGCCCTGCTAAGACAATTTATTTTGTCCGACAAATCAATAAAATAAAACGTAAGATGCACAAAGTCAAAAAATAAATCTGTAGATAGCTAAAAATTATTATTGTTTCATATGGTTACCTGGTAAACTTCACACAATTCATCTAACGTCTTGCAATTCTCATAAATATCAGGAGATTTTACCATATTTAAAAATTCAGTCAGCCAATTCTGTGAGCCTTGTAAATTCTCTGTAATGTCAGCATTTGTAACTATTCTTTTATTGACTTCCATTTTTTTACTGTTAATAACCTTTCTACATCCCTCTTTGTGTTCTTTATGCTGAGCAAGCAAGTTCATTTTTACTTCTGGATTAATGCTTGCTAATTCATCAGCATTTAGAAAGTTAGATGATATCAACTCCAATTCTTTATCTTTTTCCTACGATGACAAGGCACATTTAAAAAAAAGAAACAGTAAACCCATACAATAAACAAACCAAGAAACAAGGCAACAAACAGAACATAATAACATACAAACAAACAAGCAATAAATATTGAGAACATGCATAAAATTCACACCTCAAGTATATCAAGGAGATCTCCAAGTTGGTCCTCATTGTTTACTTTATCAATTTCAATCAATTTCAAAACACCCTCACATTCTTTTTTGCAAGCTTCAAACAATGAAAGTGCTTTATGTAATTCTCTATTCTTTGTAGATTCGTTTGATAAACTTTGAAAAATATACTCGCACTTTTCCTTCACTGTATTCACTTTGGATATAACCTGATATTTTGAAGCCTCACTCAGATAGCTGTACAAATTTACAAGGTTATCTTCCAATTCTGATATATTTACCAACAGTCCTTGCATATTGTCGCTGCTAACCTATTAGGCAATTAGTAAATTCTACTTTATTGTGTGAGGTAAGAGTTAGGTTGTAAAAATAAAATATTGTTACATGACAAAGTAAGTATGGCTTTTATTAGTTTAAAGATAATTAATTCTGATATATATACAAACAAATCTCGGTATTGGTTACGGGAAATAGCAAAGCATGGTTTTCCTTTGTTACGTGGTGTCATTGGTAAAGAGTGACCCAATGACATAAAGTTTTAGAATTTACGTACAGGGCCCTTTCGTTACACTCGTAAGCGCAAGAAATCCACACATAAAATTTGCTACTTATTACAAAAATACCACTGGTTTTGTTTACAAAAGAGAACAGCCTTGATGTTGTTTGATGTTGTTCTTACAGGTAGCTTAGCTACCCTATAGTTAGATTTAGGATTAAACTAGCATTTATTACTTAATACTCAGTAAAAGGTCAAGTTTGAATATTAAACTTTTTTGCTATTGTCAAAACTTGAAGAGGAAAATTACATCACATTTTTTAAAATTATACTACACATATTTGAGAACACCTGCAGGAAAATTCATTGTTCATCAAGTTACCCCATATGGCTAATATGGAAGATTTCTTCATAAAAACATCAGAAACTTTTTTCATGTGGATTACTTTTACATTAACAAGATAAACTTTTGCGATTTTGTCATTCATTAGTTTTCAAACATCTCGCTGGAAATTTTAAGGTTTTAAACCCATGTCCCACAGAAACTTTTTCGTCCTTATCCTAATGTTAATACATAAGCTATGCAACAACTTTTGCAGGAAAATAAAAACACATAAGGAGAAAAAGGTTGTTATTAAAATATTATAAATTAATTTCAAACCGATTAGTCCCTGCAGCCATTTTGGTGTCAGCGGTATGAAAAACTATACTAAGTAAAAGTCCTATTACTTCAGTAAAAATGAAAATAATGACTTGAAACTTAGTATTACATGTTTTTAGACCACTTGGATTTTTTTTACTACTATCATAGTTTCTGAGTTCTTGAATTTATCCATTTTTGGAGACGCCGATAAACTGTTTTTGACAGCATATCAATTGTGACAAGCCATGTGTGCAGAAAACATTCAAAGTGATTCTCAGGATTAAAAATAATTCAAACAGATAAAATATGTCCCAAGTTTAGGACCAAATACCTTATCCACTTCAGAGAAAGTGGGAATGTGCTAAATACATAATCTAAATTTTATGCTGCATAAATACAAAGTGGTTAGAAAGTTATTTTTTTGTCTATTTGGATTAGCAGAAGTAACAATAGGCTTTATCTTTATCATAAGTCCTATGAATGTTGGTTTATGAAAAAGATATTATACCTTTAATGGTATAAGCGCTCCACTGGATTTGTAACACATTACACTAAGTGTCCTCCGTGTTAAACAGTTTACGCTTTACTAAGTCTTAACCTGGAGACTTTAGGTCTTCCCTCTTCAAGCGAATTTTACTTCTGGCTATACTTTCCCAAAATTTGTTATTTCATAAAAGAAACCAGAAAATTTACAAAATTATTTATGAAAAATAGGTTCCCGTTCGATAAAAGAAACCTGAGTATATACAGAACTTTATTTATAAAATATAGGTTTCAGTTTGTCGTGAAAATATGTTTACCAACATGCAATGTCTTGCATACCTAACTAGCTATATACTCAACTCTTGACTGTTCACTGTTATGGGAGGTCCAAATAACTAGCTAGCTATTTTTATTTAAAATGACAGAATGCCTTGAAAAATCTTTTGTGCAGCTAGCTACATAAAAATAATACATTTAGCTCTTGTACTTTATTACTTAAAAATTTAATAACAAATGTGCCCTGGAGTGCTGGCATGGTACTGGCTAGGTAGCTTAAAATCACAAAATAAATATTATCCAGATGTGACCATCCCTCATCATCAGACATCAGAAAGGCGTTTCTGTTCTTTACTTCTCATTGCGGGGTACTCAAATTCTTGGAAATCCAATGAAAAAAAATTACTTAAGAATTCCTCTTCTTTCTCTTGCACTACTCATGGCATTTCTTTGCATGTCTTAAGTTCTAAACCACCATCCCTTAGCTTCCAAACGCGTGTCGGTCACAAGTTTCAGCGCTAGCCAAAATTATGCACAATGTCGAGGAACCCTGGGTAATTTTGTAAAAATGTGGTTCTGCCTTATGATTTTCAGATATTTGCTACTGATATCAGCATATTTTAGCACTTGAGTGCCACACCTCCGTATATATAGGAGTTAATTATCTTTAAATGAAAGGAAAATGTTATATTCTTTTAATTTACACTTGTTGGAATTCAGTAAAAACACATTGTCTACAACAAACTTCTTTAGTATACAAATCCTTGCTAGCTTCACCACGCCATGATCATGTACAAAGTGTTTTTTATATATGACACCAGAAAAGAATGATCACTGTGTGTGAAAGCCCTGAAAATTTGTATAATAAATAAATGCCATGTTTAAATCGATTTAAAAAATTAAATGGAAAATATTACATAAACCAAAATAAGTGACAAACTTACCTTAATTTTGTGCAAGAAACCATCAACAACATCAGTATCATATGATTGAGGTGCACATAAGCATTCATCAAGTACATCATTTTCTTGCCCCATTGCCATGACATAACTATCCAATTTCTGATCTAATGAAGCAATCTCTTCTTTCACATAGTGCAAATCTTTGTCTTTTAGTGCAAGTTTTGATAGCAAGTTTTCATAAAATGTTTTTATAAATTCATATGATGAATGTAAAGTAGCCTCTGGACTGGTAAAGGTAATCAATTCTTCTCTTAATACATTCAGCTGGATAATGCGAGCATCTTTATTCTTTACGCTATGACACATTGCCTGAAAGACATTTATATACCTTATATAAATCTTTCCCAACAAATTTGCAAAAACATTATGAGAATTGAAGGCTTGTAATAAGCTTACTATTTTTTGAAAAACACTACACGCTTTCAGAATGAATGTCAACAATGTGAAAATAAAACGAGATTAATGGTAAACATATTAATCTTGTATTTAAAGAAATAAAATCTTCTAAATGAAAAGAATTTCTTTGTTTGCTGTGTTTTCTCATTAAAACTCAAAATATCGAAGCAAATATTTAATACAAACTGGATCGAACAATGAAAGAACTTATTTATATGTCAATGTCAATATATATACTAATTATTTAAAATTTAGGATCTTTAAATAAATCATTGGATTTGTAACATTGTCTGACAGAATTTGCAAAATAATATTATTTCTAAGCACTGATGATCTTTTTGAGGATGCAGATACATAAGAAGTAGTAATGTCTTGTGGTCCCTACCTTCACACACAACTTTAGATAAGATAAGATTTATTTTTATTATTTTGATATTTGTTATTTAATTATTTAATAAATTTAATCTTCAGTTTCGTCAAATATTGAATCATTTAAAATTATGTATTTGATTACACCCTTGATCTTCTGGTAACAGCAATTATAAAGAAATTTACCTGACAACGGGCGATTGCGTTTTCAATGTTTTCATGGTCAATTTTATCCTGATCATCCTGCTCCAAAATATTTTGCATATCCACCAGAATGCTCTTTAGACTACAATAACTCTGATTGAACTCTATCCATTTACTTACATTACCATCAATTAAACTGCGTGTATCTTCAACTTCAGTACAAAAGGCGGCCCACTCTTGCTCATAAGTACATAACACATTTTC
Source organism: Hydractinia symbiolongicarpus (assembly GCF_029227915.1). Taxonomy (NCBI): domain Eukaryota; kingdom Metazoa; phylum Cnidaria; class Hydrozoa; order Anthoathecata; family Hydractiniidae; genus Hydractinia; species Hydractinia symbiolongicarpus. The sequence goes on along the minus strand of NC_079878.1, from coordinate 22,981,426 downwards.
AATATCAAGCTAGAATTTAAAGACAAAAACATAATGTCTTTTAATTTGATTATTAGCAGTTAAAAATTAACTGTGAGCTGTAGATCAACCTTTGTGCATCATACATAACCTCATTAATTCATGTCAGTACTTTAACTTAGATTCATTGAAGTTTAGGTCAGTAACTATTTGCCAACATAACAAAAATCGAATTGATACAACAATTAATATCATGGTTTTCACAAAAGTAAAGCATAATCATCTACGCAAAAAAATTCTGAAATGTTTACTGTTACATTGATAAAGCATCTATTAAAAATCCATTATTTACTTCCACCTTAAAAACTTGAGGAGAAATTATTATAAAAATGTAACATAATTTATGAATAATTAATTTCAAATTACACCAGAAAAAATTAAAATTAATTGCATGCACTCGTAAGATACCTTGAACTGGCCCTGCACTCCTTGTAACAATTCCTCGCCTCTTTCATACACTTTACTGATTAAATTGTCGTTGCTTTCCATGTCATCCAACAAACCCTAAAAGACCACCCAGAGATGTTGTGATTACATTTCAGTAAAATTTTTAGTTCAAATTACTAAATACAGCATTTCAAGCAACAATTACCTGTGTGGATTCTAAACGGTCACTCATGTTCTCAACAGTTTCAGATGTTTGTTTGCATTTAGTTAATTCGTTTTTAGCCAATAGGAACCACTCCATCCATTCCTCTTTAGCTTCATCAAAACTTTCAACACAAGCAACAAAAGCTTCCTGCGTTTGTATAGAATCATTTAACTTCTCCAAGAGATTATTAACTTGTACGTTTGGATCTAAATCTGCTACTTTCTCAACCTGTATGTGTCCTAGTTTCTTATCAATTTCCTAAATAACAAACATTAGAGAGAAAATTCAAAAGTTAAAAGCAAAGAGGATTAAGAATCGTTTCTGGTACTAAATCTTGAACAAACAAACTTAGCCTTCCTACCTATCTAACACTGCAAATTCTTACCTTCAATTTTGACAATTTCATTGTACTTTCTGCAACAGTATCCTCCTGATGATAACATAATTCATCTATTTGAGTGTTTATATCGTTAAGTGTACCTTCTTCATTAAGTATTGTGTCTGGTTGATCATAGCACTCAACTTGAATGATAGGAATGATTTCATTCTGATTATCATCACTATTCAAACCAGGACCGGCCATTTCATTTATTTCCTGACTCTTATGATCAAGCGGTTTTCCAAATTTCTGATTTTCTTCCAGTAATCTTTTTAACGAATCCATAAAAGTCAAAGGAGATTGATTCTCCATACTGGCAGAACTGCAGTCAATAATTTCAATTTTTTTAATTGGAATTTTAAACGTTTCTCCAATTTCTTTTAAATCATTTTGCATTTGTTGTAATGGTTTTGCTAAGATATCGTTTGATATGACATTTCCATGAGTGCTAAACACTTCCTTTGCCACATCATTGCAATCTTCCAGCAACTTTATTTTGGTATTGAATTCTTTCTAGAAGAGTGAAAAATTAACTATGTATTAGTTTCCAATGTTAATTTTAACCATTATGCCTTATAAGGGAAAAGCAAATTTGGCAACAGTGATCACTGACTTTCTAATTCAAATGTTATTATGTCAGCAAAGAATTACCAACATTCTATATTATTTGCCATGCCTGCTTTGGTAACATGTTGGAAATTGGGGTGGCAATTGTTGAATGCCCACAAGAATTAGAAAGGTTGGTTTTTGATAAATCACTTTCTTTCTAATATATTAAATGATGAAATACAAGTGTCAGAAAGTCAAACAACAATAAATTTTCAGTTTATTGTTAAGAAGTTAAGAATTTATTTGTTTTTTTATCTATTTCGAATTTTTCCATCACACAAAGAACTGTCAGTTTTCTGTCACATAAATTTCTGTCACATAATTTACTTTTTGAAAGAAATTGTTACTCCATGTCATTTCTTATAGTAAATCAACAACACGGATAAAAATCATCAACAACAATAACCTTTATTCTGAAGAACTCTTAAAAATTAAACTGTGAGCAACAAAATCTTCCGAAAATAATAACAACATAGCAGTGTTATGTTAAAAGTAAATTCAAATTTTTATGTGTCGCCACAGTATCTGGTCCAGTGTTAAATGCGACAAAAGTAGAGCTCTTACTTGAATACATTCCCTTTGTTTGTTAGTTATGTTTTCATTATGTAACCCTTTGATATCATTCATCCATTGCTGACATTCGGTATGAGATTCTTTTACCGAATTCATCTTGTCCGCTACAATATTTAAAGCACTGCCAGCTTCTTTGACAATCATTATTTGATTCGAAACATTTGTTTTAAACTCCTTAGACTCTTCGAAGTCATCTTTATCAGTTATTATAGCTTGTAGATCATTAAGTTGTTCCACGATAGCCTAAAAGGTAGATGACATAGGTAATATTTGACCAAAATGCTTCTTAAGTAGGTGCACTGTAACTGTTGTTATATGCCAAGTTTCTATGATGCTTATAGAGCCATAGGTACTTATGTTATCAAGCTACTGCTTAACTATACCTGACCCTCTTTGCACAAAGACCTCAAAGTGCAAAGTAAATACTTTATGTGTTATTTCTAATAACATTTCCAAGAAATAAGACGTGAAGACGTACGCTAGATATCTTTGAGACTTGATTAATTATCTTTGATGAGAAACTACAGCCATTTGGTTAACACTTTCAAAATCATGACATAACATTTTACTTTTGATCAGGTCATTTTGTAACAATTAGCAATTAGCGAAAAATTAACAATGTTTATAACACAACTTTTTCCATCAATATCAATAGCATAAATTAATTCCGTTTTGACAAAAAAAAATTTCTTTTTTTAAAAATAAATAAGAATTTTCCTTTATCTTTCAGTAACGTTTTACCTTCGAATAAACAAAGAAACATTTAAATACTCTACTTCATACCTCGCACTCTTTTGTCGCATCTTTAATGTCTTTAAGTGATGCGAAATGGTTAAAACTTGACAATACTTTTGATGCTTTCATAACATCCTTCAGTTTCTTTTTTCGATCAATAAACTTCTTCCATTTATTGATCAAGGAAGAGTAGTATGCGTGGCGCTCATTCACTAGAAGTTCAAGATTTTCAAATCTTTTTGTTACATCTTTCAGAAAACCCTCTTCTTTGTCTTCATCCTCAAGAAGATCATCTGCACTCTGAATTAAAGTCTCTATGTCTTGTTTGTGTATTTCAATTCTTTCAAGTAGTTCCTAGGTTAGGACAATTTTTAAATAATAATTCAGTAATATTTTTAAAAAAACACAAAAATTCTAATGCAGTTTTTTGTTGGAATCATTCTAATAATGGTTCATAATAATCAAAATAAGTTTCAAACCAACATTCAAATTACCAGAAAAAAAAAATTCAATGTTACCAATTATTGTCCAGCTTATTTACGCAGCCACATCATTTTGTACAAAAGAAACTTTTGTGAGTGAAAAAATTTAGATACACTACCTTTGTTTTTTTCATGTCTATGACTATGTGGCTTTAAATTCTCTGGACAAGAGAATACTACTTTAATACAGAATTTCTAGTCAACACTCCTGCGGTATTGTAATTTCAGGTACTATCCTTGGTATATTTGAACCTTGAGCCCAATCCTATGTATATTATGCAGAACAATAGTTGAGAAAAATATATACAAAAACACAAATTTAAAAAATTCACTGACTTTGTACTTGTTTACATTTTCCATAACCTCTTCAAAGCTTGCATCAGAATTATTCTTTTGTGCGTCTTCCTCTTTTTTCTTCATCCAACGAACAATCCGTTTCTTTGACCTTGAAAAATCCCACCACTTCTTAGCGATCTCTTCATTCTTTGCTCGACTAATCTGAATATCAGCCATAACGTTATTCCACTCTTTGTTCAACTGAGAAATTTTATCTTCAAATGGAACGTTTTCATGAATTTCATCTTCTTCGTTTGATGTAGTAGGCACACATGCAGCATCAGGTGAAGTGAGAGATTGAACTTTTTCTTGGAGATGTTTAAGAAGAACCTGAAGAATTTAAATCATTGTTTATATTTAGTGATCTAATAATACACAAAAAAACACATGCATGCCTCTTATGTGATTAAGTATGTGATGATGTGCAAATTCTCACCTTCGCCTTTTTATTTTGTTCTTTCATTTTGTTCTGAACAGATTGTGGAATATCTCCTTCTAATTTTTGCTCAATAGTCTCCAAGTATTTCACAATTTCTTCTGATGATTGAGTGTAGTGTTGTGATAAGGCAAGCAGTTGATATTGTTCTGATGCAAGCTTTGTAAGTTTATACCAAGTATCTAATAAAAAAATACCAAAAATTAGATGATTTGAATGTATTTATTGAAAAGACGAAAAATATATAAATAAATTCTTTCCATATAGTAGTTAGCTTTTTGCATGCATTTCTTTACTGCTAATTTTTACCTGTAATAAAAGTAAGCTTTCTCGTCAGTTCTGTGTTGTCATAAGTAGAACCAAGACGATTACCACTTGTTCTCACAACATCTTCAAACTGGAAATAATGTGCGTCTAAATCTACTTGCAGTTCCTACAAAATATCAAAATTTAAAAGAAATCAATTTCCCTGGAGTAAATTTGACAGGCTAACAAAGCATGGTATAATCCAGCCTTCTTAGCAGTTGTTAAACAGCTATTTCCCAATTTAAATTTATCCTGAAATTCCAATTCACTAGAAAAGCTAACTATGTTTACTCTAAAAAATGAAACTTTTTTATAGAAATTATGAAGAAAAAAGATTTCATTACCTTGATCAAATTCCCATTTGGGATTTAACAATTTGCAAAGGCTAGATAAGGAACAAAGTACAAAAAGAAACTATTTTGAGTGTAAGAAGATAGGTTGATAATTACATACATATATGCTCAGAGAGTTTACAAGTGTATGCAATGCTGAAACTTAGTGACAGTTTACCTTATTTGTACTAATTTTCTTGCATAGTAATGTTGTGCATACTAATTTTCTTGCAAAGCAATGTTGTGCATACTAATTTTCTTGCATAGTAATGTTGTGCATACTAATTTTCTGGCACAGTAATGATGTACATACTAATTTTCTTGCAAAGTAATGTTGTGCACACTAATTTTCTTGCAAAGCAATGTTGTGCATACTAATTTTCTTGCAAAGCAATGTTGGGCATACTAATTTTCTTGCAGAGTAATGTTGTGCATACTAATTTTCATGCATAGTAATGTTGTGCATACTAATTTTCTTGCAAAGCAATTTGTGCATACTAATTTTCTTGCACAGTAATGTTGTGAATACTAATTTTCATGCATAGTAATGTTGTGCATACTAATTTTCTTGCACAGTAATGTTGTGAATACTAATTTTCTTGCAAAGTAATGTTGTGCATACTAATTTTCTTGCACATTAATGTTGTGCATACTAATTTTCTTGCACAGTAATGTTGTGAATACTAATTTTCATGCAAAGTAATGTTGTGCATACTAATTTTCTTGCAAAGTAATGTTGTGAATACTAATTTTCATGCAAAGCAATGTTGTGCATACTAATTTTCTGGCACAGTAATGATGTACATACTAATTTTCTTGCACATTAATGTTGTGCATACTAATTTTCTTGCCCATTAATGTTGTGCATACTAATTTTCATGCAAAGTAATGTTGTGCATACTAATTTTCTTGCAAAGTAATGTTGTGCATACTAATTTTCTTGCACAGTAATGTTGTGAATACTAATTTTCTTGCAAAGTAATGTTGTGCATACTAATTTTCTTGCACATTAATGTTGTGCGTACTAATTTTCTTGAACAGTAATGTTGTGCATACTAATTTTCATGCATAGTAATGTTGTGCATACTAATTTTCTTGCAAAGCAATGTTGTGCATACTAATTTTCTTGCACAGTAATGTTGTGCATACTAATTTTCATGCATAGTAATGTTGTGAATACTAATTTTCTTGCAAAGCCATGTTGTGCATACTAATTTTCATGCATAGTAATGTTGTGCATACTAATTTTCTTGCATCGTAATGTTGTACATACTATTTTTCTTGCAAAGTAATTTTGTGCATACTAATTTTCATGCATTCGTGAAGAAACCTTTGTTATAGTTTAATATTTGGTACAGAATTTACATGCAAAAAGTTCTGCACGAAACTTATTATGCATCAAAATAATGCTTTTTTAAGAAACAAAAAACATTCATATTTTGTCCAAAACTTTGAAGTTGTCGAAAATATATATTTTTTTTACTTCGCAAAAATGAAGATGCGTAGAGTTAGACATGACACCTTGTTTTGATTTCATTGTTGTTGCTGTAACCATCTAGTAAACATTTTTTTACATTTTTTTAGAAAAACCTTTCTTCATTTTTTCTTTACCTACAAGCTGTTTAGGATAAGTAATCAACTTGTTGGAATCTTCGGTGTCTTAATGCATTTCTTAAACAAAAAATGTTAAAATATTATCAAAATAAGTGATAAAAGTAATCCTGGGCATTTATAGTTACCTCCACAAGTTTCAACTGTTTAGAAATTTCTTCAGTTGTTATAGCCTTGGGTAGATGTGATATTGTATCTCTATCTCTTAAATACTCCTCCATCCTTTCCAATTTGTCAATAAACTCTTTCCAATGTTTAATATCAACACTTATTTGGTGTAACATTTGTGGAAACTCATTCTCCAGTGTGGTTAACTTTACTTTCATTCCTTCAATTTTTTTTCCAAATGAATTGGGCAAGTGAAAGATGCTTTTGGATTTGATTTCAAAGTTTAGTGCATTAGACTGCAACGACATAAGAAGGTCTCTTTTTGATGAACAATCAGATATACATGTCTAAAGAATATAAATTAATTTTACTATTAAAAGTTTGACTATTGAAAGAGGAATCCTTTTAAACTTAATATTAATTTTTGCAAAGACCTACTTTCACCAAAAAATATTTCATACAGACTTAATTTTTCAAAAATAGCGAAAAAATTATAAAATTTAATCTGGCATAATTAATCTTATTAGGTGTTAATTTTTAACAAAAAAAAAGAATATCAAAATGCTACATATAAAAGTTTTAATACAAATTTTAAATAAATAACACGTAAATATTTTTTCAACTGAAGTCATGTAAAAATAGAAAAGTCTCACCTTCACCTCTTGTTCTAGTTTGCTTAACGCACCAAGATCTTTTTCAAAATAATGGTCTTTGAAATCAACCAAGACACCTTGACAACTTTCAAACCAAGCATTCAGATTATCACACTTCAAATTTATGTCGACAAAATTACTCAAGACAGACTTATGTTCTTTACAAAGGAAGGAAACACTTTCTGTGACGCTTTTGGATTTGTTGTCAATATCTTTTAATTCGTTTTTTATTTCTGTACGAGAAGCAAACTTAAATTTTAGGGGCAGCTGGGAACCCTTCCATATTAGATCTTCTAAATTAGCTTTCTTTTGAGCACAATCTGCAGCCATAGTCTAAATTAATTTATATGAAAAAGATGTAGTCATGTTGAAACGTAACGTATCTCACCAAAGGTAAATGTACAATGGTGAAAAATTCACGCATCGCAATATTTTAGGTTTGCCTAACTTGGAAATATCCAAATATTTCCACAGAAGTTAAATAATAAAGCAACGTCGTAATAAGAAAATATATTTTTAAGTCACGCCGTTATGGATAAAATGTCAATAAAACATATTTTATATAAACTCACTTCCAGAAAAAGTTACTCTACAACAAACTTACCTCAAAAGTTTTAATCCTTTCATTTAATCCATTACTGTTCTCGCATTTTTTCACATTTAACTTGTTATCTACTTCATCATACCACAGGTGGGTTGCTTTTAATTTATCTTTATAACTGTACCACATAGACAACATTGTTTGAGATGTTTTTTCTTTTAATTTACTGCGTTGGTAAAGTTTATCCCAACGCTCGTTTAATTTACACACCTGGTTTTTTAAATCCATTGCACGTTTTTCATGTCGACTATCAGTCAACTCATTGCAAATACTGTTTATTGTTTCAAGTTCACTATGTTGAGTAACCACTTCATTTGTTATGTTCTAAAAAGTACCAGAGAGTGTACAATATAAAATAAATAAAAATGAAAAACTTAAAGCTCAAATTGTAAAGCTTTATAAAACTAAAAAATTAAATTTATGGAAAGTCATAGCTGCACTCCTTTTTCTAAAAATAATACAACATAACAAGTAAGACGCATAAAATACAGCATGTAGATATATATACCTGCAACTTAAGGGGCGTGTCAAGTTGTATATCAGCAGAAGAGGTTTCATCCAAGCGTGCTTCCACATTTGAAATCCATGTCTCAAACTCTTCTTGTGCCTTTGTAAATTTATTCCATCGTTGCAGACTGCCATTAAGTTCGATTAATTGATGGTTTAAATCCTCAGATAGTGATCTTTTTAATACATCAATGCTCTCCAGTTTTGATGATACATTTAATGAACCAGAAGAGCTTAATTTTTCCTGCAAATCTTCACCAAGAAGAAACATATCTTCAATTTGATCAGCATCAATTTCAAGTTTAGAAATTAATTTCTTAAAAAAAAAGAAACAAATAATAAAAGATGAACATTAGTCTTGCAGTCATGAACTCTCAGGCTGTCATCTTACAATATTGGGCTTAAAAATAAGGTTTCAAACATCTCTTTTACAGGTTTTGCTAATTTAGCGATTGATTTCAAAGATTTCTACCACTCTAGTGCTATGCTTTGTCCCCTTTTTCTAATTCACCTTTTTTTAAATTGTAGTGAATATTTTCACTTGGGTTGTCCACTGCATTACGTGAACTACTTTCCATTTTAGAAGTTATTAAAAATATAGTAATAACATACATCTATCTCTAGACACGTTTCGATCTCAAAAGAACCACAATTTTTAAAATAAAAATTTGAAAAATAGTTTTTTCTTAAAAATGTATCACAAGCTCAGTAACTATTGATAGAGTGGTCATGGATTTATTCCATTCTGTTACTTCCGTAGTGTGTTAAAAGTATATGATATTATCAGGAACAAAATTAGATTTCTTTATAAATACCTTGTGTTTTTCAATTTCATCTTCAATAGACTCTTCACCAAAAAGTACTTTCGACTTTGAATTTAAAAACTCTACTTCACTTTCTGCTAGTTTACCTATCATACCTTGAAGTTCAAACGAGAAACACAACATCTGCTCCTTGCACGTTTCATAGTCCTGACGTTTCTCTGTGATCTTATTTTCTAGTCGAGTCCATAGCTCTATTAGTTTCATCACACTCTCTTCAAATAATTTAGGTGGTGTAGATGTTTTTGCTAAAAGCAACTTGCCTGTTTTGATTGTGTCTGTAACATTAGGTGCATGATTTGTGATTTGGATTGATAAAGTCTTAAATAAAAAATACATTATAAAAGAAATGTTAAAAGAAATTAGGAATTCAGCAACTGCCTGCTGAGACAAAAGAACAATGATAACTGAAGCTAACAACTTTAATATTACATAATTTATGCTAATGGTATGCAAACATTTCTTGCTCTTTATTAAAAAAAAATCTTATATTAGAAAAAGGTACGTGGGTTTTGGATTAAGAATAAACTTTAAAAGTCCAAAATTGCTTGATAAAAGACAAAAGTTGAATACACCTACATTATAACCCAACATTTTTTAAAAATATACAATATGAAAAAGGATTTTTGTGCAATTATTACCTGTGAAGATTACATCTTGTCAATTTTTTTTGAAATAATAAAATCCCTCTGTTTTTTCTGTTTCAGGGTGACCCACAAATCGAAAAGTGTATACAAAATGCCAATCTTATGTTACAAAGGGAAGGGGGTTAAACAGTCTTGTGTAGTTAGGCAATGAACATACAGCTAAAGGTAAAGAGTATTACACACCAGAAATTGTTTTTCAGTGTCCAAATGTGTGATTTTTAGATCTTCCATCAAAAAAAATAAACTTGTGCACATGTGATATTGATTTTACATGTGCACTTAAAACCTTAAAACAGCTGTGTGAGTGTGATCACACAAGCTACACAAGCTAGAACGACAAGACTAGAATATCAAAGAATTTAATTCAGTTGACACTAAAATACTTCATACTGTGACATTGATTTTTATGGAACATAGAAACACACGCTTCACAGGAGCGCGTGTCCAGGTGCTGGTAATTTTAGAGATAAATAAAATAATAAATATTACATCTTTTTGTATTAGAACTTTAGAAATCAACAATTTGTTAAAAACAATATTAATGTTTAAAAACCGTTTTAAACTGTATAAAGTTGAATTTTATCTTTTAATAGAAACAAAGTACAAAATTACCAACTCTAACTGTTCCATTCTAATACTCTTATACTGTGATAAAATCTTTGATCCAAAATTTTCCCCACTTGAGAAACTTATATTGTCAAGATTTGAAATGAGTGCTCAAAAACAATTCTGTAAAAGCTTTTTCAGTTTGACTGATCATTTTGGTTTCAATGTACACTAAAACAGACGCCACACTGACCTCTAATTTATCAATCTGAATTTGGACATCATCTTCAGTCTCAACCTCGACTTCAATGTCACACAAAACAAGCATCTCTTTCACCCATGCTATTGTTTCTAAAACATGTGATAAATACTTGAAGCATTCATCAATAGATGTTAAATTCTTCAACAATACATCAATGTTTTCGTTTGCATTATGGAATCGTAATTTAGTGCTTTCTAAGTCAGCTTTAAGTTCTGAAATGTTCCAATTTTGAGTCAATTCTTTATAACATTGTTCCAGATGTGGTATGGTGTCACTGTGTTGAGCCTTTTCAACCATTATCTCCTGTAACATGTAGAAGTAATAATAACATAACAAAACAAGTAGATTAAATGTAAATCATTAATGAATAATAAATTCAAAAAAATCTTAACCATTACCTTAAAACAATCATGTGCTTCATGGAACAAGTCATAACTTTCTGCACGGTTCATGGAAGTCAAAATATCTTCAGCCATATCCAACCACTCAACTATAGGCTCCAGTCCCTCATAAGTTTCATTCTCCTTTGTCAGGTCTGGTTGAATTTGTTCCTCAAAATATGCTATTTCTGTTTCAAGATCTGGCCATTTCGCATTACAGAGATTGCTGATCTTATTTTCAAGTTCAGGAGATAAAGCTCCGAGAGACTCCAAAGCATTCCCAGCATCCTCCAGTTGATGACAAATTCGAACACCATATTTGAATAACATTGAGGTTTGAAGATTCTAAATCAACATTTTACCATAGCTCAATAATACATATGCAAAATGTTAAAATGAAAACGTGTACAATATAGAAAAGGATACTTACATAAAGTTTTTCCATTAAGTCATGTGGACTACAATTTTTTTTGTAAATACTTTCTGCAATACTCGCAACATCTCTGTGGATGTACTCTATGTTGTGTTCGAGTTGTGAAGCCAATGTTTCTATAACACTTTTAGTACGTGTGATGAGCTCATCTTTTTTCACATTAATTTGATTGATCTCTCTGTTAACAACTATCTCTAGTTTGTCATAATACAGGGAAGGATGGAAAGATGCTAGAACTTTTCCAGACAATTCAAATACAGATTCTAATAAATTGGAGAAATTGTTGTTGGTGGTGGAATTCCATGATGGCTAAAAAATTAAAAGAACTAAAATTATGTTTCAAGAAAAACCAGAACAAAAACAATAAGATCTACACAAAACCTTTTGACGATCAGACTGATTCGAAAAACACAAGGTGGCCACATAATTTTATCTTTTTTGAAATAGGGTTTAGAGCATGCTGAAATTTGATCTTGACTGAAAGTTTAGGATTCTGTATTAAAGTGTAACAGACTACAATAGGTCATAAGGCATACATCTGTAATAGATAACACTGAAAATTATACTGTAAATTTTATAGTTGTGTACCTGGTTTGTATCCAAAAATGCTTCATTCAGTACATTTAAAGCGTTGTTAAACAAGTCTAAAGTTTCTTTATTTTCTTTAATATACACTAAACAATTGTTGACATCTTGCTCTAAATCATCAAATAATTGTCTTAAGTTTTTAACTGTGCTGTACATTATTTCTTTGTTAAAAAACAAGATATCATTGCTGACGATTTTGTTAACAATATCCTCAATATCTCTTATCTTTGAATCATGTTTTTGCAAGGTGCTGTGAAGATCTTCCAGTTTTTCGGCAGATAGCATAAATTCTACGGTAGAGTCAAAGTCTGACAAATATTCTTTCATTAAATCTTTGTTTCTCAAAACCCAAACTTTTTCTGGTTCTACAATCTGGTCCATCTTTTTCCAATCAGTCAACAGTTTTTTGCAATCTTTCACTACAGGTTGGTAGATGCAAATTTGTTCGTTTATATCACTAACAAGCATAGACAACTTCTCTGCATAACCTTGCATGTTGTTAGTGTTTGAAGAGTGTAAGGCACCTTCCAAAAGCTGAATATGATGTTGAACGTCGAGCAGATATCTGTATGTTTCCTAAGTTGGAAGAACATTAATTAAATACAAAATTAAAAGAATCTGTACTAGTCGTTGGTATACTTTTGTGTTGCATGCTATAATAATTTTGGGCATACATTAATTCCAAATTTGCAGCCTCAAATAGTAGTGTAGAAATAAATACTCGTTATTTAGGTATTACAAAAATTAACTTGACATAACTTTATAGCTATAATATTTAAAGGTATATAGGCCCGTGGAAAAATACACTTAGGCAAAAAAACAATAAAAAATAGGTTGTTTTAGATTTTTTGCCGACGTCTGAAGCACATATACAAAAAAAAAATGGTAAAAATTGGTTAATTCGATGCCTGTAATAAGTAGAGGTTGGAACACTGATCAAAATAATGTGTAAAATCGTTTTCTTTTGGCAAATGCCTAAAAAGATATAATGGTTTTAAAATTTTGCTGACGCCAGCAAAGACCTGCGAAAAGACAAAATTTAAATACCCCTTGCCTTCATCTAATAGATCTTGGAACACTGGTCAAGAAAATGTATAGGTTGATGTACCTCTGACAAATGGTTGCAGAGATATTGGGGTTTAATAAAGGTTTTTTTGATGATATTATCAATCCGTTCATTCCGAAACATATTCGAGGACCCAGCTTGGAGAAACTTGTCCAAATTGGTCCCAGATGGTCCCTAGTTACCCACACAGTAAAAAAAACCCTGACGTCACCACCTTGTTTCAAGTTATTTGGCCTCAAACTTTTGAGTGCATTGTAATCCCTTTTTTAATTTAAAGTAAGATATTGACAGTAAAGTAGTGATATTGATGTTGTAACGTCAGAAAATTTAACATTTGAGACATGCATTTTTCCACGACTTCAAAGAAAATGAACACATCCACTATGACTGTCACTTACACTTCATATTATTATATAAGATAAGTGAAATAAAAAGCTAAAAATGATTTCTTTTCTAGCACAGTTACTTAAGAAATGTTTAACCAGTGGTGTAAGCAATAAAAATAAAAAGTTTTAATTGACTAATAAGTCCCCAGTGCTCAAATATGTGCACATCTTAAATGCTTTTAAGATTTATGAAGCATGCAGGGTGATTTACAGTACCACAGTACTACTATTTACCTCAATCTTTAGGGATCCAGCCTCCATTTCATCATAATTTAAAGCATTTCTTTTCATAGAGTAAATACGCTTTGCTTCATCAACACATATATATCCAGAATTAATAATTCTGTCCAAGTGACTATCAAATAGCATATCATTCTCTTCCTCCTCCAGCTCCTTCACATAATTAGATAGAAACTCAAAGCGTGTTCTTAATGAAGCAAGAATCCATTTGTTTTCAACTACCTTAGGCTTACACAGAATTTTGCATAGTTTATTGATAAGTCTTTCCAACTCTTCCAAATAACTTTCGTTTTTAGTAAGATCATCAAGAAAACTCTAAAAATGAAAGATAAGTTGAAAGTGTGTTGTAAACTTAATAGTTGGATTGTGTAAATATCAAGTCTATAACTGTCTGTCTGGAATTGGTTACACAAAGGATATGATGCTTATGCACATTTTAGTTGATCTTTCTTGAATATTTTTAAACTGTAGCGGTTAAAATGCAACCTAAAGTTTAAAAAACTTTAAAAAGAAGGCTATATAAATTTAATATATGCAATGGTAGTAACATTTATGTAAATAACTATAAATTAATTTTGTGATTCTAACAAATTTTATAACTGTGCTTTAGAAATTGGTTGATTAATATATTACAAATAAATTTTAATTTTTTTATTGCGTAATCTAAATTATAACTAGATTTGTGTAATAAATCTGTTGTTAGATAATGAAGTAACTAATGTTGACAAGTAAATATTCGTTTGAATGGTGGAGATAAGTGAAACATTTTAACTCTTTGTTTTCATTATAATACATTCACTTTGCACCAAAATTAAATTTTTGGTCATAAAAAAGTTTTAGCTTGTTTAATTTGTTAACTCGTTCACAACTTCACTTTTAATTCAACATAAAATCCAGTAGAATAGTAGAAAATATCAATAAAATTCGTAATTCCACATTTTTAAAGATCACTCTGTTATTCTGCATTTTGCACATGTTTTAAGGTCCTATTTGCACACTTCAATTTTGGATCTAAACATGAATTTCGAATCATTGATAAAATAGAAATTTGAATTATCTATAAAGTGATAATCGACCAGCCATATAAGAAAAATAAAAAAATCCTTATCTTGAAAATTTTTTAGCAAGTAACGCTTGGTTAATTAACTTACCTGGGAGCAAGTTTCTTTGCCAAGTTTGAATTCAGCAATATTCAACCAACCTGTTACATTATCAGTGATGGATTTAAATTGTGTCAACAATATCACTGAATCTTTCAAATCATTTAAATGGTTGTTTAGCTTCTCCATACATGCAACTGCAGCTGGCTTGAGTTCTTGTAAAACATTTTCATATTCACACATGTCGCTTACTGTCTTAATTTTTTTTAGCGATGTTAATGCTCTTTCTAATCTTAAGAAGCGTGCATCAAACCGTTCTAGAAACTTCTTTTTAATAAACCATTTCTAAATAAAAAAACACACATTTAGTAAACGGAAAGACTATTGTTTAATTAAAGATTAATATTCACTCAAACTAATAAATCTTGACATACCTCCAATTTCTGTATAGAAAACTCAATTTCATTCTCTGACGAAAATTTGAACTGACAATTTTCAATTTTGCGATTTGCTGTCTGCAAGAGATGATCAACTCTCTCATTGTAATGCAAGAATAGCAACTTTGAAAAGGCTGAGCTCAGCTCTGTTTCCAGGTTTTCCAGTGCAGAAGTAACATATTGAAGCTTTTCTTTGATATTTTCTGAGGAAGAGTTTTTTGCATGTGCTTTTGTTGCATCTAACATTGACGGCAATGTTCCCAGAAATGACTAAACAGAAATATATAATCACTGAGTAGAGTAACAAAATCCAGATTCTATGATCAAGCTACACACATTTCTACATCGTCTTTTCAAGTAAGGCTGGTACCAAACCATGGAGACATTCTTACTTAAGAAAAACACCATTAAGTTTGGCTTGTGAAAACTATTTGTACTGCAGATTCTTGAAAACATCAGTCATTTAATATGACCACAGGACCGGCTTGCTGGAGGCTGAGACTTAGATTCGATGTCGAGAATGCTCCACAGTTTTATCATTCAAGTTATTGCAAATGTACATATTGTTTGTACTTTCGTAACGTAAAAAACACTATCCTGTTTAAACAAGTATGAAAATCTACAATTATTAATTAGGATTTTTTTTATCACACTACCAAATGAATTAGCTCAATATTACCTTGATTGACATCATTTGGTTTTTAAAGTTGTTTTTGTAACAGATTGATAACAAGAACATTTCACATTCAACAATCCACTTAAGCAGACTCTTCAGATCAGAATCAACCGAGCATTTGAGTCCTGCATCTTGCAAAATCTCACTTAAATACAATATCTTTTGCTTTGCATTTTTCCACTGTGACGTTAATATTGCATGTTTGGAAGCCCCATGTAAAGACTCAATCAACTGTCCCTGGTCTGTCATGATGTCTTGTAGTAAAACATAATCCTATGAGAAATTAAAAGAGTTTCTGAGGTTAACTATTATGGTACACTATATTTCATGCATTTAACTAGACATTTCATTAGATAAACAAAAGCTGGAAAAAGATTTATTTAATTCTTTCTTAAAATATACAGGGATCGAAATAAGAAAAAAGAAATTCTCAAACAATAAAAATTATTATTACTATTACTAAGAAGAATTCACTGGACATTTTCAATGGAATCATAAAAAACGTTTGTGCCCAGAATAGTAAAAAAATTCAAAAAAAAACACGCAAGAAAAGAGTTTAAATTGTCAATTGTCACCAAACATTACAAAGGCTATTAAAAATGACAAAAAAACAACATTCACTGCAAGAATTATTTTACCCATCAATGATGGGTAAAATAATTCTTAAATATTTGGAGTTCTAACATAATTTTTCAGTTCTCAAAGGTAACGTATCCTACTTTGATTCATCATCAGCATCAAAAAATGTCTGCCTGACAATTAATTTCTATCCCTGGTATATACAGATACAAATTTTCTAAACAAGTAATTTAGGGAAAAAAAATTGCAGACTTAGAAGATTTTTTATCTTCCTGGTAGAAAATAAATAAGTTGGAATTAGTTGCAAAATAAGCAAATTTTAATGTGATCATCATTTGATCCAAGACATTATTATGCGGCAAAAACAAAAATATTATGCTTATCATAATAGTAAATGTTTGGGAAGGAAAAATTACTTAAATTAATAACAGAGAATTCCATAAAATGGGGTTACTAATAATAGGGTGCTACTTTTGGCTGAATGGTATGTTGTTTACTGTCAAACTTCCTGTAAAATGATCACTTTCAGCAACAATTGTATTTTTGTCAAAAACAGCCACAACACAGTCAGTGATCATAAATTTTAAAACAAATAAGGCAACAAAGCCATTTTAAAACAGCTAGATCAGCCATCAACATACACATTCCAAGTACGTTTCATGATGGAGTGTCGGTATGTTTTTATATATAAAGAAGAACACATCAAGTACTGTTGTTTAAGTTTTCTAGTTTTAATTTTGCTCAAGAGTTGTTTCCTGCAGGTCACGTAATTATATTTCATAACATATAAAGCTTGCATGTGTGATGGTTTGTTACTTAACATTACAAGCAAAGGATAAACTAAATTTCTTCCAATATTTATTGTATATGCACTGCTGACGTCAGTAAAACATTTAAAAAAACTTTTTTCCATTGTCATTCTGCCCTAACTGTATTTTTCCATGGGCCTTATCAACTAATTAAAAATATTTAGAACACTATTTTGAGAAGAAAGTGTTTGATAAAAAAAGGTAAAAAATTAATGAAATACCTGACCATATTTTTTAAATATACCAGAATTTACAAAGACAAAACAGAGTGTTGAAATGCCACTTTACTAACCAAAATTATGGCCTGTCTATCTACATCGGAATGACCATTCATGTAACTGCAAATGTTTTCAATATGTTTATTGAGAATACTTCCAGTTGGTGATAACCAAATATGGATGCTTTCAGGAGTCCAAACCCATTTGTTACTTGACAACTGTGTGTTTTTTTCTTTCCAATAACCATCATCAAGTGAATCATCCGTTGAAGTACTGTCTGATGAAAGTAAATTTCTGGAAAATAAAAAAAGAAAGATAAATAACATTATTTTAGCATCCAATTCTGATATTTTTAAAATTTTTGATACTTTGTTCTATAAATGCTATGTTTACACATACATGACAATATAAAGTATCTGGAAGCAGTTAGTGATCCATTCAAGTAGGTGTTTAAACCTGTTTACAATTTTTTGAAAAATAGTGATTTTTTTGACCATGTTTTGAAATGACAAAACAGTAATTGCTCCACAGCTCAGAGGATGCGAAAATTCTGCTTTGACAGATGCAAGCATGGGTGAGGAAGGTGAAAATGTGCTAGTTGCAGTTTCTGCAATGTCTCCTTTATGTAACCTTTAACATAATGGCCTGCAAAGGTTTAGAAAATCGAAAGAGGCCATGCTAAGGTCAGCGAGAATTATCAGAATTGGCAGTTTCAAATCTAACTAAATAACCCAAGATTCTGAGTCCTAAATGTTTATCTTAATAATTATTTTACTTTTGTTACTATAGTACCCTAGTAAAATACTGTGGAGGTGTCATCATAGTGAACTGCTTTGTATAGCGGAAAAGCTATCTAACAATCCACAGGAAACAATCTCACAATATAGACTTCGGACTTGTCAAACTTCACTTGTCAATGTTCACAATGGACTCACAATGGACTTCATTGTGGAATTGACAATTGAAGTTTGACAAGTTCAAGTGCATGGGTCTAATATAAAAAAGTTTGTAAATCATTGCTGCTGGCGTGATTATTCCAACAATTTTTTAGCTTAAAAAAACATTAGGTTGTTGTCACTATAAGTCTGATGGCTGATTATTAGTGCATTTGTATAATTCTTATAAAATAACAAGTGTTACTGGATTTTTGCCATTCACACTAAAATAGAAAGATTGCTGCTCCTTGAATAAAAACACTTAATAAAACTTACAAATGGTTGTTCTGTTGCAATGATGGTAAAAGTAAGGATATGTAGGTCATAATAGACTTTTCATCAGGTGTTGATGCCAAAAAGTCTAAAAAATTAAACAATTTCACACTGTTTTTATTTTCAGTCCTTAGTAACTAAAGAAAATTTTTGAAGTCATCTTTTTTCTTACAATTTTGTTGAAATCTCACTAAGATATAACAAAATCAAGTTAAAGGCATGTTCTTATCCAAAAAAAACACACTGCAAACTTTGCCTGGTCAAATGTAAAACATGCTGTTTTTATCTTATTTAAGTTTTTTCCGCTTAACATTGTGTTAAGTAGTTCCCCTAGTAATTGTTTTGTTAATACAACATTGGTTTAAAAAAAATATTTCAATTTTTTCCTTTCCAAATTTGCAAACCTGCAAAACAAGTTGGTATTGGAAAGAATGTTTTATCCAAAATGTTTTAAAAAAAATCGCATCCTATGCCAACTAAATCAGTCAATTTTTCTGGTATCAATTTTTCAATTTTACACCATGGTTTAAAGAGAGTAACAATTTTATATTCAATATATATATATTTGATTGTTAGATATTTAATTGACCTTGCTCTAGACAAAGTACAATGTTAGGGCATATATGTATATGCTTAATTCTGTAACAAAATGTAAGTTCATTGATTGATAAATTTGTGGGTGCAAATTGCAGTCTGAATATGTCAACTTAGCTTTTTTCCACAAAAAATGGCACTGTTCATCGATCATGGCATTTCTTTCATAAATGCAATTCTTTTATCTAAAAATTCTGTGCTACAATACTGAACAGTATTGTATCATTCAGCTAATGTCTGACATACCTTAGTTCAACTTTGCTTAGCCTGTAAAACAGTGCTTACAACAGCACAAGCCACTGAAGTTCAGGAAACACAAAATTAGTGCAAAATAATAAAAACAGAAGTCTTTACCATCTACTGATACAAAATTGGGCACACCGAGGACACCTTCTGCTATAGTCAAAACATTTGATATTTTTACTGCAGGTTCTTCGTCAGATGCTGCATCATAATGACTTAACAGTTCTGGTCTAAATGTAAAATATAAACACAATTGCACATGCAGAGCATTTATTTATATTGTAATAACTATAAACATTATGCATACCTATAATGAGAAACAAGAAAACTTAATAGTTTTCCATTTTGCCAACTTCTGCCGAAATCTTTAAAATCATCATGGCTGATTCTAAAAAAAATAATACCCTTTCGTAACTGTCATGACTTAAAGCTTGTTTTTCTCAAAGTTGTTTACGACTCACAATGTGTTGCTCCTAAAGATTTCCTCACAATTTTGCATCAATTTTTGCTTTAAATCTTTCTTCTTTTTAATTCCCTTTTTTTGTGTTACGTTTTGCTGAATAGGTTCATTCTGAATTTCTTCTCTTACAGCTCCATCTACCTCCTGATAAAAAAGGAAGGGAAAAGGAAACTTTTAACTTGTTTATTAATTTTTCCTAATGCACAGACAACTTGTTTAATTTACCATATAAAACGAACATTAACAAAAGTACTATAAAAAAACTTCTTTGCATTTCACTACAGAAGGTGCTGCTAAATATTAGTTGAAAAAAATGATATATATAATTTCCTGACAAAATTAATATTTTCTGTCAGCAATAGCCAACATGAGTTACCATAAAATACAATTTCAACATCAAACAAAACATAGAACAAATTATATTTACCTGAAAATGGTTTATTAAAGCCCAAAGAAGAGCCAGAGTAATAGTTGGATTGCCATCTACAATTGCATCTGCATGTATGTTGACAAGTTTGACCTATACAAGAAATTTTTAAAACAAATATAAAGATATAACATGAACAGTTGAACTTATTTGTTTAATATACATACAATCTCAGAAGTAAACAACACAAGGACTTACTTTTCGCAAGCGAAGGTATTTAACAACGGTGTTAATGTTATTCAACTGGTGAATTCGCTTCTTACCCTTCTCCAATAACTAAAACAAAAATAAATTAAATAAATTAAAATTATTTTCATAGTGATCTACCAGGTAAAAATACATGTATCCGTTTCCATGAAAAGCGTGTATCGAAAAAAAGAAAACTGACACTGTTAATAAATGATATAGTTTTTTTGATTACGACTTTCTTTTAAAAGTTGCTGAATGGCATAAAAGGGAAAAGATCAAAACCTAGCCTTTTTTCTGGCAATGAGAATAACATTTTGAATAAATGTAAGCCTATCTAAAGATACAATGGTAGCATTGTAAAATTTTCATTTGATAAAACTTGCAAAGCAACTATTAAATCCTTTTAAAGCTTTAATTTCCTGAATTTTTCAGTAGCTGTTCTATTGTTGCACACAATATTTTCAACATTCTGAAAATAAGTGACAAAGTAACAGTAGTTGTCTCTCATATTGATAAGCTAAATCAAGGACTTAATTTTGCCAGAAAATGTTTAGTAATTTCTAACCCAAAACATTCAGAGTAACAATTTTTCCTTAATGTGTTGTAATTTGAATACCAATGATTTTATATTAGTAAAAACTTTTTTAATTATTTGAAGGAAACGTTTTTTTTTGGTATCTATATAATAATACGCTTGTGTGAGTGACGATGTGAGTCCACAACACGCAAAGTACGGGTCACTTTCTTACAACGTGGCGTTACGCTAAAATTTACTAAGTTAAAAAAAACGCAAATCAGGGGGTTACTATTTTTAAACATTTAATTCTCTTTTCTTATTAATTTTAAAAATAAAACTCTTTTTTTATTTTATAAAAACTAATTTTTATTTTATTCCTAAATGTTTTTATATGGTTTTTTGTTTTAAAAGCCCAGTTGGTGGTTATAGATAATTAAATAACTTAATTTTATATATTTTTGGGTCACAAGGATAGTATTCGTCAAGAAAGTTAAGAGCTTTTTTTTGTAAGAATATAATCTAAAGAATGGGTCAGAATATTGATTGTTTGTTCTGATATAAAAATTTGTATCATGCACAATATTAATTAGAAGTTTACTTTTTTATTGCGTATATATCTCACAAACTGAAACTTTTTCTCTCCAAAGCAATAGGCAACACCAGGGAAGTTAAGAATATGAAGGCTGATAAGAAAAAAAACACTATTCTTATAAAATACAGTGGGGAATATCGTAAAGAAGAATTTATACAAAATGTTAAAAGTAATTTTTTCCGTTGTTACTGTTTTTAACACCACAAAGTGGTTGATGTTGTTACAATAAACCCTAATGTAAACAAAGTTAAATCAATGTTTACATCTGTTACGTTACCGTTTGAAATATATTTGATTCTTAAATTCGAAAACACTGCATTGTTATCATGCACGGCACGTTTGCGTAATGCTGTATGCAATAGACTAAATAGCTAATTTGGTATGATGCATTAGAAACTGCACGTTGTGGAAATTTTGCAATAACCTTTTTTGTGTGACTTATCGATTTTTTGTGTCGTATACTATTTTCCCTGGTGTACTTCTGGCATGGTAGAGCAAGAGCAAGTATATAGTTTTAGCAGATTTAGCTTTTTACATAACCATTATTAGACACTTTTGATTGTGTTGGACCTTCTGCATTTTTATTTTAATTTATTTTCATTTTGTTGTTGGACCTGCTTATACTATTTTTACATGTTTTGTTTCAGCGGGTATAAGTATAATAATGGGCTTTTCTTCTCTTTTTTTTTTTTTTTATTGCTGCACATGCTTATTTTTTGGACGTTTTGTTTCAGCGGTTATAGATATAGAATATTGCAAATTGTGACTTTTAAGAATTCAAATTACTGTGTTCTATGTTTTTTTTTGCACCCATCATATGGTCTCGATGAGAGATTTAGTGGATTCAGTGGATTCTTCTACGGTACTTCGGCTAGTAGATATATATTTCCTCGACCACTAATGAGTCACCATGGCAACAGGTGCAACACCATGCCAAAATATTTTTGATATTATGTTGTTATTTATTGGCGGTTTTAAGCAATGTGTAATTTACTAGTGACATAATTACTAAGTAATTTTTCTTATTTTGAGAAAAAAGGCAAAAAATTTCTTTGATTACCTGGACTAGACTTTCTGAGAAGCACTTTTCAACTTTGGCTTAATTTGGCTACATTTTTGCTATTTACTTTTAGTTTTGACAATGTTATGTCATGATTTATTTTTAAAAATGGACATAGGCTTTTTTATATAAAAATAAGGACTTTTTATTCTATTGAGCTTGTAGTTTTAAAGGCCTAAGGATCCATGACACTTGCTTGAATATTGGACTTGGTCTTTTTAAAATAATATTCATTTAATCAATTTTAAGGTTGAGGGTGATTGTTTAATTTTTTTTGCCTCAACAACTGGGGGAGGGGATAAGTGGCACAAGGTGGATTTAGAAAGATGCTATATATAATCACATTTTAATGTGGTAAAAAAACATAAATTTTTTATACAATCTCATCTTTAGAAAAATAATGTGTTATTATCTAGCATTTTAATAGTTATGGAATTGATTGAGCACATCCTATCTAGGAAAATTTTGGCATCCATGACTCTGCAGACTATGTCAAATAGTCCTGTTCAAGCCTATTTCTTAAGTACATCACCTCATGTTCACATGATGTTGCACACAACAAGATTCTAGTTACTACATCATAAAATCCCTTGGATGACCTGGGTAGTGGCTAATGGTAACACAAACAAAACTAGATAGAAAAAAATAATTTGCAATATAATTTGTTTAGATTTCTTTGGTGGATAGTAATTTATTTTTTTCCTTATACAATTACAAGCTAATTCAGATACTTTTGTCTTGAATAACTTGTTTAAATTCCCAGGCTTTATGAATCTCAATTCAATTTTACAAAGATTAAAATAATTAACATGGCAAGTTAAAATATCTCTCAAAATGATTATAGACTTGCTACAAATATTTAATTTTTATTTTCTCTGTGATGGTTCAATGTTATGTGGGACTGTCACTTTATTACTGATTAATAATTATATAACCTGTTTTTGACCAGTGAGAACTTCAATAAGCTTCACAAGTTTAATGCCATCACGTAAATCTTCAAACAGTTTCCCCACGTGTAGTGGTGGGTCAAGCTAAATAAAAAACATCCTTGAAGTCTAGACAATTGCACAAAAATGTAAATTGATACAAACCATTTTGTTATGACAACAAATGCATACAGATTATCAGCAAACTAATACTTTCTATTACAAAAAATTCAAGATGTCTGCTATCTTTACCCTCTTACAAGTTATTTGGCCTTAAAGTGCATTACAATACCTTTACCAATTAAAGGTTATTGACAATAAACTAAAGTGATAATGACAAACTTTTGTAAATAAAAAACAGCTTTTAGGTGATGTTTTATAGGCTTTGTTAAACAAAATTGTAAATAATTTGATCCACTTTGCAAAAGTCAAAAACAGACACAAGTAGTGTATTTATTATATACACTAGCAATTAATGCGTGAAAAATATCACTTAGGCAAACAAAAAATAGAAAAGATAATTGATTTTAAATATTTTGATGACATCAAAATTATTTTTGGATAATGCAGATCTATTGATGTTATGTTATCAGGTTGCAATCCAGCATTCTAAACCATTTTATGCAAGTTGTAAAGGAAATTACAATAATATCTAAGACCACCTTGCTGAAATTCCATTTGGGATTTAGCAGCCCTTGCTTTAAATTTGTGGGTTACACCCTGGTTATTGACTTCATAACATTTAATTTGTAATTAGCATTTTTTTCAGCAACTTTAAACAAAAATGAGTACATTCACTGTCTGTCACAGACCTGACAAACCAACTGTGGTGGGGTATAAAAAAAATACTATATAATACCTTAGAAAGATGAAAGTTAATCCAACCAGTAAATACTTTTTGTTGTGTTTTTTTCTGGTTATCTGATAGAAAAACAACATTATTAGCCATTAACATTAGCCATTAACTTTAATTTTAACTGATTTATAACGCAACATTATAAATTTATGGGCCTGAGGATACATTGACAGAAATATCAGAACCTTAACCATAAATCTTCTAATAAATGCCTGGGGAGTTAAAAGGAGCGTGTTTGAGAAAGGGATGTGTTAAAAAAAGAGAAGTACCTATATAAAATTAAAAATTTTTATTTTGAAGTTTTGTTCATCTCAAATAACGACTTTTACAAAATCGTCATAAATTATTTTTGCATTTCGCAAATATCAACTTTTGCAGGAATCAATTTAAGAACGCCAATAATCAAAAGGCTTTTATCACGAATGTCAAATTTCAAAAATTAATTGAAAATTTTTTGTGTGTTTATACACTTCCAAATTACATCAAATTTGCAAGTTTCTGCTCACAGAAATTTCTGCACTTAAAGTATATAATCAAACATTTATTAATTTAGCAATAAAATACTCATAATGGTTAATTTTAGTAAATTTTAGTAAATTTGTATTATTCCAAGACAATATTGAAGTTGCTTAGTAAAGAATTGACAGTATTTTTGAATATCTTTTTTTCAATGAATATCTTAAAAATTCTTTCTATTTTTGTGACTGGATTAAACAGAGAATGTTTCTGTGAAGATAAATTACAATAGTTTGTAAGTCTGATACATAATTCTGTTAAGGGATTACAGTTTAAGGATTTTTAAGTCTCTATAATAATAGCCATATAGTCAATATGGTATTTTAGTGAAATAATCGGTGACCCGTGGAAAAATCCACAGGTTCGTCCGTCCTTTTTATATCGCATTGCGTGCGTCTTGCTACTTGCGGTACCATTTTGTGTGACAGACAGGTGCATACGGGTATTATAATATAGATTTTTTACCCCGAATAGCCTATTTATTAGTACTGCTTTCAATGAAGGTTCTGTGAAAGGGATCCTAGCGTATACAAAGCTCTTGAGCTACAAAAGCCTTGGCTGAATCACTACATTGTGCTCAGGGTGTATTCATTAGCAATTCAAGGGATATGTATGATGATGTCTGATGACCAGAATACACAGAAGGGTGAACCTGTGTTTTTTCCACGGGTTGTATAACACTTGCTATAATTGCGTAACACCAAATTTTCAACTTCAATTAAAGCAACTGTTTGTAAGTTTTTGCTTGATTGGTAATTTTAATAAAAAATCCTTACCTGAGAGTTTCTTTATTATTCCCTTTACTTTTGTATCAGCTTCTTCCTTTTGTAAATTTTGATTTCTGCTGACATTAGAGTAACCGCTATGAAATATTTTTTCTGAAGATCTGGTTACCTGTCTTGACTTTTCAGCTTGGGTTACCCTTTTCATATCATTAGATGATACTTTCAGTTCAGATTTTGATTTCCGTCTGTCTAAGTTTGAAGATTTTTTTCTTATAGCAGAAACAGTTAAAAGAGTATCTGTAGAGCCCGTTTTCCTGATCGATCCTTTTGGAGTTTGGGTGGAAATTTTTCTGTTAGATGGCTGCATTGCAGATTTCGATTTCTTTGTGGTAGAGGAAGACTTGGGTTTCACTTTTGTTGCAGATTTTAAGCATTCAGTTGATATAGCTTTTCGTACAGAAGGAGGTTTGTTTGGAACATTAAGAATATTCTCCACAGATGCTGATTTACTTTTAGACACACTTCGATAATCATTTTTATTGTCATTTATTTCTCTATCTTTGTCTGTACATCCAGACGTAGCATTTGTATCGTGTTTGACAGGGTTTTGCTCTTCATCATAAACTTCTGATCTCCTTCTCAGATTTTTACCCCTGGCAGTTTCTGTGACATCTTCTTTTCCAACTAATTTTCCTTTCTTTGAATGTCCACTTACTGATACTCTTACATGTTTTTCCATATTCGACATGTGAAAGAAATTCAGCTGAAACTACTTTCTTTTTAGAGGTAGCTATAAAACATAATTCAGAAAATTGAATAAAAACCAAAGTTATGTTTTAATTCACTAGAGTTAATTGTGTTGCAGGTGCATCCACTCTTATGAAAACGTGTTTTGCTAGTAGCAAGCTAGGTAACAAATTTTGAACTATAGCTAAATTCCAAATAAATTGTTAAATACGTAGCTAGCTAGCTATAGCTATCAGAAAAAAGATAGCTATAGCTAGCTAGATATATAGCTAACTATAGCCTATTTTAAAAAACAGATATACTTTTTAACTAGCTAGCTTCCCTCGTTCTATTTTTCACAAATGTTTACCTCAAAATGTCATTTTTACAGCCGCTTTTAAAAAGTATTGCTCTTATTCTGTATACAAAACGATAGCGTCTCAATACCTTGGCAACGAAAGTATGTTTTACGTGTGCATGATAAAATAGCTTTTCATAAGCTTCTTTGCCTGTGTTTTATATTTTAACATACATTATGTACCACAGGATATTTCTAAAACGAATAATTTCTAAAAGAGTTGTAAATTTTAAGTTAAACTCATTAGCAATGCTGACTTTTCTATTAATAAACAGCTGTCTCATTTCTCGTGTTGTTTATTATTCCATGCGCATCTGTTTTTAATATCAACTTTGCCGCCATTTACAATGGGTCTAAGGCGCTCCTCCCCGCCCGATTGGAAAATGAACCCACGCTGTACCCCTTTCCCGCCCACCTAACGAAATGACGACCAGATCGCGCTTTAACTTTTTTTATATATATTTTGGCTATGGCATAAACCGGCCAGTAAAAACTTTTACAATGAAACATTTAATTTAACTGGAGACGTTATGCGTGGAAAGATAACAATACATCGAAAAGGTTTATGAACAAGAAACAAACAAAAATACATAATATCGAATATGAATGCAATATCGCGCTTTACTTAGGGGGGAGCAGCCTCGTTCCCACGACCTCTTTTCGCTTTTTTGATGTCGGGGACGGCGCGAAGAAGAAGGCCCTGGTCCCCACCGGTCGGACTTGCAATATGATTGGTAGCCTCACTTTTACTAATTATGCTTAAAATTTGTAAACATTCCGCGAGTGAGACAAGTCGCCTGTATCATCAAGTCATGGGTGGTGCGCACATTTTGGAAAAGAAACTTGGATGGAAAATAAAATAAAAAGAAGAAGCGTTTTTTCATTCTAAAAATATAAAATAAAATGTTATAATTGGGTTTTCTAGAGAAAGAAATAGAGATATTTATGTAGCTAGCTATTTACTGGAAAAATAATGGTTTGTTGTTGATGTAGTTTTGTAACCATACCTATTATACATCATATATATACACTATATGTAGTAAGCTCAGCACTAGCTAGCAGTAAAAATAGTTTGCCAATGTAGGTCTTGTGATTAGCTAGATGATAGTAGATCTATAAAATAATTAAGAGTAATTTTACGGGATATAGTAGATTTTGTGTACTCTGCAAGGTGTAAGTGAATCCTTTTTAAATTGGTAATCCCAAAAATTTAATACAGAATGAGCAAAGAAAATAACAAGGTAAAGTATATAAATAAATACTTCTTAAAAATGCAGAAAAAAATTTTCTTACATTTTTGGTCCAAACTACACCAAAGAAGTTATATGTACGAAAAGAATACGATGAATATCATTGCAGAAATAATAAAAGATTTAATACTGCTTGATCTATTTAACTGCATTAACCATAGAAAAAACACTATTAATTATTACATATTAACTATGCATTAACGGATGAAAACATCACAGTTTCCCTAATGTTAAAAGATCGCCCTTGATTTATTTAAATATAGCTGATTTTCATTTATGGATAAAAAAGCACAAGCAACTCATTTCCTTTGTTTAATATAAATATACCATCAGCTGACAAAATTTTATTGTGAATGAAATTGCAGATTTCACCAACTTTGTCATCAATGGCATATATATATTATGTTTTTTACTAACCCATTTTAGGTGCATATTTGTCTATTAAAGCATATAATTCGTTAGAACACCTTTCATTCCAAATACCAAACATAGAAAGGAAGTCTGATTCACAAGAAATGAATGCGAATTCTCTCAGGATTTCATTTACAATGTTAGTGTTAATTTTAATGTGGAAAGAAATCATCACGCTTTTATCAGAATTGATATCTTCAACCGTTTACGCCGTCCCCAATATCAAAAAAGTCCAAAGAGGTCCTGGGGACGAGATTGACGGGGGAGATATATATACAAAGTTTTTGAGGCTGTTTTCTCTTCAACATAAATTTTAGATAAAAAGAAATTGCTCGAATTATCACAATTGATACACGAGTCTTTCTTTTGTTGTAACGCAACCTCGTTCCCAGGGCATTTTGCCTTGTTGATAAGTTGATAGTTGGCCACTGCGTAATAACGGCTCAGGGGCCACAAGACCCTGGGGACGAGGTTGGTTATAACGCTCCTATTAAGAATTGGAAAATGGAAGTAATCTGTTATGTTATGAATTAACATTTTTTTCTATAGACTATGGAATTAAAAAGGCTCTGATCATGATGCGAAGTGAAATAATTCTTTTATGAAATATTTTGAAATGAAAAGTTACAATCATTCACATACTTTATCGGCAAAAATAAAACGACGGGAAAAATATTAGTCGGCAAAAATAAAACGACGGGAAAAATATTACTCTAGCCAAAATTTTTTGTTTAGTTGTTTTTTTTACCGATAAGGTATGTTTTAAGTAGGGTTACACTGGCAATAACATACTAAATTTTCGTGCCGCGAGACTAATTATTTCTTCAGAAAATGCGAAATATTCATAATGCTCATGGTCGAAGGCTTCACTCTGTTTACTTTCTTTTTTCAACACAGAAAATAAACGTACAACTTAAACCGTGAAAGGTGTATTGCAAAAGTAGTATTACTTTCTCTAACTTTTCGGAAAGATCAGCCATTTGAAGAATTCACCCCTTTTAATTTAGTGTCTTTTTTTACGGACTAAAATTTTGCTTGTTGGCAACCTACTTACTAGGTTGACTTAAGAAAACAAACAAAATTATGTTTGCCGATTTTTTTAAATTTTACGAGCTTAAAGTACTTGGGAGGAAAACTTGCCAAATAAATAGGCGTAAAAAGGACCTTCACAGGAAGTTAGATAAAAAAAATATGTACTCAAAAATGGTATATTTTACAATGTCTATTTCTAACACCTGTCCGCACGAACATTTTAAAAAAAACGGACAATTATAGACAAGAGGGGAAAAGGGGTAGAAATTGGCAAAATTGAGCGGACACATTCTCGACCCCAGAGCTCTTTGAGATAAACTTAAGGTTTTAATCTCAAAGAGCTCTGGGGCGGACATTCTTTATTCAGCCTGCCACAAAGTTAGAATAAAGAAACATCCTATCAACACTCTGTCTGCCTTAATTTTTAAAATACTTAATTGTTGTAAAGCAATTATTATCTATAAACAACTTAATAAGTTATCACGACTCTGCATGTGATATTGCTCAAAATTCTGAAAGAAATTTAACGTAGAATACGCATTTGTCAATATGTTGAAGACATCGCACGCCAGTTTACAAAACTTTTGTGTAGACATTTGTGACCCGTACAAGCTTTCAAAAAGGTTTATTGTAAACAAATGTAAAGAGGTGAGATATAACCGACAAACAAGTGTTATTGTTAAAATTTTTATATGATAATCAATTAACCTTATCAAAATCATCGCGAAATTTTAGATCATACTTCTCTGAATTTGGGAATAAACAGGATAGCTAGGTAGTGATCTTTTCCTTAGTTTGTGATAATCCATCAGATGCGAAAAATGTGATAAAGTTCATCATTGTTTTTTAAGTTACACACCATTTGAATACTACTCACACAAATGATGTTTCTAAAGGCGAAATTATAAAATTTGAACTTAATTTTAGTAAATCCAGAGAGGTCCAATTTGAAAGTTTTTCTTTCTTGATTGACAGCCCAAACCATTGTGACGCCTCCTTAGATACTAAGACTGTTCAGCCAACTTCCATATTTAAAATAACTCGGCCTGTTTTTGTCAAGTATAACTATAAACAAAAATAGCTGGGATCTTTTGCTTTTCTTGGAATAGGCAACAGAATCAGTTGGCAGCCGGTAGGTAGAAGTTGCAAGAGTTTTACTTTGGCAGGGGTGTAGACCAAGTGAACGATGTCCAAAAGTGTACTTTTCACAATGTTCGCTTTACGGCCTAAAAAGGTGCAAAGAATCAGGAAACAGGGGCGTTTTAACGTCCAAATAAACGCGGAAGAATGAAAAACCCTTTTCGTCAGTTTTGTATGAAGGACTTCCAAAAAAACTTTTCGGTCGCAAATTTGGATCTTAATGAATTAGCTCATTGGAAGTTAGGAAATTGCTTTCCGAAGGGAAGAGAGAATTACTCAGAGAATATCAGGAAACAAAGCTAAATTGATGCTAAAAGTAAAATCTATCTATTCCTCAACATCCATACAACTATTCGTAACATCTTTATCCGATGCATCTTCCTCTTCCTCTTCTTCAGGGAGAGCCTCCATAGCAACCTCATCTTCGAGCGGACATTTTACTAACAATTCATTAATGTGCTGCAACATATCTTCATCCTCGCAACCTGATATTTCGAACAGCTCCAGCGCCTTCTCCAAGTAAAACCTCGGGTTGTCGCTCGAGTCCATTAAAGATTTAGCCAGACCCAGGTAATACCATATCCGAACATCATCTTCGTTTTCTTCGATGAGCTGATCGACAATTGATGACACCTTATCATAACACTCAATTTCAAGAAGAATTTTGATCAAGTTTATCCTAGTTTCATACGCCATGTGTTCTGGTATACTATCCTCATTAGAATCGGTAGTCCTTTTCCACAACTCAAAAGCTTTTTCTCCACTAGACTTGGCAGACTCTAGATCGTTCGAACTTAATAAAAAATTACACATTACTGTATAGGCTTCTAGATTGTCTTGATCAGCTTCAAGAGCTTGTTTGCAGTAAGTTTCGCATTGTTTTTCTGCTCCATCGTTCATGCAACAATCTGTCATGAAAATTTCAGCCAAAGAACAGTAAACACTAGATACATCTCTCTGCGTCAGGGAGGTTTGAAGAATTGAACTGTCAGTAGTAAGGTTGTTATCATTGTATTCAATGACTTCCTTCATTATTTTTAAAGCAGTTTCATAATAGCCCACAGCTTCCATTCCTTGTGAAATCTGACCAAGGTATAAATACTTGACATGGCCTTTGTCTTTTTCCAATTCAATCGCCTTACGATAATACATTTTCGCATTCTCTAAATCACCTATCTCCGCACACACGTTGCCGCATGTTTCCACGATACGCAAATTGTCCGGCTCTATACCAAGTGCCTTCTGGCAAAACTTCAATGCAAGTTCATAATCAAAATTCTCCATATAAATAGAAACTCTATCCAGTAAATCATCCACAGTATATTTCTGATTGTTAGTTCCATCTTCAGTTTCGTTTTTGACTGCTTCGTCTGAACAGTTTTCTTTTTCTACCGACTGAGTCGTCTTTGCTTCTCCTCGTTTTTTCCTCTTTCCCATATTTTAGTAAACTTAACGGTTTCGCAGTTCAAAATAAAATATTTCAGTGACTCTGCAAGAACAAGAAAACATAACGGGAAAAAAGAATAATGATTAGTGGATTCAATAAACAGTTTTGTGGAAAGAATCGGGATGAGATTAATATCATCTTCCACGTATTACTGCCAAAAACAAATGAAACGGATTGGTCTTCAAATTAAAATTAAATAAAAAAACTTTAAGCATTTTAAGAAGAAAAAAAAAAACAAGAAAAAATCCTTGATGTATTAAAATAAACTGCACATTTGCAGTCCCTGGAATTAAATCAACATGATTATTTAATAAAGATAAAAACAAATCGGGAACAATCCTAGAAATTCACAGAGTTCAACAGCCATCTTGACAAAAGAAGATGAATTAGATCCTCGCACTTTATATTTCGTTGTTTAGCTACATAAATAATAAATAAAATAAAATTCCACGAAATTGTGAAAGTCATGTTCTTCAGCTAATAAAATATCTTGAAAAAAATTCCAAAACCTTAAAAAAGTAATAGTGAAGATGGTGATAAATTCCAAATTTCCAAAAAAATCATCTTTGAGATTAAAGGTTTTACAGAATAACATTTCAAGAAACTTAAAAAAAAAATCGTGGCATGGAGAACAACGCTTAAAGGGCATTTACCGCAAGGAAACGAAGCACACCACATATTAGAGGAAAAGTATATTTCACACAAAAAATAGCTGTGAAAAAATATAGCTAAGATAGCTTATCTATCTGTGGAATTAATTCCTTGTACATTAAGTTTCACCGAATATACTTGGGTCGTTCAACTGTAAAGAGCAGGCTATTTTCCTAAACGTGTTCACGCTCCATGCATCTGGACCATTAGGTGAAGACGAAGCGCTGCTACTGCTACCTACGCTAAAAAAGAACAAGTTAGAAAATATACACTAAGAAGCACCGAATATAAAAAGAAATTTCTTATCCACGGTTTAACATAGAATATAAACCAGACAAACAAGTTTCAATAGCGCACCTAATAGCCACTGGAATATTCATAATGACGACGATATCAGTAACATATTGCGGCAAGCGATATAAAACCATATGGATGTGCACCAAATTTTTAGCGTTCTTCTAAAAAACAAAAAAGTTGTATATCAGTAACTACCACAACACTCGTGTCGAGCGTTAGTTTGCGATTTACATATAATGCTGACCGTCTCGTTGAACTTTGATACCATCTGTCTACCAGATAAAAGCCAAGCATCTTGACATCTGAAAAGAATATCTTTTATTAAAAATAAAAACATATGATAACCTAATTGTAGCATAAACAGGGTATAGCGGGTGTAAAACTCTTATTCCTCGGTTGACGTAAAAATCGGATTAAATTCGAAAGTTTGAACAAAAAAAAACCATTTCAATATGGCGAAGGAGAAGTGACCGAAATACTCTTGTTCATACGCAAAGTATATATTTTGCTTATAAAAACTAGCTTAAAAATATACTATGTTTTTACGGTTTTCACAGAACAGCAGCATATTTCGGCAACATTTGAGTACTTTTTTAAAAGATATTTTCAGAAATTTAGAACATGTGTATGTTGAATATTAGTATGTACGTACGCTACCCCTATATCTTTTAAAGACGTTTGTTATCGCATCTTAGCTTAATGAGATTGAGCATATCGATGATCAAGAACGCTTTAATGGAAACCTGGCTTACTTATTTAAGTAAGACTTACGAATCCAGAGTTATATCATCCTTAGAAAGTGCCTCGATGTGAAGAACCTAAAAAAGGAGAAGTTACTTTGAGCTTAGTGTCCAGTTATTTCTACAATTGTTCTTTTAAATATTCAAACATGTGAAAAAAAACTATTTATCAATGCCCCTAAACCTCGTTTTCACCATGTGCATCGTTGGACGAAGCCAAATCTTCAAAATGGTATCTATAACAAACAAAATAAATACAAGGTAAAATGAAGATGAAAAAGGCAAAATGAAAAATGGCTTTTTAACAGCAACTTATAGGACTTTCGAGGATAGCACAAGATTTGCAGTTGAAGTTTCTTACTTTAAAAACGCAATGATTTTCCCCTTCCTTCCTTCCCCCTCCCCCCCCCCCCCCTAAAAAAAAAACAAATCAAATAGTGATCACACTTAATCAATGCAATGTCACTGTTGATAACTTTCAGGGCGTACAAGGTTTTACTTCCAGGAAAACCCAGGAAATTTTAAGACAACCCAAGGTTTTCTAGATTAAAAAATCCAAAATTTTCTTTCCAAAATTTCCAGGAACATGATCACCATGATTAAAGGAGCACTGGGATTATAACTTCTAGAATATTTGTTGAAATTGTGTACATTAAAAATATAATTGGAATTGCATTACAAATAAATATCATAAAATCTAAAAATAATACTGAAATTCACGGATACCAAAACGGCGAGAAATTAAAACTATTCTTCATAAAAGATAGATTACCTTGCAGCATTCTCACCAGTCACACTTGATTGAAATTCGAGAATGTCTACCATTATACTTTGGTCAGTGGATTGATGACAAAACACTTCTTGATTGTCTGGTACATCGCGAATAACACTAAAACACGACTAATTTGGTTAAAAAATATACTAGAGGAAGAGGTATCTAAAAACATAAAGACCAAGTTTAACTAATTCAAATTTAATCTACAAACAGTAGAGTGGTTATTCAGGTTTGCTGGATAACGAAACTATAAGAAATAGGCCATGGCTTAAACAGTGCGTCTCTGATCAGTAAAGCAAAAATATTTTATTGATAATTTCACCATATTGAAAGTTGTTGCTTTCACATGCAAACAAAACAAAAACAACCAAAACAATAACCATACAATATCATTGTAAACAAAGAAACAAAGGCTTTTCAAAAAAACTTTGCTTACCTCATATCCTGTGCATTTCTGGGTAAAAAGCAACTAAACGCCCCTCCAAACAACTCCTTTGTTTTTCCACCTTCATTGCTATCAATTTCCATTACACTACATCTAGTAGACATCACAGGTAAAGTTTTAAAGACATAAAAATATTGACAATATGATTCAAGACTCATTAATCGCATGTCAATAAGTAGGATGAAAAAACACAAACAACAACCCTCCTGAGGAAGATCAATCCGTATCACAAGCTATCCAACTTGCCATAACTTAGAAAATAGTTTTGTTCCAAGATAGCCTTACTACAGCAAATGCTCATTCTGTTTGATGAGCATGTAGAAAATTACATAATGTAAATACATTAATAGAAAAAGCTTTGTGTGAGTGAGAATTACATTATACTTAGCACATATCCTCTAAAGATTAACAAAATTCCTGACCAAATAAAATTTCGTTATTTTTCTTCATATTTATTCCCTTTTTTATAACCCGATAAAACGAACAGTGTAATATTTACTAGAGAGAG
Organism: Hydractinia symbiolongicarpus; assembly: GCF_029227915.1. Lineage (NCBI taxonomy): Eukaryota > Metazoa > Cnidaria > Hydrozoa > Anthoathecata > Hydractiniidae > Hydractinia > Hydractinia symbiolongicarpus. Next base: position 22,945,867 of record NC_079878.1, on the reverse strand, counting down.
TTTTTTTCTCTTAGAGCCACTTATCCTACCTATACAAATTACAAAGACAGAACAACATTTCCATTCAAAACCAGAACCACTGGTTGCCGTATATTCCATATAATGAATATATACATTCAACATCTCAAAGACATTATGCAAATTATATTTATATACAATTGTGATTTTTTTCTTCTTTTATTCAACAATAACACATCCCATAGTAAATATATACTTACAAAAAAATGCATAACATTAAATATGCATCCTAAAGACATACCTAAATAAATTCCTGCCATGCAGCAGAATATTTACACTTCGAATTTTGAGTTTATATAAAAAAATCTGTACAATAGGATCAACTTAAAAAGACTTTTAAGAATAAAAAAAGTAGGAAATAATATTTAAGGATTATAAAAAAGTTGACACAACAGTTTAAACAAAGACTGCTCTGGGTGAAAATCTTTGTAATCATTCTCAACACACATGAATTTAAAAATTTTAAAATCAAGTTGTAAAATGCCAAACCACAAAATGTGCCAATAAAAAAAAGAAAAAAAGAAGAACAACATAAATCTTCCACAGCATAAAAATGTAAAAAGGTCGCTTCGTTAAATATTAGTCCTAAAGTGTCAGGTTGCTCTTTGTCCAAACCGTCAGAATAATATATACATGCATATAAATAACGAGCTGATATAAATAAAAAGTTTCATTTTATCGTACAAATAATAAATGAAGTAAAGAGAGTACATATTTATAGATAATTGTATCACAAATATAAAAGCAATCTATGTATTGGGAACAAATGGAAAGGGTTACGCACAAAGAAAACAAGTACACCATTTCTTACAAATATTCATAAACTTCACTTATAAGCACATTGGATAAAGAAATTTTTTTTTCCATTGAGAAAGTATTGTCTACTGAGAATATACGACACAAGAACTCTGACATTTGATATAGGTAATCAAAAGTCCAATAGTTACGATGAAAGACTTTTTAGGTGTAAAAGTGTAAGGAAACAATGTGCATATAATATTAAAACACTTGGTTTTTTAAAATGCTTACTAAGCATATTTGAGATAAAGCACAATATCTTGAGAAGACACTAAGACAAATATACAAAACGTAAGATACATAAAAAATTATTTGGTTTTCAAAAAACTTGATACATAAACAAGGACTTTTACATGCAATCAAATTACCAATTCCATAGACCTCATACACGTTTTTATATATAAGACACATAATTTTAAGAAACATGAGGCTGACAAAGTAGGTACTTCTAACTTCTGAAATATTTAGAAAATCGAAAAAGGAAATTTATAATGTGAGAGAACTTTTCACCCTATAAAACAAAGCTCTGTAAATTTTTGGGAAAACTACTTGAAAGTCAAGGGACAACAAGACCAAAAAAGGTTTATTATAAAAACATGGTGCATACATTGCTGCGCGAATTACAAAAGCAAACGAAAAACTTATCATCACAAAAGAGCATAAACAGTTCTATTTTCTATTAAGAATATTTGCTAATAATAACTATGCATCTTATATAATAAAAACTTTTTCTATCTTTTACTTTATCTTTAACCTGAAGATAATCTTTTAAAATGAAACAAATTTAGAACTTTTAACCAAAAGAAATGCAAAAAATCATTTTTGGGTTGAAAAGCAATATTTTTAATAAAGAGAAATAATGTGCAATTTCTTCAGATAAGTCGACAAAAAGAACTGATCACATAATAGCCTCCCAATCAAAAGTGTCTTCCTCATCCTCTAATATAGTGGTACCTGTATGATACATCTGCGCCTGTACCGGAGGGTGATTTAACATATGGCTGGCATTCACTCGCTTGTTCCCGTTTTGCATCATCGGTGGGCAGGCTGCATAATTCGGACTAGAACCTAATATATTATTTACATTCGGACTTGTGGTAAGGACATTCATATTAGGACTTGGTCCTCTTTGCAGCATCGAGCTTGACCCCAGTACAACACTGGGAACATTCATGTTAGGGCTTGCTGACGTCATGTTTATTTTGCTGTACATATTTCGCTGCAAGATATTATTTAAGGAATTACTATCAAGGAGAGGAGAATTTCTCGAGTGATTTATACTGCCAGATGGACTATGATCAGCGTTTTGCATCAGCGGGCTTTGATGTGGAGGCACTGGACTTCCATAGGGACTATGATGGGGGCTTGCTGTACCAGAGAAACCACCCGGAGCATGTGATGGTTGTAACAATTCTGGTTTAAGCTCAACATCATCTTCCAGGTCATCAAATGTCCCTTGCAGTTTCAAATATTGTGTATATGATTCTTCAAGCTGATCTATGTCATTTTGATCAAGACCCTCGATTTCTTGTAAGTTATCAATCAAACTGTAAAACTGGTCTGGCATTATATTTCCCCAATCCCCCGAAGACATACTGCTCATTAATGTTTCCATAGTTTGCAAAACTTCTTTCTCGGACATAGATTTAGATGGTTCTGTTATTGTGGAAGGAGCTAAGTCTTGCTGTGATGTATTCAGGTTTGTGGATTGCAGTGATAAAATATTACCTGCAAAACAATTTTAAACAGTTAATATATATGTCAAATTAGAATACACAAATCCTTTAAACAAGGCACAACTCTCTGGAGACTTGAAAAAAGTGAAACTGTCTAAGAATTAAAACTAGAGGCCAAAATTCTAGTTATAAAAGGATGCACAATAAATTTCTTTCAAAGAAAGACACAAATTAAATTTACAAAAAATTAAACATATTATCCCTATGTCAGGTGACTGAAACAGGATCAATTTTTCTTGTCAAAATATGTTTTCCTGACAGTACCTCATAACCAAATTTTATTATTTTTTTCAAATTTAATAACCTTTTTTGCATTTTTTCGTGATACTTCTTCAAAAGTAGGTAATTCCTAAATTTTTTCAAACAAAAAAATAAGAGTGCATACTGTTGGCACTGTTGCTACTTGCATTGGATGACCCCATATTATTGCTTGATGAAGGGTTGGCTTGGTTAAAAACAGATTTATACAAACTTCTAAATGATGCAGATAAGTCTTCTAAATCCAAATGTTCTGCAAATACTTTGTTATCTAAAGGGTTCTGACGAGTCGTTTCTCGCTGACCATTTGTCTGACTAATAAAAATTTTTGGATTGTCACTTGAGTTATGACTGCTTGAGTTATAATCTGATGAAGTATTAGAATCATAGGAACGGTTAAGTAGCTGTGGTGAAGGTGGTGACTGCATTGTCGGAGATGTTCTTCCTGGAGAAGTCCGTCCTGGAGAATGTGATCTTACATCACGATATGGTGATAGTTGCTGAATAAAAAAAAAATTACATTCAGCATAGTTGTTGATGCATTTTTTAACAACTCAAATCTGTGTTTTCAGCCTATTCTTTTTTATCTACCCTTTTATTTACCTTATTTATACAAATTTTGGAAGAAAACATGGAAAATTCAGTCCACATGTATACATTTTTTTTGCCATTGCAAAATTTAATCCAGACCAAATTTAATTTAATTTATCCCTTTTGTTGCCAAATTTAGAAGTTTAAGTTTGTTTTGGGCTAATACATCTCAAAAAAAGGTTTTTTGTAATGTTTCTCAATAAAAGTTCTGTTCTATTTTTCAGTTTTTAGGTAGAACACTTCAAAATTTGCATGTATGTGCTAAACTAAATCCACACTGAAAAAATCAAATTTCCCAATTGCCAGTTGTCAAATAAATCTGTCCGAAAATTTATATAAAGAAAGGTATCAGGTGCCAGATGAGTTATAAATTGACAAATATCGAAAAAGTGAATTTAAGAAGCCTGCCAATTGCTTTACAGTGAAAAGTTATAACACTCTTGGTTGCTGATTATATGGTTTTCTAAGCCAACTAGAGTATTTGTAATGCAAATGCTTTAAATTACCATACACATAAGAAAGAGCAAAGGCTATAGGGTGGGCAAAATCACAAAGACCAGAACGTTTTCTTATCACATAAGAGAAGGAATAAAGGAAAATAATTTTCCACGAAAAACAATATAAAAAGCAATCAAGTACTCTGTGGAAATTAAAGTTTATATTGGTAAAATTTCTCTTATTTTATATAGCTGTTGAACACACTTTTGAAATAGCCTCTGATTCCCAACTGAAACTACAAATAATAACCCTACCCTTTCACGATCACTTTTTCTTCTAACCCTTGGCTGTCTTGCATGAAAAGGCTCCTCCTGTTGTGGATTGGGATCAATGGCCCAGTAAGAACCCTGAAAAAAAACAATCAATAAAAAACCTATGCATAAAACATGATTTCAATATCAAAGCTCCTTTAAATAGTGCTTCTATGAATTTACAAACATTGAAGATTACATGAGAAAGTATATCTTTGTAGTTGTCTGTTAAGAAGTTTACGCAAACATGTACAACATTTTGGCTTGAGTTAAGAAATTTTCATACTACTCTAGAAGATCTTTAAAATTAATATTTCAACATTGTATGTGAATCACATACACAAACTATTGGCATGTACAATCCACCACAGCCCTATCTGAAATTTTACAAAAGGGTCTAGTATACACAAAAAATTGCAAGAAGATTGTTTTTTAGTTTTTTGTCAAACAAACTATGAATCTTAAAGTTGTCAATATTTTATACAGGTCCAGACGTGTTAGGGCAAACAAAAAAATTGTTAAAAAATGGCCTAGTTATATTCAGGCCTTGCAATGAATGATGCACTCACACATACACCATATTTGTTTAGCACATGCAGCAAAACACATAAAATAACTCTCCTATCGTGTGCAAAGTATTTTTGAAAATAATAAAGCAACAATGTATAATGAAGTTCTGAAAGCTATCTTTAAAATATAGCCATTCTCCACCATCTTAATAATACAACAATGAGGTTCATTCCCTGGTTATAGGCAATCTATGAAAAATTAATTAAATATGATGCTAAACGATGTGGAGGAATAAAAAACAAAGAACAAAGTTTCAGAAACCCCCACTTAGAAACTTTTTAACTATACTTTTGATAAGATTTTTAATTAATCTACACACATATCTGGATTTGTATAAACTCAGGTTAATATGATCACTGTCCAGGAAAATTCATCTTTAGTGGGATGATCTTTCAGGAGTTCAGGTCCTTTTCGACTTTATATTTAAACTTTTATTTTTGTACCTTTGTTTAGTTTTTCTTAACAAAACTGTTATTAAGATTTGTTAGGTAAAAAGGGGCTGAGTTAAATTAATGAAAATGCGTGATTCAGAGGGTGCAAATGCTTTGTGTTCAGGTAATATCTGGCTCATTTAGGAGCAAGCATCCAGTTTTGACTTTGTCACATTTGCTTTTGTGAAATAGATTTTTTTCACTCTTGCACTCCTACAGCAATGATTTTAATTTACACAATGAACAGTGAAGTACGAAAAAGAATACAAACAAGGGGACATATGATAGAGAACATGTAAATAAAATGAATCCAAAAACTAAAAACAAATGTCTCTTTGTGCAAATTATTAATGAAACATTTGGTAAAAAATGAGACATTTAAAATATTATAATAGCGTTTTTGTTTAGTTCCGACTGTTTTCCAGGTCTCCCCAATAGGTTCCCCCACTTTCCTTTTAAATCACAGGTCCCCCATGACATATGCTATTTCACAAATTAGCCCTTTCCCAAAACAGTGTGTTCACATGTCAACACACAAAAATTTTTTTTTTAGATTTCATGGAATTTTGACGTCATTATGTTGCACAGGGGTGCGCTGGTTATATGAAAGAGCCAAGCAAAAGGGTTTTACAGCCACAATACCAGCATTTTTGTTTTTAGTGACTTAATTCCGAATGGAGCAACAGATCCAATGCCCACACTTAAAATTTTACCAACCTTGTTGATATATGCAAAAAATTTCCCAATGAGTACCCTAATAAAAGTTTGCTCATTTTGCAGACAAGCAAGGTAATGACATCACAAATACTTTGATGTTTGTTGCTTTACACAGGAGCTCTTATTAAGATGCTGATCAGATTTGCATGTAAGTAGCTTGTTTAACCGTAATACTCTATTACGGTTGCAAATCAAGTGAAACAGATAATAATAATGATATAAATGATTTTAGATTACGTTGTTTTAATGTGAGAGGTAAGCTTTAAAGTTTTTTTCCTTTTTTCTAACATTCTTTGTTTTTATTTAGTTAACAAAAATACTGCAATAGTAACAAAAGAATCATAAAAATAGTATGACAGTATGTCCCAATAATAATCACTCTTTCACAAGTGGTAAAATTCCTATTTTTAGAACTTGAAAGTAGAATTGAAATTGTGAAAAAGTGAAAGTGACAAATAATGTGCTAAATATATATTTTTTTTAAATATTTAAGCAATGACCTAATCTAGTCTGGAAAATATTAAATTAGGGCAACATATTGAATTTTCTTTTGTTAACACCTGCAGGGAAGTCGACTAAAAAATTTATCACATTATAAACACATACAATAGGTGACAGAAGTCTTTCCAATATGCACAGTCAAATATGTTACCTTGCCGGGATCTTCTTTGGTCCGTGGTACTTTCACAAAACAACGGTTTAACGATAAATTATGTCGGATGGAATTCTAAACAAAGATGTGCAGTTATTTTAAAAATCATCCTGGTGTCATAGAAGAACCATAAAAGATTTTGCTCTGATTTTAAAGCAGATGGACAATGTGAAAGAATGGAGTTGGCGTATTAGGACTAAAAGGCGTAATACAAAAATATTGCTTCTTATTCCCATCAACCCTGGTAAAACAAGCAATATACATCATTATATAAATATTTAAAAACTATATTTCAATTTAAAATATTTATAACTATGTGGATTAAATTTCTATATATATATATAAATATATAGGAAGTCATTAATTATGCGCATTTTATAGTCACACAAAAAAGAACCTTAGCAAACAATAAGGATAAATTTTTGAGCAAATGTAACTTTGAATGTTACCAAAGGTTGAATTTTTGAGCCTAAAATCTTTGTGTAGTATTTGATTACAGAAATAAAATGGGAAAACGAAATGACATCAAATGACATTAAAAGGAAAATCTTCATTGGGAATTCTAAAATTAGGTTGTTATTATATACAATATTTCAATTACTGCCCTCAGCATAGGCTTGTATCTAATACAGGTTGTAAAAATAATCAAAATGCGTCTGTACCTTTTTGGGAAAGAGAGAAAACTTTTTTCGAATAATTCAATAATGAAATTGTGCTGTGTTGCTTTTAAACCCACAAATCACATTGCTGTGATTATATACACTTAAGATTTCTTCTACCAAAAAACTTTCAGTCACAATAGAGAAGTTTAAAAAACAGACCCACACCTTCCTTGGTCAACACAGAGTTTAGTAAAAAAGTCTTTTTAGAACTGCATATGTGTGAAACAATATTCCAGACCAAAAGATATCTAAAGGCTGAAATACACTATCATTTTTCAATGATTAATTTTCAATGATACATTCTAATGACATTACAAATGACAAATTTTGGCGCAAATACACTATCATTAAAAACATGAAACTTGAGCATATTTTCTTAGCAACATGAACTCTGAAGAAGAAATAGCAGCTGCTGTTGTTGTGTATATGTTATTAAAAAAGAGAGCCGAACGTAGGAAAAGAAAGCAAATAAATGTATCGGTGAAATAGGCGAACTAAACTAAGCATCTACAATATTCTCATGTATGAACTGTGCGTGGAAGAAATTGCAGAGCATACGCGATTTTTAAGAATGCCGCCAAATATTTTTGATGACCTCCTTAATCTTAAAGAAGCACATTTATGAAACCCAATTCCTGCTAAAAGGCTGGCTTCTCCAAATCTTAATAAAATTTTCAGTCGCTTCTTGTGTCTCTATTCTCGGGTGAATTATCTTGTTCAAATCTTTGTTTTCATAAATGTTTACGACTAAACCTTATCACGTGCAGCAAGCACGTGTGCGGAAACAATGCATTCGATTTAAAACAATAGAAAAAAAGGTCATTGAAAAAGATGTAAATGTTGCCAAAGTGCTAACAATTGGTAAAAAGAATTTTGACATGGACATTATTTAATTTGGAACTAACTTGATTGAACTAATTTTCTCATCATGTTACACTGTTGCTTGTGTGAAGGTGTACAAAAAATGAAAAAAATAAATTGTTCACTTCAGACAAAAAAGTTTGCTGACATAATGCAAGCGTTAAATAAATTGATTTGGAAATGCTTATATTTGTAGAGCTTTTTGTTTATATGAAAACTTAATCATAAAACTATGTGTTTCCTCAACCTCAAGTGATACAACATGACATTTCAAAGTTAATATGGGCATCTCAAAATATATTAGGAAACGGTGGCAAATTTTTGAAGTTCATTTACACAAAAATTAGCTATATAAACAATTTATATACTAGGTTTATGCAATTAGCACAGTAGACTTAGGGCTTACTATATTAGGTTATCTGGTTAGATGCAAACATGAGTGACTATTGGTGACTTGGTGGGGGTGTTGTAGATATAGCTAAACTACCTTCCAGCCGTTGCTTGATTCATTGTAAAATGGGAAATTCTCAGATATCCATTGGTATATTTCAGAAAGAGTAGTTTTCCCTTTGGGAGCAGCATTAATAGCAAATGTGATAAGATTAGCATAGCTGTAAGGTGGTTTTGACTTGCCAAATTTCATTGACGACGGGTCATATGTAGCATTTGCATCAAATTGCCCACAAGGTACACGCTGGGCAGAATACTTATTAGCTTGGGGATTGCCAGGTGTCGCGTTTCCTGTCAAGGCTCCACCAACTGACAGTTGAGGAAGCCAGTCCATTGCTGTCAAACTGGAATTGAGCTTCGCCATTTTCCCTTCTGTCATCTGTTTGAACCTGAGTTTCTTTCCGTCCCTGGCCAACCATCGAGTTATTACAAGCTTGGCTCGTGAAAATAGAGTGGCGATCATATGATGGAGATTCCTATCTCTGTGATACTTTGCCACGGCTAATAAAATTTTTGTAAGGGGGAGCAAACAAGGAAAATAATGTTTTTATTAATAAATTTATGTAAAAAAAATTGTAATATTATTATTACTTTGAATTCTTTAGATAAAATAACGGAATAAATTATATATCTATAGTTTGTAAGCCCAAATACTATTATAAATTTGACTTTATTTAAGAAGGACTGCGACCAAGCAGTTTTAACATTAATTTCAGGCCGATAAATGCAAGCATGGCGATAGCCGATATTTATGTTCGTGTTCCGTAACACTGAAACACACAAATTTGATAGTTGCAAGCTCTCTTTCTCTTCACACGATTTTGTTTTTGTCTTTCCTTGAAGATTTTTCAAAAGATCTTCGCTATATGGGACACTGCTAACCAAATTCTCCAGTTTTCTCTTTTTTTCTTAGCCAGCGACGCGTGATTTTTTGTTCACAATTTAGCTAGCTATAGCAGTTTACAGGTGTAAGACACTGTGCCAAGGGGCACATTTTTAACAAAATGCGAAGGCCCTACTAATGACCCTATATTTTTCCTAATTCTAAGTAAAATAAGATGTGCTTACATTTTGGGTGGTAGGCTCATGGAGTAGGGACAGTATCGTTATCTATTTGCACGGCATAACATTTCAATATGTTTTAGTATACTCAGGCTTTTTCAGAAGAAACTATAAAACTCTGTAACGCAGCATCGCAATAATAAAAAAGAATAAACTAACAAATATAGCAGCAGCAACGCAGCTATGTACGCAGCTTTGCATTGCTCACTATTTCTAGATTACCATACAGTTGGTCAGTTAAACTGAAGTAAAATATCAACAAACTTACCAAGTTGGTTTGTTACACTAAACATTTCGCAATATAACAACTTCGCTTTCATGATTCTTTAGTTTAGCCTCGTACTGATAGTGTATACATTCGTAATGACAAATTTTTTATTCTTCAAATAGTTTTCTTATTCATTTAATATTTTTAGTTATTAAAAAACATTTATATAATGTTATATAATGTTTTTTTAAACTGGTTTAATTTTATAAACAAAGCTTTTGCTCAGATCCCTCTTAACTATTTAAAACCATTTTCAACTATTTTTTTGAGTAGCTGCGTTGCTGCGTAGCTGAGCATCTACGTTGCCTTATTACTGAGTAGCTGCGTTGCTGAGTAGCTGCGTAGCTGAGCATCTACGTTGCTGTATTGCTGAGTAGCTGCGTAGCTGAGCATCTACGTTGCTGTATTGCTGAGTAGATGCGCTGCTGCGTAGCTGAGCATCTACGTTGCTGTATTGCTGAGTAGCTGCGTTGCTGAGTAGCTGCGTAGCTGAGCATCTACATTGCTGTATTGCTGAGTAGCTGCGTAGCTGAGCATCTACGTTGCTGTATTGCTGAGTAGGTGTGTTGTTGCGTTGCTGAGTTACATAGTTTTAATTTTTTTACGGGGGTATTCTATAGTTGCTCCTAAGTATTGAGTTTTAAAAATCAACCTATAAAATCCATTTTGTACCATGTGATGGCAGCCCTTTGGTGACTCGTCAGACAAAACGCCCACCACATTTCCAGTCTGGTTGGACATGTCCGTTTCGAACTTTTGTCGGACAAAACATCTGATATATTTCCGTCTTAAACAGACACTTTTAAATCTCAGAATTATTGAATAGTTCTGGTCCTTTTAATCCCTAGCAAGTCTATTCATAGCCAACCTGACCATCCTAGCTAACTCACCGACCACTGACTTAGTTAAAGGAACTATGTAGACATAAATCTCTTTTGGTATTTTTATTTAAACAATTCAAACCCAAGCATATTTTTGCCTATTTGCTTGTGATGACCTGAAAAATAAACAATAAATTTATGAAAATGACAGTATAGTCATGCATATGTGAGATATATTAGTTGTAAAACCTTGTTCCTCTTTCTTGTAGCTGGATACCATTTTGTTTTGGGTTAAGTCTACACCAGTTGAGTCTGGTACCCAGCTTTCCCCAGTTCCTATCAAGTGCATTTTAGTATACTGTGCCTAATTGAGCTCACATCAGGGAGGCTAGGCCCAAGTAAGGAAACCTATAAGTAGAGGCACAGTAGGCAGTGCAGGTTGGTTGGTTGTAACAAAGAAATGTGTGCTAAGAAAGTATAGATGACAAGAAAGTAGTCTTTTATATGGACACACCCTCTAACACATACTATTTCGGACATGTAGAAAAGGAAGTTTAAGATTGAGAGAGTCTCTATACGTACACGCTCACGATTCAAAACGTCCCCCACTTTTCTACAACAAAATAAATGAGCAAAAAGGGATTAACCTCTGAGCGCCTATCGCACACGTAACATCATTTGTAAGTGCGATTTACATTGCACGCGTTACTTGATTTCCACGTGCGAATCATCTCACACCTACTCAAATATTCCTGAATACTTAAATTTATTGAAAATATGTTTGTGGTTGGAATGTTCTTCTTCCTTGCTCTCTGTTGGGGTACAATTTTGACTTTTCACAGTCAAACCTTTACAGTAGAGTTCTTAATTAAATAGAATTTACAAGCAAAACGGCATTAAAATGTCCCTAAATAGCAAAAATTAAGCAGTATCTAAAACATATTAAAGATTTGACTACAAAAAAAAAGAATTTCTTGAAAATCCAGTCTTGTATTTATAAAGGTTTCACCACAAAAACATGATTACGGCATGTGTACATTATTTTATAACGGCTGCTTAATCTGAATACTGGCCCGTGTTGGTTCAACCAGTATTATAAGGCAAACCTGTCTGCAAGAATACTTTGATGTTATACTAGGATTAAAAGGATGTGTGAATGGATCTTTATTCTTAATTATGGCACAAAGCCGTACATCTAAAACTAAAAGATATAATGAACATAATGACAATCTTGCCACTACATTCTCTCTCAATAAAACAAAATCATAAGGTATGTTCAACAAAAGAAACTGCAAGACGCAGGAACACAATGTAAGAATGCTTTTAAAGACAATGTCGTCAAACATTTGAAAGTGTCATTTAGCATACTGTTATATTTGTTCTAATTAACCAAAACTTAACCGTATTTCAACTGTTCTCTACCGGATAGTATATGTAGCAGGTTTTCAGCTGATGCAGTGCCTTTCGGAAGACAGTCAGCAATCTGATCACTTGATTTCGTAAGAATTAGTTCCCCGATTTCTCCTTTTTCGACCATCTCACGAAGTGCACAAACATCAATATACAATCGATTATCTTCTATGATGTTGGTATTTTTGACTGCTTCCACGAGCAATTTATTGTCTGATATACAGATAATTGGTATATCAACTGAAAAAATTTCTTTAATTAGGGCTCTCATCAACATAGCATGTTCCGCACCTTCTAAGAGAGCCATGGTTTCCGCACCCATGGCGCTTTTAACTACACGTTTTAACTTGGGAGATCTCAAATAAGTGGCACAATTTTGCTTTTACCATGCAGTAGCAGAACAAATCCACCTTGTGAGCCTCCATTAATTAAATTTTCATGTGATGCATCACTGAAAAGTATGAGCGATGATGCTTTAACATCTCCAGTCTTTGAAATAACAATCTTTACTTCAGTTTGTTGCAGATGTTTCAGCTGCTTGTTAGCTCTACGAGCATCAGCAACTGTTCCATGTCTTATGTGAGTGCTTAAATCAAAGGCAACGTAAGCAGCATCAGGTCTAGTTTGTTTTGCTGCCCATTGAATTTGACCAACTAGGACTTTTAAGTGACATGCTTCATATTTTGTAAGTGGAGTTGTAGACGTACTATTGGTCAAATTAATTGGTGGAATGTTACTAATGTAATTATGCTGATGAATAATTACTACACCACACTCTTGTTCAATTTCTAATCCCAAAAAGTTAAACGACTTTGAATTCTCTTTACTAAGTGAGAATATCTTACATAAATGTGCAATGACAGTGTCATGAAACAAATCACTTCCAACGAAGAAGCAATCGTCAACATGACAGCAAATTATACCTTCGAGTGAAGTTTCTTTTCTCCAGAAAAATAATGCATTGTCATAAATGCTTCTTGTAGCTTCAACTTTATCGAATTTGTTAGATAATGTCTCATGCCAAGCGTGTAAAGCGTCGTACAAGCCATAAACAGGTGTTTTTAGTTTCCACAACTTGGCTGTCTTAGCTTCTGGTGGCGGAAGAAGATGTATGGCTCTAACAATCTTGGCACCTTGAAGAAACGCAGCTTTAATATCAAGACTGTGAATTCTCCATCCATGGTTTGCACCAATATTACACACAAGACAAAAGTTCTCCTTGTTTACAGTTGGCGAGTCTGTTCGTATACCAATAGTGTCCTCCTCCAAACCTCGAGCCACTAATCGTGCTTTAATTTCTGTTTTACATCATGACTTTTCTCAGTTATCTACCAGTGGGTTGTGATTATGTCTTGCCCTTTGTCTTCAACTTTATCATAAACATTGTAATCACGCCATTTAGTTAATTCTTTATGTTGAGCTTCACTAACATCACATGACGTTTCTACATTATGTACTGACTCTGTATTTACCTTTTCCCAATCCAAAATGTTTTCAAAGTCAATTGATTTCATGGCTTTGGTTTTAACATCTTTGATATTCAACTAATTCTTATATGCTCCAACTCCAGATTTTCCTACTTTACCAGCACGACTAACAACCATAAATTCAGCATGTTTATTAGTATCAGGATCAATAAACTTAACCCTGTCCCTGTCTTTTGGAAGGGTCACTGTCAATGACTTTTCATTGCAAGGTGGTTAGAAACTTCTTGCTCAATGCTTGATTGATGTGTTGTTTCAACCTGAGCATGATATCAACACTTCTGACGATGTGTTGATATCAAAATCGTTTACGCTTTCAAGCAACCCACACGCTACGCTGTTTGAAATCTCATCTTCTTTTTTGATTGTAGTTTTCTTCACTGAGGGTTTCCACTTGTGCTTTCCTGACAACTACGGTGTCCCTTCACTGATTGCAAGTGACAAGGACTTACTTGGACGTAAGTTCCTCCATGTTTAACAAGCACCTGTTTTCCATCAATGCCAAGGACTACACCAGGTCCTCTCCACTCTTTTTCTCCACGTCGCTTATAGTATACCAATTCACCATTGTAAAAATCTTTGTTGGTAGATGACTGAGTGCTGTTTTAATTCTCCTTGAAGATTCACTTTTAATGAATGCTTTGCGAGCAGCATGCAGGGCATTCAGATGATTCGCTATTAATTGAACTGTTCGAAGAGCAGGAGGCTTGGCTGTAAGCACAGATAGGAGATTTGGATTGCGTCCAAATACAAGCTGATTGGGACTGAATCCACGGTTATTATGCAACGCATTATTGGCACAAGTGGTCAATGTAAGTGCTTGTTTAACAGAACAACTAGTGTTGTCAACAATTTTCAAAATCATATTTTCCAGGATGGCATTATGACGCTCACATGCACCATTTGACCATGGAGCTTCTGCTGCTGTTGTATACACTCTTGTGTTTAACAGTTCTGCTACATCTCTTAAGAGCTCATTGTTGAACTCCCTCCGTTGTCTGAAAAAATTGAGTTTGGTGTGCCAAAAATAGCAACCCAGTGCTTGAGAATTACGTCTGCGATAATTTCCTTATTCTTGGATTTGATAATTGTTGATGCACTGTATCTAGAGAACACATCAATCATATGAAGTATGGCTAACTTTTTATGATTAACTGTCAGGAATTTTAGGTTCATGGCAAGGCATTCATTGACATCTGAGGCCATTGGTAGTGAGACAATTGGCCTTGATCGAGCCTTCATATATCTACTGCATGTGTCACAAGAGTTTGTAACATTGTCAATTTGCTGAAATAACTCTTTATCTTCAACATTTGCATCTTGGAGAAGAGTTTTCAGTTTGCTGCTGTCTATGGGATGTCCAAACTGCTTGTGAAGCTTTGTAGCTATATTGCATTTTTCTTCAGGTGTTTTTACAGTGAGATCGTTGACTGTGAATATAACTCTGGTGGCATTTTCACCCTGAGATGTTTTGTTAACAGCAACTTGCTTAGGTGTAAGAGGTATACAGTAATGGCCATTTGACATGGTTGTAAAGGAATGTCTCTTCCAAACATAGTGACTTTATCATTAACAAAATCAAGTTGGCTATTAGCTGCTTTCAGACTCTTTTTTGATAACAATAATGGTAATTCACAATCGACAACATCAGTAAGAATGTGGGCTTGCATTCCAGTCATATTAACAGGGATATTAACTTGTTTAACTGAGGGGAAGCTTCCACCTGGCCCAAATTTAAAGGACTTGTTACTCTTACTTTCAGCTAAAGCTGTCCCTTCTGGCAAAGTGTCTATGTAACAGTCAAGCCAATTTTTGCCACAAACTGTCGATGAACATCCTGAATCTAGTAAAGCACAATTCAAAGACTCAGACACGACATAAAGCATTGTTCCACACCCTTTGCAAAAAAATTGCATGTGTACTTTATCCTGTTCTTGCTTCCTTTATTCTTATCAAGACAGTCATTCATGAAATGCATTATAGATTTGCAATGGTGACATTGCAATGGATGTCCATCAGGACCATTAGGGTTGTACTGGCTTCTTTTAGCACTGAAATATTTACCACCTCTGCCATGTCCACGAGTGTTCCAATTGTTGTTAAAACGTTGTCTGTCAAACTTTTGACCATATAATACTTCTTGCTCAACACCAATATCATTACTGTTACTGCTTTCACTTTGAGCACATTGATCATAAATGGCTTTTATCTGTTTTCTAATAGAGTCGTATGTGAGGGCGTAGCACGTGTTAGTTCACGTGTAGCTTTCGGTAAATCTGCATTTTTTAGTAGTTAATATGCAAGAACTGCAGTTGGTAACTCAATTTTAAAACTCTTAAGTTTTTGATTCAGCTGTTCAAATTCATTTACATAATCATTAATCGACATTGTCTTGAAACGGTGAAAGGTTTCAAATTTTTCGTAAGCATTGAACATTGCTTGATCTTCAGTAATACCATAAAGTTCTTTTAATTTATTAACAAGTTTATTTAAACCATTTTCTTCATTCAATTCTTCTTTCGTTAAGGCTGAACATGCCTGACGTACTTTTGAATTTAAACTCAAACATACAACTGGCCCTTGTTTCTTCTTTGGAAGTTCTGTAACTACTTCCCATAATTCCAGATCATGTACCCATGCATCAAAATCCCCATCTTCAGAAAATTGGGGCAATCCATACTTTTGTGCCATTGTGATTGTTCCAGTTGCCATCTTCTTAACTAGCCCCTGCTACCAGAATGTGAATGGATGTTTATTCTTAATTATGGCATAAAGCCGTACATCTAAACCTAAAAGATATAATGAACATAATGACAGGATGGACTTGTTATCAGACAGGTGGTAAGTATGGGGGTATGGTATTCAAAATATATTTGCTGTTCTACTGGGATTAATAGGAGGGTCTTATTAGACAGATGAAGATATGAGGGGATGGTAGTGTCTTATTTAGCATGTTAGTATGTCCAAAACTATCAGAAATCCCAGGAATAACATTCTTCTGTGATTTTCTTTCCAACAGGTTTTTTATTAGCACATTATATAAGATCTTAGTGGCTTCGGTTCTAAATTGTCACTTTTTGATAAAAATATAATATATCAATCATGTTGTATATATATATAATACTATTATATATGACCACCAATCTTTTTTTGAATTTGGCATAGTTTGACATACTAATGTGACTTTTTGACATTATGCACAATAAATTAGTACCATTAAATCAATTCCAGTGTTTACCATTGTGTTTGAAGGGAGTGAATAATTTGCAAAGTTTAGCTGGTACAGTGGTAACTTTTAACCATAAGAAGAATCCTTTAATGACACCATAATGTTGAACCTGTTTAAGACATTCACTCATAAGGGAAGAAAAAGTGTTTGACTTGGACAATTGGTTCTCTGTAGGAAAAGAAAACTTAAATAGTTTTTTTATGGGCAGCAAGCAATTTTTCGAGTTAGTGGTCTACAAAATAAAAATAATTTAATAAAAATTTCATATATTAATTTTGTCTTCTAAAGTGTTTTTTGTAGACAAGGTCTTACCAAACAATAAAACATTAATAATTACAACGGAGGAGGGTGTTATGATAAGCATATTTAACTTTTGGCATGTATCCTTTTATATAGTATGGATATGGAGTATTAATCATTATCAAAAATCATATATTTGTGAGAGAGGAGGGTGTTCCACATATTGTCTTATATGGTTCACTAATAAAAACAGTCATCTGACTGTGTCTTATTTTAAATTGACATATTTTTTATTCGTTACTTGTGATTATTTTTTTCATATTCAAATCTGCATTATTTTTGATAGTTTTTAGAAAAAATGCAGTCATAAACAAATAGTTAAGTTGCTGCAACCTTAAAAAGAAGATTTGCATAACAGCCACAGTCCAAATTATGCATTTTGTCTTGAGCAGTGTATATCTATTACAATACATTGGGGAATAAACTTTTTGACAAAATCCCATTAACTTTGGATCTTCAACTTCTATGTATAAAAAAACTTTGAAAGTAGTATTTTAAAAAAAAAAAATTAAAATTCAACTTGTGTGGTTTTATATGTGCCATGTGTTTTACACCACAAAAAAGTATGTCACTGACAACAGGACCTGAACTAAATGAACCAATTATCTGTGGTGTATACAACAATCTATTTAAGGTAAAACATTTTTCTTTAGGAATACAACTATATATTTTATTTGATGATGTTAAACTTCAAGAAGCTAAATGGATAAAATGATGTAAATAGAAAGATACAACACTAGATGTGATGGCCACTGCCGTGCAACCCTTGCCTTTTCCGGATGCTCATACGTTTCATCAACAACGTCAACCAAGACAAGCTCAACAACATCAAACCTACACTGCTGCTATCCCCTTTTTTCCTGATGCAAATGCAATCATTGGCAATACACAGCCAAATTTGTTCAAGCAGATAAATATTATCCCAGGTCTTGATGCTGAAAATGCAGTAGTGGATACAGGTTTGTTTGTTTTTGTTTTAGTTTTTTTAAAAACATCATGTCTTTCCATACTTATCAGAAAAGCAATTATAAAAGCAATCACCTTTGTAAAAAGCTTCTATTAAAAAGGATTTCCTATTTCAGAATTTTTTGTTTCTGTTCTGCTCCAGTGAAAGTAGAATCGAGTTCAACTTTTTCTTTGCGTTTTTTGTGGAAAAGAAAGGTGGGAAATTAGTTAGCCAATCAGACTATTTTATTTTGTGACAATTGCGCATGTTTTTACTTTCTGTATTAAAATGTATGAAGTGAAAATTACCAGCATAATGTTTTCTGTTCTGTTCTTGTCCGTTTCATTCTGCAGAAAAATTTTGAAGTGGAAAACAACCTTTATGCAATTTATGTTTCTTTTTTTATTAGGTGTAAAATTGGTCAGACCAACTGGTACCCAAGGTCAAATTTCGTCCAACACAGCTGCAGCAAACGATTATGATGGAAAACGCATGCGACGCTCAATACAACGAAGGACTGTAGATTACAATGCATCAGCTATTCAAACTATAAAAGTTAGTTTTCTCCCCTGTCATTTATGTATACATTCATTGACAGTGGGTTTTATACAGACGTAAATAAATTTTTCAGAGAACAATATTTAAGGAAATGTTTTTTACAATTTGTCAATTTTTAAAATATTTGTAATATACATTCAGGTTTATAGATTGTTCTTAGTTGTGAAGACAATGATTTGAGCCTGAAGTTGTTTTTATTTTGTTCTATATTTAACCTGAGGTTCGTATTTCTATAAAGTTGTTAAAAATTTGTATGTAACTGATAGGGTTCTTTTGACTCTACACAAGGAAAGACTTGTGCAAAAGAGCAAAATCCCATCACTTTGTGTTTATTTTTATTTAAAAAAAATAGACTACCCAATACTCTTGTTATGAAAAGTCACTTTACAATCTGAGCAGGAGGACAGACATCAACCTGCAATTTAACAAAAATCTTATAATTTTAGCAAATTTTGAAATAATCTGGAAATGTCTGAACTTTCCAGGGTTTTGGCTCCACTCACAGAGATCTTTTGAGATTTTGTCAATGTTAAAAGCTCTTTTTATACATTAAATGATCTTCAAATTTATATAATGCAGTATTAATTTTGATGCTGTGTTTTAATAGTAAAAGTTGACCTTTGCTGTCACTAATAACTTTGAAAGTATTAACTATGCAGTTAATACTTTCTTATTTCACCTCTGTCATATTTATATAGACCTCCTAAAACTTTGCTAACGAACTCACAGCATGGGATAAGTATGTCAGTTTGTTTGTGCCATCCATGATTGTTAACGTTATCCACATGTTTATTTAGCATCGTCTTTACAGGCGATCCATATTACAAAAGCCCATAGTACAGCCGGATCCGTTGTATTATCTAAATGTGAGTCTTTATTAGCTCTTCAATGTAGTTTTTTGTACCTGCTTTGAACCTTATTTCTAGCTGTAATGTTGTGTCTTGCTATAGATTGTACAACCACAAAGCATTCGTTTTAATCCCATAAATTCTGTCACCACAAGATTTGTTCGAGCGTCAACAAATAAAGTCAGATGTCCAGTGTTTACTGTTGCTGTAAGTTTAAACTCTTGCATGTTTGCAATCTAACATCTTTTTACATTTAATTTAACATCCCTTACATACTTGCATGTTTATTCTTGTTGTTAAAATTCTAGTGGACACCAGAAGGAAGGCGTGTTGTAACTGGAACAAGTAGCGGAGAATTCACATTGTGGAATGGACTTACCTTTAACTTTGAAACTATTTTGCAGGTAGACACTATACTGTAGTATTTATTATTCTGTTGAACACATGGAATGGCTGTATTTTTTACATGTTTTGTGATTTTCCCTGCAGGCTCATGAATCAGCTGTTCGAGCGATGCAGTGGAGTCATAATGACATGTGGTTATTATCAGGTGATCACAATGGTGTTATCAAATATTGGCAAAGCAACATGAACAACGTGAAGATGATTCAAGCACACACAGACCCCATTCGTGGTTTAAGGTATTATAAGAGGTCTACAAACCAAAAGTGTTATTTTTAATTTTGTAGTTTTTTGTAGTATATTTCTGGACACTTAAATAGATACCGTTTTTTTGTCATACAATTCCATATTTCTGACTAATGGGTATTAAGAAACTTTTACAACTAAAATTGTTATGAAGTATAAGAAACGTTTAGAACTAGACCCCTAGTCATGTCTTCATAACAACAAAACGTTACTTCTTTGTATATAATGATTATACTGAAACGAACATGTTATGTTTTTTTTTTAAATTAAGTCATCTGTTGTTTCTTATCCTCATAGTTTTTGTCCCACTGACAATAAATTTGTAACTTGCTCTGACGATGGTTTGCTGAAAATATGGGATTTTTACCGCTGCGTCGAAGAGAATGCTCTAAGAGGTTAGTAACATAGCAAAAGAATTTGTGAGATGCTCTTGTGGAAGTCACTCAGATAATTTGTGAGACAGATAATATTTGGCAAGCGAGATGATTTTAGGTTATTGTATTCTTGAGCCCATTCCCTCATAGAATGTACCTGACTATTTGAGGCAAAATTCTTTTTTTTTAAATATAACAATTGGTTAGGAAGCCTTGCATCAATTTGCTTTATTATTTAGGTCATGGAGCCGATGTTAAGTGTGTTGATTGGCATCCATCAAAATCTATTATAGCATCAGGGAGTAAAGACAGTCAGCAACCTCTCAAACTGTGGGATCCCAAATCAGGAATTAGTCTTGCAACCATGTATGTACAGAAACGTTTCTTCATCAAGGGTTACCGTGATTCGAATTACAAAAGGCTTCCTTGCTACATAAAAAATCTCCACAAATTTCGGCGTGCGGAACAAACGGGAAATTCGTTGAAAATCCATAAATTTTCTTTGCTAATAGATCGCTCACTTAGCATGATGCATTCAACGCGTTTAAAAAATTAACCGGTCACTAAAAGTAATACAAATTGTTGGAATTCTGGAAAACGTTTTAAAAAATACTCTATTTGCCAATCTTTGTTCTAGCGAAATACAAAAGATATTCGTAAAAGAGGCCCTTTTAATTTTACCGGAATTCTTTGCATGCAAAATTTCTTCCGCGAAAGTTACTTCTCAAAATTAGCTGAATAAAGGTTTTAGAATTGTTGTTATTAAAATTATTTACCGCGGATAGCCTCTTTATTTCCTATTGCCACTGCTATCAACATACTGCGAATGGGGTTCTAGTGCATTTAATGCTTCTTATTTGAGCTACGAAAGTCTTGCAAGCACAGCAATCAGTCAACTAGACAACCGCCTAAGATATCAATCCTATAAGGCTGAACGCTAAGTAGAAAGGGTCGATTCACACCTTCCGCACTGGAAGCGAACGCTCTACCACAAGGCTACCAGTTGGTAACTTTCACTAAATGTTGAATCTGGTTCCTTCATTTGCTTTTCTGTTTGATAGTCACGGACACAAATCCACTGTGATGGATCTCGACTGGAATAAAAATGGCAACTGGCTACTGACTGGCTCACGTGATCGCTTGGTTAAAGTTTTCGACATTCGCGTCATGAAGGAAATGTTTACGTTACGAGGACACAAAAAAGAGGCTGCGTGTAAGTTGTTGTGCAAACCATGTCTCTCTTTCTTCGTTTTTTCTTCGCTATAAAGAGACGATCTACCCGCTATGCATCATAAACTTTCGTGTGTACACATATTGAAGAAGAATTCATATATACAAGTTAAATTGTGCCTTTTTATAGCGGTGAATTGGCATCCAATATATGAAGAAATGTTTGCCAGTGGTGGTTCTGATGGGTCCATTATGTTTTGGTTACTTGGGTGCGTTTCTTTTTTTGTGTAAAAAAGTTTTTAATTTACACAGCAGTGCGGTAGCTTTGTTTGTTTGTTTGTTTGTTTGTTTGTTTGTTTGTTTGTTTGTTTGTTTTTTATTTCCAACTTATATGATTCAGATGTGAAAAAGAGCTTGGTGTCATGGAAAACGCACACGATGGAATGATCTGGGATTTAAAATGGCATCCATTAGGTCATATCTTATGCTCTGGATCAAACGATCACACAACGTACGTGTTATTGATGAGTGTCTTTGCATTTTTATACGCAAGAACGGTTATTTGAAATACCTGGGCGTTTTCACTATTTAATTTGCCATTTTTTTAATAGTTACTTGTGCAAGCGTTCTTCACAAAATGGTTATTTTATCTATTCTGTACCAAAAATATTTTTCTACTCATACACTAACAGAACGAAATCAAAAGAAACTCATAAATCAAATTTCTGACTTCTTGTCAATGTTGTTGTTGTTAATTTTTTGTTTCCATATTTTTTAGAAAATTCTGGACGCGTAACCGACCAGGAGATAAAATGCGAGATAAATATAACTTAAACATTCTTCCAACAGGTTTTGAAGATGATTACGGTGAGTAGAAACATTCTTTGTGAGTACCCTAAAAAGGTTTGTGAATTAAAGTGTCGAGTTGCGCCACGTTAACTTTTCTTCAACCTTTTTTCTTTGATCGCTACTCGTCCAACTAACATGTTTTATTTTCAGAATATGAGCTTCCAAACAACTCACAGTCAGAAGGAGACACAACAGCACATGATTCGACACTAAATTCAACTGTAATGTCCACTGATACTCCTGTCAAAGGTAATGCAGGTTTTGTTGTGTGTGTGTGCGTGTCCTTATTTCAGCTAATTAACAATCACGAAATTAACGACCATGAAATAAACGCGAAGGAAATTAGCGCGAATTCCTATAAAACTAACATGATAAATTAGACACGATTTAGCTCAAAAGAGCAATAAAATACACGGATCAGGAAATATGTTTGTCTTTATTTTGAGAATATGTGCGTTGAAAACCAGTTTCTCCCTTTTTACTTCGAATCCTTTACAATATCAGCTGCCCTACACCCTTACAAAGGGGCTACAAAACGCCTTAAGTAAGATCTCTTTCATTGATGTTATTCTTCTACCTCGCACGTTCTAAATAATAACCTGATTACTAAGAAGGTCAAGGTACAAGAAATTATACCCAATTTATTAGTTAAATTAATTAAAAAAATATGTTAACCGATTTGGATATACTATTTATTGTTTCAGCTGCTACGGTAGTGAATGGTATTGATAAAAGCGACTTAGAATCCCCAATTGTGAAAGCTTTGCTGGAACAGACAAGTCTGGAAGTAACAAAGCGATCAAGCAAAGAAACTCCTGTATGTATTAAAACTGTGTTCACTTGATATAGCAGTGTTTTTTTTTTGTTTTATATATTCGTTTATTTATTATTTTTTATTTCTTAGGCGCAGATATTCACTGTATCACAGCTTAGACCAACAGCTCCAGCTTTTAAAATTGAAGCGGACAAGCAAAAACAGGCCTTAGAAGAAGTGGAGAGACTAGAAAAGAGAAGAGAGCGACAGTTAAGAAGAGGATCCGATAAAGGGAGTAAACGTATGTTGTGATATCATGTTCACTTTTTTTCAATAAGAAAACCTGTTCATAAGCAGATGTACTAAAATTTCGCAAAATTTTTAGGCAACTTTAATGTTAAAATTTAGTTCAAGCAACCTTCTTTGCGTACCGTAATGCTTCAAATAAACGCCCGGGGCGTTTATTAAATTTTGATTATCAGAGATGCGGTCTATTCAAGGGATGCGTTTATATTTTTTGGTATTTTTTCTATTTTTTTTATTTTGTTTTTTTTTATATTTGTCGATAATACATATAATTTTCACATAATATTTACATCAATATCATCGTCAATTATATTAAGAGCTAGTATAGCGTCGACAATATCTTCCTCCCATATTTCATATTGGTATTTATCCTTGTGTTTCGAATAAACGCGCCTCTGGTGCTTTATTGAAAGCGTTCAATAGAGGGTGTTTAGAAACACCCTCTATTAAACGCGGTAAATTACGGTAAATATATCTTTCGTGTACACAAAGTGCTCAAAAGGTATTTTTTGTGTAGACTGGGTAAAACTTGACATAAAACCAGAGTGAGAGTAAAGCATTTTGATTTTGATTGATTATTTTGTGTCTTAGACTTCTTAAGCAACTTAAGTGCAGGTGTAAGGTCATGTTGCTTCTAATTTGTGTAGTTCATTAGAATAATAACTTTGTTTTGTTATCAATTTAAATATTTTACTTGTGTTTAATATCTTGCTAACGTCTGCTTAAGAGCATGTGTAGCAATTCCTATTTTTTGCCGTAGGCCGAAGAGCTCACCACGACGATGTGGCAGCTGCGAATGCTCCATCCTTACTAGACTTAAATATTGCACCTCCTGACTTTTTAAAAAATCACGATTGGGAGGACGATTCACAAGACGCACCATTTATCGGCGATGCGAAATTTAGAGAGGGTCCTTCAGCTGATCATGCCGTCGAAGAACAGCAGAGGAGTTCTAACCGAGGTAGAACCGAATCACAAGGACCGCCAAAACATAACAATAATCAACGATCATTTGACGCTCCACCCACTTCCCAGTATAATGGCCAACATGATTCGAAAAACTTAAATCATAGGCGACCACAAGGTAACGAACCGAGATTTGATGGACCACCGTCGCATAGCAACAGTGAGATGAACCATCACTTTGGTCGGCCTGATTTTAACCATACAAATGATAGACTGAATAATTTCGATGGAGGCGAGCCTAACCGCTACGGCGAGACGAATAACTCTTATAAGCCTCATCCGCAATACAGAAATGATGGTAATAACGTGATGAATGATCGGCCGCCTAGGTTTGATAAGCGAAACGAATTTCATCCTCATCACCGGTGGGAAGAAGAGCGAATGAATGACAGATGGTTTAACGGCGACAACCGTGGTCGTGACGGTAATTTAGACGCACGTCCTAACATGAGGGACGACGGAAGGAGGTGATCTTATTCTTGTAACTTGCGCTTTGTAATTATTCTTCGTGTCAGTCAATACTTTTAACTGACATCGTCAACATATAAGACAATTGAATTTTATCTGTTCTGATGAAATAAAAAACCTAATAAAAAAGAAGGTTGAACTTACATTGTTGTTGTTGTTGCTGTTGTTTTGTTTGTTTATTTATTTGTTTGTTTATTTTTTGTTTGTTTTCGTTTACATAGTGAAGTAGTGCAAAAACGAGAACATCTAGCTGCGAAGTGATATTTCATGAAACAGAATTTAGCTGCGAAGTGGTAGTCCAATTAAGGGAGAGATCATTCTGGAAGCCAGGTCAGGGATGTCTTTTGGAGTGAAGCAGTGACAATTTCTTCATTGAGGGGAATGTTCTTTATGAAAATGTCGTAAACCGCGAAAATAAATACCTACAAAGAAACATTTTGCACTGACAACCGCGAAGAAGTGCTTATATAGACCCAAACTATGGGCCAATGAAATTCTCCACTATAAACACTCCCTATAAAGTGAACATAAAATTATCAAATACTTTTTTGATATGTTTTTTTGCCCATTCGACAGCCATAAAGTGAACATAAAATTATCAAATACTTTTTTGATATGTTTTTTTGCCCATTCGACAGCCATAAAGTGAACATAAAATTATCAAATACTTTTTTGATATGTTTTTTTGCCCATTCGACAGCCACGATATATTTTCAACAATCAGAAGAAGGAATGAAAATCCTTTCAGTTGAAGAATCGAAAACAGTCGTCAATCAAAGATTAATTTCTTATCTTAGTCTATTTTTTGTTATAATACTCTATGCCCAATTACGTACTCTGTTAGTTTACAATCCCTGTAAAATAAAGTTTTTTGCACCGATAGTGTTCCGCCTAAGAGATTCCACTGTAGCTATCAGCCTGGGACATCAAGACTGCCCTCGACTGATTTTGAAATTTCGCTCCTCGTGATGACATGACGCAAAATCAATAAATTTAAAAAAAATTTTAAAAAATAAATCTCAAACGGTAGCAGTCTCGTTTTAGCTGCAAGTTCACCTAAGGTGCGAATGGCAATTACCTTTTTTTTAATTGCAATATGAAAAAGTCTTATTTCCACAAATATAGATTACAATTTTATTTTATACAATCACATTCTCGGTTGTGAAGGCAAGGTAACGCGATAAAAAGTTGCGCAGAAAAAAGCGGTAACGCTAGGAAAACCTCAAAGAATGCTACAGATCCAAGAAAGAAGAAAAAACATGCTATCTGGATTATTCTTTGAAATCGTTGAAAATACTGACTGTACAGAAGTAAATTAAATTATAAATTTCTACATACTAACAATTGTCACGAAAGATGTAAGCCAGCCAAAATATACTGTAATTATTCGATTAAACGCCCAAACGTGTTTGCGTAAGTGTTTTACCATAATATAAAATGTGGCGTTTATTTTGTGGGAGTTGCTCGTGCAGTACTTATTTCACTTGTGTTATGTCAAGAATATCGCAACAAAAAGCTCTGAGAACGAGGTTGTAGTTTACGCACATAATTTTTTCCAGAAACATCAAAGAATAGAAAACTATTGAGAGGTACAGGTTGAGACTAAATCAACAATAATCTCACGCCATGGGTAAGCACCTCACCCAAAATAAACGCCATGGCACTTAAGCAAATAATTACGGTACACATCAATCAATTTTAATTAACACTCGATGTACAAATTACACAATCACTGCATCTGATGGAGAACAATGTGAGAGGTTCTAAAGTGTGCTAAAGTGTAATGACATTAGCTTCAGACGTGGTTGGTAAATCACACTAAACTCGCCTATCTTTTAAGTCATGACTAAAAACTAAAAAATAAGATCAACATCCATCAGTGCAGCATGACAGAAAATCATAATGTTCGAGAAATACATACAGTAAATATATACAGATTCTACTGATCAATGCCAATGGAAAAAAAACATGCATTCGGCGCCAATCGTTCTAGCCCAGGAACAAATGATTGATATATTTTAAATACAAAATAGTTTGAAACTTAAAAAATAGAGAGTGAAAAAATAAAGAAAAATAAATATAAAAATCGTCGCACAAAAATAGTTTGAGGGTAAATTACGGAAAAAATTAAAGTAAAAAAATTATATATAAAAAACTAACGTAGTTTGCGGACGTATAAAGAAGAAGGCAAAATAATAGCGAGTTTCACCAGCGTAAATTTTAAGAACATTTCAATCTTAACGAGAGTTTGAGCTAGATCTACTTAAAGCAGTTCACTAAGCCATTACTGAAGCCTTCTTTATTGAGAACGCAGAATTAAAAAATACTTGTGTAAAAAAATGAAAAAAGTTACAAAAAAACTCATTCTTATATAATCTATGATAATGTACAATCATGTGACAAACAACTCGTTTAAAAATAAATTTATATTATGTATGCGATACCTGACACACTTAAGGATATTTGGTCAAAAGGCTGAATAAAATTTAGCACGAAACACGGGTTTTTTTTTTTTAATAAAAACAAACTTTGCAAGAACGCAAGACTTTTATCAGTTTATCAGGGAGTTTACGAAAAAAGGACAAGGTCTATCTGCGAACGACATTATCAACATCTTTTTATGAAAGCCTGTCGTATAAAAAACGCGCCAAAAATTACGGAAAATTAAACGAAATCGACATGAAATTAAATTCATGAAACAAAAATAGTCACTGTCAAAAATTGCGGGAGAAAAAAAAATCGAAACTGGCAGAAAAAATTATACTCGCTTTTCGTGTTTGCTTTTATCAGCAATATTTTTATGAGACATTTTTACTTCGTTAAATAATTCCACCTTCTACCAGCAACCTCAAAATAGTACTTTTTGAGTCGAATGGAGAACGACAACTTTGTATTTGAGGGTTTACCCTGATCTCACATGTGCACTAAAAAAATATTATATTTTCTCCGTCGCAGATGACGCTGTCCTTGAAGTAAAGGGAGTGTTCTTACAAAAAAAAAGTGCCGTGACTTTCTAAATCTAGAAACTTAGTTCGCAAAAATTTTTTTAAAACACTGAGTATTCATATATGATGTTTTCATAAAAAAATAATACGTCAGAAAATTTGCAAACAAAAATTACGATTGGTTAACAAATTTAAAAATCATTACGTATCCAAGCAACAGCTTTACCAATCAAATCGGTTTATTTTTCGATACGTTTACCGCCTCTTTTCGTTTAGACACGCTGTTGTGGCGCGCTTCAACCTGGAAAAAAAAACTCAGCCACTTCAGAACATAATTTTTGCATGGAAATAATAAAGAGCTAAAAAAACATTCTTACCTGAATTTTCGTGTTTTGTATAGCCTTGTAAACCTTTTTCCTGTGACCGATCGGAGCAATTCCCAACGCCTCTAAGTCCTCTAGTGTTAGATCTAAGATTTGACGTGGCGTTGCGAAACCTTGATCGATGAAGTTGTGCGTATATCGCGACATACCAATCGCTTCTAACCATTTGTTAATGGTTTGCAATACTGTGTAGTCAAGGTTTTCATCGCTAAAAAACCGAAAGAACGTTGTATAAAAACAATAGTAAAAACAATAGTTGGTTTGCAAATTTGCATCGAACAAATTAAAATTCGGGTTATTCTTTTGCTTAAATAATTTTCGATACGCGTCATCATGTTCAACTTTTGCACATATCGGCCAAAATATTATGTTAATTCAATCAACTGATTTTAATATGATACGCCTAAGAATATTTTCATTGGTAATCCAGATTTTTGCTGCTCATTCTGGTGCCATTTAAGTGAAGCGTTGTCAGCCAACAAGGAACATCTACTCTGGCGGAGAACTTACTTGTGTTACATGAAAGGTGGTTAGAGCAATATCATGTGCATTATGCGGCGGGCAATGTATCTAAATTACAGTCGAGAGGGGACAAAAAGCTAGGGGTCAGAAATTCATGTTATCGAAGCAGGATATTACAAAAAAATAAAGGAGTTTACGTTTTTGTTATAACTGATGCAATTTCTTGAAGTAAATCCGGGTTTCGAATCCACTTCTCCAGTTGATCTCTTGCTGCTCCAAATTTCGGTCGTTTAGTGCGGTCCTTGTTCCAACAATGCAACATAAAGTCGTGGATTACTTTCGGACAGCTCTGAGGAAAAATATTTTGCACAAAATAAGGTTATATATAAAATTGTAAATTACTCATGCTAGAGTAGAAAATGGTCCAACTCTTTTTCAACATTATTAGATTTAAAAAAAATTCTCTAACTCAGAAGTGGCACTGCTATTCAGGTTTTAGCTTCATGGATATACTGCAGTAATCTTACTGTCTGTCTGATTCATACGAATTAGAATTAGACTCACCATCGGCGGAGGAAGTCTGTATCCTGCGTTTAATCGTTCAAGTACCTACAAGAGAAAAAAACATGTTGGACTTTACTCCAAGCTCCATTGGGCGTACGCCTTTTCAGCTTAACAACTGTGGCAAAATTATTTGGTCCGTTGGTTCCTGATCCTTTGGTATTCTCGTTTGTACATGTTATCAAAGTGTTGCACATACACTCGTGTCTTGTCTACGACATGCTAATAGAATGGGATCGCTAGCGCAGCCGGTACAATCGCCCGCAAGCGAGAAGTTGTGCATTTAGGTCTCCATTACATTATCAAGATTTAGGAAGCTAAAAAGCTAAACACTGCAGAGCACTTACGTCATAATTTCCCCAATCCCAATAAGGTCTTTCACCATATGACATAATCTCCCAAAGTAGCACACCGTACGACCACACGTCAGAAGCTGTAGTGAACTTCTTGAATTGAATAGCCTCGGGAGCTGTCCATCGAACCGGAATTTTACCACCCTAAAAAACGTCGAAAAGAAGGAAACTCAATTTGATGCAGTAAAAAATAAGAGAAAGACGTTTAATGTGTTTGACTTACTTGCGTGTCGTACGTCTCGTCGACTTTGATTTCACGACTCATACCGAAGTCGGACACCTTGCAAACCTTTTGTTCATTAACAAGTATATTTCTTGCAGCAAGATCCTTTAGAAAAAATATACATCATATTACAATCGTGATCACATTTTTTAAATAAAGTTCTGAATATTTTCCTAAATTTCAGCTTTTTTTAGTGAGCTTTGGTGAGTACGGGTAAAGCTTGGATTACATTAGAGATAATTCTAAAACAGATTTAAAATGCAATCATAGCCAAGATAAAAGGTTTTAGGTTTCAACCTAAAATTCCTGCTATTTTCCTTACTAATATTTATATCAAGAAAATCGCTGATATTGCTGACTTTTAAAACATCACCGAAAGACCGAACGTATCAGCTGTTTACATTCAGCAAAAAGGATCAAACCATACCCTATGTATAAAGCCCAGCTCGGATAGATACTTCATTCCAGACGCGACTCCTCGTGCCATACCAAGCAACTGTAATACCGTGAACTGCATGTCATTTATCTAAATTAGACCAGAGAATATACACAGATATGATAGTACTCGTAGGAATGAGTGAAAATTATAATGCGCTAAAGGATACCAACTAAATATACCTGCAAATATTTATCTAAGGCACCGTTCGACATAAATTCAAGAACGATAATATTGGGACGATCTAAAAACAAAAGGAAGGATAAGTAATATATGTTGGAATTTGGATTATTGTAACTGGTTGATAAATGATAAACAGTTTCACCTTTTAAGATAACTCCTTCTAAACTGACTACATTTGCGTCGGAGAACTGTCCTAAGATCGCTGCCTCTCCAAGAAAATCATCTCTGTCACGTTTTGATGCACCAGCCTGGAAAAATAAACCAAGATGTAAGTTCTTAACAACAGAATCTCGTCAATTTTCGTGTACATACTGGGCTCCCACAAACTAGCATTTTCACACCAAGATACAATATATTTCACAGCCTAGTGTATAATAAATCGTTTTTAACTGCAAACAAGGAGGTTTAAAGTGAGAAGGAGATACATCTCAGCAACGTCCATTTAAATTCTATTCAAATTTCTTTTGTTTACGTGCTCCTTTGAACCCATGCGTCGCTTTTTCTGTATTTTTACATGCCGAGAGTGAGATGAGTGTTTTAACGACAAAGCAGAACTTAAACCTCCTTGCTGCAAACCACTATTTTTTTACAAAGAAAACCCTCCAGTATTTTAGAAATATCAGGTTACTTTTAACAATGTCATTTTCTAGGTTTTCATAAGAGAATACTGTAATAACAAATTTTCAAGGTTTTCCAGCAATTCTAGTGGTTACAAACCTGACATACAACAAACAAATATGGAAACAAAAATATGATACATGATACAGTGGATCCAAAAAAATCAAAAATGTTGTTATAAAAATAAAACTTTTAGTGTACTTTTAGTGTTTTGATGGCAACACTTAGACTTTTCCCATTTCTAAACAAAGTTCCTTTGTAGACTTCTGCAAATTCACCACCGCCTAGCAGCTTGCCAATTTTGACATCTTTACGGTCCAGCTCGTATGCAAACTCTTGGACAGCATCATCAACATCATTGTAGGTGGTAGGATCAACATACAACTTTCCACCTGGAAACATTCTGCCAGGCAGTTTCACTGGAAATAAAACAAAGATGAGGTTATTTATAAATTTTGCACTTTTACACTCAAGGCAGAAAACTGACACATTTGCAGGAAGTAAACTACATTGATTTCTAGATACCTCAAAGGAATAAATTTTAACAAAGTAAACAAGATCTAAGATTTCGCCCAAATGAAACTTCGGCAATTTTAAAAAACAACTATATGCTTATGAATCAGACAGAAAAATTGGCAGCAGTAAACGTATCGAAAATCCACAAAAATTAACTTCAGAAAACAATATGGGAACATTTCCTACCAGTGCCATCTTCCATACGCACAACCTGTAGATAAGAGGGGTGGGTTCTTCTCCAATAACAAAAAGCCAAAATAAGAACAATCACTATAAATATGATCACTCCAATTGAGGCTCCAATTGCAAGAGTCAAAGATATTCCA
The DNA here is from genome assembly GCF_029227915.1 of Hydractinia symbiolongicarpus. Lineage (NCBI taxonomy): Eukaryota > Metazoa > Cnidaria > Hydrozoa > Anthoathecata > Hydractiniidae > Hydractinia > Hydractinia symbiolongicarpus. The sequence continues at coordinate 22,913,907 of NC_079878.1, read as the reverse complement.
CCTTTTACCCGCACACTTTGAGAATATTCTTCGCTTCGCATTGTCTTACCATTAAACGTAACCTGTGTATAAATCTAAAAAGAACAAGAACTTGTTTACGGTAAACAGGGACTATATTTCTTATACTTCAACCAATAACTTAATTTGCTAGACAGGCACCTTGACAGTGTAAGTCTTGTCTTGTGTTCCAGTAGGTATAGTAAAAGTAGGACTTGTGGTTATTTCAGGCTCTCCATCGTATTGAAAAACGTACACTGGATTAGGCCCACCTTGTACAAATGGACGATCCCATGTAAATGTAACTGAACCATCGTTATTTGTAACAAACTCGACATTACGAACCATGCCAGGTTCTACACAAAAAAAAAGAATTGATATCACGCACTTTATTGCATTAAAACTTTGCATATATACATATATTTCTTTTCAGTAAAGTAAAAACATACAAGGTGACAGGACAATTTCACCTTGAATCCTCCATTCAGAGATAATTGCTCTCTTGATATTTTCTCCATGATAAATCACAACTAGGATCATTCCCCTTAATAAGTGCCTCTGTATAATTGACCCCGGATAATTGCCCCTCTTTAATTACATTGGAACACTTACTCTTTAGATTTATGAAAATGTCTGCATTTTAAGCCAATCAGCCAACTTTTGAAAGCCGACTTTTATGATATATTATGTTATTTAATGCTAACATAGTTTGGTTACACCATTAGAACAATTATATTTTGTCTATATTGTGCAATAATCTGCAATTGAACAATAACAACACATTGGTTCCTTTATATTTATTAGATAAACCATAATGGTTTATTTATATTCTCACATTGGTATTGTTTCATTACTAGTAAATATAAAGTATGTATATATATATTGAACATGTGTGATACGCTTACTTGAAAATGAGTGTTTCACATGAAACGTTATACAATATTTTATTTACTTGTTTCTCTTTATTTTTTTGGGCAAACGTTTTTAAGACGCTGGCTCATCTGTAAAATTAGGTCTTTAGTTTGCCTGAAGAAGCACATGATTTTTGTAAGACGTACAAGTTAAAATAACTGGTGTCAGTTAGTTGAAAGAAATTGTCATGCTGGGATTATCCAATTATTGAAGATGAACTGTCCCAAGTGGAAGGTTTTCAGGGTCAATAATTATTAATGGGCAGCTATCCTACCTAAAAATAAACCAGCGTGTAGAGCAATTACTTAGTGAAAATTAGCAGGGGTAATTGTCGAGGGAGGAATTGTCTCAGAACAAACTAAGAACATTTAAGTACAAAGTACTTGAAGTACTTGAGATAGGTGAGATTATAGAGAATGAAGTATTTCCAGCTTTAATGATGTACAACAGTGGCTCGTTAGAGATAGTTAAGAACTTCTGTTACTTAGGTTATATGTTGGGCAGTGAAGGGGGTGTTGGAAGAAGTGTTACTTGCAGGATAAGTTCTGCTTGGAAAAAGTTTAGAGAGTTACTTCCTTTATTGACTAGCAGAGTCCTGTCAATTGAGGTAAAAGGTAGGTTGTATGAGGCCTGTGTAAGAAGTGTTATGTTGTACGGTAGTGAGACATGGGCAGTAAAGCAGGAAGATCTTGACCGTTTAGAAAGGAATGATATGAGAATGGTTAGGTGGATGTGTAATGCCAGTCTGAGAGACAGAAAGAGTTCAGATGAGCTAAGAAGCAGGCTAAGTCTCCGTAGAATTAAAGATGTTATCCAGATAAGAAGATTGAATTGGCTGGGGCACTTGGAAAGAATGGAGGAGGATAATTGGGTAAGAAAGTGTAGAGACTTGATAGTTCCTGGGGCAAAGCCCAGAGGCAGACCGAGAAAGACTTGGCAGGAGGTTATAAGGACAGACTTGATAGAGAGGAAGTTGAGTTTAGATCTAACACAGTCTAGATCAGATTGGAAGAGGATCATTAATATACCCCGTCCAACCCATGCTAGCATGGAAAACGGACGTTAAGCCGAGAATGATGATGATGATGTACAAAAGCAAGATACAAGGATATACTGAAAAGTGTACCAGGATCAGATTCACGTAAAATACTACAAACACCAGAATGTTGTAAACAAAATGGCTAAGAGAGAAAAAAAGTAAGGGTTGTTCACAAGATTTTCCTTTGTGTAATGTTTTGGTTATTTCTGAAAAATATAGTTACAGAAACGAGAGTGCCAAGTAATAAAAAAGAACAAACAATGTTAGTTAGCAGTGCAAAATGAAAGTTGTCCTTATTCTATGACAAGGCACTTGTCATTTCAAATATTCTAAAAATATTTTTGGCCAATACACAAAAATTCATCTATTTTATGTATTTTATAAAATATTGCAGTGTATGAGATCCTTTCTCACTCATAATTATTTGGCTCTTCAATGCATATGTACTAAAATTCGTATAACTAAAATGAATCTTAAAGATAATAATTTTCAGGGTTTTTTTCAAACTTACTGAATATGGATTTACTTACTTCCCAAACCAGTTCGAGTTTTGATCTCCGAGTAATTAGTTTTTGCTGTCAGGTTGGTCACTAAATTTTCATTCCATATAAGGAATGTGTAATTAGCAAATGCCCCTAGACCAGTGATGTTGATGTAAAGCTGTTTCGTTCTTAACGGGAATTGGTCATGTTCTTTGGGGCAATTACTACAGTCCACAACATAGTTATCAAGGGGCTTTGATCCTGCAATTGGAGCTTTCCAAGTCAAATACACAGAATTACTTTTTACTTCACTCACAGTCAAATGCAGTGGTTTTCCAGGTGGTTCTAGAAGAGTCAAAAAAAATTAAGAAAATTGGCAACAGAACAATCTTTATCAGAACTTTAAAATTATATACATACTTGTGCACCAATCGTTAAACATACAAATTCAAAAAGTAATCACGTGTACACGAATTAAAAATTCAAGCATGCCATCATAAGAAGATTGAGAAAAAAAATACTCTTAATTTGTTTGTTTAATATTTTTGTCTGATGAGATAAACCATATATGTTATTATATGCTTCTCACTAACACACTGGCAAAAAGCATGTGCAATTAAATTAAGGCGTGAGTATGCGACAAAAATGTTTTTTTTAAAAAAACAATTTTTTCAGTGATTAGATAGAAAAAGATCTGGGCTTTAAAATGGTGCAAATATATTTTTAAAAAAATGTATTATTTTTTTAATAAATTACTTTTTTGTTATGTGATAAAGATCAAATATTTGTTTACATGAATCATCTTGGGTATTAATTTTTACTACTCAATTATGTTCAAGGTTATAGATGATAGCCGACTCAAAAAGGAAAATGATTTTAGTGTGTAGGTAAAAGGGTCTTTTGAAGCTTTTTCCTATTTCCTATAAGGGTATTTTCTTTTTCTTTTTTGTCTTCCAATGTTGAATTTAATTTACTGTGAAAAACATGGCAAAACTAGTTTGAAAGTTAACAGCGAATATAAAAATGTCCTATCGTCATAAAGCTTTTTATCATCAAAAATATTTGACTCGCCAGCTAAAAGAAGATTAAAGCAAAAGGTTTCTACTGCCGATCGCCAAGCTAGCATAAGTCAAAAAGATTTTTGTTTCTAGAGTTTGTTTTTGTTTTACCCATACTCAACTGTGTATAATTGCGAATGTGAGCAAACACATCCAGCATAAAAAGAAGATATAAAAAAAACCTGTTAACAAATAGTCGTTACCATAGTGATCAACTATTATGCAGAAGTACAAGATTTCTGCAAGAAACTTAAAAGCTTTTTTTCACAGTGTTAAATTTTTAAGCGAAAACACACAAGCATGCGCAATGAAGTAGAATGACCGCTGACTTGACGTAAAAAGATGCTCCCGAGCTTTTCTCAAAAAGTTGAACTCGTTCAACTTTTTCAGTGCGAATTTTTTCTCTGGAGCTTTTTAACCAATGAAATTCAAGAAAATGTTAACAATTGCGCAATCCATTTTATTCTCTTGAAAATATTATAAAAAACAATTTCTGCTGCACTTCTTTATTCACAAAATAAAGGCAGCTTTTAGAAAAGTATTTGGTGTTAAGTACAGCCAAGAGACCTGTTAGCATTGAGTTTGTAAACAAAAGTTATGGATTCATAAATTCTTTTCAAATCTTCTTAACAACCACAAAAATCAACTGCTTGTTTGGGGCGATTGGAAGTTAAATTCACAAACTAACAATAAATAACAACTTTCCCCTTTTCGTGAAAAAGTTTTATCGTCTTTCTTAGTTGCTGTTTCCTGTTACGTTTTCTTTTAATTCACTGCCATAAAAAGAGTGTCATAATTTTTTTTAAATTTCATAGCCAAAGGTTTTACGGCAGCCATTTTTTTCTAAACATCTTTTCTCTCAGGCAGAAAATTGATTTCCATTAAATACCACATTGTAATGCATAAACGCTCTCTAGGACTTGTAACATTTCTGATTTTAGATGACTTGACGATGACAAGTGCTATCCAAGGGAGTAGCTGTTCAAATCTTACTGATGTCATTCGAAACGACTAAAACATTGTACAACCCTTTGGTCCTTCTTTCCAGGAAAAGTCTCCTTATCCACATTCTTTTCTGTTGATGTTTTCGAGTTCTGCTTCTTTTCACACAGTGCCACATAAATAAAGTTGTAATTAATTTTAAATTTTGTAAAAAAACATATCTTCTGTTTACGGCAGCCATTTTAATCTGAATGAGCACCTTTACTCTTGAAAGGGAAAATAATTTTCATTCACGTCAAACCCGAGAAAAAAAGCTTGCGAGATTTTTCCGCTCAAGCGGAAAATGCAGTCGTATGGAAACCTACCTTAAAGGATGTGGGATGGAGAGCATGCTTAATGTGGAGAGGTATGTTAAAATCTAAAAACGCTTTTTTTATTTCTTGAGAGTGAGTAGAACGAGAGTTATGATGAGTTTTCTGACAATTAGAGATTAAAAATTGTGGAAAAAAATAACTCCAAAAGTAAAAAACATTAAGAAAAAATTAAAAAAGCGTTTTTAGATCAATGTCTTGTGATCACAATAAAGCAAACAGCAAACTTGAAAAATTAGTAGTTTTGCAAAAGAGATCACATTTGTAGAAGAGGGGTCATTTATTTTTCGTGTCTACTTAACCCTTTAAATTTTATTTTTTCTTAATAATTTTTATACCATTATATAGGTAATCATATAGGCTTTTTTAAAATAGATACAATCATATATCAAAATAAAGTTTTGGTGAATTAAAAATATCACACCTTTTTTGTATACTCACAACTTAACCTGTTTAGCGTGAAAAATACATTCTAAGTTCACTTACTGTAACAACCTGTTGCAAAATCCTGTGTTTTACCATTTTCTCTGTAATAGCCATTCAAACAAGGACATGATAACCTTGGAGGTAGTTTACGTATTGTATTGTTTCCGCATTTTAAGCAAGCCTCATTTCCACTTTTAGTTTTGAATTCGTATTCAGCACAATCTAAAATATAATTAAAATAAATCGTTTCTTGTTTACATTCTTCTTTATTTTGCTTTTGTACCAAAAAAAATGAATATACCTTTGCATTTTACTCCTACTTTGGTGTAACCTTTTATGCAATGACAGCTACCAGTAACTGTATAGCTTCCATTATAATAACATGTCAAAGTTTTTTCCTTGTTGGTAACTGACTCTGAATAATCAGTACATTTTCCTAAAAGCTTAACATGACCAGTAGCTTTATTTGGTGCACGAACTTCAACAAACGAAAGTAAATTGTCTGTCTCCACAGGACAATTGTAGTAATATAAATCAACCACTAAAAGCCTTGCACAATTTTGTTTTGCGTTAAAAATTAGCTGAATCGTTTTTACATTATGCATGTTTTCCAGTTGTATAATGCCAGTATGTGTAAAGTAATCACCTGACACCACAGACTTTGGTATTGGAGCAGTTGGAATTGATTCCAAGGAAGTAGTTACTTGGGTACCATTTTTGAATGTTGTAATTAAGAACACCTTTAATTTGTGACGACATTGTACAGTAGTTTTTATGCTGGAACATAACCGTACAGATGTTTTTGTTTTTAGAAATATTATACTGGCATTGTCAATGGAATACACTGCTGTAGTGAGATTACAATTTTGATTTGGATTCGAGGTAGCGAGACATGTATGCCAAAGTTTCTCATCCGGATTTGAATCTTCAAAATTCCATGATGAAAAACAAAAATCTCCTGTGGCTACCCAAGTATTTGATAATCCAACTATCCCATTAGATTGTAGTCTAACTAATGATGCCTTTTCAAACTCTATATTTAAAAGGATCGCTAAAAGGGTCAATATTAACGTTTTCATTTCTTCTACAGCTTGAAAACTACAGTGTGTACACCACCTACCATATTTATTAACCCTATAACAAATAATTGCAAATATAAAAAAACCTTAGCAGTTTTATCACTTCTTATGATTATAATCTGTCTATCTTAAAATGTTAATGCAAGGCAGATGTTTGCTGGCTTCTTGAAAATTTGCAAACTTTATTTTATTCATATAATATTAGATACCCAATGAAGTTGGCAGTTCTTATAAGGAAATGCAGTGAAAGAAGACCTCCACCCCAAAGTATATACAAGAGAAGTATGGAGAAAGAAAATATTTTAATACAGGTTTATATTAAGTGTCATTGATACAGGCCTGGTCAGGAGACGCGTGCGATCACACATGCACACGCCCACAGACAAAAAAATTTATGTGAGCGACGTCGCTCACGTAAGAGACTATTTATCAGAATTTTCTAGAGATCCTACGACATATTTTTCTCACATTTTAAGAGAATCTACTGAATAAGCACCACCAAAAATACAAAGCTTATGAGGAACGATCGTGTTATTATGAAGAACATGAGCTAAAGAGAACGTTAAGGTCAGCCCCTTTCCTTCATGCTGACACTCTTAAGGGGGATTTTTACGAAGCAAATTTGCTTTTTGTTTTCACGACAAAATAAACTAGAGGCCAAATTCATTGTTTATATTGGTTAACCGCATTCTGATTGGTCTAAAACTAGCAGCGAAACCTTTAGCCGCGGAAAATAGGAACTGTTCCTACTTTTCAGTGAAGCGAATATTTCGATGCAAAATCATAACAAACAAAACTGCGCATGCTCAGACAATTCGCCGTTCAATTCGCTTCGTGAAAATCCCCCTTCATGCTCGGCTGGTGCTTTACACTAAGACTCGAACGAAAGACGGAAGACCATTTGGAACCATGCCACATCTTATTTTATCGGAAATGTTTTATTTATTATTATAAAAAACTTTTTTTTAAAAAAAAAAGTTCATTTTTTCTCTTATTCTGCCCTTTTTTACAATCCTGTTTAAATAGCCTTGACGTCATAGTTGGCGAATGATTTTTTGCGTGTTAAGACAATTCAGCAAATAGAATGATATTCTAGAGAATCCAAGATCGTAATTTCATAATTAGAAATATTTATTTTATTTTATTTCACTTTCTATAATTATAACCACATATTATATATTATATATTTTTGTGTTTAATCTTCCGAGTAAGGGACATAGACACCACCCTCTTCAGAGAAAACTTGTCTTAGTTTCCACACAACACGCAACGGTATAACTCGGCGATTGCCTTTTTTGCAAGTCGTTAGAAAACGAACCAAATGAATTGCTTGTAAGCAGCAAACCGAAAAGACTTGTTTGTAGGCCTGTCTTGCAGAAATTTCCCTCTTGTCTCGTGTAAGCATATTAAAATGAGACAAAGTTGCTTGAAATCCTCATTCTCAGTTATACATTTTATTCCTAAAAAAAAACAACGGATATTTGCACGATTACATATCATTATTATTTGATATTTTAACAATACTTTTTATGTAGCTTTCTCATATTTTAAAAAAATATGTTTAAGCACATATACCTTGTAATTGTTTGTCTGTTAATTCATCCACTTCTGTGCAACAAAGACAATCAATCTCCCTAGTTTCAGTCTTGCAGTTATCGCACTTGCACCATTCGTTTCTCCCAACACAAAACTTTCCCAATGTTTTATATATATGTACTAAAAATATCGTTTCTCTCTCAGCTACAATGTTTGTATTATCATCTTATTTGGTGGTCTCGAATTAAAAAAAGTTGCAGCCCTGTGCCTGTAAAAAGCTCATCAAAGGTTTCCATCTCATTATCACCGTTCTCATCTTCTCCAAAATTGTTTTCTGCTTCAATAATATCATACTCTAATTCTTCTTCATTATGTCTGTGTTCATATATGTGATCTGAGTATCAAGCTTTTCGAAACTAACATCGCCAATTATGACGTCACAGCAAAAGGTTCTTAATAAAAAGAAAATCCTTGCACATTGATTAAAAGATCAATAAACAATTTTTCAAAAAAAGGAATAAAAACTTATACTAATTGAATATCGGAGAATCCAAAGAACAAATAAAAAAAATCGAAAATTTCGTAGGACCACTCCTTTAAAGAAAATGAACACATTCACTTTGCCTGTCACAGACACACACACTCTCTGTATTATTATAAGAGATAAATAATGTATAATTTTCTATCAACTTCCAGAAATTCAATTACCAGCACTTCGAAAAGTAAAATAATTGGAGAAAAATGTAATAGAAACTAACTTAATTTTGTTAGATAGATAGATAGATAGATAGATGTGCATATTTTACATGGCTAGCCTCACAAATATCGAGGGATATACCCTGTCTATTATTTCCAGGAGGGGCCATGGCGTAGATGGAGAGTCCTAGAGTATTTAATGCTCATTTTGAGCTACGCAGACCCAATTGGAGCCCGCGCTCTACTAGACAACTCCCGGCAACATCCAACGGCCCACACAGTGTGCCATCTTCCCAATTTCCCTCACATGGCTTGGGTTAACCCGGGGCTATGGTAACATTCACTCGCCCATGTTGAATCGCCGTCAAGAGGAATCGAACCCCGGTCTCCCGCACAGAGTACGAGAGCTATAACCACTAATCTACGGCGCCACAAACTAATCTACGGCGCCATAACATTACTCCAAACTACCTTAATAAAATTCTCATTTGGGATAGAATAGCCCTTATATAAATTTCTGGATTACACACTAAATACTGCAAACTACATAAATAACAGGAAATGCAGAAGTTCTATAGTGTGCTTTTGAAATCTTTTTGTAATTTTTGCCCAACTTGACAACAACCTTATTTGGGGATTGAACCCAAAACCTCTTGGACATATCAACCCAGCTAGAGCTACACCCAACATGTTAACTAGCTAGTGAGCTTAAATGAATAGAAATTACCAAAACAAATAATAAAGTTTCTATAGTAAAAACATATTCTAGCTAGCTTTGAATTCGTAACTAGCTATCTTTCGTTTCGTGCCTTCTTGTTGAATTCTGTGTTTTAGTCAACTTTAATTTCCATTGTTAATTCTGAAACATAAAGTTACAAAACATAGCGATCCAGGAGTACCACCCTGAAATCGTAAGAGATGAGATATGGGAGAAGTTGAATTTTGGTATCCTTGAAAAAGTCTCAGGGATAAACTCTGCGCCAAAAAAGTGCGCACCCTGCGATTCCAAGTCAGTCCTCACAAGTCACATTCGTCCACACAATGTCGAGACATATAAACAGTCGGTAGAAATTTGTCTTTGTAACGACGTCGCATTTTGGGGCAGTTTTCCAACTTGGCGCATAATCATTGCGACAGTTTGATGAAAAACGACGTTTAATTTGATATGTTTGTTAGATACCCACATTAACGAACACCTAATGTTATTACTCTAATTTAATACGTCCTCTAAGTGCGAATGGCCTTTTTTGAAATTTCCTTAATTTATTATCTGTAATTTTTAGTGCGAACCAGATAATATAGGAGACATTTTTTCTCGTTTTTTTTCTTTTCTTTTTACTGATCTATGATAAAAGATAAAATAGACTTGTTTACAAACTTAATTTTTAAGAAAAGATCTTTATCTTCTTCATCTTCAAACGAAAATAGATGAAAAGAAAGAGTGAGTGAAATAAAAATAAAATGAATAAAAAAAACTAAAAAATAAAACTTGTTATTTTTCCCCTCCTATTTTTAGTGCGAAATTAAATTTCCGAGACAAGATAAGTTACATAGGTGAATATTTATCATAGCACATCCGTATTTCATTCTCAACAGAGAATGCTTCACCTCGATCAGACTTCTGATCATGACGGGCGAGTATAATGCGTGTAAGTCATACTGAAAGAGAACGAATCCTGCTCACTGCCAGGCAGTATGTTAGTGATGAACAAAGTAGTTCTCTTTCAGTATGACAAGATAAGTTATTTTCTCTAATTATTAGTGCAACCCTCCGAAAATAATCTTTTTTTTCCGGTTGCACTAAGTTAGAGGAATTATCGGGTTATTACGGGTGAATGCGTGCCTGGGAAAGATAAAATTTTTTTGATAAGCGTCCGTCAAATAAGCACTCGACACCCTCGGTCCCAGGGATTTTTGCATTTTTAGTACGAGTGTGAGCGCTCGGAACTTTTACAGGATGTAAAGGTATCCAGAATGCCTAACGAAAATGGCAATGGGTTAAATAAAATGTCAAGTAGACTGAAGAAGCACTTACATTATGCGACTTAAAAAAAGATAAAAGATGCGAAATATTACATTCGCTTTTCCCAACTTAGATAGTTTTTCCCTACTCGAGATAAAAGTTGAATGCCCGATTGTAGTTTGAGACAAAATGGCAAGCAAGACACTGATATACTATTCGCGATATATGAGGCCTATGTAAGATTATACGCAAGTTTCGATTTCTTGTCCTCAAAGCCTGTTTTAGCTTTCTTTGATTGTTCGGAGGAGACGTCGTTACGAGGAGAAATAGGTCGGATAAGAACATAACATGAAAGGGAGATAAAATGCCTGTGTGTAAAATATAAAGAAGTAACCATGTTTTTTTTGTAAAAAACAAACATTGTACGTTTAACCTGGATATTCACAACAATTATTTTTAATTGTCGCAGAATTTAGCTCCTCCTTTTCCGTCAAACGTCGATTTGACGTTTTTTATCAGAAAGAAACAAAGTAAACCCGGGACTATGCTGACAATCCCTAAAGCCTGACAAAGAGCGTAAAACTCAAAAGTTATGAGTTCTCGTCACTCCAAAGAGTTTTAATTAATGTCTCTAAACTATCAGAGGTCATAGAAGTTTCCAACCTCGTTCCCAGCGCCTGTTGTTTCTTCTCTATATGTCAGAAGAAAATATACAAGATGCCCTGGGGCAGGGTTAAAAAGTTTTGTTATGTCATGAATATCAATATAGAAAGCTATTATTGTGGCTGTCTAAAAAGGTCATTTTTGTCAAAATAAAAAAATATATAGAAAGGATATCTGCCAAAGGTTACGTGCTGTGAGAAACTTCAATATTTGTCAAAAAACTAAAAGAGAAGAACACGTCAGCACATATTTTCTGAACATCGTCTGAATTCATATTGCAGAACAAGAAGTTGAGGCGAGTAAGCCTCGCTATTCCTTTCTCGTTACTAAAACCTTTTGAGATAAACCTAGAAGTTGCATAAATTATGATGTCATGCAATTGCTGTTGATATAATAGTATTTAACAAACCTAATATTTAAAGAAGCCTATATCAACAGAAACCGCATGACACTTAGATATCCAAAGTATCATTAGATTTTATAAAATATAAAAAAAAAATGAAAAAAAATCACAACCCTCTACTACCTACACATCTAACAAAAAATTTTTCACCATCATTGTTGTCGTTGAAACAGTAATAAAAACTTTGCAGATATTGAAAAAACTCGCAGTGCTTTTTTTTGTCAGAGCAAGTAAAAAATATTTTTACCACCACGACTCATAAAAGCTGCAACTTTTGTCTATGAAACTATTTCGATATTGATAATTACGTTTTTTATTCATCTTGCGTAAACAACTTTCATTCTGTACAAGCTAAAGCAAAAGTAAATTGTGAAGTTATGTCGTAAAATAAAAATTTAAATAGTTTTGTTGTTACGTGTTTTCTTAGCATATGCTTTTATTTATTATCTATCCAGTTTGGGCGCATTGGTTTTTAAAAGTGGAGTAACCGGTATGATGACTAAAGGTTCCACTATGGTTGAGGTTTACTGGAAAAATGTTTTAGAAATTTACGACCTCCCAAGACTATTTAAATTTCAAAGAATCTCTGAAACTGGCGTGGGGGGAAAGGGTGCGGGGGAGGGGAAGGGGAAGGGAGGTGTCATGATTTGTTGGTCCTTGTTATAAAAGACGACTTTTTCCTCATGTCTTTTTTTTATCTGTGCCTGCTAAAAATATACAGAACATAAAATATATCCTGCCATGATTGCGTGTGATCTCGTTTCTTTAGTTTCAGTAATCCGCTACAGATATAATGTACTAGTAAGCATTCTTGTATATGATCTGAGAATGACGTAGGCTGGAGGTATATACTAAATAATATTTTTATTTCGATTTTAGTTATTTCAACAATTTCAGAACAATTTTTTGTTACACCAGCAAACTATTCCACTCTAAATTTTTTCTATAGTGTCCAAAAATTTATGTTAAGGGAATTTGATTTCCTGCCCCAAAAATCACATTTAGTACAAGAGCCATTGGCAGTTTTGATCAGCCACAATAACACATAAGGTTTGACATGCTATACATGCACTAATCAAAAATGTTGGTCGGTCTAAACACCCTTGGGAAAACTGGTGTCAGCTTCCCCAATTTGATATAATGACGTCACATTCCAAAATGGCCTGAAATGTTACCTATTGATCATACCTTAGTTAGTTCTTCTAAATTTGATACCATGAATAAGCTTGCCATTAAAATAGTGAAGCTGCCAAAAAAACGAGGAAAAGATCTGTTAGAAACCCCACGAGGCTCCAATATGGGACGCGTCACGTGATTTTTCCTCTAACATGTTCCCTTTTATTAGTAGAGCAACCTCGTCCCCAAGGTTTGTTGGCCGATATTAAAGTCCCTATTGCTTACCAGACGACTAAAAAGAACCCATGGGGACAAGGTTGCTCTTAAGATAAAAAGTGTTGATAATACGCCACCATCAGTCAAATGTTTCTAACACACAGCTTCCTGTAGCACATCATACCTTCTCTGTGCCAGTGCTATCATGCGTTTTATTATCGTCCATCAAATTAGACACCCGGCTCTTTGTCTCTTTCTTCTCTGTTCCCAACTTCGTCTCCAGCCGCCTAGGGACAAGGTTGATCGTCCATGACAAAAAACAAAGGCTTTTGCTCCATACTTTTAGTTGTTATCAACAAGAGCACGTGTCGTGCGTAGAATTTTCGCTTCCGCCGCATCTCTTGTATAATCAAGCTAAACATTGATTGGAACTCTTCCTTAGTGTAGAAAACATTCAAAATTTGGCGTCCGCGGAGGGAAAACAACTATTTTTTTACACTGGTCCCTTTTCTCGCAATCCAATCGAAAGTAGTTAGCAACGAATGTCTTGCTAGGAATCTAGAAATACAAAAAACCATATCAGGGCCGACGAATATGCTTTTTTGGAAGTGGAGGGGCCAGTGTAGTAACAAAGAAGTACCCATTATCGTTTGGCTACTCTATATAAATATTAAAAATTTACGACTTCGGCCCTAATATCCCCTAACTTTTAGTTTGTGTTATAATAGGGAAGTAACTTTTGCGATTATTCTCGACTCCAGAGCTCTTTTAAGTAAACACGAAAGTTAATATTAATCTCAAAGAGCTCTGAGAACGAGAATGGTAAACGACATCGGCCACACATGTCTATGAATACACGAACATTGGAAACAAAGTGTTGCTATGCAGATGACAACAGACATAGCAAAACAAAAAGATTTGGTTTGGGGTTGTGAAAAAAGGACAAACTTAACGAAGTAGGAAATGTGTCAAATATTGAGATCAACAATGACGAACAAGGAAATATTATCATTGATCGTCGTGATAAATTGAGAGAAACTAAAACTCCCGGTAGTTCTTAGCACCGGGGAGGCTTATCAAATTAGAATTTTAAATACAATGTCTATTTATCGAGTGGATACATAAGTTCTTTGACTGTTTTATCATCACCTTTATCTAACAGAAGAAGTTCTACGTCTTCCATGCACCGCTCGTCTAGAATGCTGAACGGATCCACGCTATCATCTAAAGTGTTAGAAGCACTTTGCAGCCACCTCAGTATGCAAAATACTTTGCGCATGTGATTTTATTATCATTCGATACGTCCGGGAAGCTCTCTTTCGCGACGATTATGCTGTTAGAATTTTGTAAACGCAATAAAGATAATTCGTTGCTAGTTGGCCATGTGTAGCAATTCCTAATTTTTTGCTGTAGGCCGAAGACCTCGCCACGACGATGTGACAGCTGCGAATGCTCCATCCTTACTAGACTTAAACATTGCACCTCCTGACTTTTTAAAAAATCACGATTGGGAGGACGATTCACAAGATGCGCCCTTAATTGGCGATAACTTTTTTATATTCACATTATCAACAATCGCAAGAAAGGATCTTTTCAGTTGAAAATTAAAAACAGTCGTTAAAAAAAGAATAATTTTTCATAGAATATTTTTTGTTATGAATAATGCTTTATGATCAAATACATATTACTCTTTACAATACTCGCAAAATAAGATGGAAAAAAAACATACATTCGGCGCCGATCGTTCTAGTCCAGGAACAAATGATTGATTTATTTTAAATACAAAAAAATTTGAAACTTAAAAAGAAATAGAGTGAAAAATAAAGAAAAATAAAATAAGAGTAAATAAAATAAGAGTAAATTATAATTTAGGAGTAAATTACAGAAGAAATAGACCTATTTCCACCCTCGTCCCCAAGGTTGTATGACTTCTTGATATGGAAGATTCTCAGCCTCGTTCCCAGGGCATTTTGCCTTATTGATAAGTTGATAGCGGCGAAAAGGCCTTGGAACAGGCTGGTCACATGATCGATTATAATTTATGACGATTATACCAAAAAATAATCTATAAACAGTTCTTGCCCTGCAAAAATTTATTTCTGCCCCGTGCAGGAGTTTTATGTAAACAAGAGTACAACAAATATGGTGGTTGATTTTATTTGTGGAGTGGATAATAATAATGGCTTATTAACCGTTTAGCCGGTCTATACGGGAAAATATAGACCGAGGTCATGAATATTAATGATCAGTGAGTCATCGTTTGTGGGTGTTAGTACCACAGATAATGCCATAATTTCCGGTAAAAATCCCTAAACAAAGTTTCAACAATACATTCATATTCTATCACGCATTGGGATGGCACTTTAATTGCACCTTGGAAAGGTTCTTGCTCCCGAACAGGTAAAACACCTTTTCCAACTTGCAGAAGACTTGCAGCAAATTGTTGTTCTCCTGGCCTTGTTCTCATGTTTCGATGTAATCGAAATTCTTTAAACAAGTGCCATAATGGAGAACTTTTTAAACACATGTCTACAATTTCAGTTGATTTTCCTTTTCTGACAACAGGCAGTAACTGTGAAAAATCACCACCTAAAAGAACAACTTTACCTCCAAATGGAAGTTCATTATTACAAATATCTTGTAGAAGACGATCTATTGCACGAAAAGCATGCTTAGGAATCCTGTAAGCTTCATCAAGTCAAAAAAGACTCTTTCGTCGCAATTCTGCAGCATAAGCAGAAACCGGGGTTATGCTGCATGTACTTTTCCCTACAATGGAAACAGGTAACCGGAATAGTCTATGAATGATGGTACCCTTTTTCAAAAGTGTTGCTATGTCAGTAAATGCAGGAGTTCCAACTTGGAAACCTCTGCCTGTAAGTTTAGACATAAGGTAATTAAAATTAAAGATTTTACTGCTACCACCAGCACCTTTTAAATAAAACAGACGGTTGTTTTGGGCTGTAGTGTTAGCAACATTTACAACAGCTTCTATGACTGCATTAGCCAGTGCAGTCTGTTCGTAGGTAAGTTGAGCCCTTAGTTGAGAAGCTCTTTCGGCCTCTATAGCTATATCAATGTTTTCAGCTGGGGGTAATACATCTAAATGAGGAAGATTATAATCAGCAAGAGATTTACCAAATTGCCTAAGTACAGAATTAATATCTTGAAGCAGCCTGTACTCAGCCTGTTCCTCATTCATTCGTCGAATATAATCTTCATAAATTTCATCCTTGTACTTTGTCCTCTTGCATCCTGCGTTACGAAATGTTTCAGCAATATTGCCATTGACAGTTCGTAAATCTTCAAAAGAAGTTGCACCAGATGTATGCAATAGCAACATAAGTAAATAAAAAAGCTCACCTGCGCGAGGACTTACACTATACATTCTGGAGACAACTTCACCATGACCACGTTGTCTTGGTTTCTAAACTTTGTTCTTATTAAAAAAAAATGAAGAGGAATATCTGGATATATATATTAGCGAGCATCATGATTTTTTGCATTTAACACAAACTAAGTTGTTAATTTTTGCCTGATCTGCAGCTCCGTCCAGAGCCTCTTCAGCCTATCCTTGCTGAAAATAAACAATATGGTTATTTGGCAAGTACTCTGGCAATCTATGGACAACATGGGATTGTTGGTGCATGGTAAATTCAAGAAGACGCCATATAGCTTCCGGTGCACTGACATACCGCCGATCACAAAAATGTCTACACCTCATCATGACCAATACGTTCATTGATCTCAATGTTGGCGCAATCATGACCTTTATAAATATAATTATATATGTATTTAACAGATTTAACAGACATGCAATCCTCCAAGTTTATATGTTCATTGTATTTGTTGGAAAGCCATGGATTATATGGAACAATCCAGCGATTATCTACGTCAACTTTATTGACATTGATATGTATACCAATATCACGACGTATATAATGGATATCCGTTGACTTCAGCTACAGTAGATGCTAAAAAGTTCTTTGGAAAACTTTTCGTGCAAACACCATCTTCCATACATCTGGAATTAGGATTCAGATGTCCACATGGTCCATGAATTATTCAAGATCATACAATTTCAAACAGCTCAGGGTGTTCCTGTTGATTAGGAATTTCTGCTGAAATAACACTGTTTATGTCATTTGCATCCCTAAGTTTGTCATTCGGATCTAAATGAATTAACAAATGACAATGAGGCAAACCCTTCTTTTGAAATTCTATAACATACACATGTGCTATAGTCTTACCTAGAACTCCCATTTCAAAATAAATCAGGCTGATCGTGTGCACGTTGCCTGCAAACAAATTTTTTTCAATTTCACGCCCTTTTGGATTGCACGTACAAGTAAAAAAAACCAGGTTTTCCAAACTTACCAATAACGGTCATAGCATCTTAATAGTTTTGAGCCATGGTACGTGGAATTCCTTGAAAACTTAAAGAAAGAACAACAATACGATCTGGTTGAAGGCCTCACTCTTCAGCTCGTGCATTCAAATAGTCAGGTAAACGTTCATAACTATCAACACGAAGGTTGGTTTGACTTGCTCGAATGTAATTTAAATTATTACCTTCAACTTTAGACTGCTCATTATTTTCAGCAATACGCACAGATGCGACACATTGTGCATGTCTATGCCTAGCTATGCCTCCAAAACAGAATTTTGGAATAATTTCTATAAAATTTATGAGAAACCTAAAGACTGGAATGCAAGAAGTTGTTATAAAAAAACGTTTGACAGGTAAATTAAAGAATGTAAAAAACACTGCAACCCAAGCCAAGGGATGTAATGTAAAATAACGGGAAATAGTTTTGTTTAGTGAAAAGAACGATTTATCGTACAAAAGGTAATATAGGTTTTACAAAGATAAATTTGAAATTTCTTACTTCGTAGCACTCACTGTACTTTAAGTAGCTCACTACTGTCTCGCTCCTTACGTCTTTTATCCTTAACGAAAAAGATAAAGAAAAAATGCTAAGCTAAGTGTCAATCTGCGTAAATCTAAAGAATAGGTTACTTACTAACAACTGATTTTTTAAAACTTCGTTTGTTCGTCTTCTGAACTTAAAAAACTTTTTACGTTTGTTTTGATCGTCAGGGGAAACTTGGAATTTTTAGCAAATAAAATTGCTTTATTTTGATCCAGTGGTTTGGTTCATCCAATTAAATTTTTTATTTTGATCACGTGATTTTAAAACGTAAACAAACAAAACTCGCGGCTTTTCTTGACAACAAAGACATACTTTTTTCGGCAACATCAGAGGAAAATGAACACATCCACTTTGCCTGTTCAGACACACAGACACACAGTCACACTCTCCTTATTATATAAGACTAGTCGATAAGGGCCGTGGAAAAATCCACTTATGCAAAAAACAATGAAAAAAATAGGTTGCTTCAGATGTTTTGTCGACGTCAACAGAGCATATAGAAAAAAAATTTGCCGGAAATTAGTTTATATATATTATAATTGTATAGGTTCTATAATTATATAGGTTATAATTATTTTCCTAAAAAAGTAACCCATCTTTTCATAGCCAGATATTATAGGTTGGTTGTTATAGCTAGCTATGTACTCATGCACGATGTGCTGCCCAGCTATGTATCATTATTACTGTCACACTTCCCTGCTAATATGTTTTAACCTTTCCATTTAGTACACAAATTGTGTATTGTTTCGGTTTATCTGTTCAGATTCATATTAGTATTGCAGGTTTATCATTCTCTGAACATGTTCAATATATGATAAACCTACAATACTTATGATAAACCTACAATACTCATCACAAATTGTTTATTTTCGGTTCTGGTATTAACCAATTTTTTTTTAGAAGGTGAAGAAACAACTGAACATGCTACTGTTCTTACGGAAATGTTTTTATCACAGCTTGCACCTTCACATAAATAAAAATATTTAGGTGCAGTGTTGCTCTGTTCTCTAAGAAAATAAATTCAAGGTTCTTAAAATTGTTTTTATTCTCGTTGGAATGAACTTGACATTAAGATTAGGCTTCGATCAACTATTTTGAAAAGACAGTGTTAAACTTGTAAGGTTGTGTTGTTTGGGTTATCCTCAAGAAAATAAAACAAAGCCATTTATTAGTTGCAAGGCTGTCTGAATCTATTTAAAACTTTCATAACTTTCTTAGGCCGTCTGTTATAAGTTATTGTGATAAATCGATCAAGTATTAAACATATCTAAGGGAGTGCTACCCAGCTTAACTGGCTAAACGTTATTGCATTAAAACAACATGTGACTTGAAACAAATCATGACCGGCTTGTACATCTACAATTCTTTTAGCTTTTAAAGGAATCACCCCCAAAAAAATACCTATTGATCATTATTTCATTAAAATACATAGTTTTCTGTATAAAAAATCTATTGTCCTCTAACAGTAGCTTAAATTCGGAAACTCAACAAGTATAATACAGAAAAGTTTTTATGTTAATTCTATCAGATTTGTCTATGAAGAGCACCCTTTAAAAAATTATGTTTACAAAAAAGTTGTTGATCTTTGCTTTTATATACAAATAAATTATAATACCCATAGTTATTCCTGACATGTAATAACAATCTAGAAATACTTTTAAATATAATGTTACTGGCAATACTTATTGAAATACTACTTATTGACAGAACATTTTGTGAATTTAAAAAACAACAACAATTATCTGTAGCTGTTACCGTAACATTCTTACAGGCCATTATTTTTAGGTAATCAATGCTCAAGGATACTTATGAGTGTACATGTTTTTACCTTGGGTAATTGCATGCGAGGTTTCCACTATCGCAGATTGCTGGAAACTAAGTTTCTTTTCATATTCTGTACGGCAATGCTTTGCAGGTGTGACTGCTCATGCGCAGTGAGTTAGTATTTCAGGCGATTCTCGCAAGGGTTCTTCCTCGATCGTTAGTTGGCCTTGGCGTTACAAACATGGCGGACGAAGAAATCCAAAAGATTGTCGAAGCAACACTTGCCAAGCATCAGGAATCAACTTTAGAAGAAGTGAAAAGAATGTTCTTATTACATTTTGGTGAATACATAACACGATGAAGACCAATATTCAGTCTAATACAACGAACTCAGCATGCTTAGGATAGCCAAGTCATAATGTTATTTACAGAGGTTTTAAAAAATAAAAGAGATCCAATAATAAAGAATAAAGTGTATATATATCTCAGCAACATTGGTTAAAGCTCCAACTAGCTAGGTAGTAGTAACAAATGCTAGTGTAGCCAAATATAAAATCAAAACTAATCGACCTTAGCTAGCTAGCTAAACACTAGAGCTAGCTAAAATATAAACCAGCAATTTTAATAAGCCCAACCGGTATAAAATAAGTGCCATGTTCTATTTTTTTTACCAAAAGTTCATAATTTGCCCATTTGACAAGTTAATTTGAGAAATAATAAAGGTAAACAAACTATATGTACATCACTCCGCTGGCAAATTAAAATTCGCTCTAAACTAACCTCGATTTCATGTTAGTATGTCTATTCCGGCTGTGTATTTTGCGGAATAGAAATGCATATTGAAAGAGGTCTATTGCCATTTTCACTAGCGTAAATTCTGAAAACATTTTAATCTTAATGAGAGTTTGAACTAGGTTTACTCAAAGCATCTGACTAAACCAGTAGTCGAGCCTTCTTTATTGAGAACACAGAATTATAAAAATATACTTGTATAAAAAAATGAAAAAAGTTACAAAAAAAACTCATTCTTATATAATCTATGATAATGTACAATCACATGACAAACAACGCGTTTAAAAATAAATTTATATTATGTATGCGATACCTGACACACTCAAGGATATTTGGTCAAAAGGCTGAATAAAATTTAGCACGAAACACGGTTTTTTTTAATAAAAACAAACTTTGCAAGAACGCAATGCTTTTAACGGTGAAGCGGTTGTGATAAATTAAAGTTTAAATTCAAAGTTTATGAGAGAGTTGACGAAACAAGGACAAGGTCTATCTGCAACGACGTTGTCCATATCTTTTTATGAAAGCCTGTTGCTCCAAATATTGATTACGAAAGCGACATGAAAAATAAATTCATGAAACAAAAGTAGTCACTGTCAAAATTGCGGGAAAAAAAATCGAAACTGACGAAAAAACTGACAACAAGCAGTTGAACACAAAATTTATAGAGAAGAATATTATACTCGCTCTTCTTACTTGCTTTTATCAGTAATATTTTCGTATGACTAGCAACCGTAAAATGGTACTTCTCGAGTCGAAGGGAGAACGACAACTTTGTTTTTCTGGGTTTACCCTGATTTGCACATGCGCACTCAAAATATATTATCTTTTCTCCGTCGTAGATGACCCCGTCCTTGAAGTAAAGGGAGTGTTCTTACGAAAAAAATGTGCCATGTCTTTCTAAATCCAGAAACTTAGTTCGCAAATTTTAAAACATTGAGTATTCATATACGATGATTTCATTAAAAAATAATACGTCAGAAAATTTGGAAACAAAAATTACGATTGGTTAACAAATTTAAAAATCATTACGTATCCAAGCAACAGCTTTACCAATCAATTCAGTTTATTTTTCGATACGTTTCTCGCCTCTTTTCGTTTAGACACGTTGTTGTGGCGCACTTCAACCTAAAAAAACATACTCAGCCATTTTAGAATATAACTTTATGCAGAAATAATAAGGAGCTAAAAGGAATTCTTACCTGAATTTTCGTGTTTTGTATAGCCTCGTAAACCTTTTTCCTGTGACCGATCGGAGCAATTCCCAACGCCTCCAAGTCATCTAGTGTTAGATCTAAGATTTGACGTGGCGTTGCGAAACCTTGATCGATGAAGTTGTGCGTGTATCGCGACATACCAATCGCTTCTAACCATTCGTTGATTGTTTCCAACACTGTGTAGACAAGGTTTTCATAGCTACAGAAAGGAAAGAAAGTCGTATAAAAACAAAAGTAAAAACAACAATAAAAAAACAAAAGCAATAGCCGGTTTGCAATAAGAAATTTGTATCGTATAAATCAAAATTCGGGTTATTCTTTTGTTTAAATATTTATTTAAGTGAATTTAAGTGAATTTAAGTGAAGCGTTGTCAGCCAAAATATTAGGTTAATTCAATCAACTGATTTTAATATGATACGCCTAAGAATATTTTCATTGGAAATCCAGATTTTTACTGCTCATTCTGGTGCCATTTAAGTGAAGCGTTGTCAGCCAACAAGGACCATCTACTCTGGCGGAGAACTTACTTGTGTCACATGAAAGGTGGTTAGAGCAATATTATGTGCATTATGCGGCGGGCAATGTAACTAAATTACAGTTGAGGGGGGACAAAAAGCTAGGGGTCAGGAATACATGTTATCGAAGCAGGATATTACAAAAAATGAAAAAAATTACGTTTTTGTTTTAACTGATGCAATTTCTTGAAGTAAGTCAGGGTTTCGAATCCACTTCTCCACTTGATCTCTCGCTGCTTCAAATTTCGGTCGTTTAGTGCGGTCCTTGTTCCAACAATGCAACATAAAGTCGTGGATTACTTTCGGACAGCTCTGAGGGAAAATATTTTGCACGAAATATGGTTGTATATAAAAATAAAGATTATTCAATGTGAGGGTAGAAAATAGTCACACTCTTTTTCAACATTAATGGATTCCAAAATATTTCTCTAACTCAGAAGTAGTAATGCTATGGTTTTAGCTTCATGAACATACTGCAGTAATCTTACTTTCTATCCGATTGATACGAATTAGAATTAGACTCACCGTAGGCGGAGGAAGTCTGTATCCTGCGTTTAATCGTTCAAGTACCTGCATAGTATGTAAAGAGAATTTTTCTATAGCGCAACCGGTACAATTAGCCGCAAGAGAGATGTTGTGGATTCACGTCTCATTCAATTATCTTTTCATGATTTGGGAAACTAGTGTGCATGTTTACTTACATTTGTAAACAATTGAAAGCTGCAGAACACTTACGTCATAATTTCTCCAATCCCAATAAGGTCTTTCACCATATGACATAATCTCCCAAAGCAGCACACCATAGGACCACACATCAGAAGCTGTAGTGAACTTCCTAAATTGAATAGCCTCGGGAGCTGTCCATCGAAAGGGAATTTTACCACCCTGAAGAACGTCGAAAAAAAGAAACAATCATAACTCCATTTGATGGCGAAAAAAAATAGAGAGAGACGTTTTAATGTGTTTGACTTACTCTCGTGACGTACGTCTCATCAACTTTGATTTCACGACTCATACCGAAGTCGGACACTTTGCAAACTTTCTGTTCATTAACAAGTATATTTCTTGCAGCGAGATCCTTTAGAAAAAGTATACATCATATTGCATTCGTGATAATCATAAATCATAGGTCTTCTTAAAATTAATTCCTTATCTTTCTGAATATTTTTCTCATGTTTAGCTAATTTTTGTCAGTGCGGATAAAACTTAGATTAAGTTACAGCTAATTCTTGAACATATTTGAAATGCAATCCCTACTAGTATTTATATCACCGAAAGACGGAACGTATCAGTGGTTTACATTAAGCAAAAAGGATCAAACCATACCCTATGTATAAAGCCCAGCTCGGATAGATACTTCATTCCAGACGCGACTCCTCGTGCCATACCGAGCAACTGTAATACCGTGAACTCCATGTCATTTATCTAAAGCAGACCAGAGAATATACAAAGATAGGATTGTACTCGTAGAAATTATTAAAAATTATCATGCGCTAAAGGGAAGCAAATAAACATACCTGCAAATATTTATCTAAGGCTCCGTTTGACATCAATTCAAGAACGATAATATTGGGGTGATCTAAGAATAAAAGAAAGTAAGAATGTTGAATTATTGTTACTGGTTGATAAATGATAAAAATGTTTACCTTTTAAAATAACTCCTTCTAAGTTGACCACATTTGCGTCGGAGAACTGTCCTAAGATCGCTGCCTCCCCAAGAAAATCATCTCTGTCACGTTTTGATGCACCAGCCTTAAAAAAGTTAAAAAAAAGAGTTAAATATACCAAAATGTAAGTTTTTAGCAACAAAATCTCGTCAATTTTCGTGTACATACAGAGATTCCCGCAAACTAGCATTTTCACACCAAAAGACAATATATTTCACAGCCTAGTGTATAGTAAATCGTTTTTAACTGCAAACCACAATTTTTTTTACAAAGAAAACCCTCCAGTTTTTCAGAAATCTCAGGTTATTATAAGGAAATATGTCGTTTTCTAGGTTTCCATAAGAGAACAAAAAAATAACAAATTCCCAAGGTTTAAAAAAATCAAAAATGTTTTATAAAAATAAAACTTTTAGTGTACTTTTAGTGTTTTGATGGCAACACTTAGGCTTTTCCCATTTCTCAACAAAGTTCCTTTGTAGACTTCTGCAAATTCACCACCACCCAACAGCTTGCCAATTTTGACATCTTTACGGTCAAGCTCGTACGCAAACTGTTGGACAGCATCATCAACGTCATTGTAGGTGGTAGGATCAACATACAACTTTCCACCTGGAAACATTCTGCCAGGCAGTCTCACTGGTAATAAAACAAAGATGAGGTTATTTGTAAATTTTGCACTTTTACACTCACGGCAGAAAACTGACACATTTGCAGGAAGTAAACTACATTGATATATAGATACCTCAAAGGAATAAATTTTAACGAAGTAAGTAACAAATTCTAATATTTCACAAAAATTAAATTTAACTAATTTCAAAAAAATAACTGTATAGTGCTTATGAATCAGACAGAAAAATCCACAAAAATTAACTTCAGAAAACAATATCGGAACATTTCCTACCAGTGCCATCTTCCATACGCACAACCTGTAGATAAGAGGGGTGGGTTCTTCTCCAATAACAAAAAGCCAAAATAAGAACAATCACTATAAATATGATCACTCCAATTGAGGCTCCAATTGCAAGAGTCAAAGATATTCCACCTTTTACCCGCACACTTTGAGAATATTCTTCGCTTCGCATTGTCTTACCATTAAACGTAACCTGTGTATAAATCTAAAAGGAACAAGAACTTGATAAAGTTAAACAGGGACCATAATGTTTATACTTCAACCAATAACTTTATTAGCTAGACAGGCACCTTGACAGTGTAAGTCTTGTCTTGTGTTCCAGTAGGTATAGTAAAAGTACGAATTGTGGTTGTTTCAGGCTCTCCATCGTATTGAAAAACATACACTGGATTAGGCCCACCTTGTCCAAACGGACGATTCCATGAAAATGTAACTGAACCATCGTTATTTGTAACAAACTTAACATTACGAACCAAGCCAGGTTCTATACAAAAACATTAAAACTTTGCATATACACATATTAGATTTTTTTTCAGTTAAGTGACAACATACAACTGAAGTAACAGGACAATTTCACCTTAATCATCATTTGCTCCATGATATTTCCTAACTCCCCATTAGGATCATTTCCCTGAATAAGTGCCTCTGCATAATTGACCCCGGATAATTGCTCCTCTATAATTACATCTGAATACTTACTCTCTAGATTTATGAAAATGTCTGCATTTTAATAAGCCGAAGAGCTAACTTTTGAAAGGAATTAAAAACTCTGACTTTTATGATATATTATGTTATTTAATGCTAACATTGTTTGGTTATACCATTAGAACAATTATTTTTTGTCTATATTGTGCAATAATCTGCAATTGAACAATAACATCACATCGGCTCCTTTATATTTATTGGATAAACCATAATGGTTTATTATTTCCTCACATTGGTATTGTTTTATTATTAATAAATATAAAGTACGCATATATACTGAACATGTGCGATACGTTTACTTGAAAATAAGCGCTGTTTCGCACGAAACGTTGCACAATATTTTTTGGGTAAACATTTTTTAAAAGCTGGCTCATCCGCAAAATCTCTAGCTTGCTTTTTTAACAATAAGCATAGGTATTTTTTGTCAAAATTGATATCAAAGACGTACAAGTTAAAATAACTGGTGTCATGGTGGGATTATCCAATTATTGAGTATGAGCTGTACTAAGTGAACGTTTTCAAGGGTCGATTATTATTAAGGGGCATCCTACTTAGAAATAAACCAATAAGTAGAGCAATTTTTCATTGAAAATTAGCAGGGGCAATTGTCCAGGGAGAAATTATCTCAGAACAAACTAAGAACATTCAAGTACAAAGTACAAAAGCAAGATACAAGGATATGTACTGAAACGTTTAAGGTACCAGAATCAGATCCACTATAAAATACTACAAGGACCAGAATGTTGTAAACGAAATGGGCAAGAGAGAATAAAAGTAAGGGTCTTTCACAAGATTTTGCTTTGTGTAATGTTTTGGTTACTCCTGAAACATAAAGTTATAGAAATGAGAGTGCCAAGGAATAAAAAAGAAAACAAACAATATTAGGTAGCAGTGCAAAACGAAAGTCGTCAGTATTCTATGGCCAATACACAAAAATCCATATATTATATAAAATATCAGTGTATAAAAACCATTCCTTACTCAAAATTATTTGGCTCTTCAAAGCATGTTATAAAATTCAGATAATTAGAATAAATCTTAAATATGATAATTTTCAGGGCTTTCTTCAACTTACTGAATATGGATTTACTTACTTCCCAAACCAGTTCGAGTTTTGATCTCAGAGTGAATAGTTTTTGCTGTCAGGTTGGTCACTAAATTTTCATTCCATATGACGAATGTGTAATTAGCAAATGCTCCTAGACCGGTGATGTTGATGTAAAGCTGTTTCGTTCTTAACGGGAATTGGTCATGTTCTTTGGGGCAATTACTACAGTCCACAACATAGTTATCAAGGGGCTTTGATCCTGCAACTGGAGCTTTCCAAGTCAAATACACAGAATTACTTTTTACTTCACTCACAGTCAAATGCAGTGGTTTTCCAGGTGGTTCTAGAAGAGTCAAAAAAAATTGAGAAAATTGGTAACAGAACAGTCTTTATCAGAACTTTAAAATTAACATACTTGTGCACCAATCGTTAAACATACAAATTCAAAAAGTAATCACGTGTACACGAATTAAAAATTCAAGCATGCCATCATAAGAAGATTGAGAAAAAAAATGCTCTTAATTTGTTTGTTTAATATTTCTGTCTGATGAGATAAACCATATATGTTTTTATATGCTTCTCACTAACACACTGGCAACAAGCATGTGCAATTAAATTAACCCGTTTAGCGTGAAATTACATTCTAAGTTCACTTACTGTAGCAATCTGTTGCAAAATCTTGTGATTTACCATTTTCTCTGTAATAACCATTTAAACAAGGACATGATAACCTCGGAGGTAGTTTAAGCTTTGTATTGTTTCCGCATTTTAAGCAGGCCTCATTTCCACTTTTAGTTTTGAATTCGTATTCAGCACAATCTAAAATATATTTGAGATAAATCGTTTCTTGTTTACATTCTTCTTTATTTTGCTTTTGTACCAAAAAAAATGAATATACCTTTGCATTTTACTCCTACTTTGGTGTAACCTTTTATGCAATGACAGCTACCAGTAACTGTATAACTTCCATTATAATAACATGTCAAAGCCTTTTCTTTGTTGGTAACTGACTCTGAATAAGCGGTACATTTTCCTGAAAGCTTAACATGACCAGTAGTTTCATTTGGTGCTGGAACTTCGATAAATGAAAGCAAATTGTCTGTCTCCACAGGACAATTGTAGTAATATAAATCAGCCACTGTAAGCCTTGCACAATTTTGTTCCGCGTTGAAAATTAACTCAACTGTTTTTACATTATGCATGTTTGGCAGTGGTATAATGTCACTGTGTGTAAAGTAATCACCTGACGGCACAGATTTTGGTATTGGAGCAGTTGGAATTAGTTCCAGTAAAGTAGTTACTTTTTTACCATTTTTTAGTGTTCTAATTAAGAACACCTTTACTTTGTGTTTACATTTTAAATTTTTGTTTATAGTGGAACATAACCGTACAGATATTGTTGTGTTTAGAAATATTATATTGGCATTGTTAATTGAATACACTGCTGTAGTGAGATTACAATTTTGATCCTGATTCGAAGTAGCGAGACATGTACGCCAAGTAGCCTTCTTTTGATTTTTGAACAATTCAGAAGTCCATGATGATAAACAACTTCCTGTGGGTACCCAAGTATTTGCCAACCCAACTGTCCCACCAAATTGTAGTTTAACTATTGATGCCTTTTCAAATTCTATATTTAAAAGGATCACTAAAAGGGTCAATACTAACGTTTTCATTTCTTCTACAACTTGAAAACTACAGTGTGTACACCATCTACCATATTTATTAAACCTATAACAAAAAATTGCAAATATAAAAAAAAACCTAGCAGTTTTTTCACTTTTTATAATTATAATCTGTATATGATTGTATGTTTTTGACAAAAGCCTAAGGAGATATAAGGATTCAAAAAATTTGCTGACGTCATCAAACACCTGCAAAAACACAAAAATTCATTTTATAGATCTTAAAACTCTGATTAAGAGAGAGGTTTATCCAGGTAATTACTTTAAGCATCGGTAATCCCCTAAACTGTCTTTCAACCTGTTTTATAGGAACAAGAAACTCAATTTGTTTGCATCAAACAGTTAATATTTTCAAGTGAAACTACAAGGTCTAGAACTGTTATACTACAACATTTTTTCCCTATCCCTCATTACAAGAAGTAGTGCAAATTGGATGTCCCTACAGATGGTATAACGATGTCTAAATTGACCTGTATTAGCCCCTGCAAGAAAATGTATAGGATCATGTATCTTTGACACACTGTTGCAGAGATATTGGTGTTTGAAGGCTTTTTGACGACGCCATCACTGTTCATTCCAAGAAGGATTTGGGGACCCAGGTTTGGGAAACTTACCCAGATTGGTCCCAGGTGGTCCCTAGTTACCCACGCACTAAAAAATAACTGACTCAAAGTTTTAAATGCATTGTAATGGCTTTATTAATTTCATATTAGACGTAAAAGTGTTGTTATTAACGTTACACTGTAATGTTAGAATATTTAACATTTGAGACATAACTTTTTAGGCAACATCAAAGGAAAATGAACACATCCACTTTGCCTGTTACAGAAACATAGCAAGCAAGCATTAAATACTCTGGGACTTCCCATATTTGTAAGGCTAGCCATGTAAAATATATGTCCATCTATGTATCTAAGATTATAGACTTGGATGATAAAAAGATCATACATGAAGTGTGCCAGTTTTGGATAGCGAGACGATAAAAAAAACCATAAATGGTATATATGACAGAAATACTCCTATCAACTTTCAGAAATTCAATTACCGACACTTTGAAAAGCAAAATAATTGGAGAAAAATTTAATGGAAACTTATTTTTAATATTACTCTAAACTACCTTGATAAAATTCTCATGCCTCTATATAAATTTCTGGATTAGATACTAAATACTGAAAACTACATAAATAAAAGGAAATGCAGTAGTTCTATAGTGTGATATTGAAATATTTTTGCATTTTTTGCCCGACTTGACAACAACCTTATGTGGGGATTGAACCCAAAACCTCAGACACAAGTTTATGCCTCTTCTATTAACCAAGCTAAAGCTACACCCACCCGCTGTTCACACAACACGTTAGCTAGCTAGTTAGCTGAAATTTATAGAAGTTACTAAAACAAATAATAAATTTTCTGTAATAAAAACATTTTCTAGCTAGCTTTAACTTCGTAGCTATAAATAGCTTTCTTTCGTTTCGTGTTTCCTTGTTGGATTCTGTGTTTTACTCAATTTCATAAAGTTACAAAACATAAAGTATCCAGGAATTCCAGCATAATTTTCTTACCACCCTGAAATCGGAAGAGGTGAGATACGGGAGAAGTTGATTTGTGATATCCTTAAATAAGTCTTAGGGATAATCTTTGTGCCAAAAAAGTGCGCACCTTGCGATCACAAGTCAATCCTCACAAGTCACATTCGTCCGCACAATGTCGAGTTATATAAAAACTCGGTAGAAATTTGTCCTTGTAACGACGTCGCATTTTGGGGCAGTTTTTCAACTTGGGGCATATAGTAAAGATATCGTTGCAAAAGTTTGACTTTAAATTTGATATGCATGTAAGATATAACCACTTTAAAAAACACCTCACGTTATTTCTTCAATTTAATACGTCCTCTAATTAGTGCGAATAGCCTTTTTTGAAATTCATTTATTTTATTTCCTTTAATTTTTAGTGCGAACCAGATAATACAGGAGACATGTTTTCGTTAAGACAATAGACGTCCGTTAATTTGAACACGCTTGGAACTAAATTATTGGTTCGATTTAACGAATGTTCGGATTATCGGAAGTTCAGAAAAAATCATATATTGTCAAAATATATAATATTTGGATTTTCCAGCAATTAACATCTTTAAATACAAAACATTTGATTTGATTCTAAAGTATTTTGATTCTAGAACATTTTTAAAAATTATTGGAAATGCCAATTCAATTCACAGATTGAAAGATATTTTGCCATCATTGATGCAATAAAAATAAAAATGGAAACGTTTTTTTTTTATTTTCTTATAACATTTTATTTATCAACACACAAAAAGTTCGAATAAACGAGCATAATGTAGCCTTAGGACTAAAATAATGTTTGAAATATCGGAGCTCAAATTAAGCAGCTCAAAATATAAGATTTTATTGAACCAAACTCAAGGGGCTTGGCAATTTGTTGGAAATAACGGCAAATTCAAATTAAGCGGCATTTGAATTAACGGACGTATACTGTAGTGATAAGAAAATTAAAACTTATTGTTATTTTTTTCCCTCTATTTTAGCGCAACTCGAAAATTAAATTTCCGAGTGCGACCCTCCAAAAATAATTATTTTTCCGGTCGCACTAAATTAGGGGAATGACGGTAACTCTAAAATTATTGGGCTATTACGGGTGAATGCGTGTATGGAGAGATAAACTTTACAGCCTCGTTGCCATGTTTTTTTAATGAGTCCGTCAAATAAGCGCTTGACACCCCTTGGTCCAGCAGGGATTTCTGCCTTTTTGGTACGAGTGTGAGCGCTCGGAAATTTTACAGAATTTACAGGCATCCAGAATGCCTAACGAAAAATGGCGACAGGTTAAATAGAATTTCAAACAGGTTAAAGAAGCCTTTAGATCATGTGACTTAAAAGGTTTTTGTCACAAAGGAGGAGAATAAAAGATGCGAAATATTACATTCGCTTATTCTAAAGACAGGCGCAAATGCGTCAAACTGTTCATCAAACAGCTCGTTAAACTGATTGAAGAAAATTTATAAAACTGCGAATGTTTGATGAAATCGAATTTCCCATTTGCGTCAACTCGTCAAACACGTTTTATCAAAACATTCGAAATGATTGAAGGCCTATACATTTACAAAATTTCAAAATGGCGGCCGATATGGCGAAACTTCTGGTATTGAGTGAGCTTGTGGATTCTGGTGATGAAAAGCCACATCGAGGAAAAACACACAGCCGGATAAAACGAAGAGATGAAAAGGGATACTTTAATAACATTGTAAAGGAACTAAAAATCGAAGATCGATTTGGGGAATTCCGAGAAATGTTCCGAATGGATATTGTTGATTTTAAGTTAATATTAACCAAAATTTCGGATTTAATGGCTGTTTGATGAAAAGTTTGATCGCAATCAAACTTCATCAAACTTCATCAAACTCAATTTTTTTCTTTGTGTTTGATGGTTCAACTCAAATGCAACAAAATTTTTATCAAACTCGCTAGTTTGATGGAGTTAGATCTTCCCTACTCGGGATACAAGTTAAATGCTTGATTTTAGTTAGAGATAAAATGGCAAACAAGACACTGATACTATTCGCGATACATGGACCTGTACGGAGTAAGTTAGAATCAAACAAGGATTATACGGAAGTTTTAAATCCTTGTCCTCAAAGCCTGTCTTTGATTTTTCGAAGGAGAAGTCGTTAGGAGGCGAAATGGGTCGGATAAAAACACAACCTGAAAGGGAGATAAAGATGCCTATGTGGAAAGTATAAAGAAGTAACTATGTTTTTCTTGTAAAAAACAATCATTAGGCGCTTAAAGTCGATATTCACAACAATAATTTTTAATCGTTGCAGAATCTAGCTCCTCCTTTTATTAGAAAGAAAAAAAGTACAGCAGCGAATATGCTGATCATCCGTTTGACAAACAGTGTAAAACACAAAATTTATGAGTTGTCGTCACTCCAATGAGTTTTAATTGATGTCTCTAAGCCATCAGAGGTCATAGAAGTTTCCATCCTCGTTTCCAGGGCCTGTTGTCTCATTTCTATATGTCAGAAAAGATGCACTGGGTCAAGGTTGAGAAGTTTCGTTATGTTTTCAATATCAAAATGTAAAGCTATTATTGTGGCTGTCTAAAAAGGTCATTTTTGTCAAAATAAAAAAATATATAGAAAGGATATCTGTCAAAGGTTACGTGCTGTGAGAAACTTCAATATTTGTCAAAAAACTGAAAAAAGAACAACACGTCAGCACATATTTTCTGAACATCGTCTGAATTCATATTGCAGAACAACAAGTTGAGGCGAGTAAGCCTCGCTACTCCTTTCTCGTTCCCAAAACCTTTTGAGATAAACCTAAAAGTTGCATAAATTATGATGTCATGCAATTGCTGTTGATATAATAGTATTTAACAAACCTAATATTTAAAGAAGCCTATATCAACAGCAACCGCATGACACTTTAGATATCCAAAGTATCATTAGATTTTATAAAATATAAAAAAAAATGAAAAAAAATCACAACCCTCTACTACCTACATATCTAACAAAAGTTTTTTTACCATCATTGTTGTTGTTGAAACAGTAATAAAAACTTTGCAGATATTGAAAAAACTCGCAGTGCTTTTTTTTTGTCAGAGCAAGTAAAAAATATTTTTACCACCACGACTCATAAAAACTGCAACTTTTGTCTATGAAATGATCTCGATGTTGATAATAACGTTTTTTATTTATCTTGCGTAAACAACTTTCATTCTGTACAAGGGAAAGCAAAAGTAAATTAAGAAGTTATGTCGTAAAATAAAAATTTAAATAGTTTTGTTGTTACGTGTTTTTTGGTTTTCTTAGCATATGTTTTTATTTATTATCTATCCAATTTTGACGCATTGGTTTTTAAAAGTGGAGTATGGTGTATGGTGACTAAGGGTCCCACTATGGTTGAGGTTCACTGGCAAAATGCTTTAGAAATTTACGACCTCCCAAGACTCGCTACAACACTATTTAAATTTCAAAGAATCTTTGAAACTGGCGTGGGGGGGGGGGGGGGAAGGGGGCGGGGGAGGGGAAGGGGAAGGGAGGTGTCATGATTTGTTGGTCCTTGTTATAAAAGACGACTTTTTCCTCATGTCTTTTTTTATCTGTACCTGCTAAAAATATACAGAACATAAAATATATCCTGCCATGATTGCGTGTGATCTCATTTCTTTAGTTTCAGTAGTCCGCTACAGATATAATGTACTAGTAAGCATTCTTGTATACGATCTGAGAATGACGTAGGCTGGAGGTATATACTAAATAATATTTTTATTTCAATTTTAGTTATTTCAACAATTTCAGAACAATTTTCAGTTACACGAGCAAGCTATTTTACTATTACTACTATCATACTATTTTTTCTATAGTGTTTAAAAATTTGTAAACATAACTTTAAAGTTATGTTACAGAGAATTTGATTGGCTGCCGTATAAGTCACATATAGTCCAAGAGCCGTTGACAGTTTTAATGAGCCCCAATAGCACAGAAGGAGATGTTATACATGTACCAACCAAAAATGGTTGGTCGGTCTAAACACACTTGGGAAAACTGGTGTCGCAACCTGCCGTGGAGGGCCACAATGAGACGCGTCATTAACGCGACTGCAAATTTAAATAAACTGACCAATTTTTTGAGTTCTTCTTTCTATGGAAGTTCGTTCATACGATAGTATTGAGTGTGTCTTTTTCAAAATTTTCAAAAAATGAGATTTGAAAAAGACACAGTCAAGACGTGTCGAAATAATATCGTAAATAAAATAGTTATGAACGAACTTCCATAGAAAGAAGAACTCAAAAAATTGGTCAGTTTATTTAAAAAAGTTCATATTACACGTTCATTCGAGATAAAATTTAAAGATTACATAAACTGACCAAATATTTTAGTGGGAAGTGGAGGTCTTTGAGATTAAAACCTTATCTCAAAGAGCTCTGGGGTCGAGAATGCTTTGTTAGTTCTTCTAAATTTAACACTATAAATAAACTTGCTATTAAAATAGTTAAGCTGCCAAAAAGATGAGGAAAAGATATTTTAGAAACCCTGCGAGGGTCCAATGTAAGACGCGTCACGTGATTTTTTTTCTAACATGTTTCCTTTAACTGGTAGACCAACCTCGTCCCTAAAGTTTGTTACCAGATATTAAAGCCGCTATTGCTTACTCGAGGACTAACAAGAACTCATGGGGACAAGGTTGCTCTCAAGATAAAAAGTGGTGATAACACGCCACCATCAGCAAAACTATTAGTTTAAACTGTCTATTATCGAACCCACAGTTCCCTGCAGCACATCATACTTTCTCTGTGCCAGTGCTATCATACGTTTTATTATCGTCCATTAACTCTGACCCCCGGTTGTTTTCTCTTTCTTCTATGTTCCCAACTTCGTCTCCAATCTCCTGACGCCGAGGTTGATCGTCCATGACAAAAAACAAAGGCTTTTGCTTCATCCTTTTAGTTGTTATCAACAAGAGCACGTGTTGTGCGTAGTTTCTTCGTTTCCTTTGAACTCTCTTGTTAAATCGAACTAACCAGTGATTGGAGAATTTGAACTCTTCTGTAATTAAAGTACATTCAAAACTTGACGTCCGCGGAGTGAAAACCACTATTTTTTTACACTGGTCCCTTTTCTCGCCATCCATGTATTGCGCTCCTAACACTGATTTTGTCGGCCACACATGTCTATAAATACACGAATATTGTAAACAACATGGCTGGCTGTGTTGTCATGTCAGACATTGTCACAATGATGACGAACAAGCAAAGTATTAGAATTCCCATTAGTGGTATCAAAATACCCTACGTACCCTAACTCCTTGTTTTGGCCTTGTTTTTAAACACCATATATATTTTTTAAATCAAAACTTAACTTTTTTGTCTGTTTTACCAGCATCTTCATCTAACAAAAGAAGTTCTACGTCTTCCATGCACCGCTCCTCTGGGATGTTGTTCCACGCTATCATCTACAGCGTGTGATGCACATTGCAACCGATTAGGTAAACCAGTGGAAGCACGATACTTAGTGCATGTGATTTTATTATCATCCGATACGTCAGGGTTAGCTGATTATACGCAAAGAAGCTCTCTTTCCAAACGATTATGCTGTTGGAATATATAAACGTAATCAGGATAATTCGTTGCTAGTTGCATGTATTCCTAATCAAACTTTTTATTTCTATATTGTAAGTTCTTATCACAAAAAGACAGTCGTGTTTTCTCACAGAAAAATGGAAGATGAACATGCGTATGAGGTTTTTTTAAGAAAAGGCGGTGGAGGCTGAATAAAAAAAAGGGCTTAAAAACTCGGTACACCACGTTGATGCCATAAAACTTTATAAAAAAGTAAGTTCCTTCAAAAATATAACTGAATAAGCAAAAAAATAGAATTGTAAGTATCCATGGGCCTAACAAATTTATAAGAAAAACGATGACCTTATACGCGGCTAGGTTTTTATGTGTGAAAGAATACGGTATATATTAAATCTTGAAACGTCAAGTATAAAAAGATTTGATAAAAAATTAATACCTATTTTTATGTTAGGTGTATATTTTGTATGTTTATATTTCTAAGCAATATTTAAAATGGTGGACTTAGCTTTGTAAGGCGTGTTGTATGTAAGAGAAGAGTGCAGCTCTAAATTTCTAAGATCTATCCAGGGTCGCCACTCCTCCTCAAAAATTGAATTCCTACTGTCAGGTCCTTTAAACAGCACAAAGAGAATTCCAACCATATGTCCAACCACGAGATATGTAATTTTCAAACAACACAAGTTTAATATTTAATTAGCTACTTCAGTGTTTCTGTTTGAATGTTAGAAAGACTACAGATGACTTGCCAATGTTTACAAAAGTTAAAAAGTTTGGGTTCTTTTGCACATGCGCAAGCATTTCTGTAGGTAGAGAATATAAACAAAAGACCACAGAAATCTAAGAAATCCATCCAAAAAAGAAATATTCGCTCAAAATTAGTGAAATTTTTTAAGAAGAATTAGAAGAATATAGTTAAAATTTAATTCCAGTTCCTCTTAAATCTTATGCTACCACAATGATTCTTTAATCTTCATTAATAGCCATTTTACCCTTTCAAATTTTTGTTGTTTTGCCTACACAAAAGTGCGCGCATGCCCATTGTTCTCAAAATGAAATCAAAACAACTACGTCACGCAAAGAGTGGTCTATACATGCGTTCATAACTAACTCCATAAACAACTTCGATCGTGAAAAACTTGTGTCGTGATCCTGATCGTGATTCTACAGGCAAATATAAACATTTTTCAAACAATAAATGTCATGCGCACTATGAACATGTCAATAATCAGAAACCAACCTAGGTTATTTGATTAGTTTTAAAATTTGATTTTTTTTTTGATTTTTCGGACACTAGCGGACACTTGGCTGTTTTATAAATCGCAGACTACCAGTATTGCATTTTGTTTACCCGCCTGTACATTTACTAGACTACTTTATCAGTAAAAAAATGTCGGTAAAAATTAAATGTTTTGCTTGGTGAATTATATGTTTTGCCGACAAATAATTTTTGACGGGTTTTCTTATCTGACCAAACAATTTTGCCAACATTTTTTTATCCGATCACACTACTTTTCGTCAGCTCTTTCTTTTTTGGTTATTTTTCAAATCCGTGTATCTACGAAATCATAACGTTAATAACGCGAAGAAAGCCTTGTATTAGTCTCTCTGCGCTTATCTTTCTTCTAAATAACGATTCAAGTGAGCGTAGCTGAAAAAAAGACACCCGAGAAGAAAAGAATCAAAAGAGAGAAAGATATCATTGAAGATGACAGATTTTTATTTAAAAGTTAGTCGGCAAAAAGTTACTAAGTTATGTCAAAGTAACTAATTTTTTTGCCGACTTTTATTTTTTGCCGACTTTTTTTTTGCCGACGTTTATTTTTTGCCGACTTTTTTACTGATAAGGTAAAGGTTTTTTGCAGGCTGTCGGTTAAGGATTTTGGCAAGGGATAAAATTTGACAAATTCAATTTAACGAAAAAAAAGCCAAAAAAAATGTTTCGAGTTAAAAATGTTTTTAATAACGCCTGACCCAAAGTTTTGTACGTATTAAAATGAGACAGTTGTATGAATTGCACAATCTCGTCCCAGGGACTTTTCGTCTCTCATTGACGCTGCGTTTATTGATAGGAAAAAGGTGCTGGGGTCGAGGTTGCGAAATTTTAATTTAACTTGTCGGAAATACTTTTGATTTTGTTGCATAAATGTACTTTGAATGATGAATAAGTAAATAATATGTTATCATAAATAAGAATTAATAAAACAAAGGTTTTGAATACGGCAACTCTGAATGCTAAAAAGACAAATTTGGCGGAAAAATTAAGGTCACGAAAAAACCTTTTTAGTGATAAAATTATATCAGAATAGGCAGCAAGAAGAGCTGACAATTGGAAAAGTAAAAAAAAAAAAAAAAAAAAATGGAGCTTTTTTCGAGATTTATTTTTACGATTTCATTTTTACGTGGAGTGGTTGCGATGTACTACGACATGAATGAAGATTTCAGCAATTTAGTGATTGTTGCGCAGAAAAATCATGTTTTGCTAACAGAATGCATGCTTTTCTGTACAAAGCTGAACGCAATAACGTTGTCTAAAGACGAAGAAGATATTCGGAGTGATTGTATTTGCGTCAAAAAGAAAGAAAACGATGGGTTTTTTTCGACTGCTTTAGTTGATACAGAAAAATATGTTATGTACACGCCATTCGGTCAGTTTGTTTGTTGTTTGTTTTTTGTTTGTTTGTGTGTTTGTTTGTTTGCTTGCTTATTTGTTTGTTTGCTCGTTTGTTGTTTCAATTTCCACATGTTATATTCTATTTTCTATGCTTCACAAAATGTCACCCTACCTTTTCAAGCATTTCCGATGGTAGCGGAGATCGTGTAGTGGTAGCGCATTCGACTTGTAATAATAAGGTTTCAGGTTTAAATCCCCACTCCGGTGCACTATAAATGCAGTGTTGTCAGCCCATTTGGCATCTATGGACCGCTAACCGGCTTGTTTAGCAAGCAAGCAAGTTAGAGCAATGATATACGTATCTCTGGCGGTAATGTAACATAGTTACAGTCGGAAGAGAGGAAGAGTCAACCGTTAGGATGGAATCCCCACTAACTTACTTACTTACTTACTAACTACTTTATTAAAGGAATTGAAGAATTTAAAATTTCGCAGCGGAGAAGGGAGGGAGTTGCTATGGGCATGGGGGAAGGGAGTTGCTAAAATCCTTTGATCTTGTAGAAAATACAGTCTACGTTCAGAAAATTCGATCTCGAGTGTCCAAAAGTCACGAGATTTTAAGATATTACCTTTACAAAATGTTAGTTGACACGCCCTGAGCGTGACCAGTACTAAAAATTATGAAATAATCCTAAAAAGCAAACAAAGTAGTACACTAGGTCAAAATTGTTGCACAATCTATGGTTTCAAAACTATCTCATAATCTCTTTAATAATAGCCGTATTTTGTCTGTCTGTCTGCGGAAACCGCGTCCTGTTACAGAAACACGAAATGCGATATATAAAGGACGGGCGACCACGTGGATTTTTCCACGGGTTAACGGCTAGTCTATATTATAATACCCGTATACGTCTGTCCGTCTGTCACGCAAAATGGTAACTTAGCTGCACAAGTAGCGAGACGCACACAGTGCGGTATAAAAAGGACAGGCGAACCCGTGGATTATTCCACGGGCTAGTATCTATAAAATATTTAGCAAGTTGTTCTATTGGTCTATGGTATATTCTCATATAACAAAAAATATCTCTAACATTATTATTTTTAGCTTTTTGAATTGTTTTAACTATGTAAGTTTTTTTAAAAATAATATCTCCGCAACTAGAGCTTAGCTATTGGCTACATTGATAAAATTAATAGCAACAAAAATATTATGGATGCACTTTTGAATTATTATAAAAGTTGGAAGAAGTACTTTAAATACATGATTTCTTCAGCAGTTTGACTTGCGTTTCTGTTTTTTCAAGTGACTTATAACTTTTTCATCAGCTGCATGAGCCAGTTTGACTACCACCTACTAAAGTCACAAAATGACTTTTGTATGTATGAAAACCATCCTTAAAGCTTCTTTTAAAACCATCTTTTCTTAACGATTTTATATCAACAATGAGCATTTATGTGATCTGTGATTGAAAATATCTTTGTCAAATTTTTTTTAATAACATAAAAAATCTAATGATTGATTTTATTAAAAGAAAATATTCGTTACTCATCTTATTCCCTGCTTACTGTCAACTTAATAATTGGAATTGCATTCTTCTCTCAAAATAGCAGAACTAACAGTTACTAATTACGTATTTCATGCGAGTATAACATTTTACTCTGTTTTAGAAAGTAACCTGTCTGAAGGAAAACCAGCCGAACAAAGTTCGACAGTTTACGATTTCGCTGCAAGCAGAGCCTTTGATGGAAACGTGCACCAATATTTGAGTGATAACAGTTGCTCGCATACAAATTGGCAGCAACCTGTATGGCTTCGTGTTGATCTGCAAAAATCCTGTATCATAACCAGAGTTAAGATATACAATTTAATAAGTCATGCATATCGACTGAAGAATGCAAAAATTGAAGTGGCGGCGTCTTCAGATATGTTAAAGAGCAAACAAATTTGCGCTAAGGTGCCAAAGATAACTACTTTG
This sequence comes from Hydractinia symbiolongicarpus, assembly GCF_029227915.1. NCBI lineage: Eukaryota > Metazoa > Cnidaria > Hydrozoa > Anthoathecata > Hydractiniidae > Hydractinia > Hydractinia symbiolongicarpus. The sequence goes on along the minus strand of NC_079878.1, from coordinate 22,874,080 downwards.
GATCAAATCCAAAGTTTTGATTGCTCACCATATACCACTGGAAGGTATGTGCAGTTAATTAAAAAAAGAGAGGAATACTTAAATGTTTGCGAGATGCAAGTTTTCGGCTATGAAAACATGTTTTATGACTTAAATTAACAGAGCATCGCAAGAACTTTATAAGTACCCATTCAATAATTACGTAACACCCGAGGGTTGGGGGTCATTTTTGTTACGAGCTGTCATGAAAATTTTGAGGCGGTAAGGTTTAGAGCTCTTTTACATCTTGAATTTGTTTCTTGCCTCTGGACTTACGCAAAAGTACCAAAAATGTCATCTTGTGTGCTATGGCCCTGCTACATGTTTTTTACATATTAGAACACTAGTTTGCCTGATTATCTGTTACATGAAGGTGTTTCATATTATGGGAAATAAATAGATGAGGTCTTAAGATTCGTGGGTGGGTGTTACTAGATTTGTTACGATGACAAGACGTGGGGGGAGGGTGGTAAAACATTGCGAACTTGGGTATTATGTAATTATTGAATAAGCAATTGCACAATTATAATATAGATTTAGTTCGACTATTATTTATTTAATTTTATTTTGTAAGGTACACTCAAACCGGGCGAACCGGGCAAACCTGGCGAACGGGGCAAACCGAACTAGAGTTTAATGAAGGGGTTTAAGGCAAAATGCAGCCTTCAGCAGAAAGAATTCTCCTAATAATATCAAAGTCTCAGTATAATAAGTATTCACAATAATTTTTTTTGGAGATCATATTGACATTTTGTAAGCACATTTTTTGAGTTATAACCATATCAAATACACAGTTTTTTTGTTTCTTCGTCTTTTTCTTCTTCTTTTTTTTACAGAGTACGCAGCGCATTATTGAAAATACACTTCTTTGTTCAGTCGACAACTAAGTAGCTTCACGAAATTTGACTTACGGTTAGTGGCTAAGGACAAAACAAAGATTTATGTTTCGTAGCGTTGAGTAGCGCAATTCATCCTCTTTGTAAAACATGTGAAGCACCTTTCATGACAATCCGACTCTCAGAAATGATAAGGCTCTGACGGTAGGGCTATTTTTGCTCGACTATATTTTTTTTGTAAAAATTGATGTCTTCCGAAGATTTTTAGACAAATATTTTATAATTTTGCTTTTGTCTTTAATTCATGTAAAAACAGTAAGATTGTTCATTCGACACATAGAGATGTTATTAATAATAATATATATAATATAGAAATATTACTTAATAATATCTCCATGTTCGACACAACCTCATCTTTAAATTTTTTTCTCTTTCTGATGATCTCAGGACGAGGTGGCTGCCGCGCACTTTAGCTGTATGTATTAGTCAGTTTTATCTAAAAACCTCGTATTCAATTTGTCTGAGGATCACGAAATGCTTCTTTAAATGCTTTTTTCTATATAAAAAAATTCTTTCATATTGGAAAGTGTATCTTTTACCTGCGTTCATGGTTTTTGTTGATCACATAAACTCCATATAAGCATAATAGAGCCAAACTATTATATATAGCTTCCATGAAGTTCCTCTCTAATTATTGCGGTATTAAAAGATGACCTTATAATCAAATTCATAGAAGTTGATTTTCAGTCAATATTATTTGTTTTTAAGTCCAAGACTAAACATTTTGATCCTGAAAGTTTGTTATATAAAAGTAAAAATAAAAACAAATAACGTGGCAAAGAGTTGCGGGAAAAGTTGATGCTTATGACCAAGAGAAAATGGCTAGGATTTCGTTTGTGTCTGAACAGCTGTTATTTCGTTGTGACCTTCATGAGAAGCATTGATTGTCATTGGAAGCGTCAAACGTACGTATGACTTAAATTCTTTAAAATTTCACCCGATCTTCTCCGCAAATATTCCGTTTTACCAGTTCGTTTTTAATAAGTTTCATACCATGATTTCCTTGGTCTACCTCTTCTCTTCTGTCCTTGTACCTCCATGGTGGTGCATTCTCTGAACCAGGTGTTTAATCTTTCCCCATGCCCAAACCATCGCAGACGGTTAAGTCTCAGAATGGTGTCAAGAGATTTCGATTTAAGTAACTGCAGAAGCTACTAATTTGGTACTAATTTGTGTGTTTGGCTTAACCTGACACATCAACAAGAGCACAGCTTTTTCATTTCATTTAAGACGGTATAACATGGGTAGATGGGTAGAGAAACCATAACTACAGGAAAGGGGTAAGCAAGGAAACAAAAAACCACAAACATTAAAAAGTTGTACATAAATCAAGTCCTGTTGGCAGTTGTGTGTAAAAGTTGAGTTGTGGTTTGTATCATAATCAGAGAAAAAGAATAGGCTGGAAACTCGTGCCATGGCGCTCCGCTTCTGACAAACAACTCGGGTTTCTAGATTTTCGAGTACTCAGACTTCTTTAAAGGGCGCAAAATCAAAACGGTGAGAAACTTTGATGCAGAAAGTCGACATATCCAGTGCTTTTTGTGGCAGATACATTTTATTTCTTACCTGTATCTCTTTAATAATACCCGTATTCCGTCTGTCTGTTCGTGCGTCTTTTGCCTTTTTGCTACAGAAACACGAAATGCGATATATAAAGGACGGGCAAACCTGTGGATTTTTCCACGGGTCACTGACTAGTCTCTTTAATAATAGCCGTATTTTGTCTGTCTGTCTGCGCGGACCCCCCGCTGAGTTAAAAAATGATGCTACGGAAACACGAATATCAAATGCGATATATTTTCATCCACTTTGTTGCGACGGGTAAATATAAAGGACGGGGGAACCCGTGGATTTTTCCACGGGCAACGACTAGTCTCTTTAATAATAGCCGTCGTCTGTCTGTGTGTCCGCAAAAGCGGCGTCCCGTAACGGAAACACAAAATATTGAAAATGCGCACGAATATCAAATGCGATATATTTTTATCCACTTAGTTGCGACGGGTAAATTTAAAGGACTAACGACGCGACGGGCGACCCCGTGGATTTTTCCACGGGTTAAAGACTACCTTATTACGCGAAATTAACGCTATGTGGATATTAACGCGGTTAAAAATAACAGGTCATTAATTAACGCGGTTGCTTGAGAAGACCTAGTTTAAGTGTGTGGAAATTAACGCGGTTAAAGAGAAGTTTTTACAATTTTCATGTGACTAAACATTTTTTATTTAACAACAATTCAATGCAAAAGTTAGTAGAAATGTGTACTCCATGGCATCGAATGGGTTTAAATGAATATAATTTGTACCCATTTCCCGAGTATTTTCAACGGCGGCGGTACTACCATTCTTTATAACACTAACTTCTTTCTTTGGTTGGAGGAGCTCGTACGCCTCGACCATCACTTTGGCATGATACGGTTTCAACGTAGACAACTTTAAATCTACTTTGATTGAACATCTAGTATCCGTCTTGTTCTTTTCAGGATAACATACCTCTGCGAGAAATAGCCATGAAATTTATTCGATGCGCGAAAATAAATTTTAATTGAGGACAAAAATTGTATGTATATGATGTATATGATAATGTATGTATACACTAGGCATTTTTTAATCTTTTTTCGTTTTTTTTAGATCACAAATTAAGGGTGGTTTAATTAACACGGACCAGAAATTAAGGTCGGTTTAATTAACACGGACCAGAAATTAAGGGCGGTTTTTATTAACGCGGTTGTAAGTCAACCGGGGTAATAACCACACAGTGTTAATTTCGTGTAATAAGGTAGCCTATATTATAATACCCGTATACGTCTGTCTGTCTGTCTGTCTGTCACGCAAAATGGTAGATTAGCTGCGTCGGGCAAACCCGTGGATTTTTCCACGGGCTAACGACTAGTTTATGATTATTCTTGTTAAAAGAAGACAAATAGTGTTATTTAACTTACCGCTCTGGCACAATTTCAACATTGAGAAGAAACATTGCTGCAAAAACTAGTGTAAACTGGTGAATTAGGAAATACTGAAAGCCCACCTCGTCCCTAGGACCTTATTATATGGTGGCCCAATCAGCAGACTATAAACTACTGAAAACAATCTTATTGTCAGGAGTTGCATTTCGCTAACAAAAGATATGTATTGTGTAACCCTTCATATAAATATATTCCATCTCCAATAAAAATAAATAAATAAATAATTAAAAATACTTCTGTATTAAAAAACGCCGTTATTACAAAATAATGCTGATTCACAAAAAAATAAATAAAAAAAATGGCGATGATAAGAATATATGTGTTAGTGTTTAGAAAAATGTATCAAGCAAATTTTATGTTACCTAAGGAAGTGTTAGTCGTCAAAGATTTAAAGAAAGTTTAAATTTAGTTGAGAAAAATGTAAAACATATTGCACGAAAAGACTCATTGATGTCGAAAAGTTTTTCCTGTTTGATAAAATTTTTAAAAATAATTATCATATCATTTTTTTTCATTTTAACGCAATTTTTGCACGTGTTTAGCACCGAGCAAAAAAATATAAACTTAAATATATACATAAGGCTAAAAATACGCGTCAAAAATCATATAAAAACAGGACGAGGAGAAAACAAGAATATTTTATGTTATATACATCTAGAAATATGTACACGTTATAAAGACAAAGCAAAAATTTCGTCTAACTTTTTTTTTTAAATTACACGCAACTAAACGAAGTTTTCTTCTCTCTCCTATCCAAAGTGTTTTTAGTACCAGATGAAGATGGTGTTCGTTTACGATAAAATGATAATTTGTTCGAGAGGGCAGCGTTAAATCCAACGGAGCTTGTACTTCTTCCAAGTTTCGATGTAACGTTACTTGCAGATCGGCTTACTTTACCACCACCCACCTAAACAAAGATTAGCATGATTACCACTCAGTACTTTATACCACACATGACTACTAGAGTTTATTAGCTTATTGGGTAGGCAATGCCAGTGTATACTTAATGTATACATTCAGAACACAGGACTCACATTGATAACAGTGTTTCCAACACTGAAGCGGCTATATGTTTAAATGTTTGGAATAATAAAAAAAATCCCTGGACTTATCTGATTTTTCCGTGGGCTTTTAAAAAATGTTAGCAAAGAGAGGAGCGAGTACAAATAGAAATGCCTTGAAAGATAACTAAAAACTAAGAAAAAGCGAAATTCCACCAACTGAAGGTCGACTGAAAAGTGTTAAATATAATTCCCACTATTAAAGAAAAACACCACCCTGTGTTAGTAGAAACAAGGGTCCCTGGTGGTGAAATAGAGTTTTTCTATATGGTGCCAAGATCTGGAAAAATACAGTTAAAAAATCAAAGGGTTTAAGAATGGAATGGCTGTGTAAAAAAAAGTTTGTTTTTGTTTTATTATTATTATTTTTCTCGCTCCTTTAGATTTTTTTTTCGAGAACCTGGGGCTGAGTGAGGTCACATACAGTCAAAGAAGAAATATGTCATGAAAATTTTGACGATTCTAGTTAGTATTTTACTCATCGTCTGGGCACGTAAAATGTATCCACTAATTACAAACTTTCAAGTGATTAAGCTCGAAATGTATATGGTGGTTGTAAAAAGAATGTTAAAAACTTGTTAGCTGTACGTCATGATTGATTGCATAATTGAGAATCTATCAACGGAGTCATTACGACTAGGCAATATTATGTTCCGCTTGCTTGAATTACACAAGGAAGATTTTTATTCATTCACGTATTTATTCACTCATCCATTCATTCATTCATTCATCCATTCATCCATTCATTTCTTTTATTTTAACAGATTCTTTCTTTAAAACATTAAAAAGGGACTTTTAATAAGACTTGCGACAGAATCGGTTGTAATTTTGCTAAAATTGTTAATCGCGTTTTCCCTTGAAATTAGGTTAGCAAAAAGTGCTGTTTTTTTAAGATAAAAAAATCTTAAATTTGTTGACATTTCATAAAACTCGTTGCTCCTTTGAGGTCCAGTTAGGAAGCGTCTACGATTTATAAAGGCATAAAAGGGAAATTCCCCAAAATATATTCTGAAATGTTTTTATTTACTTTTTTAAAATACACCACAATTAGAAACGCGAATTGTAATGGAAACACGCACAAAAACAATAAAAAATCAATTATTGACGTATTTTAACTACACAGCCTTGTCGCCAGGGCCACCTAACTTTACTTAAAAATGGTCCTCAAGCGACGAGGAGACGAAGTTGCTTAATTATTACGAATCTATCAAGATCTGAAATTATTGCCTGTGTAGGATATTCAAAAAATAAATAAAGTAATAAAAAGATAAAAAAAATAATCATAAAAAAACTTTACCTGATGTCTCGTATGTTTTACTGCTTTAAGAATCTTTTTTCTATGTCCAATCGGACCAATGCCAAGGTCGTTTAAGTCTTCCATTGTTAGCTCTAACATATCTTTTGGTGTAGTGAAACCGTTGTTGATAAATACAGGTGCGTATTGTTCCATTTTTATTGCTTCCAACCAACTTGTAACGTTTTGCATAAGAGAGTAATCCAAATTTTCATCCCTGATGTTGAAAAAGTAGAAAACGTTTAGGGTTGGTTTCCATTAGACGTTAAAAAGTTAACCCCAATTAGCGCATTTGCTTAACGCAATTAACGCCCGATGGAAACCAAGCTTTATAGACTTTCGTTAACATTTAACTCATAGAAAACCATGAACCACAAGCTAGCGGAACAGCTTTGGTTACAGCCAAAAGTTAACGGCATCGAAACAAGTTTAGAAGCATCATTGACAAAAAAAAGAAGATTCGAACTAACAAATGGACGGGATTAATCGAACATGCAAAAATATTTTCACACGGATTTTAACCCATTAGACTAATCCTATTTTTTTCACACTCATGTGTAACCATCTTACAAAAGGTCACTTCTATAATAACTTCTTAGCAACGTTTTTTGTTTTCTGTATTGTATCCATGAAGGTATATTTCCATAACAGAAGTTGTCACGATACAACACTTTGGGTGTCCTTTGATTATGTGACGATCCCCCCCCCCCCCCCCCCCCCCCGACGTCACTTTTTAGGTATGAGAAATCTTAATTAAAAATAATAGAAGTCAGCTTGAAGAAAAACCTGCAAGAAACTTTAGCTTAATAAAACTTTCGGTTTACTACGCAATACACCCTATTATTAAGGTCTTAGTCGGTCTAGACGTAAAAAAACGGACTACTGGGTTCAAAGGATTCTAGATGTTATTCAGGGTGAACTCGGGGACTATATTGATTGTTTTAAAGGCGAGATATTAAGACTCACGAGTCAAACTAAAGTTACAGTCACTTTTAAAAATTTAAAGATAATTACGAAATATCAAGAATCCGTTTGTAAATTATTTGTTTCTAAGGAGTGTCTAACGTGATAGTGTATCTTTATTTCTACAATCTCATTAATTTAATCTTTTATAACATAAACTCGTTTATTTTAGGAAATACATCATCTTTTTCAGCAGTCTAGCTTTCAACGCAATTAAAGCAAAAATTATTCCGGAAGTAATCACAATCATCGTTAAATATATTTTCGACAGCATACCTCCCATAAAAAAATTGTTTAAAGCCTAAACACACGATACGGTTTTTGTTGCATATGACATATCGTAACGCGCATACACAAAATGTACGACGAAATTCACGTCATGTATTGGGGGCCTTTAAGTTGCACAAATGACGTACAAACTTACGATTTTGTAACGACAGAAGCAATTTCTTTGAGCAAGTCTGGGATTCTTATCCATTCCTCGATGTTGTCTCGCATTGTGATAAACTTCGGGCGTTTCGTCTTCTCTCTGTGCCAACATTGTAACATTAAATCGTGAACAACTTTTGGGCAATTCTAAAAACAAAAAGTGAAAGACTCTTAACGCGTGTAACACGAACATTATGCAGGAAAGAAAGTGTAAATGACGCAGCAAATTTTTGTTTGATTTCCCCAAATACATAATTACAGTGAACTCTTTGGGAAAGACAGATCGCGTTAAAGATAAAGAGTGTTGGAGATAAAAAAAAGATGCTGGAGATAACAGAGTTCACAGTAGCTACTCTGAACATATAGCAGTGATAGGAGAATTTAGTGTAAATATTTTTTTAATGTAAATATCTTTTTAGGATAGATAATATTTAGTGTACATAATCGAGAACACTTACAGCTGGGGGAGGAAGTCGATAACCAGTGGCTAGTCTTTCAAGTACCTGTGGAAGAAAAAAATTGTCGTGAGACCTTAACAGTGTGAACCACAATCAGATTCTTTTTTTTTCAATCAGCCTACTCACATCGTAATTCGTCCATGTCCAGTAAGGTCTCTCTCCAAATGAAAAGATTTCCCAAAGTACTATTCCAAAAGACCACACATCAGAAGCTGTTGTAAACTTCTTAAATTCAATTGACTCAGGAGCGGTCCATTTTATAGGTATTTTTCCACCCTGTAAATAAAATATGAGTTCCAATGTGACTTATCATAACATGACACATTGCATGTATTTTTTGTAAAAAATTCAGTTAAAGAAAACAAGTCTGAAAAAATAGTTTAAATTTCACGTACCCTGGTATCGTATGTTTCATCTGTTTTTAATTCTCTGCTCATACCAAAATCTGCAATTTTACACACATCCTGTTTATTTACCAAAACATTCCTAGCAGCTAAGTCCTAAAATTTAAAGTATGGTAAGTAAAGAATGAGAGAATGTGTTTTTACTTTTTTTTTTATCAAAATAATGAGTTTCCAAACTGCATACATACCCGATGGATGTAACCCAAATCTGACAGGTACGCCATACCGCATGCGATACCACGTGACATACCAAGTAACGTTACAACGCTAAAATTATCTTCGTTTCGCTATAGATATTAAAAGAAGAAATTAGAAATCAAGGGAAGAAAAAAACTATCAAACTAAAGCTTATTTTTAATATTATTATCTAATTAAAAGGATTCCTTATTACTTTCTTCTCCAGAAACGAAAACTCTCTCTCGTTCATAAACTCAGAGTGCCTTGAACCAGGTATAAGTCTATGAAATTTTTATTTTCGACTGGCTTAGTCGAGTATATGTCAACAAAAAAAAATTTCGCGGGATTTTTTAATGGCGGGATTTAATAATGGCGCATTGTTGACATTTTCAGGGAGATTTAAGTTTAAGAACACTGTGATTACTCGAGAAACTTTACCGGGTAAAATTATGTTCCTAATTTTGTAACTAGAGTTTTATGGAATTTTTCAATGATCAGTGATTTTTCGAGGTTTTACAATGATCAAAACAAAATTAGCTGTGTCTGTCTAATCAGTTCGTAAGTCAAAATGGTGGCTGCGAGTAGTAACAGGTCAGCTCGCGTGAAATTTTGCACGCGCTTGCGACTAATATAGATCTTTTTTTCGATTAAGATTTGCAGTAGTATTTTTTCTTTACAATTAAAAAACAATCTAACCTGTAGATATTTATCAAGAGCTCCATTTGCCATATATTCCAATACTATCAGGTTCGGATGTTCTAAGATATATACATAACAGAATGGTAGCAAGATCTTATTCGTGTTAATATTCGCGCGGATTAAGTTTCGCAAATTCGCAACGTGTACGATCAATAACAAGAAAGAACTAGTGTGGGTTTTAAACTTAATATTATGCTTTTTTTGGATGTAAAATTTTGTAATCCTATGATTCTAATCATAGCTGTTCTTGTTCCAAATCCAAATTCCAAATCATCAAAAAGGAGAAAAAAACAAAAAAGAGAGAATATTTTTGCGCATGTTAATTTACACACAGAACAATTTCGCGTGAAATTTTTGCGTGAAATTCAGTACGCGCGAAAAAATAAGTAAGAAGAGATACACGTCCGAATTAATCAAATACTAACCATTTAATATAACACCCTCTAATTTGATAACATTTTGATGCGAAAACTGTCCCAATATTGCAGCCTCGCTCACAAAATCGTCTCGATCTCGTTTCGATGCTGCATACTATATACAAAGAAAGTTTACATTGGCGTAAATAAAAAGCGATAAACACCAGCTCACTCCATAATAAATAACCCCCTTATTTTCAAGACACTCATGACAACTTCCTCACTCTTTCTGATTCTGACTAAGGCTCCTGACATTTCTCTGCATTTCTAAGCTATTTTTGTCCGACATTTCATACTTACTGGAACCTTAGATTACCCTAAAAAGGTAAATTTAATTACCATGCAGAATGTACAAAGTTTATAACTCCATAGGACACAATTTCAACTCTAGCCAATATTTTAAAATATTAAAATAGTTTAGGTTGACCATTTCAACCTAAAATGGCTGACATTTTTGTGACATATCAATTAAATTAATATTACCCCTGACACTTTGACATTGCCAACATTGTGGACAGCGTAAACAAAATAAAAAGATATCGAACCTTCAACTTTTTAACTGCAACATCGAATTTCTTGTTATCTGTGGTTAAAACAGCATGGTGGACATCAGCGAATTCCCCACAACCCAACAAGTCCCCAATATCAAGAGATTTTCGAGTTAACTCGTTCGTGAATTCGTATACAGCGTCATCAACTAATGAGTAGGTGGTCGGATCAACATAAACTCTACCATGACTGAACAAGCGACTTCTTTGAAGTTGAACTGTAAGATTAGGAAAAGTAATAATTAGCAAAAGAAATCTTTTAATAATTCAACTTGAAGGAAAATACCAAATGGTTTTAACTTCTGGCGTTAAATTTGCATTTCGCGGAGTTGCAATTTGGCGAGTCGAGTTTTTTATAGTTTTTATTTGCACGAACTCGCTTTAATTTAATTCTTTTTATGATTCCAGCACAAAAAAAAAGAAAAACATTTTCAAAAACATCGCAGCATTTTTTTTTTTTATTGTAAATAATTCCATCTTGATTTCAGAGCAATGTGCAAAATGTAGAAAAGGCTAAATAATCTTAAGTCGGGAGAAAAATAAAAAAATTATTTCGCATTTTAAATTTTGGGATTATGAGATACAGCGGATGCGACCAATAGACGAGATTTTGGCTTTATTTCTATAGCTATATTTGGTGGACTTCTACTCAAAAGCGAAATAGAACATATTGGAACAGACAATAGTAATTTGTAAGATCTGATTGATTCTGTTCCAAACTGAAAGTTGAAAGAAAAAATAATAAACAGGCAATCAGGCAATAATTTTCCGTTCCGTTTCGGTCTAATCCGTCTTGTTCTGAGTTAAAATCCATCTTATTTAAAAAAACCATTTACCTGTTCCATCTTCCATTCGATAAATTGCTAAGTGACTTGGATTTCTACGTCTCCACACAATACACAGTACAATGATGATGATGACGATTACCAACGCACCACCCGTCCCCCCAAGAACAATATTGAGTGGAATTCCCTTACCCTCCACGCTGACAGTGAAGACATGTTCTGGACTGGTAAATTTACCATCACTGTATGTTGCTATCACTTTTATCTAAACACGAATACATCTATATTATAATACCGCAAGATGGTAACCGCAATAGCAAGGCACAAAAATGCGGTAAATAAAGGACGGCGAACCCGTGGATTTATTAACATGCCACAAAATAGTATTTAAAATTTCGTTAGCCTTTTTCATCCTTTGTCATTCAAAATTAATAATGTGAGAGTTAGGTCTAAAACCTTAATCATGACCGGCCCCTCTAAGAAATAATACAAAACCAATTCTATGTTGTGTGTGGGGGAATATCGCATGGCGAAAAGTAATTTTGTTGATCAAAATATATCTATTTTATTATACACTCTTTTTATTAGTATCAAAGACATTATGAACCAAACTATTTTATCAAGCATTTTTTTTTTTTTACTTAGCACTGTTAAATTTAAAAGGTATTTTTAACAATCATTTCAGATTTTGAAAAAGTAAAATTCTGAGAACAAATAGGCTTCAACAAAAAATTATGATTGTTATAAAAAAATAATTAATAAAATTTAGGGGCTTTACTTAACAAAGAGATGATACAATATTTTTTTAAGCATACGAAAATCTACCTCGTCCCCAGTTTATATTGTTATATTGAGACATCCGATAAAAGAAAACCTCACATGCCCTAGACACGAAGTCGAATGAATAATTTGAAAAAAGGCTTAACAAACATCAATTTTTATATTCAAAAATGTGCTTACGGCTTATTTTCAAGTATTGCGATTCTCTTTTTCTAACAAAATTTTTATTTAAAGTTCAAAAAACAGAATGGGATTATAAAGAAAAATGAAGTTGAACTTTATTTTTCTTTACAATCCCATTCTGGTGAGAACAATTGCAAGTTTTTCATAAAAAATGCCTGTGATATGACTTTAAGATAATGCAAAAAATGAACTACATAACTGACCCTGGACGTTAAGCTTAGTATAATGCTTTAATAAATCTGACCCTTAATATGCTTATGCGCATGCTTATAAAAAACTTGAAATGACATACTTTCACTTTGAATGTTCGACTGTTGGACGCAGCTTGTATCTTGATGCTTGTACTTTCGGTTTTAACAGTCTTCCCATTGTAAAAAATTTCATATTCAATTTTTTCTGCTCCTTTATTAAACGGTGGAGTCCATGTTATTATCACTCCACCATCGTTGTCTTTTTCCGTTCTAACATTCCGAATTTGTTCAAGTGCTTAAAAGCAAACATGTAGTATTTTTTAATCCTAAAGTAAACTTAAGTTGCTACGTTAGGAAAAGAAAGTGTTTGTAGAAGGAACTTTTGCTGTTTTCGGAAAATTCCTAAAAGTTTATTCCTGTAAAAAAAAGGTCAAAACCGCAAAAGATTTTCCAGAAAATGTTTTATTCAAAATAGTCTTAAAAGAGAATTTCGCTTCTATAACATAAGATTTGAAACAAAAAACTAGTAGCAACTAGAAAAAAAATTGCGGACCCACTTTCTCACAAAAACTTTTTTTTGTGGTAAAGCCAAACAGCTAAAGTGTGTAAACACATTCTTCCCCTTATAATATACATAATTTTTGTCAGAATAAGGGGAGTCAACTTTAACACTAACTGTCAGATATATAACTGTTCTTGCACACTAAATGGCTAACACATTTTTGTGTAAACTTGGTAAAAAGCATAGTTCTAAAGATTCTAGAGATTTTACAATTTCGAAAGTATTTGTGTGGGTCATCACAAGTTTTTTTTAGAGAAATCTCTCAATTAATTTATACTAGATTTTATATAAAGGGATAGATAATTTTTTAAAAAAACTTACCAGCAGTGTTAGTCCTAATTTTGTATTCCACTGAAAATTTTTTACCAGTTAATCGTGTTATGTTATTTACCCTGACAATTGACACGGTATACTCAGAAAAGGTGTCAAGTCCTGTAATTTTTGCTTGAAAGTTTGTTGTATTGAATGTCTTAAATGTTTTACTGCTTGGACAGTTATGACAGGATATTATGTTTACACCATAAGCATTTGATCCAGGGTTGGGTATCTCCCATTGTATTGTAGCTGCATTTGATGTCACTGTAACATGCTTGACATTTGGTCTGGAAGGTGGTTCTGAAAAAATAATAATTCAGGTGGATAATTAAAGCTAAAACTTAAAAGTTAAGTATGCAAGGTATAACACTATCCTTTTGTTGCAAATACATACCATAGCAAGGCAACGAGTAGTTGCTGTTGTCATTTAACATACGGTAAAAACCAGAGGAACATGCACATTGGGTCATTTTATTGGTGGCTTTTGAATGAAGTCCACAGAGTGCACATTTTTGATTCCCAATTTGAGACTTGTACGACAAACTATTACATTCTAAATAAAAATAAATTTAAAATCAATATATTCAGTAAATTATACAGCAAACAACAAATGGTAACAGAAATCTAAATTTGATTGAATATCAATTAACCTGTGTAGTTTATAACAATGACACAGATCTTAAATCTAAGAAATAAACCAAAAATAAACTATAAAACTAATAATCATTACAATATTTCGCTTACTTGAGGAACAACTTTAGATAGGAATGTCTGTGTACACATACAGTATATTTCAATTAAACATTTCACATTACTTGCAGATATTGAATACAAAAGTTAAAATATATGTAATTTAGATTATCATCACTAAATACTCAGTAAGCAACAATATTAAAACAAAAAATAATGTAATCCCATACCTTGACAACTTTTACCAACTTTCTCATATCCTTCTTTGCAAACACACTCCCCAAATACTTGTGATGTACCATCTTTCATGCACAACATGTATGGACTTGTTGTACCGTTTACAGAATTTCCTACACATGTGCCAAAAACTTTTAATGGCTCTATAGTTCCAGGAGCATTTCGTAATGGAAATTTCAATAGTTCAGAATTTTTTGGATCACAAGTATAGTAGTGTATTTCTATAGGAAATAAAGCCACGATACAACTATCACTTTCCAGGGTAAATCTTCCATTGTTTTTAAAGTTGGTTATATTGATTTCAGTTATCTTAACAGGTTCTGAGCTATTTCCTTCTTGCTTCAGCTTATTTGGTAAGATGACTGAATAATTAGATCCCTTGTCGTCTTCTACTGTGAACCGGAATTTATTTAAACAACTCGCATTACATGATGGAACAAGGGGTAATTTTAAAAGCAATATATTTATATCGCTTATTGCATAAGAACCTTTTGGTTTTCCAATACAAGGCTCCTTACTTCCTGCAGAGCAAAAAGTGATATCAATAAAATTTTTTCGACATCCATTCCAATCCCATGATCTTTCCATCACAAGAACATTTTGCAGAGCATTTGTACTGCCACAAATTAACATCCCCAACAAAATTGAAGTGAAAAAAATCATAACTTATTTTATATTCCTAAAAATAGAAAAGAAACATCAGGTTAATTAGACTAACATTGTAAAAATACAAACAGTGAAAACATACAAATATAAACAGAAAATATATAAAACAACCATATTTATTTTATGTCACAGTTTAAAAGTTTCTTCGGCTATCATTTAAGAAAGAATGTCATTATTTTTAATGACTTAATTTAGGAAACTGAGCAATAATAACAACAATAAAAGGGATTTTGTCACATTTTCATTGAGTGTGTCAATGACATATGTTTATTTGTATAAAAATCAAAAATATATAACTAAGTAATTTGGGTGATAGGGTATTGATTATAATCTTGCATTTTGGTTATATAAAAAAACACTGATGTCTTATTTTTTTCTACCTACGTTTTTCTTTTTTAAATTTGTTTAAAAAAGAAATTCTAATGCATATATTATCTGCTTAACTTGTGGTACAATAGAGGTGTGTGCATATTTTACATGGCTAGCTGCACAAATATTGTACCCTAGTCTCACTACTAAGCTATTTAAGCACCAAATCCCTGCAGCATCCAACGCCCATACAATGCTTTAAAACTAGTTTAAACTTAAATGAAGAAACTTCTAAAGTTGTCCAGGAATTTGTATGCCAACACATATTTGAAAAAAAAACAAGGAACACTTGTGCAATTTTCAAGGTTTGCAGTCCAAAAAATGTTAAATGGGAAGAATGCCTAGTTTAGCCATTATCTTTATGAGATGCCACATCGGCCTGTAATGAAAATTTACATTTAGAAAAGTCCTTTACATACTCCACATAATCATATTCTATATGCACATAATCATCCTGCATCATTAATCAGCTCTAGATGAAGTGTTGTTTTTAACAGTTTTACTATGGCATAGTGGGTATATATATTTTGTATCATAGAAAGTATGTTTAGTTTGATGTTTTAGAAAAAAATTATGAATTAAATTTTAGTTGTTGTTTTGCATAATAATTAAAACCTGCAACTCATAAATATTTTTCAAAGAAGTAAAAAGATTTCTAGAAAATACTACAGGAAACATGTGTGAGATATATATTGTAAGTAAGCCTGGACATTTTAACTTCCCAGGTGCAAAGATGATGGATCGAGAGGGAGTTCCTTAGACGGGAGAAGCGTTAACCAACTCCTAATTATTACAAAACAACACGTGTATAACTTATTCTAGCACTTAAATTGGAAAATATTACGTTGCAACCTCAACTTCAATATTTTTCACTCGCTTTGAGCTGTCTCTCTAAAAAGTTTAACTGCTTTGTTTACAATATAATGCCCCATAATTTTTACCACGTGCTTTACGGAACCTATAAAAAACACGGTAACCGAGAAAGGTAAAAGCAAAACCAACCAAATGGATGAATAGAGACGTAAAACTGGTTTGCAGATAGGTCAAGTAGTCTGTTGAGTCTAGGCTAAGGAACGAACTTGTATAATTTATTATTTTGAAAGAGGTTTTAATTTCTAAAATCTTAATAAACAGCTAGCTAGCGCTATATGAAACGGATTTTTCTTGACTCTAATGCAAGTGACTTGACTTTAGTTGTTTATTTACCTAAATATTTTGCAGAAATGGTCATCATCATACGGCTATAGCCAGTTAGAAATCTAGTAGCTGTGATTAGCTATAACTGGCAATTAATACGGACAATTTTGCCAAGATTAACATCCTTCATTTATAATATATAGACCGTTTTGAATGTTTACATTTTCCTGGCCCTAACAACTGTTTGGCAGGAAGAAATATGAAGGAGCATTATTACCAAAGTTCATTATTTCCACAGAATTATTAATTATGTAAAAATTTATATTTTATTGATACAACCATTTTTTATACAACCATTTTTTATTCCTTTATCATTTTGTCACGAAACCGTTTTTCTCAGCAAAGTACTGTTCTTTAACAAAGCGCTCGAAGAAAAGACATGATCAACATGTTTTGCTGAATAGTCTGATTTTGCATAATGATCTGGTTTGCTGTAGCTAATAAAATAAATAAAGGCTCTTGGGACAAAGTTTAGTGCTTATTTTATTAATGAATTTCATATACTTAATCACACTAATTCTAAAACTGATGAGTTACCCTTGGTATCAGTACCAGCAACAACAATTACTGATATAAATTTATTTTGTTAAGGCAGAAGCTGTTCAATTTTTTTTTTGACGTTTTGGCACTGTTTTAAATCTTTGTAATGACTTAAAATTCACCCATATTTTAATTTTAATGTATGAAATAATTTTTCTTCTGAAACACAACTGTATGAAGAGGATTTCTGTATTTTGTTCTGAAACGATGGCAGAGTTGTTGTAGGTCTGTTAACATCATGAGAAAAAAAGTTAATTGATTGATGTTCTGAACAACTCATTTTATGCAAAAAGCTAGAAAAAAGTCACAACAGCATTATGTTTGCCAACGCAACTGAAAGTGCAAAGTCATTGATGAAGACAGTCTTTAATTTCCATGCCGGTACCGTTTCTTTGTTTTGCCAATAATACGAAGACACTTAATTAAAAATTTTTAAGGTATCAGTTATCTAGTTACAAGGTTTAGTTTGCCATGATTTTGATTATAGTGTCAAATTTATTTTACCCCCTTTTCTATTAAATTCTATTGAAGCTTACCTATTAGCGAAATATGATATTTATGCTACCCCCTAATTTTATGAAATCAAGTGGGATAGCTTATAGTTTGTTTGATAATATTAACTTTTCATCGTTGTTTTAAATAAAGCTTCAAGAAAAAATTGAGTTTTTATCCCCCCCCCTGCCTCCCTGTGTTGTGTTTGTTGAAGTTATATTGGCCTTAATAAGGGGTTTTTGTTTCTTGATTGTCTTGCTGAATGACAACCGAACTTGATTTTTTAGATCATTCACCAAAATACTAAGTTTCACAGATATTACTCCACAAGGATGCTATTACTTTGTTATAAATTAGTGTACAAGTAATGTCACAGTCATTATTATTGTCTAATAAAATTAACATTGAAATGTTTTATGATTTAGAGTACAAATTCATTTCAAGACAACTACCATGTGGGACAAAAAACATCTTTTTTGTGTTACACAAAAATATTTAAAAAAAACACTATAATGTAAAGTTTTAACAGCTTAAAAGCATTTTTGTTATGTAAGACATCAATGAAGAAGATGACCACTCTCTAGTCCCATCTCAATAATAATAATAATAATAATAATAATAATAATAACTAATAGTTTACATGAAATATTAAAACTAAAATTTTAGAATTAAACCCTTTTTAATGATTTTATCAATTTTTTTAAGTAATGTTTGATGCATTAATGTCAACAAAAAATATGTTTTTAACAAAAAGATCAAACAGATTAATTTCATTCATTCTCCTTTATACATTTTTAGAAATTTCTACATTTTATTTTCTATATTTTTGTTGGGATCTCTTTTTACCATATAAGACAACAGTGTTTTTTGTGTCAAAATTCATTTAATATAATTGACTGATTATTTTTGTGATCTTGAATTAAAAAAATTGCAAATAAATAAATAAAATAATTTGTTTATACAGCCACCTCTTATGAAAGAAAAAAAAACACACAATTTATCTTCAAAAATAAAAAGGATGAAACAAAATATTGTCTTACATAAGTTGTAAGTATCACAGTATCTTTTTTTTCTTCTCATGCGTATCTATGTTGTCATCAAAATATAGCTTGCTATACCAATTAGTGTAATGGTATTTTAATGTGTGTATGTGTCAATTAAGCATGTCTTTGTGTTGCATTATGCTATATTGTGTTTCCTGTCCTTAGAAAAGCAAGATAATTAGTTTCTTAATGAATATATTTTTTTATCTACCTTTTTTTCCGTTATATGTTATACTGTTGCAAAAATATTGTTATTATTAAAGTGATAATCAAATAAATATAAATATAATGTGTAAAAAAAAAATATTTGTTCAAACTTTTGCTTATGTTTTGGTATTGTCTTCTAAATAATGCATGTGCATTTCTTGGCTCACATGATCCCTGTATTTCTTTTTATTTAATCGCCCATTAAGTTGATTGGATAGAAAGGTTACATTTAACTCCGTATCCCTTTTGCCAAGTGTTTATTAAGCCAAATTATGACATTTTAATTTGTGGGAAGCGTGGCTAAAAAAATTCCAAAGGCGATACTATGAATCAACTTTGACTTTATTTAAAAGCATGCTCACAGAGGTTATTGGTTTAATCTGAAATATATTTTTTTAATTTGTTATCTCCTGTTAACTAAAATCTCTTTTTTTTATTTAGATCGGTATATATGGGGAGGCAACCATTTTGACTTATTTACCCATTTAATTTAATGTGTACAAAAGGATGTTTTTCTGCAGGCCATGCAACTAATATAACTCAAGTAATAACATTAAATTTAAACTGAAAAGAGTCTGGTAATTTAAAAATTAATATATAAATAATGCTAATGTTTTACTTTATTACTTTGGGAAAAAAGTTTTATATATTATTGTCTAGAAATAATAGAAAATGTTGAAACAAATATGACGCCAATTCGGCCTTCCCACAAACAAGTGGGGGGCGAAACATGGGATGAACAGCCAATTATAGAAACTGACAGGATTAGGCGTCCCTCCTCATCATATGATTCACACAGGAATGGTAGTGGCAACACGCCTGAGGAGGGAACATATGTCCAGGTAATATTTCACATTTGCTTTCTGAGGTCCCATTTTTTTATTTATGTTAATGTAATATATTTTTTGTTTAGCAGTTTGCTCCAGAGAATTCTAAGCGAGTTGTATCCCGCTCTAATAGTTTTATTGAGCATGATCTGTCTCGTTCTTACGGCTCTTCTATTCATATGCATCAAGGATATGTTGCATCTTTACCAAGCAGCGAATATTTTATTGCAACTAACAACAGTAAGTGATTTATGCTTATTTTTTGACTCACAATCTTTTATTCAAAATTTAAAAGGTATCTGGAATTTTAGTAAAGTACCATGTGTGAGCCAACGTCAGTGTTTTGGTTACCGTAAGTCATGACTATGAAAGAAACTGTCATCAGCAATATTTGTTACTATTGAGAACAAAGTATTTGTGCTGATTAATGACAAATTTAAATGTTTTTGAATTCTTATTTCATGAGTAATACACCCTTTTCTGAAATATAAATTTTGTACACACAATTACAATAAAGTAATAATTTTTGCAAAACTAAATTTTGAATAATTCTGACTTTAATTAAAGGTCTTGAAAAGTTGAATACTTAAAGGTTAATATATTGAGCAGATATTGCGGGACCATTCATTGAATATCAAGATTTATTCACTCAAGCAAGAATTTTTTTTGATCTGTTATGTTTTTTTTGTTTATTTTTTTAACGAACTTAAACAAAAAAAATCGATTTGATGATTCGAACGTTTTACAGAAGTTGTTGTATTGCAAATTGAAAAAAACAAAAGAAGCGTGGAATATTGCTTCAGTTATTGCACAGTTGTACAGAAAATTTAGATTTATTGTATATAAAAAAGAATTGACAGGTATATATAATAATAACCGCTTTTCAAAAAAAATTAATCATAACATCTACACATTGCAAATGTGCTTTTAGATAGCTTATACCTAATACCTTACTTTAATGCCTCTTTTAAATGCAAATAAAGGCAACTTCTGTAAATAGCCAACGTTTTATAAATAATGGTTTGATTATTTATTCTATCGTGTTTTGGATTATAATAGCACAATTGTACAACATTTTAGAAGAAAAAGGGAAGATGTATCTATGCTTACTTTAGGCATGTAATTGCATATGCATGCATACCATTTCCTTAGATGCATGTGATTGCACATAGATTAGTTTAGGCATGCTATACATTGCTTGTGCAAACCAATGCTTTTTCAAGTCTAAAAGCTTTTCCAAATTGCAAAAAAGGGAAATGCCAAGTCAGAGAACATTGTGTTTTAATGGTTTATCATGGTTTAAAACAAATCATATTTTATAAAGCCTATTTAATCCATTTATTTTATTTTATATTTATACTCTCTAACTTATAGATTTCCATAATTTGAGCTAATTTTTGTACTTGCAGAAGTTACCCGAATTAAGTAAGCCTGTTTTATAAGTAACCAAGTTGTTAAAGGTTATACATCCCTGCGAATAACAGTAAAGAATCACAGCTAGGTCTCAGCTGTAATCTGTGGTTATCAACTACAAAGGGGCTGTGTTGATGATATCTTAGTCCATGAAATTCTGTATCTGGGTCAGGAGTTAGTTGATTAGCTAGGATAGGCAGGTTCGCTTTAAGCAGACGTTCTTTGGTTAATTTTATTAACCGTAGGTGCATGATCATCATGTTGGCTAGAAAAGTATGATTGTTACACTTGATTTCCAGGTCTTTCAATGTAACAATGTTATGGTCAGCACCATCAGACACATAATTTTGGTAACGGACAGGAAAAAAACAGGGTACCATCTTTCATCAACTCATAACCATTAAACTTTGCAGATCTGCTGTGACCTATTTGATGGGTACAGCAAAAGCAACTGGGATTTAATTGATTTTATTGCAAGTTAATTTGGCCAAGGTAACTTGTTTTGATGGGTTGGCGGCACTTTTGCTTATTTTTGTGGTATGGTTTATACTTCCCAAATACTTGTTACAGTTTTTAAAAATTTACACCATGTAATTCATATTGTGGATTAAACGAAAGCAACTAAAATAGCTTTTCCAGACCAAACAAACACATGCAGAGCTTTTACAGTTCGGAGTCAGACCATATTCGTTATTTTTCAAGAAGTATTTATATCAAATCCACAATGTAATAGCGAAAAACGTCAAAGAATAGCCTTAAAAGACGTTGGAAAGAAATTTACCATAACTTATTCTCAGCAGGAAAACACAAACTAAGGCATAAAATGCATGTTTTATTTTCGGTGTAGCAAGACAAATCTTTCCTCATCTTGGTTTATCAGTGAGGTGATAACTACTACATTTCAATATGTGTTTTGTTTAATGCTTTATTGCCTTTGCATGAAGGAGAAATGAAATCTTATTTGTTGTTTTTCATTGGTGAAATTTCTAGTAGTTAGCTGATAAACTTTGTCCTTTAAATGTCAAAGTAACTTTAAAATATTTTTTCTCTTTTCTCACATCAATTATGTTTTACTTCTACAAAAGCATGTACTTTACCATAGTTTTCATTTTGTGTGTATGCGTCCAGAAATGTTTTAAAATATGTTCTCCAATGAACATAGAATTTGATTTGTTTTATATGTAAACTAGCAAATGGTGGATTTTCAAATAAGATACACTTTTGGAGAGCGGAATATGCTAAATTAAAATTTTAAGCATGCAAAAAGCTTTTTATATGCTTTATTTTATTTTACATAACTTGTGTAATATGTTGTGGCATGACAATAATGGTTGATGCCAACTACAAGTTGGTCATAAGTAAACGCTTGTACAAAACTTCAGTCTAGGCCCTGGTGCATCTTTAACACAAGCATTCTCAAGTCTCTACGATATAGTTGACTGCAAAAAATATTTCTGTATCTTCCCCTGACTCAAAATATTTTATTTTAAGCTGGACATTTTGTTGGAAAGTGACGTTTATTCAAAACAATGATATTACGCTCTAAGAAGTACCTCTTCACTGTTACAATAAATCCAGTTTATTCTTGATATATAAAATCATCTTCGTCGTTACTAGGATCAGTCAGATTGTGTTCTTCATTGGCTTCATTAGTGTCAGAGTTAGTAGTGTGTAAGAGCCGTGCAGGTCAGTGACAGGAAACTCATCGCATCCTCTGACCAATATTCTAACGAGTTTAGATGGACATTCACTGGTGAAGGGTGTTTACGGTCTTTTTTGGCAAAAATGTATTATATTTTTCCAAAGAAAAATTAATTATATATTAATTAATAATTATATATTATATAACAGAATTATATAACAGAATGCAGTGAAATCCTCATCCCAAATGCATTAAAGGGATCCCAAGGTAAAAAAATTCAGTTGGACTTATATTATAGAGTTAAAAAAGTTGGCTAACAAGTCTTCTTCAATTTTTTAAAAATCTCTTTTTATTCTCAAGATATTTACATTTAAAGAATTTCAGATTCAATTATGCTTTGTAAATTATAATGTCATATTTAAGTAATAGCAAATATTGACATTTTCTGTTATCAGTAATTTTAGACCTGTTACGGGATGTGCAATCAAACTTTATCATAGTATAGATAAAAGGTGAATTGATTAACATAATTTTTTTTGTCAAAATGACACTCATTTGCTCATCCTAGGCCTCTTGAGACTTGTTAACCAACTTTTTAAACTGTATAATATAAGTTCAACATCATCATCTACCTTGGGTTCCCTTTAAAATTAAGAAAATATTTCTCCCAACAAACCAATCATGAATGATTGTGCAAAAAAGCATTGTATTCAAGAAAAATCTGTATGTGTTCGAGCATTGCAATAGGAGAAAGGACTTTTCGCCCATAGTTGTAAAAATATGCTAGGGCGCCAAAGGTTTTATAAATGTTTAAATGTGTTTTTAATGAAGCTTTGATAAAGAGAGTTAAAGCATTGCTGACACCTGAGGATAAAACATGCTACCACTTGTTGTTGTTTATTCCAAAGTTATTGCTCCCAGAACTCGAAAATAGGATGTTAAAAAAAAGGTTTTTTGACTTTAAAATCTAAAAATGCATTTTTTTTTTAACAAAAACAACATATTTAACGCAAGACTGTGCTGAACAGGAGGGTATAAATTTGATAACTTAGTTTCCAGCACTTGAACTTGCTTTGTCATTTTTTCTTAATTGTCTTAAAAAGAAAGAAGGTCACGAAAAATGTTATGCCATAACAAACTGGATTTGTTTAACTTTTAAATTCTAAATAATTTTGCTGTTATAACAATCATACCCAAATGCCTTACAGTATCCCTAAAAGAGAATAAGTGTTTATTGGAGTGACTACAGTATCCATCAGCACAATTTTTCTTCTTACTTTTATGAAAAAGGTTTTTAAATGATGAACTTAAAACCACTATTGCTTGTGGCAGCTATAAGTTTTTTAGAAAACGTTAAGATGCCAATATAAAAACAAATAAACCATATATTTAATTTGCATCAGACTGATTGGTATGAATTATACTTAATTACTGCATGGTAGGTCAAAGTAAACAACCTCTCTCGCAATTAAAAAAACGGAGGCTTAACTAATAAATATTAACTAATTGTTAGAAAATCACTTCCTCCTGATATTTTTTCAAAAACTCATAAAATATGGAATGGTTTAAATACCAATGTCTTTTCTAAAATTTTTTTTACTATAAAAATTTTGGCTAAACATGTATTTAAAAAATATCAATACTCTTGACTAATAAAAAATGTTACAGTAACAACAAGGAAATGGAACGATTGTTACCCCCAAGTTTTGTGACCTGCATAGTGACGAAAAATGCGGCATAGTATGATGTAATTAAAACATTAATTAATTAATTTTTTAATATGCTTACTTTTGACCTCTATTTTAAAAATAGTTACCGTACTGCATTTACTTATTGTGAAATCCACCATTTTATACAGAATGTCTACTTCTATTTTTTTGCTTACTCAAGTTTCTTGTTATTTGCTTTAGTTCCAGAAGAGGAAAAGCAAAATTTACAGCTAAAAGACGATATTTCTGGAAAATATGCTCTGGTACATGAAAAGGATGTGCATCGCGAAGGAGGGATTTGTTCGTCTCTGTTTGTGAGGCGAGCAACAGTAATGTCATTGTGGTTTCTCTGCAGTTTTACATCGATTGTACTGAACAAATATATTTTGTCCTATCTCAATGTTGATGCAGGAATCCTAGGTAGGTGGTGTAACCTCTTTTTGGTGAAATTTTATCTTTGCAAGAAAATAATTTTATTTCACTTAGTGTTATTATGTTCATACAGCAGGTTCCTGGTCAATATGAACTAACTATAATGTTTTCACAAAAATCTGATTCTGTGCAATTCCTTTTAGGTCCAAAATTGGGTTTAACCAGGGTGTAATTCAGAAATGTAAAATAAGGGCCGCGAAATCCCAAATTGGGATGATCTTGGGTATTATTGAAATCTTATTCCTTCACAACTTGCATAAAATGGGCGATAAGTCCCATATTTTGTAGTAAATACAGTTAACTACTCTAATAAATAGGAAAATTTGGAGGGGGATAAATTTCAATTGGTAAATAGCCGTTTAACAGTTACTGAGAACGCTGGATTACACCCTGTTACCTGTTCCTATTTCAAAAAAATACTGGTTAAATGTACTCAAAATTCAGAAGCTTGATTGTAGACTATTTTGTTTTTTATATTAGGTGAATGTCAAATTCTGATGACAACATTCTTCGGTGGAATAATGATGTACCTTCCAATATGCAGGTCCATTAAACACACTGGTAAACAAACGCACATGAATAAAAGACATTTTTTTAAAACAATTTCACTGCTGGGATGGCTACGGTAATGTTTCTATTCTATCTGTTGATTATGTTTATCAGTGGAGACGAAACGATATTTCTTGTAATAGCTAAATTCTTGGAGCCCCTGAAAAAGGGTTTTGAATATTTTTTGGACATTTTGATGTTTTATATAACTGTTTATGAAGCATTTGAGTTTTTCGTGGCCATTTTTGTGAAATCTGCGACACGTTTTTTTATACTTTTAAAGAGATTCTTGTATCTTCTAAATAGAGAGAGTATAATGGAAATGGCTATTTGAATTTTTAAACAAAAACGAAATATCTGTGTGGTGCATTTTTATGTTATTCTATTAAAATGTATCGTCCTAAAAAAGTATTTTGTTTCCTGTCCGCTAGTAGTCCGAAAATGTATAACGAAGAGACTGGGGATATAAATTTAACGGATCAGGTGTCAAAGCTTCGTACGTCGTTTGAAACCTCACATCGCAATATTTCATGTTGAAAAGATTTCGTAAGCCTTAAACCTATAAATTTCGTTACAAGCTGTCATTTCACTAAATTATGAAAGTTGAATTTGGTTTAAAATTATGTTGGGTACATGCCTGATTTTGTACGGAAACGAAACTAACTTTGACGATAGAAAATAAAACATTTTTTAAGGATTGATTTTCTGTTTCATGTCATGCATTTGTATTTTTTTTGTGTCTTGTAGCTGTGGAGCTGTCATCTGCTCAGTGGTGGGATTAAAATACGTTGCTGTTTCGTTTTCTGAAACGATCAAGTCTTCTGCTCCATTATTCACAGCAGTGGTAGCATATTTGTTGCTAGGTAATTCACTTAGTTTGTTCTTTAAATATTGAGGAACAGGTGCAGTTGAAAATGTTGGAGTGAAGGTAACATACCTCTATTTGACAATGTCAATGTTCGTAAACCAATACTGCTTATCAGTACTGCTAGAAGAATTTGCCATCAGTTTAAATTGTTTGATTATAAATGTGAGCTAATTATAAAGAATCTAAGAGACGGTAGAATCCTGATGCGATGAAGTGATGACGTTCTGACCATAGATATAATTTGACAAGTAATAATATTGTGATGTGATGACAGTCTGATGTGCTGGAGGTCTGTGCACTGTTTAACCAGGAAAAGAAACTAACCATGCTACTTTTTCCAATAGGTGAATATTCTGGTTTGTATGTGAACCTGTCACTAATGCCAATTATGTTTGGTTTGGCTATTTCCACATCAACGGAGCTCAGTTTTAATATGACTGGCTTTTTGGCTGCTATCAGTAACAACATATTAGATTGGTAAGCCCTGAAACTCTTATTTTGTGTTACGATTATTTAGATGTTGTTTGTTTATTTTTGTTTGTTCATTTGTTTTGTTTTTGTCTGTCTATCTGTCTGGTTTTTTTTGTTTACACATATTTTGAATGTTTTAGTATTCAAAATGTATTTTCAAAGAAGTTGCTGTCTGGAACAGAGAACAAATTTAGGTATGCCATTATTAACTAACCTGTGTGTCTTTTAAATGAAATTCACACTGTCTTCATAGTGTTTATGGTGAAACTCAGGAAACGCCAGGAAAATATTTTTATTTATTTGGAAAGTAAATTTTGTTTCTGTATTTGATTATATTGATTTATGATATTATTCTTTGTTGTTACATCAGTCCGCTAGAGTTGCAGTTTTATACGAGTGTCGCTGCCACAGTTATACAAATGCCACTATGGTTCTTCTTTATGGTAAGCGAAGTTTTATTATTTTAAAAAATAACGGCTTTGTATTACCTTCAATATAAATAAAAATTAATAACAACAGGGTTAAAAAAATTAAGGAAAAGTGAC
Organism: Hydractinia symbiolongicarpus; assembly: GCF_029227915.1. Classification (NCBI taxonomy): domain Eukaryota; kingdom Metazoa; phylum Cnidaria; class Hydrozoa; order Anthoathecata; family Hydractiniidae; genus Hydractinia; species Hydractinia symbiolongicarpus. Next base: position 22,847,039 of record NC_079878.1, on the reverse strand, counting down.
TTAAATCTACTTTCGATGTTACAATTTGAAATATGATTTGACATCAAAGAATCGATAAATGATATTAGTAATGTTTGGAAAATCTGTTATTTTTTATTTATCAGGAAAATCTTGACTTTGTTTTATAAGTACTTGATTGAATAACAGAAGTAACATTTATAACACGTGATCATGTAATCTTTAAACCATGTTAAATGATGATTGCCAATTTTTCATTGTTTATGTAATAACATGATTATGCATCGCTTGAAGCATACCGATGTTGATCTTGGTCAGTCCTACGATTATCAAGCCATACTGTATGCATCGCAACATCAGCATTTCGCCATAAGTCTGTTTATAGGCCGTTAAAGCTGAAATTAAAACTGAAACGTTTTTGTTTTACGTGTATCAGTTCTTGAGAATTCAGGAGAATAATATTTTTCGTGTGTATTTAACTTTGCGAAGGTGGCGAAAATTAGCAAGTTAATGTACATTTTATAACTGCAGTGATGTTTTATTGATCTTACTTGTTGTTTTTGTTGTTGTTAGGATGCGCAAGCGAAGTTGTATCAGTTGGATCAATACACAGTTTTAATGTTGCTGTTAAACAGCGTTATATTTTACGCGCAAAGTTTATTCGCCTACTTGTTGATGTCGCTTATTTCGCCGGTCACTTTCAGGTAAGCGCGTAACAATAGTTGGTTTTTAACTTTTCGCTCTTCATTAGGACACCGCGATGAACAAAATATTTTAATAGCAGGGTCGTCGATACGGGTGCAAAAGTGGAGGGGCCCTATTTTAGTTCCATAGGGCAACCACCACGGTTGGGTCTGACGCAGCAAAGATTTTAGAAATTTTACCTGGTGGAACCAAAAAACTTTCTCGTATTGTTTTGAAATTTTCTTTAAGTGTCTTGTTAAACTAATCGAATACTCGTATCCTCACTTATTTCTCTGTTTACACTGACCAAAAAGCTTGTATTAGCAAGCTTATTTGTTATTATTGTCTTTGTGTTACTATCAGCTCAATAATGCCACATGATGATAAAGCAGCCGTAATTCTAATTTTTTTTTGCAGAGTCGCTGCGCAAATAAGTGGTTGCGCGAAAATTAAATAGCGCGAAATAGAAAAATACGAATAACGAAATTCGAAAGTATTGTAGATAATACTTTTTTTTCGCACAAATTTTCGTAACTGCATGTTCTACGAATTTCTTTTTTCTCGAACATTATTTAATTGGTAACAAACTAAAGAAAAACAAACATTTTATCAGTTAAACCGTAGTCGTCGTCACCGTTATTTAAAGTTAAACATTCCGGTGCTGTACGTAAAAGTACACACCCAATTTTTTTGGACTGGATATTAATAGAAAATTAAATATATACGCTCATAATAATACGGTAAACTCAGGCGCGCGAAAATTAAATGTGGGGAAAGATGTGTGAGTTTAAACTCGCGCGAAGATACACAAATTAATACACGGTGACTGATCATATTTATGGTCTAAACCGCTTTGATACAATTCTGACGTAAATTTTTATTTCGTTTATTTTTCTTAGCGTGTCGAACACTGTGAAAAGAGCTGGATTGATTTGGTTCTCCATCTTAGTGTTTGGAAATGAGGTGACTATATTAAATGCATTTGGTACGCTCATGGTTGTCGCCGGAGTGTTTCTATACCAGAGAGCGCGAATGAAAGAAACATCGCAGAGAGTCAGGATGATGGAAGAAAAACGCCACAAAGGAAAGGTTTTACCTATATAGAAATTTATTTTAAGTAATTATTTAAAGTCGATAAAATTTAGTAGATATCATTACTCTGGTAACCTAATTTTAAACAGGGGTAGCACCAAATTTCCGGATATTTTGCCACCCATTTCGATTTATTAATACTTCATATTATTTTTTTTGGAGGTCCGCTTAATTATTGGGAAAATTTATAACAAAGGAAGACTTACATAAAAAACTACGAACCTCCCCGAAACTATTGTTGACCCCGTTTCCATACTACAGACTGAAGAATGAACACCCTCAACAATTAAGTTATCAAGAGTAGTGTAGGAGACCTTTCTGAAATATAGCCTTGTGCCATTCGTTCGTTGTTACTGTTGACTGTGGATCATGAAGATGTTATTATTTTTGATATGTATAAAATTGACTTGTACACGTTTTTTTATATAAGAGCATTGAACTGCGACATCTTTAAATACGCATAGCACGTTAAGAAATACGTTGCGAGTGATCTTGCGTTTTACCGTCTTTAAAAATGAAGGTTTCACATAACCATTCTTCTGAATTTGCCTTACCGAAATAATTTGAATTGGTAATCCAAAATTTATTGCGCCTCCCTCTAATCATCCGCGATTTTAGAAAAATGAAAAAAATAATAATTAATTTTTGTTCATCTAAGCTTTACATTCACGTCTCGTTTAATTGTTTTATGTAAAAAATGTCTAGCTGAGAATTTTCAGAATTTTACTTTTTGATATTGTGAAAGACTAACTCTAATAAAAATGCAGTGTAATATTTTTAAGTATCAAAAAAATAAATTTATAATCAATTTTATTTTTTTGTTTTTTTTTTCTCCAACCAATATTTGTATTTACACAGGTGGGGAAGATTCTTAGATAATTTGTTAACAGTGGAAGTTTGCGGTACTTTTAAAGAGATTCGGATTCAGGATTTGATTCACAATCGCTGGGAGTGTCGCATGGGACTTATTTTTGTTTTGCAGCACAGCGTCATTTATGTTGTCATTTGCTTTTATCCAGTAAGCCAGATAAAGGTCAAAGATTTTTAACTATTTTTTTCAGTTTTTCTAGTGAAAATTGTTTTATTAGCCAGCTTCCACATGGGAATAAATTTTCACTAGAAATAATTTTTGCGAGATATTTAAAAAAATAGTTGAAAATTGCGAATTAAGCAAGTCCTGTTATTTTGAATTAAATTTCGCGAATTTAGCAAAAAAATTGCAAATAGTAGGAACTTTAGGTGATATTAAAATTTACATTTCTAAACATGGTAAGTAAGTAAGTAAAAGTAAGTAAAATGTATTTCAGGGTATCCATATATTACAATGGCTCTTCAACCCGTTAAAAATAATATAAAATAAATTCAAATGTTATCAACAATAAAATTTTAAATATATATATATATTAAGTATTAAATGACTTTGTACGTTAGTTTCGATAAGTTGAATTCACGACGTTCCTTTATGGGGAGCCATTTTAATTTTATGATATCTTGAATTTTGGCATAACGTCCAATAACAAAACTACATGCAACTTTTTGAAGTTTTTGTAATCTTTTCATTTGTGCTTCAGTCAGCGACATGATAAAGTCGTTATAATCAATTTGAGAAAAAATTAAGGTTTCAATTAACTGTTTTCGTAGTCTGAAGCTTGTGAAGTTCTTCAACTTTCGTAGCACAGATATTTTCCCATAACATATTTTCAAAGTTTTGTCGATTTGTGCGTTCCATTTAAAGTGTTCATCAATTGTTAGTCTCAATAGTGAACAAGTCCCAACACGATTGAGTGGAGTACTCCCTAGCTTGATCGTCGAACTGTGTTCATTAAGAATATGAATATTGGACAAGCGTTTGGTCGAAATCAACATGAATTTAGTTTTTGCTGCATTAGCCGCAAGAGAATTTTCTTCGGCCCATTTGTCAAGCTCATTTAGTGTATCGTTAATGGAAATTTCTGTATTCACAATATTTGCTGGTTTACATGATCTATAAATCGTTGTATCATCTGCGTATTGAATAGTGGAAGCATCAAAAGCGTCCTGTAAATCGTTGACGTATAAATTGAATAATACGGGGCCAAGGATTGAACCTTGCGGTACTCCGAATAATGATGGTAATTGATTTGAATTATTGCTATCAATTTGCACAAATTGTTGTCTATCCGAAAGATAAGAAAGTGTCCAAGTAAGGAAATCTGCAGAAAACCTTGTGAAGCCATTTTCTTGATAAGTTTGTTGTGACAGATAGTATCAAAAGCTTTCGAGAAGTCTATCAAGACCATTAATGTGACTTCATTGGCTTTCATAGCTTTTTTGATATCGTCTTTCAATTTCATAAGTGCTGTACTTGTGCTGCAACCTTTACGAAATCCATTAACAGTATCCTTGTAGATGTTGTTTGATTCGATGAATTCTATAAAACACAATTTTTTCGTATACTTTGGATAAAGAGGGCAGTATTGATATCGGTCGAAAATCTGAAATTTCGACAGCATTCGGCACTTTATTTATAGGCACGATTCTTGCAGATTTCCAAATACGTGGAAATTCATTGATGTGAATGAATTCGTTAAGAATATGTGTTAATGGGGAGCAAATAAACTCGGCAACTGGTTTCAAAAAACGAACAGGGATTGCGTCGGGACCAGTAGAGCAGTCATTTTTAAGATTGCGCAATTCTTTTATAACTTCGCTATATGTAACACAACGGAAAGTAAATTTACTCTCGTTGTCATTTGGTAGAGTGTCTATGAATGCTTTTGTTTCTGTCGGTGATATTGGATCCTTACCAACAGTACGCGATGCGGTAGCGGAAAAAAACGAGTTCAGTGAATCCATTTCATCGTGTTCCTTTTAGGCGGCGGATGTAAAATACTGTGTATGATTTTCCAGACGTCTTTAGAGTTTGAAGATGATAATGATTTTCGATAATATGACATTTTTGAATGGCGTATTTTCTTTTTGGAAAGATTTCTCAGTTCTCTAAATTCCTTCCAGATTGTTGGGTCCTTAGTTTCATGTGCTTGTAGGCGTAAAGTATCACGTTTATGCATCAGTGACTTCAGCTCAGTATTGTTCATCCACGGAGCAGGAGGTCTTGTAAGTTTCATCTTCCTCAATGGAGCATGACTGTCAATACACGATAGAATCAATTTATTGAATAACTCGAGTTTCAGGGAGGGATCGTCAACTCCATAGATTATGCTGAATGGAAGGCTTGCAACATCAGATATGTAAGCTGGTAGGTCGAACGTTTTTTTTGATCTGATTAATTTCAACCTCGGTTCATATCTCGGTACTTTGATATTAAGCAATGCGAAGGTTCCATCGTGATCACTAAATGCGGAACAAGGTAGAACACCTGACTTGGAAACAATGTCAACATTATCTACTGAAATATGGTCTATGAGTGTGCTAGATATTTCGGTTGTTATAATTTGTGTTAAATCGAATTGATCCAAAGTCGATAGATATAGCGATTTTTCTGGGCTGGATTTCAAGAGATCGATATTAAAATCTCCAGTTAACATCAACGGCCCATTCCAGGTAGATTTTACACGAACTAAGATATCTTCGAAGTGTTCTAACCACTCTGCAAACGTTAATAACGACTGGGAGCGATAAACAACGCCGATTAAGAGTTTACTATGTTTATTTTTTCCTGGTACTTCCAACCATATATGTTCCAGTTGACTGTCAAAGTTTTCAAGGTCTTTTCGCCTTTTGACATTAAGCCTTGAACTAACATAGTATGCAACACCACCACCTTTCATGTTAAGGCGGTTTTTAAAATGTAGATCGTAATCTGGGATGGTTACATAGTCAATAAGAGCATTGTTTTCTTTTAGCCACGTCTCTGTTAGAGCAACAATGTCAAAGCGATACGTGTCTAACATATAACGAAATTCGTCGAAACTGGCAACCAATAATTGCGCATTCAGATGAAAGAATCTAAGATGTTTCGAAGATAAAATGGTAGTATCGATTTCTCTGTCTTCATTGGCTAACCATGATTCATGGGAGGATACATTGAAATCTATGGTGTCAAGAAAATCGGTAGAAAAAATATTAGTGTAAATCGCTTCTCACAAAAAAAAAAAATCCAAATTTCGCGAGAATTCTTTCAACAATTTTCGCGAAATTTCATATTTACGCGTACATGAGTGTGCAAAAGCATAAGCTGCTATCAATATATGCTTCGAGTTTTGAAACAGTATGATGGCGTGTGAGAGGATGGAGCAGGGCAAGTTATTGAAACGATTATGACATTTGTGTGACTGCTTTCTACTACTTGAGTCACTCCTAATACAAAAAATAAATTAGTCGTTGGGTGGTGGACAAATTCACAGGTTCGCGCGTCCTTTTTATATCGCATTTGCACGACGTTTTCTTGCTGACAGACAGACGGAATACGGCTATTATTGATAGAGACTAGTCGTTAGCCCGTGGAAAATCCACGGGGTCGTCCGTCCTTTAAATTAACCCGTTGCAACAAAGTGGACAGAAATATATCGCATTGGTATTGATGCGCATTTTAAAAAATTCGTGTTTTCGTTACGGGACAAGGCTTTCGCGGACACACAGACAGACAGACGACGGCTATTATTAAAGAGATAGAGAAGAGATTTATTTTATTCGAAACCTATTGAACATTGCAGAATATTGCTTTATCTACGACAAATTTAAGTCTATTTGTGCTCCAATTCTGTTATTAGTCAACGATTTATGTGTTTAAACTATTGTCAGAAATTTTGTGCAAGTAGAAAATTTCACGGTTCAAAAAAAAGTAATTATTAACCTCAGATGACAAAACTTAATGGATTTCGCGGGAATTTAGTTTTAAAGAATCTATGTCATCCATGTTATAAAAAAAACAATGATAAACAAAAAAGTGAAAGTTATAAATTTGTTATAAATTTAAATATAAATTTAAGTTATAAATGTCCTATACCTTATCTAAAAAAGGACTAGGGTACATTAGCACAATTTTATTTCTGATAAATTGATCGTCAGTTCGTGTAAAAATTCACAGGTTCACTCGTCCTACATATTCTGGACTTCACATTTTCGCCCGCATTGCATATCTCGAGCATCGCTATTTCGTGCAACCGTAGCACAAATTAGCAATTCGGCTCCCCGAAAATTCTCGCTAAGTATTAAAAAATCATGCCTTTTGCGTAAGTTTCTTCCCGAAATTTTTTGTCGTAACGATTTTCTTGAAACCCTAAACCTCCTTGTTGATATTAATCAATACAAAACAGATTACATGGTTTCTACAAAAAAACACCAGATGCACTGAAATGTTAAATATAAGTTGTGTAAGTTTTCTAAAATCCTAGCATCCCCAAGCTAGGATTTTAAAAAACTCGTTCAATGAAGACACTGGATGCCTGATTTTAAATATTTAGCTAACTTGATTTTGCCAATGACCAGATTTAAAACATTTTGCGTAAATTTAACTTTGCAGATTTTAACAAAACCCTAAAATCCAAAAGTTGCCGCTAAAATTAATTTCCTTAAGTTAATGCCAAGATTTAGGCATTATATTTCCAGCCTTATTAGTTTATTATAGTCAATCCAAGTTTTTGTGAGTCTTTTCTAAAAAAACAAAAAAAACAGTAAGTTCTGTATGCCCCTTTATTTTATGATACACACTGTTTACTACAACTGCGAGTTTGATTACAAAATATTTATACAGTTTGGCGAAATTTACAAGGCAGATATCCATAAAATTAAATATAAAAAATAACAAAACTTAAATATAATGTACTATTATACTACTAAATATGAAATTACAAATGCACTTTGTTTTGTCGTACAAAAATGTTTTACAACTAAGTGAGTTAAACTTCGTGGTACAGGAAAGTGAAAAAATAAGACCTAAAATCCGACCCAATTCTCAGAAAGTTAAAAATATTTACACCTTCAATTAACACAAGTAACAAAAAATATTGAGTATTTACTGCGAAACTTATTGGACAAAATCACATGTCAGGCTCACCGTTGTATATTTTTGAAAACATCTCACCTAACATTTGGTTACACAATGCAGCGTAAGGATTCATTGCTGTTATCTGCTGCTTAGCAAAAGTATTTCCAAGTTTTGCTGCTGACTGAAAATCCTTTGTGGCTTTTTCGTTTTCATTATTCAGTTTATATAATAGTCCTCTTTGTACGAAGGCTTGTGATGCCACACGACCTTTTCCTCTGCTTAGCAAAATGGCTTTGTTTAAATCTTCATATGCAGAATCGTTATCCCCTAAAAACAAAGCCTTTGGAAGATGCAAATAATTTTTCATAAAATTCGAACCAAAAATTACCTTAAGGTGGGAGTAACCTGTTCAAACAGCTGAATTATTTACTCAGTCTTTTATTTATACCATTTTTTTACTATTTCCTAGAAATATAGGCCTTAATACATAATAAAATGATTTTAACTAACACTAAAATTGCTGAGTCAGCAGATATTTCTTTTTAAAAATGCATCAAAATCAAGAAAAAAATCGCCTCCTACGAGCTCCAACTTTTTACAATCTCGTTATTTTTCATCAGCTTCTGTTTTTAAATGATTTATTAATACTTCATATTATTTTTTTTGGAGGTCCGCTTAATTATTGGGAAAATTTATAACAAAGGAAGACTTACATAAAAAACTACGAACCTCCCCGAAACTATTGTTGACCCCGTTTCCATACTACAGACTGAAGAATGAACACCCTCAACAATTAAGTTATCAAGAGTAGTGTAGGAGACCTTTCTGAAATATAGCCTTGTGCCATTCGTTCGTTGTTACTGTTGACTGTGGATCATGAAGATGTTATTATTTTTGATATGTATAAAATTGACTTGTACACGTTTTTTTATATAAGAGCATTGAACTGCGACATCTTTAAATACGCATAGCACGTTAAGAAATACGTTGCGAGTGATCTTGCGTTTTACCGTCTTTAAAAATGAAGGTTTCACATAACCATTCTTCTGAATTTGCCTTACCGAAATAATTTGAATTGGTAATCCAAAATTTATTGCGCCTCCCTCTAATCATCCGCGATTTTAGAAAAATGAAAAAAATAATAATTAATTTTTGTTCATCTAAGCTTTACATTCACGTCTCGTTTAATTGTTTTATGTAAAAAATGTCTAGCTGAGAATTTTCAGAATTTTACTTTTTGATATTGTGAAAGACTAACTCTAATAAAAATGCAGTGTAATATTTTTAAGTATCAAAAAAATAAATTTATAATCAATTTTATTTTTTTGTTTTTTTTTTCTCCAACCAATATTTGTATTTACACAGGTGGGGAAGATTCTTAGATAATTTGTTAACAGTGGAAGTTTGCGGTACTTTTAAAGAGATTCGGATTCAGGATTTGATTCACAATCGCTGGGAGTGTCGCATGGGACTTATTTTTGTTTTGCAGCACAGCGTCATTTATGTTGTCATTTGCTTTTATCCAGTAAGCCAGATAAAGGTCAAAGATTTTTAACTATTTTTTTCAGTTTTTCTAGTGAAAATTGTTTTATTAGCCAGCTTCCACATGGGAATAAATTTTCACTAGAAATAATTTTTGCGAGATATTTAAAAAAATAGTTGAAAATTGCGAATTAAGCAAGTCCTGTTATTTTGAATTAAATTTCGCGAATTTAGCAAAAAAATTGCAAATAGTAGGAACTTTAGGTGATATTAAAATTTACATTTCTAAACATGGTAAGTAAGTAAGTAAAAGTAAGTAAAATGTATTTCAGGGTATCCATATATTACAATGGCTCTTCAACCCGTTAAAAATAATATAAAATAAATTCAAATGTTATCAACAATAAAATTTTAAATATATATATATATTAAGTATTAAATGACTTTGTACGTTAGTTTCGATAAGTTGAATTCACGACGTTCCTTTATGGGGAGCCATTTTAATTTTATGATATCTTGAATTTTGGCATAACGTCCAATAACAAAACTACATGCAACTTTTTGAAGTTTTTGTAATCTTTTCATTTGTGCTTCAGTCAGCGACATGATAAAGTCGTTATAATCAATTTGAGAAAAAATTAAGGTTTCAATTAACTGTTTTCGTAGTCTGAAGCTTGTGAAGTTCTTCAACTTTCGTAGCACAGATATTTTCCCATAACATATTTTCAAAGTTTTGTCGATTTGTGCGTTCCATTTAAAGTGTTCATCAATTGTTAGTCTCAATAGTGAACAAGTCCCAACACGATTGAGTGGAGTACTCCCTAGCTTGATCGTCGAACTGTGTTCATTAAGAATATGAATATTGGACAAGCGTTTGGTCGAAATCAACATGAATTTAGTTTTTGCTGCATTAGCCGCAAGAGAATTTTCTTCGGCCCATTTGTCAAGCTCATTTAGTGTATCGTTAATGGAAATTTCTGTATTCACAATATTTGCTGGTTTACATGATCTATAAATCGTTGTATCATCTGCGTATTGAATAGTGGAAGCATCAAAAGCGTCCTGTAAATCGTTGACGTATAAATTGAATAATACGGGGCCAAGGATTGAACCTTGCGGTACTCCGAATAATGATGGTAATTGATTTGAATTATTGCTATCAATTTGCACAAATTGTTGTCTATCCGAAAGATAAGAAAGTGTCCAAGTAAGGAAATCTGCAGAAAACCTTGTGAAGCCATTTTCTTGATAAGTTTGTTGTGACAGATAGTATCAAAAGCTTTCGAGAAGTCTATCAAGACCATTAATGTGACTTCATTGGCTTTCATAGCTTTTTTGATATCGTCTTTCAATTTCATAAGTGCTGTACTTGTGCTGCAACCTTTACGAAATCCATTAACAGTATCCTTGTAGATGTTGTTTGATTCGATGAATTCTATAAAACACAATTTTTTCGTATACTTTGGATAAAGAGGGCAGTATTGATATCGGTCGAAAATCTGAAATTTCGACAGCATTCGGCACTTTATTTATAGGCACGATTCTTGCAGATTTCCAAATACGTGGAAATTCATTGATGTGAATGAATTCGTTAAGAATATGTGTTAATGGGGAGCAAATAAACTCGGCAACTGGTTTCAAAAAACGAACAGGGATTGCGTCGGGACCAGTAGAGCAGTCATTTTTAAGATTGCGCAATTCTTTTATAACTTCGCTATATGTAACACAACGGAAAGTAAATTTACTCTCGTTGTCATTTGGTAGAGTGTCTATGAATGCTTTTGTTTCTGTCGGTGATATTGGATCCTTACCAACAGTACGCGATGCGGTAGCGGAAAAAAACGAGTTCAGTGAATCCATTTCATCGTGTTCCTTTTAGGCGGCGGATGTAAAATACTGTGTATGATTTTCCAGACGTCTTTAGAGTTTGAAGATGATAATGATTTTCGATAATATGACATTTTTGAATGGCGTATTTTCTTTTTGGAAAGATTTCTCAGTTCTCTAAATTCCTTCCAGATTGTTGGGTCCTTAGTTTCATGTGCTTGTAGGCGTAAAGTATCACGTTTATGCATCAGTGACTTCAGCTCAGTATTGTTCATCCACGGAGCAGGAGGTCTTGTAAGTTTCATCTTCCTCAATGGAGCATGACTGTCAATACACGATAGAATCAATTTATTGAATAACTCGAGTTTCAGGGAGGGATCGTCAACTCCATAGATTATGCTGAATGGAAGGCTTGCAACATCAGATATGTAAGCTGGTAGGTCGAACGTTTTTTTTGATCTGATTAATTTCAACCTCGGTTCATATCTCGGTACTTTGATATTAAGCAATGCGAAGGTTCCATCGTGATCACTAAATGCGGAACAAGGTAGAACACCTGACTTGGAAACAATGTCAACATTATCTACTGAAATATGGTCTATGAGTGTGCTAGATATTTCGGTTGTTATAATTTGTGTTAAATCGAATTGATCCAAAGTCGATAGATATAGCGATTTTTCTGGGCTGGATTTCAAGAGATCGATATTAAAATCTCCAGTTAACATCAACGGCCCATTCCAGGTAGATTTTACACGAACTAAGATATCTTCGAAGTGTTCTAACCACTCTGCAAACGTTAATAACGACTGGGAGCGATAAACAACGCCGATTAAGAGTTTACTATGTTTATTTTTTCCTGGTACTTCCAACCATATATGTTCCAGTTGACTGTCAAAGTTTTCAAGGTCTTTTCGCCTTTTGACATTAAGCCTTGAACTAACATAGTATGCAACACCACCACCTTTCATGTTAAGGCGGTTTTTAAAATGTAGATCGTAATCTGGGATGGTTACATAGTCAATAAGAGCATTGTTTTCTTTTAGCCACGTCTCTGTTAGAGCAACAATGTCAAAGCGATACGTGTCTAACATATAACGAAATTCGTCGAAACTGGCAACCAATAATTGCGCATTCAGATGAAAGAATCTAAGATGTTTCGAAGATAAAATGGTAGTATCGATTTCTCTGTCTTCATTGGCTAACCATGATTCATGGGAGGATACATTGAAATCTATGGTGTCAAGAAAATCGGTAGAAAAAATATTAGTGTAAATCGCTTCTCACAAAAAAAAAAAATCCAAATTTCGCGAGAATTCTTTCAACAATTTTCGCGAAATTTCATATTTACGCGTACATGAGTGTGCAAAAGCATAAGCTGCTATCAATATATGCTTCGAGTTTTGAAACAGTATGATGGCGTGTGAGAGGATGGAGCAGGGCAAGTTATTGAAACGATTATGACATTTGTGTGACTGCTTTCTACTACTTGAGTCACTCCTAATACAAAAAATAAATTAGTCGTTGGGTGGTGGACAAATTCACAGGTTCGCGCGTCCTTTTTATATCGCATTTGCACGACGTTTTCTTGCTGACAGACAGACGGAATACGGCTATTATTGATAGAGACTAGTCGTTAGCCCGTGGAAAATCCACGGGGTCGTCCGTCCTTTAAATTAACCCGTTGCAACAAAGTGGACAGAAATATATCGCATTGGTATTGATGCGCATTTTAAAAAATTCGTGTTTTCGTTACGGGACAAGGCTTTCGCGGACACACAGACAGACAGACGACGGCTATTATTAAAGAGATAGAGAAGAGATTTATTTTATTCGAAACCTATTGAACATTGCAGAATATTGCTTTATCTACGACAAATTTAAGTCTATTTGTGCTCCAATTCTGTTATTAGTCAACGATTTATGTGTTTAAACTATTGTCAGAAATTTTGTGCAAGTAGAAAATTTCACGGTTCAAAAAAAAGTAATTATTAACCTCAGATGACAAAACTTAATGGATTTCGCGGGAATTTAGTTTTAAAGAATCTATGTCATCCATGTTATAAAAAAAACAATGATAAACAAAAAAGTGAAAGTTATAAATTTGTTATAAATTTAAATATAAATTTAAGTTATAAATGTCCTATACCTTATCTAAAAAAGGACTAGGGTACATTAGCACAATTTTATTTCTGATAAATTGATCGTCAGTTCGTGTAAAAATTCACAGGTTCACTCGTCCTACATATTCTGGACTTCACATTTTCGCCCGCATTGCATATCTCGAGCATCGCTATTTCGTGCAACCGTAGCACAAATTAGCAATTCGGCTCCCCGAAAATTCTCGCTAAGTATTAAAAAATCATGCCTTTTGCGTAAGTTTCTTCCCGAAATTTTTTGTCGTAACGATTTTCTTGAAACCCTAAACCTCCTTGTTGATATTAATCAATACAAAACAGATTACATGGTTTCTACAAAAAAACACCAGATGCACTGAAATGTTAAATATAAGTTGTGTAAGTTTTCTAAAATCCTAGCATCCCCAAGCTAGGATTTTAAAAAACTCGTTCAATGAAGACACTGGATGCCTGATTTTAAATATTTAGCTAACTTGATTTTGCCAATGACCAGATTTAAAACATTTTGCGTAAATTTAACTTTGCAGATTTTAACAAAACCCTAAAATCCAAAAGTTGCCGCTAAAATTAATTTCCTTAAGTTAATGCCAAGATTTAGGCATTATATTTCCAGCCTTATTAGTTTATTATAGTCAATCCAAGTTTTTGTGAGTCTTTTCTAAAAAAACAAAAAAAACAGTAAGTTCTGTATGCCCCTTTATTTTATGATACACACTGTTTACTACAACTGCGAGTTTGATTACAAAATATTTATACAGTTTGGCGAAATTTACAAGGCAGATATCCATAAAATTAAATATAAAAAATAACAAAACTTAAATATAATGTACTATTATACTACTAAATATGAAATTACAAATGCACTTTGTTTTGTCGTACAAAAATGTTTTACAACTAAGTGAGTTAAACTTCGTGGTACAGGAAAGTGAAAAAATAAGACCTAAAATCCGACCCAATTCTCAGAAAGTTAAAAATATTTACACCTTCAATTAACACAAGTAACAAAAAATATTGAGTATTTACTGCGAAACTTATTGGACAAAATCACATGTCAGGCTCACCGTTGTATATTTTTGAAAACATCTCACCTAACATTTGGTTACACAATGCAGCGTAAGGATTCATTGCTGTTATCTGCTGCTTAGCAAAAGTATTTCCAAGTTTTGCTGCTGACTGAAAATCCTTTGTGGCTTTTTCGTTTTCATTATTCAGTTTATATAATAGTCCTCTTTGTACGAAGGCTTGTGATGCCACACGACCTTTTCCTCTGCTTAGCAAAATGGCTTTGTTTAAATCTTCATATGCAGAATCGTTATCCCCTAAAAACAAAGCCTTTGGAAGATGCAAATAATTTTTCATAAAATTCGAACCAAAAATTACCTTAAGGTGGGAGTAACCTGTTCAAACAGCTGAATTATTTACTCAGTCTTTTATTTATACCATTTTTTTACTATTTCCTAGAAATATAGGCCTTAATACATAATAAAATGATTTTAACTAACACTAAAATTGCTGAGTCAGCAGATATTTCTTTTTAAAAATGCATCAAAATCAAGAAAAAAATCGCCTCCTACGAGCTCCAACTTTTTACAATCTCGTTATTTTTCATCAGCTTCTGTTTTTAAATGAGCCTCGGGTTAACCCTGTTAAAACGGTGTTGATTTTTTTGTTGATTCTTATTTTTTTAACAATATCCTTTTGTTTTTTTCAAAAGATTCTATAAATCCCCTGCTGCATTGAACGCTGTTAAAAGAAAAATATTACGAATAAAAAGATTTCCGCACACCGCTGCATGATTCACCAAGCATGTCTAAAAAATTTAAAGCAAAACGAAAATGCTATCGAAAGTTAAAGCTCGTGCAGTGTAGCATAACAAAGATCGTCTTAAATTTCTACATAATGCACCATCTTTGTTGTTAGTAATGTTTCTCTTTAATGATTACGTCATTTCTTTCTATACAATTTTGCAAGCACGTAGACTTGGGGGATTTTCACGAAGCGAATTGAACAGCGAATTCGACGGCAAATTGTATCCGAGCATGAGCAGTTTTGTTTGTTATGATTTTGCATCAAAATATTCGCTTCGCTAAAAAGTAGAAACAGTTCCTACTTTTTCGCGGCTAAAGGTTTCGCTGCTAGGTTTAGACCAATCAGAATGTGGTTAACCTATGTAAACAATGAATTTGGCATCTAATTTATTTTGTCGTGAAAATTAAAAAGCGAATTCGCCATCGAGTTCGCTTCGTGAAAATCCCCTTTAAACTATATTGGGCAGATCTAATTAATTATATTGAAGAACTACTTTGTTCATCACTAACATACTGCCAAGCAGTGACCGGGATTCGATCCTCGGTCCCCAGAACTGGGAGCCGCAGACGAACCCACTACACTACGTACGGCAAAATTTTAGTGATATAGGTGTATAGGTAAATATTAATAATTAATTATTCATGAATTTTATTTTAAAGAGGAATTGCTGAGGCGGAATATTTTTGGTGAAAGATAATAGTATTTTAGCCATAAAATCGTGACAAGTGTGTTATAACAGGAAAAATGTGGTTATATAATCTGAAAATAACCTTTCGTGACTAATTATGTAAAAAAAAAAAAAAAATCCGATTTTTAAAAGGGTTACTGCCACCTTAAGGTAAATTTCCACTCAAGAACAAAACAGAAAACATCAATATCTCTGGGAAAACATCAACATCTCTGGTTCAAGGAATCTGATGCTTGGATCACGGGATCCCTGATTTGTAGATTGAGCCTAACTTATAAAATTAATGATGTTAGCTAGTTAAAAATCACTTTCTGCGTGATGTGGTTGTTTTTATTTTATTTTTGAGACCAATAGAAATACTCACACTATTGTGTAAATAAAAAAGCAGGATTCACACGGAGTAAAATGGCTATTAATGAAGATTAAAGATTTTTTCAGATAGATAGCATAAGATCAAAGACTATATATAACTAACTATATATAACTATATATATTTGTGTAATTTTTGCTAAAAAATTCCACTAATTTTAAGCGAATATTTATTTCATTTTTTTGGTGAGTTTCTTTGATTACTGTGGTCTGTTGTTTATATTTTCTACCTACAGAAATGCTTGCACATGTGGAAAAAACCTGTAAACTTTTAAACTTTTGTAAACATTGGGCGAGTGTCACAATATGTGGTAATAAAGTCATTCTAATCCTAAAAATAGGGTCAGTCCCAGAATAAAAACTTAAAAAAATTGTATCCAGCCATAAATCCCTGTAATTACACCAATATTTAATGAGCTCTTGCATGCCTTGTTTATTTGGAGCTTGCCATATTAAACTAGTCCTCAGAACCTTGGGCACTCACGGCTAGGATTTTAAAGCGATAATAATGGAGATATTGGTTGTTGGAGCATAGAATATTATTTTTCGCTCTAGCTAGTTCTTCTGACTCAGAATTTCAAAAATGGTTATCTGCAAATAGGGTCGGTCAGGTGACTCTAACACCAAATAGTTGTCAAGTCATCCTAGCTAGCTAGTCATCCTACTTCAGCTTTGTTGCCGTAGTGATGATTGACATTTGGCTTAATTGATGAATCGCATTTGTGCTACATCCGCCATTATTAAATTTTCGCTGGTTGAAAACAAACCTAGTTCATAGGGGGAAGAATGGTAAAAAAAATGTGGAAATGGAAGAATAATGAAAGGTGATCACAATAAAAATCTGCTATCAAAATTTCTAACATTGTTCTTAACACCCCAAAATCTGCCTAGCTCTGCACTCTCTTCACCTACAATAGGGAAACTTTTCACCTCCAAAGAAATTGTTATGACGTCAAACCGAATCGTCAAATATAGCTAGCTATATAACCCTACCCACAACGAATAAACTCAATCAGAGCCACGTTTTTCCTCTGTGTGTGCATCATATAACATTATGTAATGCTATTCCAAAAAGATGTGTGTGCAAGAATGAAGGTCAGTGTGTTTATATTATTACCTTCGAATATACGTGTGCGTAAGAGGCATTACATAATGACTTTCAGATGTGTGCGCAAGTAAAAATCGGGACTGCAAAGATGTTAACCCTACTACCCTACTTCGTGGCGCCGTAGATTTTGTGGCGCCGTAGATTAGTGGTTATAGCTCTCGTACTCTGTGCGGGAGACCGGGGTTCGATTCCTCTTGACGGCGATTCAACATGGGCGAGTGAATGTTACCATAGCCCCGGGTTAACCCAAGCCATGTGAGGGAAATTGGAAAGATGGCACACTGTGTGGGCCGTTGGATGTTGCCGGGAGTTGTCTAGTAGAGCGCAGGCTCTAATTGGGTCTGCGTAGCTCAAAATGAGCATTAAATACTCTAGGACTCTCCATCTACGCCATGGCCCCTCCTGGAAATAATAGACAGGGTATATCCCTCGATATTTGTGAGGCTAGCCATGTAAAATATGCACATCTATCTATCTATCTACTGATATGCTTTGCGGGTGTTATTCTGAGAATAGCGACTCAGTGAGATGCGACCTTGGTTCGTTGCGAGGTGAAATAATACGCATTTAAGACTTCTAGATTTGCGGAAAACATCTTTCCCTGGCATATTTCTCAAAATCTTGCGGTCACACATTTCGTAAATTTGGTAAGTCTTCCATCTATCGATGCAAGGTCAATACACGGAGGAAGCAAAGTGAGTTTGACAATCTGCGCAAGAAGAAGGGTGAGAGCGAAAACACTCACACCCTTAGAAGTTCTTGGGGGCTAAGGGCGACCTAATACAAGAAATTACAAGGATTTTTAATTTTTTTGTTTTTATTATAAAAAATTAGTAGGAAAACCTTAGACTTTCTAGATAGATAGATAGATGTGTATATTTTACATGGCTAGCCTCACCAATATCAAGGGATATACACTGTCTATAATTTTCAGGAGGGGCCATGGCTTAGATGGGGAGACTAGAGTATTTAATGCTCATTTTGAGCTACGCAGGCATAATTAGGGCCAACGCTCTACCAGACAACTCCCGGCAACATCCGCACACACAGTGTGCCATCTCCCAAAATCCCCTCACATGGCTTGGGTTAACCTGGGGCTATGGTAACATTCACTCGCCCATGTTGAATCGCTGTCAAGAGGAATTGAACCCCGGTTTCCCGCACAGAGTACGAGAGCTATAACCACTAATCTACGGCGCCACATCTAATCGTAACTTCGACCAAGTATTATTCTAAATGCGTGTGAAACTGCTGGATGCGGGTGAATCTACTATAAATTTTCAGTCGGGTGAGGATACCCTGATTGTGGGTGTCACCCACTCGATGCGAGTTAGTTCACATATCTGGGACTGTGATTCTATAGACGTATTTCACTATGACGCGGTATGAGTGGCTCCCAGACTTCTGCGCATTTCGACAGGCAAAAGATGGCAGCAGAAATGGTAAACAACATGCGAAAAGAGCATAAAATATTACTATAATTACTGAAAAAACTGAAAAAGGAAAGTCGTTTCGCTTATCGATCGAAGCTCTTGTTGCCATCTTATAATGTCTGCTTGCTCAACAAAAAAGTCCTTGCCCGTGGGGTATTTACTCGTTTATTATACATCCCTTCTGTTAGTATTTGAAAATCATGTTCATGAAAGCGAGAACAGCTGTCAATCATATTTTTTAAACTATGGGTGACTATATACAACAAAGTTAGGCCGAGCCACAGACTACGTACGTTTCCGATAAGATATAACAGTTTAAATAAACCAACATATAAACGTAGCCAAAAATGTACTCATTGTGTGAAGCACTTCCTCTTTGCTGATAAAAACAAACATTTAGAAGGCACGTGCGTTTATTTATATTTCAACATGTCGAAAAATGCTGACTATTTTCAAAATCTTTCAAATGCAGATAAATCCCACTATACTGGAAAACTTACACTCGCAGATGGGACTATGCTTGCAGATCCTTACTCGCTGCAGACTAGCCATTGGAGCGATGACGTTTTACTACTTCCAGATATAACTTATGTTGATCTGTATGTGTATTTGGTTCACACTCCTAGCGAGTTCATACACGAGTCGCTTAAAGCACACAAATCCTTGGAAGCTTACAACTTTTATCTATCAGGACACGTACAAGAAGTGTATTGTCACCACTTAAAAGAAGTAGATTTCTGTTATATAAAATCGTCTGTGTTACCAAGTCAAAGGCAGGGGAAAACGCAAAAATTATATGACACTTGGATTATAATGCATAAAACCGGTTGGATACATTCGGCAAATTGTACTTGTGTTGCAGGGTAAGTTTATTTATCGTATTTTTATTATAGTGATCAAACGAATATTATAAATAATGGCAATATTTTTTTAGACTTGGTTCAGCTTGCAGTCATGTTGCTGCATTATTATTTAAATTAGTGGCATGTGCTACATTAGAGCTGAACAAAACAGCATGTACTAGTGTTTTATGCTCTTGGAAAAAGGCAAGAAAAAGAGCTCATCCTGCACCCTTAAGTAAAATTGACTTTAGAAGACCAAAAAAGACAGAGACACTGCCAAAAGTTGATGATCCTTTTGGAGACACAATAAAAGGTTTTGTATCACCTGATCCAATAAAATTTATTACTGGAAAGGATCAAGAACATCTTGATGAATTAAGGCAGATTGCTCCAGATGCAGTTATCTTTAAAAGCATCAGTTTATGGCTTGACGATGATCAAAACCTAAACAGTGACACAGATAGTGCAAACGAAAATGAACAAAACAGCCTTCCTGAACCTCTTACATTTATTTATGAGCCAACAGCAATTAATGAAACTGATGCAGAGGTAAAAAATAGCACTTCAAAGTATTAGTAACAAATGGATGTTGCACAGGGCTGGGCGTATAACAGCATCAGTTTCAAAATCTGCCTTCACATGTGATTTAGAACGGACAAAAACATTAGTGGACACAGTCATGACTTATAACAAAATTTATTCAATGAAAGTGTTTTGTTTTTGTTTCTAAGTCCATGAATTTCATTTAATCTATTTGCATATTCGCTATTCAATCCAGTGTATTTGTTTGAAATGTTCTGTTTTTCATCCACCTCATTTTTTAAATCCTTTTCTAAGAATTTAACTTTCTCCTCAAGTTCTTGTACTTTCTGACATAATTCTGACATGGAAGGACCTTGATCTTCTGGGAGTTTAAAATCATTGTCAGATTCACTTTCAGCTACTAGTTCAGATGTTAATTTCCTTCGTTTTGTGAGTCGAGAATGTCTATGTTGCTTTTCCAGCTTTCTTTTCTCACTCACTCATTTTCCACAACGTTCAAATACTGAGGGTACCCAGTCTGGATGAGAAGAATCTTTGGACTTTTTTCCTAAAAAAGCAAACAATAAAAAATCTATAAAATTTTAAAAATTCCAGAGAAAAAGTTCATGTGGGTGAGGGGACACAAAACACAATATGGCTCACACTACTTTACAAAAAAACTTTTAAAAATGAGTGAACAAAGTCACTTACCAGACACAAAATGTAAATGACACACTTTGGCATTCTTTATTAACTCTTCTGACCATTCAATTCTGCCAATTGCAGTCAGCCATCTCTCCCTCAACACAGGATGCTTCTTGTTAGGAATTTTGTAAAATCCACCTTCTTCACCCGTCTTCCGACGATTTGTACAATTAGGTACGCAACAGCTATCAGGCATTGTTATGAAAATAATAGTTTTTAAAGTATTTAAAAAATAAATATATCCAAACAGTACAAAAACGTCTCTTCTCTTCAATAATCTCTAACAAATGACACTGGGCGCCCTCAATGTTTTGCCTGTCGATTTTTTCACAAGTTTGCGCATGCGCATAAGTGCCGTAAAACGTAAACATTGAAATACGTCTATGTATTATAGCTTTAGCTAACACCCTAAATAGCCTGAATAGCTAGCCCAAATAATCCAGTTTTTAAACAAATAAAATCACACCTTGAATTCTAAATAGTTGTGCTCTGTTGTTATAACCGGAAGCATAGTTAGGAAGTTCTTTAACAAGCCTATTAAACAGATCTAAACTGTAAAGAAGATTTCCATCTTGGGCTTGGTTAACTGCATCAACCTCGATTTTTTTAAAAGCATCCGGTATTTCTTGATCTGTTTTATCGTTTGCTGCCTCGTCCACGAGCAACTCACTTTCTGGCTGAAGTGGAAGATGTGGATGAAATATTGCATGTAAAACTTTATCGTCGTTTCCTCGCATTAACACTTCTTTGTCCGCCATTATGCAAACAAGAGCACACGGTGAAACGCTCGCGCGAAAAAAGTACAGTCGTGTCCCGCGTTCTCGAACTCTTAAATGGACCGGACAAAAAGTTAGCGCTACTTCGTGTACACAGAACACACTAGGAGAAAATTCGAGACAGCAGGTGCAATTTTTTTGATGAGTTAACTCAGGATAAAAAGGATGTCAAAAAAAATTCTTTCGAGAGAGATACAGAGAGATGCTTAAATAACGTGCCAACGCGCAAAGAATAATGCTCATGATTAGCTGGATTCTATGACACACATTTTCACTCACTCAGAAGAAAGCGTCTGTAATTTGTCGCGAACTTAAGTGTTTTTTCGAGAGAAGGAAGGAAGTTTAAGCGTGTCACAACTGTAATTACTGGACCCATCCAACACATCGTCCAACAGGATTTTTTTCTTCTTTTTTAAAAATTACAAATTTTTTCAAGATTTTGAAGTGACACAAACCAGTCCAACATTTCATGTAACATCACAAAAATTGCATGTTGGATGTAATGTTGGACTTTGTTTGCCCCCACCTTTATGGGTCCTGCTAATTTGTGCTGTCACTGGATATAGTAATAGTACCTAGTGTACTCCTGGGAACGAAGGTGCTATAAATATAAACAGAAAATATTGAACGCTTGTAACACTTTATATTTTGTGTTAGTAACAAAGCAGAAGCAAAATTTTATATAAAAAAATTGGTCTGTAAAAGATTTTTGGTCAATACAAAATATTAGTCACTGATTAAAAAAATTGGTCACTGTTTACCGAAATTATTTACCGTTAGGGTAAACAACAACGGAGAAATTTAATTCTTCTAGAAAAAATACACTTAAAAAAAGAAATATCTGCTTAAAATGCTGAAACTAGTCTAAATATACATATACTTATACATATTCTAGTGCTTTTTGGATCTTGTGACTTCTCAACATTTTTTAATAGCGCTAATAGTTATTTTACCTCCATGTTTACCCTGATATAAAGCTTTTAAAAAAGTGTTTGAATATCTTAATGCTTGAATAATGTTTCCAAGTCTCACAAAGCATATTTGCAAGTGATATTGGAAAATGCGGACGATAGGGAGGGATTCGCATATAGTGTTGTTTTGATAAGAGATTTGTTAGGTTAAAGTGATTGATAACAAGCGTAAAAAGTCTGTATTACACAGCGAGTTTATTCTCGCTGTTTGTGAACGTGGTGGTGGAAGAAGAATCAATCTTGATCACAGGGCATTTTGCCTTTTTGATAGCTTTCGACCGCTCTGTAATAACGCTAAGGGGACATGAGACCCTAGAGACGAGGTTGGAGAAGGTTAACAGTGATCTAGGAAATGTCAGAACATGTTGCATATGGGAGTGCGTGATATAAAAAAACAACCACGATGCCAGGACCTGTTGTCTTTTTTTGTACATGTAACGGCGAGGTCAAACCTGTCAATAATTGCAGCGCTGGTAAAGGGATAAAAAGCTCTGGGGACAAGGTTGGGCTAGAAAAGTAAATAAGCACGTCTCAGGATTGATGAAAAGCATAATGATTGTGTTTATTTTGTAGAATAGACGCATTATTGAATATTTCTTCAGGGCACATCTCGCTGTAGAGTCCCTGTTAAGGCCTTCAATAAATGGACACGATGCAAACGGAAACCCTAATAAAATTACAGGGTCGTAACAGCCTAGGGGTGGAGGGGAGGGTGGGGGCCTAGTAAAAAAAAATCGAAGCGCTCGTAGAAAAAAGCGAAATATCTAATTGGCGCCCAGGGCGTTAGTTCAAGTTAATACGAAGCCCAAGATGTCATACGTCATCCGTGCAGCGCTGCTAAAAAAAGTAATTTTATAGCTATATTTGACAGAAATTTTTTACGATTTGCATCCTATACATCTAGTTGTTTAGCTATATGATTAACCTTCTGAACTTTGTCAACAGAAGGAAGATGGCTTTTTGCACATGAGCGAGCATTTCTGTAGCTAGGTAGAGAATATAAACAACAGACCACAATAATAAAAAAGATCCATCCAAGAAAAGGGATATTTGCGTAAAATTATTGAGATCTTTTAAGAAGAACTAGTAGAAGAAGGT
The DNA here is from genome assembly GCF_029227915.1 of Hydractinia symbiolongicarpus. Classification (NCBI taxonomy): domain Eukaryota; kingdom Metazoa; phylum Cnidaria; class Hydrozoa; order Anthoathecata; family Hydractiniidae; genus Hydractinia; species Hydractinia symbiolongicarpus. Next base: position 22,823,611 of record NC_079878.1, on the reverse strand, counting down.
CGTCTATTGTCTTCTGGCTTTTCCTAATCAAAAGACAGCAATCAGAGGCCATCAAAGTAATATTCCTTTCACTAGTTTTGTACTTACTGGTATCGACGTGTAAAGTGGGTTCTTTGTCTTTTATTTTTCTTAGCGAGAAAAGACAATAAATACAATAAATCCTATTCTCATGATCATATAGTATAGTGTATATTAAAAAAATTTCATCTTATCTCTTATATATGGGGAGTGTGTCTGTCTCTGTGTGTCTGTAACAGGCAAAGTAGATATCTTCATTTTCCTTGGATGTTGCCAAAAAATGTATGTCTGAAATGTTAAATTTTTTGACGTTACGGCGTGATATCAATATCACTACTTTAAACGTCAATATCCTATATTAACTTAATGAAGCCATTACAGTTCACCTTAAACTTTGAAGCCAAATAACTTAGAAACGAGGTGGCAATGTCATTGATTTTTCACAACGCAGGTAACTAGGGACCACATGGGACCAATTTGGTTAAGTTTTCCAAACCTGGGTCCCCTAATCCGTTTTGAAATGAACAGGTTGATGACGGCATCAAAAACCTTTCTGAACATTTTTACACATTTTTTTAAAGATTCAGCAAACATTTCGTAAAAAAGTAATTTACTTCATATTACCAAAGTTCGTATAACATACCCAGAGTTTTACCTTATTGTTCTTTTAATTTCTTCTTCAGTACTACCCTTATGGTGAGGTTTCTTCCATTTTTTTACATTTAAGTTTAACTAAACCATTGCGTCTTCTAATATTAATTTTTTATCTATGGCCAGGGAAGGTAATTATTATGCCATTTCATGAATTATACTGGCAACAAGAAATGTTTCTTAGCTTTTTGAAACAATTATGATACCATTTTTATGTTTATAAAATCAATATATTACCAAACCCTTTGAATTCGGATCTATTCTGAGCGCAATAATTTATCATGAAATTACTTCTTTATTTCACAGCGTTTTTTTGTACCATAATATTTACACTGTTATTTTACGCCCCAATTTCATGTGGAATTGATGATTTAATTCGGTAATAAGTGTCATATATTAAATTTCATTTTTTGGTGTTTGGGTTGCAATTTCTGAAATAATAACGAAGGAAGAGATTGAAGCAAGACAATTTAGTGAAAAGTTCAGCAGTTAGCCCACAATGGTCAGTGTGATAGTGACAATGTTGAAAGTACTTGGACTACTTTGAAGAATTGCGTTCTAGAAGCTTCTGATGATACCTGTGGGTGGAAGAAAGGACCAGCTAGACATAGACAGACCTGGTGGCTGAATAATGAGGTTGACCAGTGTATAAAGGAAAAGAGGAAACTTTGGAAAGAGTGGAAATCATGTGGTAGTAAAAATATTTACTTAGAAGCTAAGTGTCGTGCTCAGAAGCATAGAGAAACAGATTTGCAGATGTGTTTAGAAGGGAAGACCAGCGCAATGAGGTATTTAAGATAGCAAAGCAAATGAAGAAGACTAATCAAGATGTTGTAGGTAAGATAACGCCAGTCTGAGAGACAGAAAGAGTTCAGATGAGCTAAGAAGCAGGCTAAGTATCCGTAGAATTAAAGATGTTATCCAGATAGGAAGATTGAATTGGCTGGGGCACTTGGAAAGAACGGAGGGGAATAATTGGGTAAGAAAGTGTAGAGACTTGATAGTTCCTGGGGCAAATTCCAGAGGCAGACCGAGAAAGACTTGGCAGGAGGTTATAAGAACATACTTGATACAGAGGAAGTTGAGTTTAGGTAGTCTAGATCAGATTGGAAGAGGGTCATTAATATACCCCGTCCAACCCATGCTAGCATGGAAAACGACCGTTAAGCCAAGAATGATAATGCTAATGATGATGAATAAAGTTTAATTAATTTTTTAACTCTTTTCAACAGGTTAAAATGATTTTTCTTGCAAAGTAAAATTATGACATATATTCTTTTGTTTTCAGGTAACTTAGTTTAATTTCTGCATTTGGTATTCAATATGCAAAGAATACAAGAGAGAATGTGTACAAAATTTCAGGTTAGTTTTCAGTGGAATATAAAAACTTTCTTAAGATGGACGTTAAGCCGAGAATGATGATGAATGATGATGAAGTACATGTTAATTATGTAAACTTGGGGTGCCATAAAACACATATCATAAGCATCAACACCCACATGTCAATTAACATTTAGGTTTTATTAATACTAATGATTGTAATTACTTTCATGAAAGTAATGATTTTAATAGCAATATTTTCACTATAGCCTGGATATGCCATATTTTTTTATTAAAACGCTTACTCTTTGTGTGATTCTATGCATTTTTTCCTAAATTTTACAGAGCCTGAGCCCTTTCATGTTAAATCTATTAATTTACTTTTATTTTTTAAAATAATGCAACTCCAACTTTAGTTGTTCTACTGACAAATTCAATAATAGCTTTTATTAAAAATATGTGGCTGGAACACAAAAACAGTGGTCTTAAAGTAAAGATATCGATTGACCTTGTTTAGTATAATTGTAGATTTACATTCAACCAACAAAAAATAACATTAATGATTATCTTCTATGCTCATAATATTTTCACGAAATGGGAAGAGATAATGTGGGGTTTTTTTTCTTTAAAACTTTTGCTTGATATTATTTTTTTGTTTACGTGAAAATTAGAGTCAGTCAAACCCGTAGAAGAAGTATATAATTAAGTTTCAGTGGCCTAAGTTTATATGATCTTAAATCAATCATGTTTCATATAAAAAAGACAAAACTACATATTAAAATATTGAAAAAATACAGGTAAAATGGTTTTTTTAATGAGTGATAATGCAAAGGAGAAATTGTTACAATAACGTCACTATCTAGGATCCCATGCAGGCATTTCCTTCCATATTTTCCAATGGCAAGGTGAGAGGATACGCCCTTTTACAGGATGAAATGACTCGAATAATTAAAAGTTTCCTGAAAAGACAATAAAAGATAAGCACTTTTTACACTATAAATTCCAACAAGCAAAAAAAAATCACGATCAAATGTATGTAACATGTTTAAAGATTAGAGTGCGAAATGCCAAGATACATTTTTTATCCTGGGTAAGAATTACTTATTATTGTGGCCACTAAACAGCTTGTGGCTATGAAAAGCAGCTATAATTTCAATCTGATTTAAGCTGCAGTATGTGGGTAGAATATGTAGGTTTGTATGAGCCTGCTTCTGCAAGTTGTAATTGTTGGAATTTGAGATGATGAAATAATTACAAAACTAGTTGTTAGCCCGTGGAAAATCCACAGGTCGCCTGTCCTTCTTATACCGCATTGCGTGCTTCTTGCTACTCGCGCAGCTAAGCTACCATTTTGTGTAACAGACAGACAGATACGGGTATTATAATATAGATGATGTAATAAAATTGTATTAATGTAAATTTTTTCTTCTTCGAGGAACGTGAAAATGGAAAATGCAAAGGCAAAACTATGTATGTGTAAATATGCAAAACTTAAACTTGAATGTAATTGTTGATTCGGTTTTGAATTAATCATCATTGTGTCGGGAAAGTAAATTAAATCCTAATCCTCTTAAGCTTTATTCTTTTTTTTATTCTTGATGTTATATTTGAAAGGCGTTTTTGTAAAAAGTAAAGTAACATAACCTAATAATTTCAGGATAAATAATGTCAAATAACAAATTAGGGTAAATTTTTGAAAAACAAACAAATCTGGCAGGCTGTTTGTTACTTATCTTGTTTTTTCTTATTATTAATTAACTCCTCCCAGCTCCTGTAAACTACATAATTAAAATGAATTAAAAACAAAAAAGTAGGAAAGTATAGAAACTTTATTTTTCTTCTGTTAATAGTTAATTGTTTCTTAAATGTCCCGGCTATTGTTTATTTAAGTAGGTCATTGTCTGTGATTACTACAAGCTTTTAAGATTAGGTCATGTTATGCCATTGTAGTTTTAGCAACAGATAGAAAAGCTATGAAGTCATAATTGCACTTCCTATCACGGTGAGAAACTCAAAGGATAGTTCTCAGTAAATGGTTTTATTTAGATTTTTATTTATACATTTAGTAGAAAGTTGATGACTCGACAGTAAATGTGGAGAATAAAAATTACCACAAATATAAAGCTCTGTACAATATTCTTGAGAATTTGCTGATCTTTCAAATTTGAATTAACATAAGAGTGAGTGTATTTTTTTCTTTTTCATTCACAGTTATAACTTTGTGGAGTACCCCACAATCTCAATTATGGATGAAGTTGATTTTGCACAGCCCAAAACTCCAGAAGTCAAATTACCACAACGAAATGTAAGTATGTTAAAGTTTAAAAAAGTTCAAAGGTGAAGACTTTGAATTTTCGTCTTCAGTTTATGTTTTTATTTCTTTCTATTGAGACTAGTTCACGCCCCTTACTACTACTTGTTTTGATTCCTTACTCTTATAGACAACAACAAAAAACCGTTATACAAACACTTGAAACATGGCTGTTTGGAGTCAGTTACACATATCAGTTTTTACAGCTTCTAGTGTTTATTTTGTCTACCATTTATTGTGGTTTTCATTGTGCAAGTTTGTTAAGCTATTTTTTTGCATGTCCTTAATATTTTAGTTATATATAGAACTCCACACAATTCTCAGTTTTACACCATCGTAAAACCTTAACATTGTCAAGGTAATCAAATTAATGACGATGAAACCTTTTCTCTCCATTTAAATAACATTTTTTTTTGGATTTGAAATTGGCATCAAGTGGTATTGAATTTATTTTACTAAGTTTATTCAAGTTCAATATACAAGAGAGAGATACCATAGCAACCAAAGTTGTGCAGTATGCTAAATGATTCATGACTTTTCGATGTCTGTTAAAACACAACACACATCCTAAGTTACATTCTGACCTGACTTCCTTATAACAGATATGATGTCACTGACTGTCTAGAAACGCATACTGAGCATTACTCATGAACGTTTGAAAAATGTTTCTTTTTTACATGTAAGTAGGAAAAAGTAATTATGGAAGTCAAAGTAAAACACAACACACATCCTACGTTACATTCTGACCTGACTTCCTTATAACAGATATGATGTCACTGAGTGTCTGGAAGTTATTTTAAAACCTTTCCAGGAAGTATAAGGAAGGAAGTGTAGGCAGTGGGTATTACATTGGGAAAAAGCCGGGTGACAGGAAAAGGAAAGATGGTCATTTCCAAAGATATACATGTGCAACATTTCCAGTCATTAAAAATGTTCTACATTTTAAGTGAAATTTTGAGTGTTATAGAATCCAACATTGTCTATTCACTATGCATTTCAAAGGTTAAGTTTGCAGCTAACTTATTATGACAGGCTTAATGGTTAAGTTGGCAATATAATAACAATTATCTTCTTTTGGATTTATCTATACTTTTGTGCAAAATTTTCTAAAGTATGATTAAACTAGTCGAAAGCATTAAATTTTTTCAGTATTGAAAATGTCGTTTTACTTTTTTTGAGGATTATGTTTTTAAACTTTGATATTTTTAGCCATTTGATCCACCACAACGAGTTAAAAGCCTAAAGAATGACCACCATAAAGGTAATAATTGCACCCAACTCAACAGAAGTACATCATTGTTTTCACGATCGATGGAATGGTATGTTACATAAAGTTTATTGGTGTTTTTTTTTTAGTCTTCACTATGCAGTGTTTTCAATATTTTTTTGGTTGCTTCTTGTGTGACTTTTTTTTTAAAAAAAGTTACACTGTTAACACTGTCAATGGTTAAAATTTAAGATCATAATGAGCTTATGCACTGTCAGACGAGAAGTGTTGGAGCTATAGAATTTAATTTCATGATTTTAAAATCTCATTTTGTAAGGATATAAAATATTCAAAATTTATAAATGGAATTAACAAGCTTTAAAATATTTGAAATGTTAACACTCATAGTTTTATAACTATTCGTAACACTCTTGGCAGCTCAAAAAATGACATTATTTATGCTGCACCTTCTAAAAAAAGTTAAAGCAACTTATTAGGCTATTCCTGCAATATAAACTCCGTTATTCAAAATCATGTAAAATTTCATGTATATTTGTTTAATTTTATATAAATGGATTTATATATATGACTATTAAAGTTATAACTAATTACTCTATTAATAACAATTAAAAGGTCATTAAAGCTGTGAGGATTACATGTGTTTTAAAATAAATCTGCTTCCATTGGGAATATGCAAATTTATTTACATTTAAAGATAAAAAAAGAAATGTCTATAGAAACGCATACTGAGCATTGCTCATAAACGTTTGAAAAATGTTTCTTTTTTACATGTAAGTAGGAAAAAGTAATTATGGAAGTCAAAGTAATATTTTTTTTGAGTCGTGTTACTTGTTCGAATCAGAACCTCTTTTCTTTACAAATTATTTTTTGTGATTCAACTTCACTTTCAACTTAAGGGCAAACAGTGGTAAAGGGAGATTTTTATTCGGCCCTACTCCGTTTCAACAACTTGGACCAAAAGCTACGATCTCCGAAAACCACGATGCTGATTATTTGTAAGTGTTGAATTGATTTTTTTCATGTTAAAAACACCATACAATATTTATGTTTTTGATTTTAATTATTAACATATTATACATTGATAGAGGATAGAATGGTCTATTGAAATTAGGTGGCTCGTATCTCAATATATTTTTTTGAAACTTTTTTTGTAAATTCTTTTAATGCTATATTTTTATATCTATGTATTATAACAAAAATAATAGTTGAAAGAAATAATGCGTTTTAACGGTTTTAGTGGAATGATTGATCCTTCAGTTCAACGATTGGAATGGCACTCTCCTCCGAAGAATGTACTCATCATAAAGAAACATCACGACCAAGCAGTCACAGACCATTTTAAAACATTAACAAAATGGTTGATACAGGTGAGAGACATTTTATTTCGTGTTTAAATTATGTAGTTTTGTGAAAAAAAGCCTGGTTGAATAAGTATTAGACGGGAAAGTATGGTTGTCTAGCTAATGTTAATCTGTATTGACATTTTCTTTGGAGTAATACCCTTGGGGAATTTTCGTTTTTCACGTGTTTTTTTATTTGGCTAAATTAAGAGTTTGTTTTTCTTGCTTTTTTTTAAATTTTTACATACACAAATAATCAAGTTTGCTTTTTTTGCAATATGGCGGATAATATTAATGTGTGTTTTGTTTTATCTTCCAGGAAAAGGAAATGACAATTTTCGTTGAGGAAAATGTCATTCAGAACAGTATGGAATTGGATGACGATTTTGCGAATGATTTTTTGGAGCAGTTGAAACCTCTCAAAGGTATGGATGGTTATTTTTTTACATATATTGTATTCTATGCTGATTTAAAGTTCTTCTTTTCGAACAAGAGCTGCGGTCTTTGAAATATTTTTTTCGATCTGTTACTTGCTCATAAAAAAATCTTTCATATATTTCTTTAATTCCAACTTAACTCGGCTGATGCAGGCTTTTCGTGAGTTGTTTTTCTAATTAAAGATCTTATCTGTGCTATAAAAATTAAGCCTAAATTTCAGCTGTTATCGTTGTCATAACAAAATAATCCCGATGTTGGCTAATTTACATTGCTTACTTTGTCGTATTTTTATAAACCAGATTATTATTCCATACATGTTTTTTTATAAACAAGTGGGAATTCGAAATCAGGCTTAGATTACGTTTGCGTTATGCTATATGGGTAAGATAAAATGAAGAACAAAACTAAGGGTACAATTACACAAAGCAAGTTCAGACAGTACATTGGTGTTAATTAAAGTCTTATTGTGTATAAGGAATCAGGAAAGTCTGTGTTTAATTACAACTAGTCGTTAGCCCGTGGAAATTCACGGGTTCACCTATCCTTTTTGTACCGCATTGCGTGCTTCTCGCTACTTGCTACTTACCATTTTGCGTGACAGACAGACAGACGTATACGGGTATTCTAATATAGATACCTAAAAACATACATTAGAAGGATTCACCAAAGCTGAGCAATTATGCTTGGCATATGCCTAAAAAATTGCCTTTTAAATATGCTTATAAGCGTTATGCTTATAAAAAAACATGTATTTCAGGTATTTTAAGATTTTATATTTTTTTGTTTAGAGAGTGAGAAAAAAGCTGTGGATTTGGTCGTATGTCTCGGTGGAGATGGAACTCTCATTCATGTTTGCTCCTTGTTTCAAGTAAGTTTATATTCTATTGTTTATTGTTTTTGGTTGAGTCTATCCAAAAGTCATTGCATCGATGTTGAAATAGCTGTGTCGTTTTTTGGTGCATTAAATTATTTACGTGTTCCTATTCTGCAAAGTAGCTACCAACTACATAAAAAAAGCTAATTTTGTATCGCGGTTGCGCAAATTTAAAGTTGCAGCCATTATTTTTTTACGCTCACAGATATCACCAACGAGACTGCGAATTTTTTTTTGTCTTCTTTGTGCTTTTTTATATTTCACAATTATTGTATTTCTGTTTATTTTGTGTTTGTAGTCTGCGTGCCCACCCGTCATTGCATTCCACATGGGATCGTTGGGTTTCTTAACGCCGTTCAGTATGAAAAACTTTTCTAACGACATCAATTCAGTGATCGATGGTAAGAATTTGTAATACATAAATAGGAAGCCGGGTGGAGAGAGAACAATATTGACACCAATTATACGAGTCTTTTTTTTGACTTTCCGCCCTTCATTTACCACCCTTCCTTTCCCCAGCTTTATTTTCACTCTCCGCCTCTGTTTTCTATTCCCACCTCTTTTGTTTCTTTTACCCCTGCTTACTCTCCGATCTTCTTTTTCACTCTCCATCCTTTCTGTTTTTTAGCTAATGTTGGACTGACACTGCGTAACCGGTTAAAATGTCAAGTGCGTCAGATGCATGAGAACGGAAAGGATGAAGTCCTGTCGGAATATCTGGTATGTTGTTTATATGAAAATTTATTACTCAGTAACGAGGATTTGGTGTTTAATTTTTTTCCTAATAAATATTTTAAAAACAGAAATATAACAAAATAGAAGCAATGTCATCAAATGATCTTGTGGATGACAAAGACAGGCTAGGAAAGCATCCCATTTTTTGTCGTGCGCTTTTCTTATAGCTTGCAATAAAAAACGTTTTTCAACATTTCAGGTTTTGAACGAAGTTGTTGTTGATCGTGGAACTTCATCATCAGTGACGCATGTAGAGATACATTGCAACGGCCGCTACCTGACCACCCTGCTCGGTGACGGTAAGTCTGTCTGTGACAATCATTGCTCTTAATATGCTTGTATACTTTTTGTATATTTTTTTTTCTTCTTTTTTGCTCTTTGTTAAAGTTTTATCATTTTATTTTCGCATGCTCTGACGTTCTGTCAATTTCAATTTTAGGTTTGATCATTTCGACGCCCACAGGGAGTACTGCATATTCAATGTCTGCAGGTGCGTCCATGGTACACCCAAGCGTACCTGGAATAGTCGTCACGCCCATCTGCGCACATTCACTGTCGTTTCGACCAATAGTATTACCAGCTGGTGTTGAATTGAAGGTTTGTTTTTATTGTATAAAAATCTGGAGTGAATTAATATCGCCAAACTGTAAATACGCTTGAATTTATAATCTTTAAAATCTATCAACTCTTAAAATTTTGCAGAAATTAGATACCCCAAATCTCCATCTAAAATTTGCGGAAGTCGGAAAATTTCTAAATTGTTCACACAAAAAAATGAGCTGGCACAATGATCTATTAATTATGTCATGAATGACCTCTCTGCTTAAAATTGTGGCACAAATTAATAAATCTACGGACGTGACAATAATACCACTACAATGGGTCAAATTGAGGTGAAATTCAAGACATACTAAGGACCCGAGTCGAATGTGATTTGATTTTTCATAGTTTTAATTTTTTTATTTTTTATAGATTATTGTTTCAAGCGAAAGTCGTAATTCTTCTCCAATGTGTTCGTTTGATGGCAGATATCCAAGTTGTATGAACAGGACGAAATAGTAAGTTAATAATTTAAAAAATTTAAAATGTCAATTTATGCTCTACGGAAGCTGAACAAAAAATAGGGACGTATGTTGACATAAGACTGGTGTGGAAGTCGATTCGAGTGAAAATGCTGAGAAGGAAGGCATCGCTTTAAAAAGGCGACCAATAGTTGGATAAGTCAGAGAATCTCAAAATTGGTTCGTAAGTCAGGGGGGGGAGAAAGGGTAGTAAAAAATTTAAGTTACGAAGAAGGAAAGTTTGGTAACTAGATCGGTGCAAATTTCATAATGTTTTAACTATTGTGTTTCAGCATTAAGTGAAATGTTAAGAACGTTTGTTAAATTCTATATAGGGAACCCAAGAAATTTTCATTTCACTTTAGTCTGGTATTTCTTTACAAAGTAGCTGGTACTTTCCTTGTGCTGTTGCTTCCCTCCAGCGCTCTTAATCAGTTCGTTGTCCCTTTTATTTTAGTCTTCGAGTTACAACGTCCGTATACCCGATACCATGTATCAGCCATCAAGATCATTTAAGCGACTGGTTCAACAGTCTAGCTGAATGTTTACATTGGAACAAAAGAGAGCTGAAAAGAACTACTTCGTATACACCGTCTCCAGCAAAAGGAGCAGTGAATTCTACAAAAATGCAACTAAGTTAACTTATAGTAAGTGAAACCATAGACGTCAGACGTCAAATCGTACCGGCACGACGACGTTAAAGTGACAGCCAAAATATTTATATACATTTCATTTTTTTTTTCAATGAATATTAGAATTTGTAAATAGCTAGAAAGAGTCGTTGAATTCAATTTTTTATATATATGTTTTTATAACAATTCTTGTAGGAGGACTAGAATATGGGGACAACTTAATGTTGCACCCAGTGGACTTATTTTTATAACAAACATACATAAGATATGTCAGCAGATTAATGGAGCTATAAGCCGAAAGTGATATTTTTTTATTATCAATATCTAATGTATTTTAAATTTGACGACCACAAACATTTTGACTAAAATATTTATCCATTGAAATGCAGCAAACAATTACTCGTGTGTTTGTTTGTTTGCATGTATCTCTTAAATGATTAATTGCTACATGTGAGCCTATACCATCTAGTTCTCTTTTGATTCAGTCGTTCTTCTCGTTATTAGCGTTGAGTATAGACAGATTTAAAATGACACAGTAACTTTACATGTGAGAAATTTTCGTATTTGTCCTTTTTTTTCTTCTAAAAATTTTGAAATGTTTTTAAAACAATTTTATTACACATTTGTATTTTTTATACTTTGCTACTGATGCAGGAACTAGAAGTTTAAATGTTGGATTTTCTTTCCTTACTTAAAGCTACCAGTATTAGGTGCCTTTGTTTTATTGGAACATTTCTTAGACTGGTCTGGTTTTATCATCAGAGAAAGTGTGGTAAAGCTATGAACGCAAATAAAAAAAAATTATTTTTCAACACTCACACCCGAAAAATAGTGATTTATTAAAGCAGAATCATAGAAAGGTCACTTTGTCGGCCTCACTTTTCAAATGTCTTGTTTGTATGGGGCGCCGTTTTTCTAGTAGCATGTGCCTGTGGGTGGTTTCGTGGATGTATTGACTAGGACTTGTTTCCGTTTTCGGTAAAATTTGACATAGTAAACAAGCAAGCATGCTAAAAATGATGATGATAAAATTGGTCCAAAAATTAGAAATACTTCGTTTTTACAAAATTGCGCACTGAATAGAAAAAAAATGCTAACACGATAGTGATAATAAAATTTGGGTTTTAGAGCAAAATTGTCCAAAAATTTGAAATGTTTTGTTTTCTACAAAAGTTAGCACACTGAACAAAAATCACACTACACATGATAACGGCAATAAAATTTAGTTTATTGTCGTCTAAATACCGATTTTAGGCTTTAGCATTAGCATTGCCGTTAGAATCTTTATTTTATCGACCGCCTGAAGGCCGTCTGAAATCTCGACTTGCTGCATACGTTTACCATTTTGGAAATAAGTGGCGAAAAATGACGGAGATAATTAACTCCATAAAAAAGCATTGTCTCCATCAACTCACGCGTACGCTTGGTCCGATGGAACGCCAGTAAAGAAAAAACATATTTGCCGAACCAGCGGAATGTAAAATAAAGCTTTATTCGTGAAATTTTGTAACTGCAAAAGTTGAAACTTGTCAGGTAGACAATTCTTACGGAGTTTCGCGAAAAAACTTGCGCGAATTTCGGGGTTTTGAATATACATACAGATATACATTCAGAATTTCGTGTACAGCCCGTTCGCCTACCCACGTGTTTACACTACACTAGTTATACTTGAATGTTTTTAACCATCCCTGCAGCTACAGCTTTCCTACACACCATTCTTCAGAATGTGCGGGCATTGAGCTTATTGAATAATTTCGTAGCATTTTTAAATTTCCTAAGTTTTCTCCCAACGGTCAAGGGATCGGAAGATTGGGACTTCTGACTTCAGTAAAAATTAGCACTATTTAAGGTTTTGGACGGAACTTAAAATCCTTACTAAATTGTGAAGATGCTCACGTTAAAAAACCCTCGTCCCCAGGTCTTTTTCATATGAGGGAAGACGACGAATAAAACTCTGGGGATGAGGGTGCACATTCGGAATGCTTGTGAATTAGACAGAAACAGCGTTCCCGATTGCTTGTGGTTACGACCTTTGAAATATTACTCCCTTCTTTCAACTAATTATTCCTCGCCATCTAATAATTTCTTTTGGTCGCAACACAACGTCACAACAACAAAAAGAGAAGTCTTATTCGGCTAGAATACCTTAAACTCGAGGTTGATTTATACTACGTATGTGTAATGAGAATTCTAAAGCATAATTCGTGGAATATAATTCGTTACTCTCAAAAAAGTATTCTTTGTTAGACCTAAAGGCACCCCAAAAAAATGCTTCTTAGCAAGAACTCTTGGGAGGGCGGGGACATATATTTTGGTTAACATCATGTCCGACACGCGAGAAAAACTCTGAGATAAATTTTATCTCAAATACCTCTGGGGATGGAAATGGGAAATCATCGACTTTAACAGGGGAATTAGGAGTTGTTGTTACTTCTAATTATGATAAAAGAAAATGAAAAGGAGACAGGGAAATTTGTGTTATTTAGGAATATTAATAACGAGAATAGGCAATATAAACAACACACAAAAAATGGGTCATAAACCCAATCAGATTTAAAAGATTAAAATTTCTGATAGAATTGTATTAGCTATGTTTTGTAAATTTGGGTGTTTTACCACTGACTATATGGGGATTGTTCTCAATTTACCCACAAAGCTCCTCTTCCTTTTAGTAGCGTCGGTATTTAATAGGACTGGCGTTAAAGAGAAACTTGGCTTTCATGATATTTTATAGCTTCAAAGGTTGGCGCAAAAATATAATTTTTATTTTGTTCTTATATTTTGTTCTCATATATTTTTCATTTATTTTACTGTGCATTTTAGACATTTGTGACGTTTTGCACATTCGCAAAAAATGATTTTTTTGTTGTTTTTCCCCAAATGTTACATGCGACATTGTCATTCTGCCATTATGATTTTTGACGCAGTTTGGAGCCTGGTCTATAATTAGTATGGTTAGAAACCGCTATTGCATGTTTATTCTTCTACTTAGCAGAATTACTTTTGTGATGGCAGGACTTGGTTAGTTGGTTAAAGATTGTCGAATTGGGATGTCATCTATACGTTTTCTTAGTTACCTTCCAAACTTTTAGTAAATATGTAATTTTTTAAGTAAGGAATTTTTTTCACACATTCCCTTTATCTTAGTAAAAATTACACTTCTACAAGTTCTAGAAACAGACACCATTTTGGATGACGATTAATTATTTCATCTTTTCTTGTATACACGTTGATAAGTCTATTTGCTGTGTCCCAACAAAATTAAGAAATTTTTTCTAGTAAAATAACCTTAGGATTTAGAAAATTTTACTAGTTGGCCGTTTGCTTGTTTTCTTGTGAAAACTACTCATAAAAAGAAAACCTTCAATCTTGGAAAAAAATATTGAGACGAAGGCAGTTTTTTCCTCATTTTTAAATTATTGACAAAATTGCCAAACAGTCAATGCGCTGGAGCCGGCAGGCTGCAAAGTCGCTACTTCTGCACACACTTAGAGCAAGCAGAAAGTGTTGAAAAGTTGATAGTAACATTCTCTAACACACTCGCACACCGAAATAATCCCCATTTTGAAAAATGGTCAATTAGCACATCTTAAGAGTTTGGACTTAACCAAATAGCCTACTGGCAGGTGAACTTTGGCAAGTTCAAAATGTGTGAATCTAATATAGAAATAGCCTATGCGACTACTTGTGGTGACATATATTTTGACCAAGATGGTTGATACATTGGGAATTTAAATTGGTATTTTATCTCTCCGTGATAAGACGAGCATGAAAATTTGGCTACAACGCGACGTGTGATTCTACGTGTGAAAGACTGTAACGAGAGAGAGCAGATTGTAAGCTATCTCTGAATAAAATATTGGTCACATACAATATTTTGTAAGATATTTCTTTTAAAATATTTTTCAATAACGCATGGCTGGTGTAGATATAAAAACATTGTTATTTTATTGTTTTAAATATTATTAAATTTTCTTTCCTACATTAAATTTTGATTCACGAAATTGAAATAAACTATTCTAAATTTAAAGATTATTTTGACATGTTTTGCCATCAGTTGGGCAACAAAAAAAAACATTTAATAAAATATTTAACATCAATCAATTTTTTTGTGAAGGACACATGTCAACATAAGTTACGCAAGTTGGAAAAAGAGAGATCCTGTTTGAGTGGCTGAGAATTAGAAGACACCTCGTTTCCAGGACAATTTTTCGCTTTTTTCTTCGCGTTGTCCTGGATGTCGAAAAACGAAAGATTGCCGTGGAAACGAGGTTGAAGTAGAACGTCAAACTTCATCACAGTGGTTAGTTTCGTTCTATTTTAATAAAATTTGTAAAGAAAAAAGCTATGACGTTAATGGATATCTTTATCAAAATAAAATAATCAAATATTATTTATAAGTTTTAGTTCGACTAAAATAAATGTTATAATGTTCGACTAAAATATAGTCTAGTTATCATGATGATAAATATACCGTATTTTTACGGTGCATAACGTTTTATGTGACAATGTTTCGTAAAATGTCAACCTCACCCCCAGGGTATCTTGTATCAATCTAACATCCCTGACATCCCTGTACAATATACATACATACAATCTATCCTGGGAACGAGGTTGGTAAAGTGTTCCTGTCTTTTGACTTGCATGTTGCATGATGTTGCATAGCCATACAACGTGTACAACATCTATCCAACATATTGTCCCCTTTGTTGCATATGTTTGCCATACTTGCGCAACAATTTTTGCAACAAGTTTGCCTTGTTGAAAGTCAGTCAAAATAAAATGAAGTTGTTTGCATTGCAAACAATGATATTAATAGAAGCAAAATTAAAACGAAAATGATTTAACCCTTTTTATTGACTTGTACAAAGTCCTGTGTTGTCTGCGGGACGTTTTGTAAAGATTACAATCATTCTCGACAGCAGAGATCTTTGAGATAAACCTCAAAGGTTTTAATCTCAAAGAGCCCTGGGGACAAAAATAGATTACAGTCAAAAAGATGTCAAACAAAGAGCGTTAAATGATATCCATGGAAACTACAGAGCGTTTTTTTCACACTCACACAATATTTCATCTAGCGTGTTGCTTAAACGTTTATGACTCTTTTATTTGTCTTGTCTCTGGGACATCTTTTGTGGAGATTACAGCAAAGGGGTGGATCTACAACTAAAAGAGCTATCCCTTCGCACTCAGTTTAGGAGCACAACGTTTTATCTTGTCCGGTTCCATCTTCAAAAAATACTTTTTTTAGCGTCCAAAACGAATGTTAAAAATGTAAAACAACGTCAAACGAGTGCAATCTTTTTTCAAGTGTTTCATAAAATGTGAAATTCGTTTTAGCAGCACGTAACGAAATATGGTCAGCATTTTCTCAAATTCTGGTCTGCAAAATAAACCACCTGTTCGCAATATTTTAGATTAGGTTACATTTTAACAAATAATTCAAACGTATACCACTTACAAAGCTGAAGCAACCTCGATTCAAGGGCCTGTAGCATTTTTTAATATGAGGACGATACGCAGATCCCAGGGCCTATAGCGTTTTTTGATATGAGGCGTCATATCAAAATATGCTACAGGTGCTGGGATCGAGGTTGAAATCTGAGGGTGTTTGCAAATGATCAGAAACAGTATTAACATTTAACATAAAAGGGTATTTGAAAAAGGACTATAAATGAATATGAGCAAGTTAACAAAGCTTAGCAAAACAAAGATGCAAGAGAATCGCACTTGACACAACGTATTACAACCTATATCTACTGTCACTACCACAATTACAGGGTCGGCGAAACCCGGGGTAAGTGGGAGGGAGGGCTTTTTTAAGGTGACGCTGCTTTTAGTAAATCCAACAACCGCACGAGGACTTAAACCTTGGTTTTGACCCACAAGAAAAATCGATGCTTCAAATCGTTAACTTTTCTTTGATTTAATTAACAATAAGCCTTTTTGGCTGGATTTGACAATGAAATCCACCCTTTCTCCTCCCAGCAGTTGGGAAGTTTTCTTCATTCTTAGATCTTTAGCCGATGGCGTTCACACATAATAGACACTATATCTTATTAGGTAGAAGCCATGCAGCTTTGGACAATTTATTTAGGACCTAGCAAAAGAACCTACATAATAATACCCGTGTTCTCAACCTTGAACCCAGGACCTGTTGTCTCTTTTTGCATATCAGAAGGCAAGACTCGATAAGCGCAGCGCCCATGAGAGAGAAAAGTCCTGGGAACGAGGTTGTGTCTGCCGTGTTCAGTCTGTCTGTTCAAAATGGGTGCACAGCACCTTTATTTGAGACCTCCCGCAGAGTAACTTCATTACTTAATGCTTCCAACCCGGACATAATGTACGGCGGGGAAACTCTCATTGAATGGGAATCTTTTAAATAAGATTCCTACAATCAATATGCACAACCACCTTAAGTTATAGAAAGCAGGTTGAATTTTTATTTCGATTTTGATCTGATGTTTTTATGCTGCCGGTCAACCTCGAACCCAAGGTCTGTAGCGTTTTTTGATATAAAGATGAATGCGTACGAGGTTCATCTTCATATCAAAAAACGGTACAGGCCCTGGGTTCGAGGTTGTGCAGTTGGTTGGTCCTTCAACCTCGATGCCAGGACCAGTTGTTTCTTTTTGTACATCTCACGATAAGACCCCAGGGTTTGATAGGGAAAAACTATAAAAAAAAACATTTATTTATGAACAAAGCGGAGGTAGAGAGGCTCATAGTACAAGACCATGTATTACAGCAGTGACGAACAAGATACACCAAATATGACAGATAAAGCCCATTTGAAAGAAAAGGGTAGGTACTGCAAAGAAAGGTCAAATGAGAGTTTTTTGAAAACCAAAACAAGCACTGCAAATGTTTTTCCGCCATTTTGAATAATGAATGAAATTGATTTGTTGAATTAACGTGCGCAAGCCAGAAAATTCGTGATATGAAACCACGTAATACTTATCCATGATAACTTGTTTGCTTCAGCCTTAATCGTGAGCAAATTTCTTTCAACATAGTCCCCCACAGAATTTTTAATAAGCACACAAATGCATCGAATATTCCATCTAACATCGAAAATTTTCGTTGAATGTTATGTTGGATGCATTTGCGTCGGCCTAAGTACACCCATTTTAACATTAAGAAACTTATACATACAAAAGAGGAGGAGAGTCACAAAAAATAAAGAAGGTTTTTAGAGAAATAAAATCATAATGTACATTGCGTTGTTCATAAATGTGAAAAACATAGTCCAAACCTCACGAAAAAACAACTTGTAGATAATAGATTTTTTTAAGCAAATTTTCAGGGTAAAAATAAGGAAAATTAAGAAACATTTGAAGCTCAAATTATGAAAATTTTAAGAAGCTTCAGGCTCAGCTGAATGCTTAGGTTTCTTATCAAAGCAAAACCCTGTATTTTCATTTATGAGCACATCTGCAAGGTTGTGAGACAGCTACATATTTTCCTTGCAGAAAATATATCAAATTAAGAACTAACGAAATTAGACAATTCCTATTGGGCAATTATTAAATTTTTTTTAAAAAAAGTGGGCCTTAAAGTGTCAAAAATCGACTTAGCAATACTAAGTATTGCAATTCACGGACAAAGATTGCAATACTAGCTATGTCTTCAATAATTTATGTTTGCAATAATTTATGTTCGCAATAATTTATGCCACAATAATTTATGTCCTTAAGATTTACTGAATTTAAAAAAATCATCATTTGCTGACTGAGAAGGCTCTCATATAATAATTTTAGCTTACTTTTTAAGCAGGTAAGAAGCTTTTTAAATAATTGAAAGAAAACCAGCCTCGTTGTCTGCTATCCCTTATTTGAAACCCCCGCTACATCCTTTTTCGCGTCTAACATCAATGCCAGATTACTAATGTCAGAAAGGGGAAAATGTTAAATTTCGTCCAATGAACTACCACTGTAAAAGCTATGTAATTTTTTATTGAATCTTGTTACAGAGCTTAACCATATCAGAATATAAGGGGTTTGACTAGCATCATTCTTGTTTTATGTTTAAGTTGAGAGCAAGAACAAGGCAAGGAAATTTTTCAATTGAGTTAGAAGATACTCCAAACCCGCAAAAATGTGTTTTAGGTACTTAGAATACAAATGGTCAGATCTGAACATAATAAATTTTAAGTTAGCAGCGGTTGAAGATGTCGGAAAGTTCACTCGCTTATCTTTTCTCAAATAAACACCAGAGTGTAGAAAACAGGTTTGCAGCACAGACAATCCAAATAGTAACAGAGTTAAACCTTCTTAAGACATTCCATTTATTATATCTATGTTTCTTTTCATTGTGTTATGCTGCCGATGATAATCCCTTTGTCTCTTTTAAACTAATTATCACCCGTTCTGAATTATCTTTTAGATCTCTCAGTGACACTGTTCTTGCGGTTTCCTTTGTCGCCATTCGATCTGTTTACGTTTATCTTGCTGAAGTACTGTTTTGTTTTTATGGTTTTGATATTTGATTCGATCTGCAATCAAAAATTTGACGGGCTTTGTTGTTTCCGCTTCAAAACGTGTTTTTTGTTTTACCATGTCGTCTCGGAGGTTTTATCTGACATTTTTTTATAAAAAGGATGATTCATCTGCGGTGTTCTTGCCGAAATGAACACAAATTTGAAGCACTAATTTGTGGTCTTATACTTGTTAAAATATTTTTTATCTGCCATGTTGTTTGTGTAGCCAACGACACTTAGTTTATTTATCATCAATGCATCAAAACTACTAAATTAAATTTCTTTCAAAAATGATGCAAGTCTAATTGATAAAAACTGTGGTGTGAAAACTAGTCTGCAAAACTAATTGTCAGTTTCTATATCTTCTCATACTTTCATATACCAATTATACTTGTTTTGCTTTAGGTTTAGTTTTCCCTGTTCTATTTTGTTTTCCAACATATCAATGCGCTTACTGTCCCTCTGCTAGTGTGGGCGCTACGAAACAACATCTTCGACTAGAAACAGTTGGCTAGTCACAGTACATTATTTCCTTCAAACGGGGGAGTCTTTAAACTGTTTGTTTTTAAACACAAGGTTATTGCGACTCTGTGGCTATAATCATGTGACTTGGAGCAGATTGTCAAATTTAGGCGGCCTA
Source organism: Hydractinia symbiolongicarpus (assembly GCF_029227915.1). Lineage (NCBI taxonomy): Eukaryota > Metazoa > Cnidaria > Hydrozoa > Anthoathecata > Hydractiniidae > Hydractinia > Hydractinia symbiolongicarpus. The sequence goes on along the minus strand of NC_079878.1, from coordinate 22,803,884 downwards.
ACTTAATTAGAAAAATTGATGTGAGACTTTGCTCTATTTAATAATTTTTGATTCTTCTTAGCTAATCTGAGTTTAAAGCAATGTCGGCTGCAAGAAAAAGAAAAAATAACGTTAAATGAGCACAAAATTGTGTATCTCATTGGGTATTTTCGCGAAATATGTCCCAATCAATTGAATCTCGTTTCTTTGTCAAAAATTAGATTATTTCTTGCATAGCATGTATGCGTGTGTTCTTATGGTAAAAATACACGACATTTTCTTTCATTTCCCAATTCAACCAAAAATCTTTTTTAATCTGGATTAAAGGGGAGGTTAAGAAATTGAAATAGAACAATTCTCCGATTTGGGTGTTTTTTTTTTTAGAATTATTAGATTACAGTCGAAAATCTATCGGAATGTATCAAAGGGACTGAAAACAATTCTTTGTAAACAAAAACAATGTCAAAAAAATATTAGAAAATTGAACTATTCCCCATTATATTTACTGAAGCCGTTTGTGCCAAGAAAACGAAGTAAGATAGTTTTGATGCTTTGGTTAAATGATAGTTGAAATAAAGGATACGATCGTCATGTGAAAAGTCTCGTCACAAAAAGTAATATAACATCCTTTGAATAAATTTATCTACATATGGCTAGTGTATTGAAAAAACTTTTGTTTCTCATTTCCTACCTTTGATGATTTTCGCTGTTATTGCTCCATACTTGTCTTTTAATAAACTTTAGAGCCCAGCTGCTTCACCATCTTGTCGAGTAATCAAAAAACCATCATGGCATGAGAGAAAGAAAGAATTTATGATTTAACCTGGTGTTCTAAATTGATTCTGTACACAAGCATGCCGAGTTTCAGCGTAATGTCTATAAATATTCAAAGTGTTTTTTTGATTTCCTTCACATGCGGTGGATATCCTATCTCCACCAAGTCACCACGAAGACTTTTAATGAAAGAGTATTTGTTATAAAAATGACATTGATTATTTCCTCTTTATTCTTTCACAAAGTATAAATAATCTTTTTACTGTATCGTTACATTCCCTACATGGTCATGTTAAACCTTATACAACCCAACAAACAGGAAATTAAAAATCCTATATCTTTCTTTCAATGGATGCATAGGTGATAATAATTAATGCATGGCGTCATAATTATTACTGTTGCCCTAATTATTACCGATTCATAATGATGCATGGTAATTATTTAAAACATGTGGGGAAAAATGAAGAAAGAACGAAACTGCCTCCTACGAAAAGTCACTGGTTTGTTTCGTCACATCCGTATGATATTGCCTACTTCCTGCTTTATTGGAACGTCACCAAACTTTCTCACTTATGCTTACGTGTTTTAATTGAATGAAACCCTCGTTAGGGTTAGGGTTAATAACTTTTATTCATGATAAATAATTGATAGGATACGGATGAATGGCATGAATAAGGATGTGTTGGATATGAATTTTTTTAATAGTGTTTTGATTAGCTGAATTTTTTTCTCTGTTATTTATTCAAACGAAAATTGGCAGAGAAAAACTGTAACGTTACGTACCTTTTGCCAGAATATTTCTTAACTTTGATAAACATTTTCTAAAAATATGAAAATCAATTTCATACTTATGATTTTAACAATGAGCCCCGTCAATGTATAGATGTATTTTTTTTAGTATTTCGTTAAAAGGTATCTATAATAATCTACTTAAATTCGTGTTTCTTAAAAAGGAACACGGCTCAATAAAGTTTCTTAAAAGCACTTTTTAGGAATAATTGGTCAAAACCCCTAACATTACCACTTTTATATCGCACACCAACACACAGAAAATATCATACGTGTGATTGAGCATAACCATGACGATAAAGGCGCTACAGTTAAAGGGGATCCGCATTTGTCAACATTGCCCAAGGGGAATACAAATCAAGTCTTATCAGTCAGATGACTATTATTAATTTAATCAACATGTTTATAAAAAGATTGAATTCGTCACATCACATAACATCAAATAAATAGTCATTTTAACTTTCCCTATTAATCGTTAAAAAAACATAAAGATTCTATTTATATACAACAGCTATATTTTAAGAATTAATTCTGTCTTGACGTCTCCTCTTGATGATGCATGCTTTTTCTAATAATCCGCTTTTGATGAGATGTTATCATCTCGGTTAAACAGAATACCAATATAAACTTTGTGTTGTCAGATGCAAGAAAACAAAAGGTATCTAACGCCAGCTCAAATGCTGTTTCGTGACGTCATTTACATAATGTGATAAAGACCGTTATGGGAGGGTCTTTGCAAAAACACTCTTCATCTTAGAAATTTTTTTGTCACTGATACACCACGAAAAAAGATGTGGTTGTAGAACAATTGTGGTTTTCGTTGTTACGCGAATTTAAGTTTTCCTTCAGTAAGCAGACAATGTTTCATTAAATCTTTTTTTATCGTGCATATAAAAGTTATTACAGAGAGTAAACAAAAATTTCATGACGCTTCCGTTTCGAAATTATAATCCAGTTGTGTTTCTTTTTAGCGCTGTATTTTAACCACTTTGTTTTTACGACGATGACGAAGAGACGTAAAGAAAGAAAGTGACAAAATAATATTTATTGTTGACATGACTTGTAATTGGATTTGTAATTTTCACTTTATCTATACCGGACGTTATGTGTTTAGCTATTTGCCCAACAATTTATAGAAAAATATAACGGTCTAGAATTTCTTATTTGTTTTTCTTTCTTTTCTCTTCAAGCATAACCTCTTGTGACATCTGTAGGACTTTTGCTGCAACCTAGGACCCAGTGTTTAGATCTATCTCGATTAAAAAGATAAAGGGGACCGGAGACAAAGTGGTAATTGTTCGACTACTTTTAGAATTTATTTTCCACTTGTACTTAAGAATTGGAGGTATTTTACCAGAACAAAAACATAACAAACACTCATGGAAGAATTGTCGCTAGCTATCACTTTCATCAAGTTATTTTCGTTCCCAGGTCATTCGCCCAGAACCATCACGGGCCTCCTCGTCCCCAGGGGTTCTTGCCTTTTCTAACATTGGCGCTTTGCCATCACGGAATAAATCTTGGGGATGCGGAAGCAAGGCGCAGTCAAGTTGATCATAAAATAAAAATGTGCTGGGAAGGAGGTTGGATACAAGTTGATCTGATTGGTTGCACACGTGTTACACTTACTTGCCGCGTGTTATTTCTCTCCCTAGGGACCTGATATTCTGGTGTCAAAAAGTGTTAACATGTTGCTAAGTGCGTCCTTTTGTATAATAAAAGATTTTTGACAGTTTGTAAAAATACTTTCCTGCCAGGTCCTTGAAAAATTCTTTAAAACGACCACGTGTTTTTATACCCTTTGTCGGGAAAGACCTCTGCGTTCGACTTTAGTTTAAGCCTATAAATTTTATTTTCTAAAATCACTGTGTGCCGACAGACATTTTAAAAAAAAATTATTTCTGTAATCAACATGGCGTCTGTTTTTATTTGCTTATACATGTCTTTTTGTTCCACCGTGTCTGACAGCGTGTTTAATGGTATTTCACACAAATTTAGATATAATACATCTTCATACCACGTGATTAAATAAATGAAAAAAAAGAAAAATAATAATTTCCGCTTATTTGTTAAGCACGCTTTAATATGTTTACCTTTGGGAGATATAAGGAAGTGTTGAAATTATTTTATTGAAATCGAAATTAGCGATAACGGCTTTGCGCGATTATTATTACGTGTGGTTTATTTGCAATCGTGTTGAAATTAATTTCACTTTATAGTCCCAAGGGGCAATTATTTTTATTAGTTTTTTGTTATACCAATTGAATGGTACAGCGCTGTACCGGTTTGTATGAGCAAGTTCCATGTGTTGCAGCCTCTAGTTAAAAATAAGACATTTCACCAAATATTTCCCCATATGTATACAGACAAAATCAATGCGTTTAAACTTTCAATTTCTTTTGTCCCTTTTTTATTTATTATATACTGGGAAAATTAATATATAAATCATTTGAAAATAGTTGTTGTTGGTAAATTATATTTTCGCTAAAATAAATATGGATGTGTAAATTTTTTTTATTGTCATTACAAAATTTTGTAATTACTATTTCAAAATATACGTGAGACAATTAAGTAATTAATGTCATTCAGCCGGGGGATTGAATAAACCTAGGTTCCAATGCGTATTCAATGAAATGGGGGTAATATTATTATTACTATTTCGTTAAATGATAAAGCTGTAATACATCAAAATACTCTTTGAATAACACTGCTCTATCTACTGTTTTCACTTTAAAGAATATCAATTCAAAACATTTCTTTAGAACGAATGCATGCTTTTTGAATCTCTCTGATCATGAATAATAAACATGAAGATCAAAACAACAATTTGTCAAATTCTTTACTATGCGCTCATGAAGAAAATCACAATGCCATGTAAACTTGATTCTTAAGCTAAACTTCTTCATTAAGAAATGATTATCAGAGTTTATTCACGCATGTTGATTTCTTTGAGCAGGCAAATAACGCGCCCCGTTTACTCTTCGAAAGAAAATATGATCAAATAATTGCTATGATCAGCCACCCGAAACATCTTTTGCCTTCATGATCATCTGACCACCATACGAAAAGCAACCACCGTGAAGCAGCAATTTTTCTGCAACTTCAGTAAAATTCCCGCGCATTTTACGCGTGTTTTTTTGCGAATATATTTGCGCGGAACAGGGGGATTTTTTCGTTAAATGAAATATATATTTACCTTTTAAATAAATAATGAAAGGCTTGTGAAAAATAAAAAGAAGTATATTGCTTCCATTCTTTTGAGGTTATCTATAAAATCTAAATTGAACAAAAATTGGATTCAAACAAAACTTTTACAGAAATAAATAGTTATTTTACCACAAACATCTCGCTTGGATCGTTAAAAAACAAGTAGTTTTTTTTCGTTCTTTTGCCCAAAAAGCTTAAACCTTGAAGGCTGATTAAAAATTTTGAAATTCACTTAAATTTATAGAAAAGAATAGGCTGTTACCACAAAAACCACTCGTTAAATACGTTAAAAATATAGACTTTAATTCTCTTGTGAATTGTTATTTTCTTCCAAATAGTTATTTTATGCCAGAGCAACTATCGATTTTACCCCCGTCTTAACGCGCACATTGAGAAATTTAAATTAAAGTTTCCCATGGAAACGGTTATGCAATTGCCTTTTTTCTCGTCGTGTCGTGTTTTTATATTTTTTTCTTTTGTTAAGCAAGCCTCGTTTTACCGACATATCGTTCTCGGTCGTTTCACAATATGTATATAATAACGACAACGAAAACAATCGGTCTAATTATGCGTTTAATTCTATTGTTTAAATTTATGAATATTTGAATTGTTCTTATTGTTACAGATTTCTTAATGACGACTTTATTCACGACGCTTTTATGATTCACTTACGAGAATATAAGAAGACATGGTTCAGTGAGCTTGCACACAGAATAAAACTGTAAACCAATGAGGCAAGTTACTGAGAGAAGATCTGCCGATAGTCGTGATAAACAAGAAGAAAAATATTAAGCCACGGTGAAGAAAAAAGTTTAAAGAAAGAAATACAGTCGTAATATTTTGAATTTTTTTTACTACTTGTCGAATTGATTACTGGAGTATTATTGCTTGGTCAATTTAAATGTGTTAGAAAAAAGGCTTATCAGTTAAAAGCCTTTAGAGTATATATTTTGTAATAGAAATTCGCCACGATAACGCGCCTACACAGTTTTCGCATAAACAGAGACTACATTAGAATGGGTTCCAGAATAAGTTCTGTAAAAAGAACAACTGAAACTCTTAATAACGGAAAAGAAACAAAAATTAAAAGACGTCTTGGTAAACATGTGGGAAAAAGAGATGTATTAAATCACAATGAAAATTGTTTTCCTCGTCCAACTAAACTCGAAATATTACTGGATCGTCCACCAGCATCTAGAACTGTACAGGAAGCTCATGGCTGGAACAATGAGGATAGAAGTATGAATGTATATGTAAAGGAAGATGATTGTAGAATTTCTCATAGACACCCAGTTGCTCAAAGTACAGATGGTATAAGAGCAAAAGTTGGTTTTTCTAAAGGACTTCATGTTTGGGATTTTACTTGGTCAACTCGCCAACGGGGTACACATGCTGTTGTTGGTGTTGCCACGAAAAAAGCTGGACTTCATTGTGCTGGATACCACTGTTTAGTTGGTGCAAATTCGGAAAGTTGGGGATGGGACTTAGGACGAAATAAGTTATTTCACAATGAAAAAGTTGTATCTTCACAGACTTATCCCAAAAATTTAGGTTCTGATGCTAGTTTTATAGTTCCTGACACAATCAGATGTATTTTAGACATGGACCGTGGCGACCTAAGTTATGAAGTAGATGGGCAATATTTAGGGGTTGCATTTACTGGACTAAAAGGAAAAACTGTTTACCCTATAATTTCAGCTGTTTGGGGACACTGTGAAGTAAAATTAAATTATATTGGAAGCTTAGATCGTAAGTATTTTTTTAAAAATTCCCTATTTTCCTTTTTTTGTTTCTTTATTTCCTATTTTTATTTTTTACTTTTTTTTTACCAAACAGAAAGAAACTGAATCTGAATCAATCTGAAATAAACATATTATTAAAACGCATTTTAAATATTTTGTGTCCTAAAAAAAAAGTTTTTAGATTCATAAAAACAGAGTTATAGCCTCTCATGTTTTTTGTTTACATTTTTTGTCGCCTCGACATTTTCCTCCATGATCATCCAACGACGTCAAAATTGTTACTCATAAATTATTAATTTACAACGCGTGGGTTTTTCTTGTGCTTGTTTTCAATCAAATGAGATGGCAAGAAAACATGCGTCCGACGTTTAGATTAATAACAATTGATATGATATGATAGTCTTTCGGAAACCCGGTGATGCTTTGCCTGCGTTTTCATACGGTTTACTGTGCTAGCTCGGTATATTTAATGTTGATGACGTCATACTGTTTTTCAAAAAGTCAATAGACGTTTTTATTACGTAGACGCTTTCTAACGGAAGATTCACACGTAAATTAAATCAAAATTGGTGATTTTTTTTTTCTGTGCGTCACAAACCTAAGTTGTTAAGTAGACCTTTGTTTAAAACTGGTTATTCAGGATTCATGTTTTATGGCGCGCTTGTTTTTCAAAAAAAACTTTTGGCGGGTAAATTTGGCGAGGGAAAACTTTCAAAGTTGAATGTCTTTATTTGTGTTTTTGAAAAAGCAACATGTTCTGCTTTCAATATTTTTTTATTGTGACGGCAAGCGTTTTACTCTCCTTACCTTTTGTCAAAAAGACACCTTTTTAAGCACGTGGCTATTAACACATTTCAATAGATATTAAAACATCTTAAATCTCGCCATGTTTTTTTTTCCTTACTTTTTTGTATGACGAACAGAAATAATCTTCTTCTGAAACAGCTGGCTTGAATATCAACGAAAAGCGCGAGAACGTCGGTCGTTAAATTTAAAGTCCGATATTAAAATTTTCTCCGTGTATGTTTTTTTTTCTGGATAAAGTTACAAGCAATTTTGGTTTTATTTTTCCGGAAACGCAGAAAAGTGAAATTTACTTCAGTTGTTTGTTCAAACATTTTGTTTTTTGTTGAGATCAGTTCTTTTGATCGGTATAATCACGTCACAATAAACCGGATACTATGCAAAGCATTTAAGCTCTCGATGTTAATTCATTTCTGTTCCCCCGGATATAAACTAAATTTTTTATGTACCCTATAATTAAATGTTTTCGTTCTTTTTTTCTAGCTGAACCTTTACCCTTAATGGACTTGTGTCGTCTAAAAATACGGCAGACGGTCGGCAAAGAACACCTCACTCAAGAAACGTTAGACAGTTTTAATATTCCACGCCAACTTCGACAATACCTGGTGTACAAATGGTAAAGTGTTCAACCATCCCATGTGAGCCAGGTAATCAGTGTGAGTGGAGATTCCCCATCATACACATGACGAGGGTAATCACCATCACATAAACCAAACCGTGGGTAAACCATTACGCGTAACAGACAAGCAGTTGAGATTGTCGGCGAGATGACAAAAGTTGTTATTGAATCGTTATGGTCTGAGATCGGAGATGTGCGGAAGCGAGATTTCAACATTTATTGAAATTTCATCCTGCGTATAATTGCTTTTCATGTTGTCGTCGAGAATCAATCATTCTAATGAACTAATTATGTCAACACAACAAATAACGTTGAACTTCTTTCGTTACCGTAATAGTTGCTATCGGCCAACCACGAGGTCAGACAGGGGAAATTACAATGCAAGATAAATTTGTAATACTTTTTGCTCGTTTTAACAAGATCCTACACTCCCCCATGCTGGCCTTTATACCAAAACATGTAATTGACGGCTGACAATATTTACAATTATTAAAAGAAGAAAAAATTAAATAATTTATACATGTAATATAGTTATGATAATTTATGCGAAAATAAGCGATAAAGTTATATATTTATTATTTTATTTCTCTCTTTTTAGTTTATATTTTAAAAAAAATAAGAATTTATGATAGAAATTTTAAGTTTACCAGCCAGCTTTTCTGAAACATTTTTATATACACAGTAAAAAGAATTTGACTATCGGTGGTTCTTCTGTTCTAGAAAACAACAAGTTTTTATTTCTCTGTATAAGCTAATTTTTTTTACTCTTGTGTTGAATTTCATTTCAAGGTCTAAGTTGTGCAAAAATTTTATAATTCAACTGTCCTCTCTTTGTTAATTTTCCTTTTTTGCTATGCAAAACTATGATATTAAGATGTTGTTTTCAACAATGACATGTAGCATTTTTTACAATTTAAAATAAATTGGTAAATTTATTTTAATTCTTTTCTTCTCTCTTACTTGTAAGATGACCAACAAGTTCGATTCATTCACTTACGTAAGCCTTAATTATGTAAACTACAAATCCTATTCTAGTATTGGTAATTGCTCCCATTAGATGACAGTAGAGAGGAGATACAAGTTAATTGTGGATGTAATTTATTAAGGAAAGCTCTTAATTAACAAGTTTTTTTCTATCATGCTTCGTAATCGCATCAGTTGTGTAATATATAATAACAAGTTTGAATGAATTGGTTTCTGTTGAACTTGAAAGGGCGGACGCAAAACATAGGGATATTTCAGCAATTTTCTTTCTAATTTAGGCTTTTTTTACAAGAATAATGTTTTTTTCGTGTCAACATAAATATACCTGACTTTTGGGCAAAAACACGCTGATATATTCTTTACATACTCTAAGTAGTTAAGATTAAAAGATCTGAAAATGCAAACTGGGTACGATGCTGTTGTTTATGCAACCTAATTCAACTGACAGACCGACAGCAAGGTTTTGTTGAAAAAAATACTTCACATTTGCATCAATGATAGGATACAAGTTTATATAAGTTTAAAAAGAATAAAAAAACGCAAACGTTTGGATATTTTTATCTTATTGTCGAATTTCATCTTGAATATTCATAGAAAATGTTTCTTATATAACAAAATCGTGTTTCAGATGAATAAAATTCCAATGTAATTTCTCCTTTAAATACATTTGATATCAACAGTAGTTGCTTATATTGTCCTTTCTTTGGCAAAAAAGATTCTTATCCAGATAATTAAGTTAAATTAGATTATATTAGGTCATTGGTGACGTGGAACTCTGATAGAGGAATGCGTCTGATGGTTCTCAAATACCTCGTGATGATGCTTACCAGTAACAGAAAGTGGAAAATGCAGTACAAAATGCTACTCATATTTTTGGCCTGGCCTATAAAACACAAATTAGCTTAAAAACATGGATATATCATTAAAATGACCAAAAAATGGTGTCCAGTTTTTGTCAATATTAATTGGTATTAAAGTTTTAGGCTTTTCTCCAAATGAACTATGGAAACAAAACATGACAACAAATCAACCTTGTTAAAATAGAATCTGTGGGGAAGCAAAAAAACAATTTAAACAAGTTTATGGCTTTCCTTATCACTTACCAATACCAGGGTTGCCACCTGAAATTTTAAGTTCCATCTAGAATCTCCTGAAAAATTGTTTTTTTTATTTTTACCTGCAAACCTGCAAAATCTCCTGGAATTTTATTTTCTAAATTGTGCAGCAACCCAGGACACTTATACAGCATATACAGAACAATGATACCCAAGATTTATGGTTTTTGCTAAATCAATTCCAGTTCTAGTAAAAACATTTCTGTCAAAGAAATCGTATCTTTTTACCATTTATTAATCCACTTCGATTGCTTCAAATTAAATGCATACTAGAAGTGCTAACTTGATTCCCACAGAACAAAACAAATTGGATACCTAAAAAATAAGGGCAAAAATGATCAAGTTACATGTGAAGGAAGAAAGTGCTTTTCTTGCGTTTATAAAAAAAATCAAAAACATTTTTTCCAAAAAAAATGTACAAAAATAATTATTGTTTTTTGAGCTCACTTGGTTAGCTATATAACAGCATTTTATAGAAGAGTATTACACTAGCCCTTGACGAAGTTCTTCATTATGTCTGTTTAAAAGATTGTAGTTGCTTTATTTTCTAAAATGAACGCTTTACTTAAAGGAAGCCTTCAAATTTTGTCAGTTTTAAAGTTTTAAGGAACATTTCAGTACCTCTTGGTATTGACTAAGTCCTATATGTTTCTTACATGTACAAGTTTAGGACCTCTAAAGCCATATGTTCTTATATGATGTGTTCACAAAAAACAAACTGCGTGTAGATGGTAATTTTAAATGTTGGTATTGAGAATTTGGCAATAAAAACGTTTCAATGAGATTCTAGATTTTCCAGCATAGTCACAATCAATGTCATGCTGACATGCTGAGATTCGAAGTATCTTGAGTTACGAAGTTCAGTGGTTGTTGACTCGGTATTCGGGGAGTTGGCTACTCATCATATAACATCTTGAAATAAGTATGAAAAAGAAAGTCTATTCTAGACAATAAGTTTAGTCTTTGTGCAACTCACTTGGAAATGACGCGATTATTCAAAACGTCATCCTCAGGTTTCCTTTGCGCTTTTTAATTGGACGTTGTCCCTGATATGAAAACCAACAAGGGGTCCTGGTAATGATGGCGTTTATTGCAAAATCAAAATTTTTTAAATGATGCTTATTTAATAGTGAGGTGGTTGAAGACTTTCAAAAAAGGATTGTATTATTTTTACATAAATTTTGCATAACTTCATAGTACTGATGTCACAGTTGAAATTCAAAGACGTTGGCCTTTTGCTTCGATCATCAGATTATGTAACATTGAACAAGGTTTTTATTGTTTAGGGTTGACTTTTGTTCCGTCTCATTAACCCTCGCCAGCGACCTTTTAATGGATCTAACTTCATCAAATGTATGCCTGGAAGCTCAAGTTGCAATTCAAATATATTTTTTCTTACCGCAAATGGTGTTTAGCCTTCCAAAGCGGTAGAGCAAAAAGAACAAGAAAACCTATCGGTGCTTGAACACACAATTTTTTTACTAGTATTGCGGCTAGCTAGCTAGCTACAATACTAGTAAAAAAATACAAAATATGTAGTTACTTTTCACTCATTTTCTACCAAGCTAACTATCCAGCTGCTGATACAAAAACCAACAATGTTTATTTGTTAATTAGTTTTTCAGAAAAAAATAAATAGAGTTTATCCTTACCTCACCTCACAGACATTTTTCGATATTTTATCTTTTTCTGTTTTCGAATTTCTGCAAGAAGACGTTGTGTTGAAATTGAGTCACGTGACTTTGTTTATGTTTTGCGCTGTAACAAATATGGCGCCTACTTTCTGCGGTATATTGTGTCAATGCAGATGTATGTAATTCTGATGCTATAAAACCTGCACCAAGCTAAAATTTACGAACTGATCACCAATATGATCTTGCGAAAACAGAAATTATATTAGAAAAAGCTATCAATGCTCAACAAAGAAGACACCATGGAAAGAAGAAGTTGTATTGGGTGTAAAATCACCAGGGCGAACTAAACAATGGTGGTCGAACCTTATTTCCAAAAAATTAAAATATTTGAAGCATTCATTCGAAATAAACTTTCAAAAAAACATTCAAAAATAGGTATTAGCATGTTCGATTGCAAAAATATTCGAAAAATAAAGTTTGCTTGTTCGCTAAAGTTGTTTGTACTGTCACTAAAAGTAAAAAATTAATAAACGGGATTCTAAAAACATCGGGGGAGTCCGAAAAATCCCCCCCCCTCCCTCAAAAAACAGGGCAGGGGCGGTTATTCGGGACCTTAGAGTAATTGCCTAATTGGAGACCCTTGTTACCAATGGCTCTATATTGCTTGAAGGAGGTTGACGACTTTAATACTAACGAGGAAGTTTTTTAACAACATGCTGGGTTCGCCAGGAATCCAGTTAAATGTGCTTAGAAAGCTAGGTAGTTAATTTTAACTAAAAAATGGATATGAAACTGACAGAATTATTACAAATATATATGCATGCTTCGTTCTTCACAACTACTGTGAATTGAAGTATTCCTATGTTAAGGAAGAACAAGTATAGAGTCACATGAACTGCCGCCTCACATCTACACATTTGTAGAATGTAGAAACTTACACATTTCTTTTTCAAACGTGTTTCATAATAAAGTTTCACATGAATATGTTGGTCACTCGTGCCAAGTTTCATGATTTCAAAAGGCGTTAAGGCCGGGGCAAATTGACGCAAGTTTTTGTGCAACTTTACCCGTCAACATTTGTTGACGAACATGTTGACTCGATTTGCTATGGTTATCAACATGTTGGCGAAGAAAAAAACCTCTAAATATGTTGATCAACATTTATTAACTTTTTTATAAATGTTGATCAACATTGTTGATGAGTTTTGTATGTTGATTTAATTGCAAATACGAATGTTCCAGCACGAATTCGAATGTTTTTGTTCGAGTGCATACTCGACTTGCATGAAAATAAGATCAAAAAATCTCTTTAATAATAGCCGTCGTCTGTCTGTCTGTGTGTCCAGGAAAGCCGTGTTACGTAACAGAAACACGAAATTTTTAAAATGCGCATCAATACCAAATGCGATATGTTTTTGTCCACTTTGTTGCAACGGGTTAATTTGAAGGACGGGCGACCCCGTGGACTTTTCCACGGGCTAACGACTAGTAGAGATATATTCATTTTGAAAATGGCTGAATTTAAATGGAACGCTGAATTATTTCTTTTTTCATCGTCATCTATCACAAATGCCAGCAATAAACATGCTGTAGCTTTCTACTCCGCCATTATGAAAAAAGAGAATGAATGGCCACGTTTCAGTAGAATGTAATTGTTCAAAATGTTGAGGAGAATGTTGACGAGGGTATAGCAAATGGTATCAACATGTTGCTCAAAACGTTTACGAGAATGTTGACTGAGGATGTTGATCGAGAATGTTGATCGATTTGACCCGGGCTTTAATTTAATGTAGAAATAGACTTTTTAATTATTCGTGGCGACGAACGTGAAATTAGCGTTTCTTCGGCCATGTTTGCAGCTATGTAAACGCTAGCTACCAACTGTATGTTTTGCTTCAGTAATGTAAATAATGAATAAAATCCTCTCTTTGTACGTATTATGATAATACGTCGTGTCAACATTTTAACAGCGCACCTTTTCAGACGTATTGTCTTTTTCGAAAAAAAAAAATTCTGACACTTCCGTGGTAGCAAAACAGTCGCCCAGTAATTTTGTTGTGCTGAATAAGTTCTCGTGAAATTTCCAAAATAATTATTTTTATCCATTATTAAAATGTTCAATAAGCGTTTAATAAACGTTTTTGTCCTAATTACAGTAAATGGAGTAACTCCCAAGTTGCATTAACATTCACAAAAAAAGATATTTAAAATTGTGTTGCAGCAGACCGTAAAGGTAATACAACAAGAAACAGCTAGCAATAATACATCGCTTCAAGACACACGCATCAAAGACCAATGAGCTTGCTGGAATTGCCGCCATTTGGAGTTTGTGCGCGCATTTCTATTCCCGGTGGATATTGTGATGTTTCGACGCACGAACACGCAGCGCTAAGTACGGCATGCTTTGCGATCGAAGTGGATTTTCGCCTTTACACACGTGTTGTCTATAGTACTTTACGGCTTCGTTTCATTTAATAATTGTTCATTTGTCAATGATTCCTTTAACTACCTGTAAATATAATATAGTCTCTCACATGAAAAGAAGCTTATCACTCAACGTAGACTTTTCATAGTTCTAAGCTAATACATGGGAATGAAGGATAATTGAAGTTAATGTCGCGTTAATACAACTCAACAACTGATCAAAACGTAGAAATTGCCACATGTACACGTATCCTTTTATACATCTATCTTTCGCAGAAGACGAAGAACGTAATTATGTTTCCGACTACAACAAGATGTATTATAATCAAAACCTGGAAAGAGACTATATTTTCTATTGTACTTTCCGAGTTACTGAAGCAGGTGCTTTATTTTGATGATTAAGAAACGTGGAGAGTGATTGGTTTAAAAAAACAAAAACAATTTTTGCTAAATCTAATTGGTTTACGCCCAGGGCTATGATGTGCTGGAATGAAAAATTATTAAAAACCAGTCGCAACAAAGTCAATAAAGGTATTTCGCTTTTCTTATTTCGTGTGTTTTGTATCACTACTACAAATCGCATAGACAGGCATACAATAAATATTAATAAGAGATAGATAGATCAAGATATGTTTTATAAAAATATGGTTTGTTCTCTCTGCAGGTGCAGATAATATCTCCACAAAGCGGTAAAGGGCCATGGGGTCATGTTTCTAAAGAATGATATTATTTCAAACATGTGTAGCGACGAGAAATATTTGTAAACAGAACCTGGGTTTTATCAATAGCTATAAAGAATACAAAGTAGTGGCATATGTACACATTTCAATTGGTTTTCGTAGGTGCAAAATCGCTCCTGCACCCCCCCCCTCCCCCCCCCCTCCTGTACTGAAAACCCTCTTCTCTCCCTCCTTTGTAGTAGCTATAGCCTTGTGTTTAGTTAGTAAATCGAAGTAACAAAGCAACATTGAACTTGGTGAATTGGTGAATTGAATTCAATCAACACGAATCGATTTGTTTATATTAGTTTTCTTATTTCTTTCTAAATATTGATTTTTTAATGACGTCGATTCTGCGGTGTAAATTTGTCTTATTTCAAATGTGTTTTTATTTAATTTTTCAAGTATATTTACTTTTTGTTTCGTTCAAATCGAAAACAAAATTTTAGCGTCTGTTTCTCTTGTATTTAAATCTAGTTTCGACAACGTTATCACCTTGGCTCATGCGCAATGCAAGTCATAATGGATGATATGTTTTAGCTATAAAGCCCTGGAAACAAGAGTACGAAATTCACTACGTGGCAAGGTGAATGGAAACAATTTTCTCCGTGTTTTGTGTTCTAGAAGCCTATTTTATCTGTGTATACTGCATTCATAACCATACATGGTGTTTTAGGTGCCCTAAACATAAATTATTTTTTTACCTTTACGCTTAGCATGTAGCTACAGCGAGGACTTAGTAATGTGTCCCAAGATACTTTGAAAGATACATACAGTTTGTATAAGAACCATGAATTTTGACTTTAACCTTGAGGTGTTCTTATTATTTTTCACAGCTTAAAATTGTTCTTATTTTATTCTTATATCTTTTATTTATAAAGTGTAACTTATTCTATCATAACATCTATTACAAGTGCAGATTTGAAAGAATTTCAAAAATTGATTCTGATAAAATTTCTACTTTGAAAGGTGTCCTATGTGGTATGACTGGCTTGTGAACTATGTACCAGAGGGTATTAGAAAGCCGGTGCAAAGTATATATGCATCAGTAAAAAATCGCATCCTTGCTCTTTATGATGGGGCAAGAAAGACCCTGATAGGTGAAGTTGAACAAGAGACAAAGGAGGATCATGCTGAAGATAAGCAGCAACCGAACCAAGACTTCCCTCCCCAGGAACATAAGCATGCTCATCATAGAACCTTCCGAAGTTTCCGCATCCCTGGCATAGACGGTACGGATGTTGATGGGTACTTGGACATGGTGCAATCAGACGTGAAAACCTTGGTTGAGAAGCAGGTTAAAGACATGGGGTCTGCTAAGGTGCTGTGTTCCCTCTGGATTTTATGGAAGAAGCAGTGGACAGCACAAGCGAGTTTATCGAAGTTGATAAGGTCTTCCACAGCAACATGCATCGCTCTTCCAGGGTGCCGTCGTGGATGAGGTGCTGGATACGATGTTTGCCCAGGTCAGGACGCACGTAGAGAATCCCACGCTGCCCAAGAGTGGCTTTACAATCAGTCGAATTATGCATCTCGACGTGGACTTCCATAAGCTACGGCTAACAAGGGGTTCATCATATATCAAAGCACCCAAGTGGATAGCCACAAAAAAGACCATCATTAATCCTATGAATGAAGACGAGGAGTGCTTCAAGTGGAGCATCATAGCTGCTCTGCATCACGAGGAGATAGGGACGAACCCGCAAAGAATCAGCAAGTTAAGACCCTACATGGAACAGTACAGCTGGCAGGCATCAAGGACATATCCAAATTTGAGAAGAACAGCCCTGACATCGCGGTGAACGTCTTGTACGTGGCGGGGAAGACTTTCAATATCCTGCGTTGATCTACATACAGCGGACGCGAGAAACAGGTTAATCTGCTACTCCTCACGGATGATAAAAAGAATCATTATATAGCCATCAAAAATCTCTCAAGGCTCCTGGGTAGCGAGACATCAAAGAATCATGGAAAGATGCACACTTGTTCATTCGAGGACTCGGAGAGAAGTATGATACCCAGGATATTGGTTGCATCGCTGAAAACACCAAAAAGTACATCTCTTTCAACGTTTAAATCGGGGTACCCATTGTAGACATGGGGCACGATGATTGTGATACGTACAAGACTATAGAAATCAGATTCATCGACAGCTGTCGCTTTATGGATCCTCGTTAGACAAATTGGCAAGCAACCTCATTGGTACAAACACGGCAGGTATGAAATGTCAGCAGTGTGCGGATACATGTCTGGAATTTCAGAGCATCGACGCCAAGTATATGGCAAGGTTTTGGTGTAAAAACTGCGACTCAAATACAACGAAGCAGCTAGATATGGAGCAGTTAAAGACAAACGTACCATCCATGACCAAATTCATCGACAGAGATGATGTCCTCAGGCTGATGCTTCGAAAGGGTGTCTACCCCTATGAGTATATGGATGGTCGGAAGCGATTTGAGGAGATGGAGCTACCTCCCAAGGAGGTCTTCTATAGCAAGCTGAACATGAAGGGGATTAGCAGACGTATTCGAGAGCTTTCGAGGAGTGTGCCAGAAGAACTACAAGCTTTATACTTGATCCTGCCCATTTCTACAGCGCACCAGGCCTGGCATGGAAAGCAGCGTTGAAGTACACAGAAATCAAGCTAGAGCTACTAACGTATCCCGACATGCTCCTGATGTTTGAAAGAGGTATCCGTGGAGGTATAACTCAAGCTGTGCACAGATATGCCAAAGTCAACAACAAGTACATGGGGGATCAATACGATCCAGAGGTTGAGTTGTCATACTTGCAGTACCTCGATGCCAACAATTTGTATGGCTGGGCCATGCGTCAAGACCTACCAACGCACGGGTGCAAATAGCTGTCGAACGTTGAGACCTTTACAGAGAAGAGGATCGAGAAACTCGTCGCTGACAACAAGCATGGATACATCCTGGAGTTTGACATCGATTATCCAAAGAGCCTGCACGACAAGCACAATGAGCTCCCTTTCCTGCCGAAGCGCAAGATGATTCACAGGGTCGAGAAACTGGTACCAAATCTCGAGCACAAGCGGAGATACATGGTGCATATCAGAGTCCTTCATCAAGCTTTAAAGCATGGGCTCGAGATCAGGAAGGTATACAGAGTGATCCAGTTTAACCAGAAGCCCTGGCTGAGAGCCAGGGCTTCTGGTTAAATCATAACACGAGGCTTAGAACAGCCGTCAAAAACGAGTTTGAAAAGAACTTCTACAAGCTAATGAACCTTTCCGTATTCGGCAAGACCATGGAGAACTTGAGGAACCATCACAACATCCAGTTGGTTACCAACGAAGAGAAGTACACAAAGCTCAATTTCAAGGGCGGGAACTACTTCAGCAGCCACCTCATGGGCGTGGAAATGTGTAAAACAGAGGTAAAGGTGAACAAGCCCGTGTATATTGGCCAAGCCATTTTAGACAACTCGAAAATCGTAATGTACAACTTCCACTATGATTACATGCAGCCAAAGTATGGTAGCAAGCTGCGCTTATGCTATATGGACACGGATTCCTTCGTCTATCACATCAAAACGGAGGATTTTTATCACGACATTGCCGACGATGTAGAAGCACGTTTTGACACGAGTGCCTATGGCAAAGATGATGGCAGACCTCTCCCCATTGGCAAAAACAAGAAAGTCGTGGGCTTGATGAAGGATGAATTAAGCGGTAAAATCATGGCAGAATTCATCACCCTGAGAGCAAAGCTGTATGCTTACAAGAGTATCACGAAAGAGGGTGGGGATTGCAAAGCGAATGGTGTGAAGAAGTGTGTCACAAAGAAATCCATCACCTTCGAAGACTATCAGCGCTGTCTAGAGGAGGGTATTGATATATACAAAACCTGGGTCTGTATCAAATCTGTACTCAGGAAGTGAACAAGCTGGCACTCAATAGGGCAGATGCCAAGCGGATCGTACAAGCGGACCAGATCACAACGATCACCAGGGGTCATCATCGCTTAGCGTCTAAGGAGAGCTTGTATCATGCCCAAGCATTGTATCTACTGATTCCAAAGGTGTTGTCAAGCACCACTTTTGAACACATGATGTCAATAAATGTTGGACGTACTGTTACTGATCGCCATAATTTTGCCATACGTCTTGATCATCTTCGGTTGAAAGATGTCTGAATTAGCTGAAATTTTTGATGTTGTTGATACTCCCGCAGAAGCATTTGAGCAACGTGAAAATCCTATAGGCAAACGCCAGGCTTTGAAAGATGCAATACACAAAGGCAAGGCCCACCTCTTGCCGAAAAAGTGCACCAAAGCTTTCATAGACAAATCATCGGATGAAGTAATCGTCAAGATGCATGCTGACTACACCCAGCGCGAAATCCAAGAGAAAGGCGAGAAAACACCAAAGGCACTCTCCTGACATGCGATAAGCATGTACACCAAGGCTATAAGTAACGTAGTTCACCTCGATAGCCCCGAAGGCTTGAGGCAAGACATCAAGGAGGATCCCATTATCAGGGATAGTATGGCTGACGTGGCTGCCACTTCATGCAAATTCCCGACCATGAGCTATTCGTCTTGGTGCGGCATGGTTGGGGACCTCGGTGTGCACGACTTGGAAATCCTGACACTGGCAGCTGATCGCTTTCCAGCGCATGTGTGTATTTTAGAGAGGAGAGCATATAGGAACGTGAACGTATATACAGGTAGATGTCCCCAAAGGTAAGTCTCATGACTTACAAGAAATGGACGAAGTTCAAACGCAAGAAGTAACAGTCATAACAAAGCCAGTAAAGCACCCAGGGAGAGTCGCGCAAGGTCAAAAGTTGGCGGCACTTATGAAGAAGAGGAAGGAAGATCTGCAGCAACAAGAGGGTGCTGTAGAATCTACAGTCAAAACCTCTTCTGGAGGCACCTAATGACTCACCCAAAGAGAAGGAGAGGAGAGAGGGAGAAGCAAGATCCAACGAGTGCTCGACCTACTAGAGAACGAGTACAAGCACCATTTCCACAAAGTTGTCATACTCTGTCCCACTATCCGCTGGAACAAGACCTATCTCGATAGAGAATCGCTTTGGAAGGATGACAACGTGTTCCTGATAGAGCCGGATGGTCAACTCTTTTACTGGTTCGAGCAACTATCGAAGCTGTTAGCGGGACTCTGTTCATTGTTGATGATCTTATAGCGGACAAGAGCCTGGATAAGAAGCGTCAACCCTTGCTCGAGCTTGCCATCAGCGGGAGGCACAGGAAGCACAGCTTGTGGTTATTAACGCAGTGTTATACGGCCTTGCCAAAGAACCTAAGGCGTCAAAAGAAGCAATTGTTTATATAGTACCCCACGAAAGGAGCGACATAAAGCTGGTGGATGAGGTACAACTGAAATTTAGAGCATTTTTGCCTCGACTTTCAACTAAATAAATATGTCTTGTATCGAAAATTTACGAGAGGAGTTTGAGGGAGAGATCCGGAAATTGGAGGAAACAATCGAGAACTTGGAAGTGAGACATGAGGAAATCGATCAGTCGCTGTATAAGATGTGGCAGAGGGATAAACACGACGACCGGATCGCTTTAATCGCCTGCGTCTCGTCGCTGGCTCTTACCATGATCCACTATATGATGAAATATTAAGACCCGGGTGTTACGGCGCTAGAAGTGTGGGCACCGTCCACATCCAACTGGTTGGAATGACTCTAAAAAGTACAAGATGAAAAATACCGTTGAGTCCAAGATAAATCGTCTTTTTAGAGCCCTTGCAGCTCGTTTTCAAAACATCCGCCAGCAGCTCGGAAGTAACAACGACAATCCTAACGACATCTTCATCTCCCTCGAAGGACTCAAGTGGATGGAGGGTAATACAAGGGACCCCGATATTCAGGGTAGACTGCGGACACTTATAGATGCATATAACACGACGTCCCATTAGATGGTACCCTGGGGTAAGGTAAGTATTAAGGTGAGCCACAGGTTCACCTTAGCTGTCAGCAAAAATTACAATCACCGTCCTCGCAACACGACCCCCCCCCCCCGGATCAAAAAAATTAAAAGTAGATATGTCTGTTGTGGTTGATTATTTTTTGAAGGAAAACAAGTGCAATCATTCCCCTCCAGGGCAAGGGTCAATGCATCGTGGCCTCTGATGTTTGGAGGGCTGTAGGGTATGAACGAAGGGACGGGGTGCAAGCCATTCAGAGACATGTGCCTGGCAAGTATAAAATACGGCTTGGTGACGTTATTACAAACCTCGAGACAGACCTCGGGGGTATACTTCGATGGAAGTACACCCAACCAAACACGGTTTTACTGACGGAAGCAGGCCTTTATTGCTTCCTCCTGAGGTGTGGCAGACCTGAAGCAGACCCATTCTCTCCAGAGAAATGCGAAAACTTACGGAAACCGTTGAAAAACAGCGTCAATCCATTGAGGAAAAGGACGTGACCATCGAAGAAAGAGATATGGCCCTAGCACTGCTTAATGATGATCTAGAGGACAGGGATAGGCAGCTTGTGGTGTTGAATGACGATTTTGAGGAAAAGGATCGCCAGCTTGAAGTACAGTGCCAAGAAAATGCGAGACTTCGTGAAAAGTATGTGCCACATGCTAAAGATCCCCGAAAGGATAATGTGATCATGATTTATAATAAACATACGACTCCTGATGAGGATGAGTTTCACCACCTCCCATATTACTGCGCACGCGTTCAAAGACGTGCTTTGCCCACTAAAAGAAGATGGTTCAAGGATCAATACCCCAAGTCTAAGGAGATTGTGGTGATCGATAACGCCAATAGTATTCAGGCGTTTAACAGATTTGCAAAGGAGGGGCACGTGGAACGACACATATGGTACCTGGGTTAGATACACGGATCACGGGTTTCTATCGGTAAGCGTGATAACTTCTGGCGTTGGTATTGGTAGCATGCTATCTGGGATCGGTGTACCACTAGCCGTGGCTATGGGTGGAATTACGATTGATGTAGGGTTGGGACAAGCGGGCCTACGGAACGCCGGGAAGAGACTAGATGCCAAGAATAAGAAGCATGAGAGCATCAGACTATTAGCAGAGACCAAGCTCAACTCTATCGTTGACTTGATCTCGAAAGCTGTGGAGAATGGTGTGATTAGCGACTAGGAGTTCAGCCTAATCATGCAGGAGAAGCAAAACTACATGGCTTTGAAGGAGCAAGCCCGACAACGAACACGCAAAAACGTGGATTCTATTAATGAACGGGAGCGACAGCAGCTGATCGCGCAAGGGCTTAAAGAGGGTAAACAGGAGCTGATAAAAAACTTGCAGTCTGTACAGTATGTCAGCGTTACTTGGAGGAGCCGCCAGCTTATTCATAGGGTCTAGTGTGTTGAACAACATACTATATCACTTACTTGATTTCGAGTACTTCTCCAGTGTCTCGATCGATGATGCGGTCACCATCATGTACGACACGTCGCTGCTTTTCGGAGAGCTCTCTCGAGTATTCTTCGAGATTCTTCTGCCAAGCGATCGTGACGCAAGGTTCGCAGTAGGGGCCGTCTGTTTGTGTCGAAGCGTCCTTGTACTTGACCTTGCGGATCGTTTTGAGGAGCTCAGCTTTTTTCATAGTTGAGTGGTTACGGACCTTTAGTGTTTTCGCTTCCTTTTTCAGTGCTTTAACGTCGTTCATGTTTGTTTTGAAGTACTGTTCAAAGCACATCAAAACCTCTCATATCTACTCTAGCATGACGAAGAATTCGTCATCGTCGTCGGAATCGCTAAGGTAGCGGGAGCCATAAAACTCGACAACCTTATACTTACACTCCTCCAAGTAGGTTTGCATGTAGTAATTTGAGCCTTGCCTGTAGATGCCATATAGCTTGATGATGGCCTTGCATTCGCAGCTTTGTTTTAGTGGTACTTTTTTGGGATGGAAGTCGGTTCTGACTTTGCCCTCCCACTCCTTCACCTTGATGGTGATGTATTTCCCTTTTTTCACAGGTGGGGTGGTGAAGCAATAACCCTCCAAGGACTGTACCTTGGACAGGATGCTCTCATACTTCTCTAACCACTCGGGGTAGTTATAGATTTCGAACGACATGGTAAGAGAGCAGCCCTCATCGTAACGCGAGGCACCATTGGAATACAGCTTTTTAGGTGTTTTGATCAATAGAGGGGATAGTTTATTGTCATTATTATAGCCAATGACGAAGCGTTCATCTTTGCCCTTGCTTGTTGGAATAGGGTCGCTTAGCACGATATTTTCAATGTTTACATCTTCGATATTTAGTGGAGTCGCTTTGGCATAAAAGTCTCTTGAGTTAACATTCTCATTGCCGAATTTGAACATCCTTTTTTTGTGATAAGGGAGTTCAACTAGGGTTTAGTACAAGGACAGCTTCCACCATTATACGTGATATACTCCTGCCAGCAGTACCAACAGAGCATCTTACTTTTTATGAGGAATCTCTGTCCACAGGAGCATCTGTCATACCCATCGAGCATGCGTTCACACTCATCGCAGTGTTCCTTCATCGTTTATTTACTCCACAAGAGCCTAAGGTCCGCCTTTTCATCCTCCGAAAAACACCGGTCTATAGCTCTGTCGGGATGACAGGCCACTGGTAGCAACTCCTTGTTAATCCTATACTTCACCGCTTTCCGCTGACGATAAGCCTCGAGCAGCGAGGGATCCTCTTCAACCACCCTGGTACACATTTCTCGGGTAATAAACCAGTCCGGAACAAACTCGAATACCCCAGAATCCTTTTCAACTACCATAGTGCACATTTCCAGAGTCATGAGATGCTCTGGAACAAACTGGAGCGACCAGGGATACCCTTCAACAAGCATTGCGTATATTTCCCGGGTCATGAAAGCGTCCGGAACAAACCGGAGCTTATACGGGATCCGCCCAACGACCCCGATGCACATTTCCCGGGTCATGAGATGCTCCGGAGTAAGCCTGAGTATCTCGGGATCATCATCCACGGCCCCCGTACACATTTCCTGGGTCTTGAAATGGTCCGGAACAAATCTGAATGCCATAGGATCCCGTTCAACCTCCATGACCCACATTTCTTGCGTCTTGATATGTTCGCGAATTGCCGATAGTAGAGCTGATACGATGTCATAAATTTTTTTGAACAGTATCATATTTGTATTACATCCTAGCATCAATTAGCAGTCACAACTCTGTGGGACTTTCCCCTACTCAATTGCGCAATCTCTATTTTTTGTTGATGTCAGCATTATTCCCGCTAGTCGCTATTGCGCATGCGTAGGATTTTATCGGAATCGGATTTGTTTTCGGATTTGTCGGAATTGGGATTTCGGATTTCGGGATTTCGAAAATTTCCCTTGTCGTCCGTCGACTGTGCCAGAACGAACATTTTGCTATCTCTCATGAGACGAAGAAAATATTATTTTTGAGTAAAAATATATTAAAGAAATAGCCCAAGAAATTTTTGGAAACCTACTTTTGAAAACGAAAAGATCTAATAAATTTTTGAAAAATGTCCACACTTGCTGTCCTGAAATTTTCTTATAGCCTCGATTCCCAAAAATTTCTTCCGCGAAATTTGACTTTTAGTTCAAAATCGCAAAAGTTTCTTTCGTGAAAATCGCAATTTTCGGACTCTTGATTGGCGAAAATTTCCTCATTAAGGTAAGATTTAAGCAATGACGAAAATACCGAGCGATTAGGCGAAGCAAATTGGATATTGGCCCGACCAAATACGTTTTGGGATTTGGACTTGTGTCTATTTGCGTGGTACCAGCTGGATATTGTATGCGCGGCGTGAAGACTCATCCTGCAGAGAAGGAACGCTTTGGCTTTGTCAACTTTGTCAAATGATTTTTTGTCAAATGAATTTTTGTATGGTGGCTAAGACGGTTTTTGGCCTAAAAAGGGAGACAAAACTAAAAGAATATATCTAAAGGCCTGGACATCAATGTGACGATATCATTACCATACTGCGTGAAATACGTTGCTGGTTGCTGGACTTGTTGCAACCACTTAATTTAACTGCTTCTGTGGTCTCGAAAGAAGGACCATTGCGGAGCCCTAACTGGCATGTAACAAAAAGAATCACGTAACTACGCTACTTAGATCGACAATGAGCATTTTATTCCAACCACTGACGTTGTTCGACCAGAAAAAAACATTTTTATAATTGATGGAAAAATGGCCAGTTCCGTGGTTTCAAGTTTTCCCAACATAAATAGCTTTCTTTGATGATAGAATTTTGTGATTCATTTATCATCGTAGTTTTTGGTCATAGCTTATTGAAGTAAAGTACGAAACTGAAGAACAGATTATACCGGCGTTACATGCCCTACGGCCGCAGACGCCCCAGAAAACATTGGCGACGAGTATAGACTCGTTTATTTGCTGAAAAATTGCGCATGTTGAGATATCAGGAAGAGGAGGTCGACCTTGTTTTTTGTTTTTGATAGACACTAATCGAATCCGCTATGTGATCTTGCAAACCGTACGTTAGATTCTTACCGTTCACGTTTACTTTGATTTAATTCTGGCTACTGTGGCTGCTAGTATATATGAAGCGCTCGGACACAAAGATATCGACACAGTTACCACATTAGAATGTTTTATGAAGTATATTATTGAAGTCGAACGCCGGGGAAGGAACAAATTAAGGTAAGACCCGGCGTTGAACATTCTGTGAAGCGCTTAATAAGAGTTGTAGACTGTTTCATACGATCAGGTGAAGCGCTTTAGTAGAGGTATGCAGTATGTTATAAATCAATTGCAACACATACACCGTTGCAGTGTCGCGACTGTAACATATTCCTCAGACTTTCCCGCAACAATAGCTGAAATAAAAACAGAGTTCTACAAACCATTTTTACTCCGTCATAACAAAAACAATCGGTCAATATTATTTTATTTCGCAGAATAAGTTTCAACGTAAATTTAAAATTATTTGTGCGACCAGGTTGAACTCCTAGTACAGGCAAACAGCTTTGAACACACCGGTGGAACAATTAATAGTAGTCGTAAACAGTTGCACACAATCAGGTGAAGCGCTTTAGTACTGGTATACAGCATGGTACACAGTATGTCGTAAATCAAGTGAAGCGCATACACCATTATAGTGTTGCGACTGTAACATATTTTTCAAAAAATAACTTTCCCGCAACGATAGCTGAAATAGAAACAGAGTTTACAAGCCGTTGTTACCCTGTCATAGACAAAACAATTGGTCAATATTATTTTATTTTGTGGAATTTTTTTTTTAGAAGTTCAAAAATTAATCGGGACACCGGGCGGAGCGCTTAGTACAGTTAAACAGTGTTGTACAGACATATAAGAATAATACCTTTTTTAAAAACACAATAAACAGTCCATTGCCACAGGGCTGAGCGGTTAGTCTAGGTAAAGTGTTGCACATCCGTATAGGGGTGATTACCGAGAAAGTTTAAGAAATAATTGTTACAGTGGGCACATTGCACATGCGCATAGGTGTAACAACCTTTTCCAAAAAAACAGTCTGTAGTTAACACTGGGCTAAGGGCTTAGTACAGGTAAACATAGTTTAACAGGCGTATAGGCGTATTACCCTTTTCCAAAAATCTTCATTGCAACTTCGGTTTAAATAAAAACACAGGGAACAGCCTGTCGTTACCCTTCCAGCCAAAACAATCGCTCAGCCATTTCATTTGAAGAAAAAGTTTGAAGAAAAAGTTTGCAGGAAAATAATAATATATGTACTGCATTTAGCATAAAAATTATTGCTCAAGATTATTGTTGTAGTCAAACAGCATTTTTATACTTTCACTGTTTAGTCAAAGATATAGCTAAGGAAGTAGCTAAATAGCAGGAGCCTCAACACCAAAATAAATGTTGGCGAGGATAAAAACCTCTTATACTATACGGAATAGTAATAAGTAAGGCTCTAGCTAGCTGGCCTTCAAAATCTTCGTTTCTAGCCAAAAACCCTAAAAATGGTGCGTTTAAGATTTGTACATGGCTAGAAAACGTGACAATATATTTATCTTAACATGTAAAAACATATAGAAAACAAATGTTACAAAAATGAAAGTATCAGAAAAAAAAAATAAAGCAAACAGGTAAGAAACTTTTCTTTCTCCAGCAATGAGTTGGTTCAATCTGCTTGCCAAATGTCGGACCGATAACGTAAAAATCGTTGCTAAGAAATATAAAGAGCTTTAGTTTCTGATTGGTCATTTATATAAAACTCCGTTCCTGATTGTACCAGCGGGAATTCCGATTCCGATGCAATGGCAGTGAATATGGTACAGAAAACTACCAACTAATGCGATTTCATGTCTTTGGAGAATTTAATATGTCAGAGCAGTTGTTGATGAAAGGATAACGTATTATCATTACGCAGGCACTGATTCCAGAAGTCCCAGGAACAGCACACAAAAAACACCAGGGAGAAACTAAAATGAAGAAGTACATTCGCTCTCGTTTGTATGGACAAGATCATTAAGGATTATGTGAAATTCTACCTTCTATCTCTGGCTGCAACACCAAGTCGTCGATATGAGCCCACTAATGAAACTAATGACTGATAGATCATGATAAAATTTGGCTATGGATTTTAAGGTCCGCTCGGAAACCAGTACTACTTCCTTCCCTTTCAGCCACTGTCTTGCTAAAAGTTGACCGAATAATGTACACTTGTGGCATATCCAAAAGTATCAAATCAGAGAATGGACCTCCTTTTAATGGATATGAAAATATGGAGTATGCTCTTTTCATGCTCCTGACAGTGGCCCACACTGCAGTAGTGGACCAAGTTGAGCCCAGAGAGGTTGTTAATCGTTATCACATCGGGTGATACTAACAGCTCCAGTGAATTTTCACCAGTAAATCTGCTGTATAACCGTCCTATTAATACCGCACTGTCAGTGTTCATTCCCGCGCCTGCTAGTAATAAGCACGTCAAATTGATGTATCTTCCAAATTCAACAGCCAAAGTATACCATGATAACTGTCGACGTGAAAATGCATTAGTTTTGCAAATTGGAGATACCAATTTCCCATTTTAACTTTATTAAGGTATGAAAAGATGATTTCCTCAAAAAACTCCACCGATTTTTCGGTCTTTGACCAATGATTATTGGTGAATGTGACTGAGAAAGAATTACTTTCTTGGAAAAACATAGCTCAACGGTGTTTGATCTAGATTTATAACCAGTGGTGTTGGGATGTCATGTTCCAAGAGGGCGGCTGATATTGCTCGCTGAAACGAAAATTTCTCTTCAGCGAGAAAGGTGATGGTTTAACCTTCCCTGTTGTTCCCTTGTGTTTTGCCCAACTTATTTTTGTCAATATATTTGTCGCCCATCTTTCCGTTAAATTTAAGGAGCCACCATACTTCTGTAAAGGGATGACTCCACAAAAGTGATCCATATAGCTGTGCGATCAAAGCATTTGTTGAACAGCCTTCACAACTAACAACAGTATGACATATTCTTAGAAAGATATTCAGACACACATTTCTCTTTTTGAAAGTAGAAAATGGGAAAATCGAAGGATCAGTCCAAAGTACAAAATATCGGCCATCTCCATACGCCAAGGGGATTTAGAAGTTCCTCTAATGATAACGTTTAATAGTACACGTTTCATTACACATCAAAAAATGAATTTAATTTTCAAATTTGAAATTCTATTAAAAATCAAAAATATGGAAATTGATATTACATTTGGGATTTTTAGCACCAAATGACCCAAAGTATTTTTTGTGTTTGTAGAAGAAAAAAATCTGCGAAGGAAAGCGTACTGTTTTGCCAAAATATGAAGTTCCTTTTCTGTTTTTTGATTTGAAAACGAAAAACGAAAATTGAGTTGAAATTTCCTTTTTGTATTGAATTAAAAAAGAAAAATTGATAAAAATATTAAAATTTGTTTTCATTTTAAAATGAAAATTGAATGCCCCTTTTAGGTCACCGATTGATCATTTCTTTTTCCAATGTTTCATATGGTTTTTTATAAAAATCTCTTAAAAATTACAAATTTCGGCAATTTTTGGTTCCTAATGTACTTTGAATTTTTTTACCTTTTCACTCCGTTGAATCATAAACACAACTATTATTATTATTAAAACTTTATTTTCAGTTGACAAATACTGCAAATATATACATTCTTGTACATTATACATAGCTGTACTCAGTAAGTGCGCTAATTTACGTCAACTATATATACACATCATAGAAAAGTAGATATTAAACATAAAAAATTAAATGCAAGAAGACAAGTTAAAACAGAAAAAAAGGATTTTTTCCTTCTATTTTTTCCCCTCTGGTTTAAATACTAAGAAACAAAAACAGAAAGAGCGACTCCGTTACGTAATCCAAAAAGAAAAAAATTAAAGGAAACCAACACCCTCTATGTAGTTTCTACATAATCGACAAGGGTAGTTATTTGGAGTTTCTAGCTTACTATTGATGTACCAAAGTAGACACAAAACTTGCTCAACAATGCACTGTTTTTCATATGGAAACAAAGCAGCTATATCATGTAACAGCCATGTAGCTCAAGCGGGAGATTACATAAACCGGATTGGTTCGCTCAATCCAGTTTTCAAGCGGGTTCACCAGCTAAGAGAATCTGTGAAAACTCCACACCGATTAAATAGTCTGGTCATCGCTAATCATGGGATTAAAATATACTTTCTTCTTATTTTAGTCTAAAATGTACTTACAATGTGAATTTTCGAACGATCTCTATGAAGATTTTTTGGAAATTTTCACGCTCAATGCTTGTGCCCCAAGCAGAGATTGCGCTTCACTTTGCTAAATTTTTAGGGATTTTATCAGCCTCAATAAATCCCTATAAACGTTATGCTTATTTTAAAAAAGTAGTGTATTCATCTAACATAATAGGTGAGGTTAATCAAACTAATAGAAATCGCCTGTAGAAGAAAGATATAAAAAGGTATCAAAATATATGCATGAGTGA
The DNA here is from genome assembly GCF_029227915.1 of Hydractinia symbiolongicarpus. Classification (NCBI taxonomy): domain Eukaryota; kingdom Metazoa; phylum Cnidaria; class Hydrozoa; order Anthoathecata; family Hydractiniidae; genus Hydractinia; species Hydractinia symbiolongicarpus. The sequence continues at coordinate 22,774,185 of NC_079878.1, read as the reverse complement.
AAGATCTGGGTTTTACCTGAAAGAATTAAATTAGATAGAATACCCTAAGGGAAGAAATAACTCGTCTTTTTCTTGAAAATTGACAAAATTAGATTATTATTATTATTATTATTATTATTATTATTTTATTATTATTATTATAAAGTAATTATATTATACAGGTTTCATACACATATGAACACATATACAATTTATACATGAATATACTTCAATTGCGGAATTAAAGATTGCAAATTTGGCCAAAATTTTGCAATTCAAAAAATAAAATAAAATTCGAAATCTAATTTTGTCAATTTCTATGAATAAGGAAGTTATTTCTGTCGTTGTTTTGCTATGTGAAGGAAATCCCTCAATTATTTACATCGAAAGAAATTTTCAAAAGAATGAATCTTAACGACTGAAATGAAAAAAAAATTATCAAGCGATCATGATTCTCCAATTCGCAATCTGTAATTCCGCAATCTTTTATTGCGCAAATTTTTCTTCCCTTTACATTATGCTAAATGTCTGATAAACATTAAAGAAACAAACAAAATTAATGTTTTTTAAACTTTTCTAGCCCTGTTGCCATTCTGTATTATTTTCAGCATACTTCTTTCATTATTTATTCCACAACAAATAGAATTAGCTCACGCATCATTGTCAAAGTTAACTTCGTCTTCATCATGTTTTTTGTCATACCATAGCTTCTAGCAAATCACGCATCATTGTCAAGTTAACTTCGTCTTCATCATGTTGTTTTGTCATACCATAGCTTCTAGCAGATCGAATGGATTTTTGTATGTGCTCAAGATGGCATCCAGAACTGTATTGATGTCATAGTTTTCAAGATATGTCCACACCAAACAGAATTCCCTTGCTTCTATCAATCCTTAAAACTACCCGAAATTCACCAAACAATGATCTGTTTCTAAAATCCTCTAAAACTTTCCAGATTGACTGCGTATCCCGGTAGAATTTTATCATTATTACAACTAACTACGCCAAGAAAAGAACTATAATTTTTTGTCAATTCATATAATACTGTACAATATGTAAAACAATCTACAACAGTAAAACACGTGCTCTAAAACCGGAATTCAAAATGGCGTACTTGAAACGTTATAACTTTCTAAAAGCTATTACAAAAATTAGTTATAACATGTTATCTTCATCCAATAACAAATCAAAAACGAGCTTTTTTCATAAGAGTTTGTGATGAATCCTTTTAGCTTGCAGTTTAACATAAGGGCTCGTTTTAACGCCAGGAAGTACTGGTGAAACACTATTTTTATTAACTTGACGCATAAAAAAACATTTGATCTTCTTTGCATTCTGTCGAATTCCTTCAAAAATAAATTTTTTGATCTCCGGACTAATCTCTATGCACATCTACTAAAAAATATTCACTGTCAATTTTTTATGTGCAGTGTACAAGGATGTACTTTCTCCAATACTAGTTCCCGCCATACTTCCATTAAACGCCCGCTTCTCTTAAACGCCCCAAAAAGTCTAAAACGGAGTCTTTTTAGTGAAGAATTAACTCAATATCAGAATTAACAATAATATTATTGAGATGTTACCTTAAAAATGAACGCCCCACAAATGGTTAAATTTATAAAAGCGCCCTGGGCGTTTAACGGAAGCATTACAAAATCCGTAAGTAAAAGAAGTTAAGACATATATACAATTGTTAAAATGTTAAGATATAATCCTTATAAAACATGAATTCTAATCCTCCATATAAATACACACAACTTAATCGAAATATAAATAAAATTAAATGTCGCTTAAAATGCTTTTTGCATACTTTGTACATATATACTGTACTGGATTCCAGTCGCTTGTGCTGGTTGATGCCGTTTATTTATACCTGTATTCAGTTTTTGTTTACATTAATCTCATGAGGTTGTGACTCCAAGAGGGTATGTATTGCTTCATGACCACCATTTTATTCAGTGCGTTTTGATTTCACTCACACACACAACTGCATGAGATTCTTCCGGAAGTTAGAATGACATTACGTCAAAATGTGACGACGAACAGCTGGTATCATATCACACATCCGTTTCCTTGCACGTGTTCAAGCGTTCCATTTGTTCCAACATGAATCGGACGGACTGTTGACGTACGAGACCTAACTGTGACTGTAGCACCGTCACTTGTGATTCGGCTGACGTGAGTTTGTTCTTTAAAGAGCCGTTTTCTTTCTTCAATGCTTCTTTTTCCTACGATAAGCATAAGTATTACCCTCAGATAAAAGCACTGACTTTGTTAGGGGGTTGCTGACGGGGAACTCGTTAGGTTGTATAGGATTGCTAAAAAGCGTGCGCAGATAAACGCGAAGTAAAATAGATGGACGCAACCTAACACAACCCGGTGTAATGTGTTTATTTTCGCTGAATATTTGTACAATAAATGCTAACAACTTTACAGGAAACCAGATGTTGTTAAAAAGCACAAAGTAGAGGTACATGATTAGGCCCGAATTACACGATCATTCAACAACAACAAAAACACACGTACCATTTCAAGTCTTGCTATTTTGTCCTTTAACCTTCCCACATACGACGGAGTAGTGTCGGCGACATCAAAAGAATGCGAGAAGACGTCCGTCATTATTAGCGAATTGCGAGAAATCGACGGAGAAGCGGCAGTGTCTGTATCACTTGCTGAAATTTGAGAGTCTGTCGAGCCTTGCCAGTCCATGTCGACATATTTTAATCTCTTTCGTTGACTTTTACTTGGTTTTTCTAAATTGGGAATAAAAAGGAAAAGTGATCAGAGAGTCTGTTGAAACACTCTTGTTAATTAGCTAATAGCAGTTCTATTCTATTCTATTCTCGGTGGAAAAAGAAACAGTTACAATAGTAACGAAACAAATAGAAATCCAGGGGAAAAACGTTTAAAAAAGGGAAAAAATAAAGAAAATTCCAAGAGACATTAAGTAAAACACTCGCAAAATTCAATTTCTCATATTATTGTTAAAAAATGACTATATATAGATATGTTGTCAACAAAACAAAAGTCTTAAGGACTTAAAACAGTTTCAACAGTAATAGGTCGAGCCTACATTTCAAATTAGCTATGTTTAAGTTGATGGACGAAGACAGAAATAAAATACTTTGTACAGGTTTTAGTGAAAATAAAGAAAAGCAACTCGAAAAAAATATAAAATATTTATTATCCACAGCTGTCTTACCTCTAAGTGACAGCGTGCGATTCGGTCGACACTCCATAACAACATGGTTTTTACAATCTTTATGACACGAAATCTGGCAAACTATAGAGAAAAACAATATGTGAAAAAAAAAAACGCTAGAAATAAAAAAAACAAACAGCTGCGATGGAGGGAGTGTTTACACCTGTTTCAATCCCAAAATCACTGCAATCACATCATCAGCATATTGTTAAATACCTCTTTAAAAGTAATTGCCTCTCTTAATTAGATAATTAACAAAATAGTGTTTTCTTTCTCAATATTATTATTTTTAATAAATACATATTCGAATCGGATATCCGATGAAATATAGAATTTTTGAGGGAAACCACATCTCAAGTGATACAGGCTATAGTAAAGTTATTTTTCGATATCATATTTGCTTTCGATTAATTCCGGCAGTTGTTATTTTACAATGCGATGATATCTCCATATAAGGAGAAATGAACAAGCGTACCCAAATCAAAAACATTCAAAGTGATGACGTCATCGCAAAAACATATGTAGAGAATGTAAAGAATGTCAACTATTTACCTTTGCATCGATAACCAGACTTTCCGATTCCCCATAACTAAAAAATAAAGTAAAACATGAAAGATGCTGTAAGTGAAAACTTAGTTACCAAGACCCTGCAGCATATCTATGAGTTAAACACGCAAATCAGACAACCATGATTCGGATAAAATGCTTGCCTTGCAGATACCGTAACATATCGCGTTTAACCTATTACACGATAAGTACCGCGACAGACTCGTTACGCCATCTCAGTTATACAAATTGCTAGAGAAACCACACACGCTTCAATCAAAAGTTATTAAGATAAGAGCGAGAAACGATAATTTTTATTAATCCAATAAATATGCTGATACAAAAAAGAGTGAATAGAGTGAAAAGATAAGAAAAAAAAAACACACAACACACTACAAAAAAATGTCAGGTTATTTTAACACGAATAAGGTGATTTTTAATCGTTACTGACTCCCAAAATCATATCCTACATTTCTCTAAAGAGGTTTGCTGCAAGATAGTAACGTGCTAGTCTATATAATCGTTTTAAGATCGGTGTGAATTTCACACGAGCTGTCGTTAACTGACGCAAGAAAGGTTTATATATTTTCACAAAGTATTCATTCATTTATGGGGTCCATTTAGAAATGTTTAATTTTAAGTCACTCCTGCTTAATTATAGAGCCTGGGACGAGCAAACAACTACCATTTTTTCACTTTGTGATGTCCTTAATATTATCTTCAATCTTTCACTTACAGTGAATCTTAAAACAACACAAGTAATTTTCAAAACACCTAAATTTTACAATTTTAAATAAAAATCTGGTCTATATGCAATTTTAGTACTAGACCGTGCCAAATGTTATAACCTGGAGAATAGAAAACAACTAAAGTTTGCCGTATATTATACACAAAATTACACAAACAAATATATAATCAGATGCTCGTTAAACGTTTTGAAACTAAAGTAGTGATGAACGAAACTTTGGATCCTAGACTCTTCAACAGACTTATAAAAAAACATGTACACCTCATATCGCATAAAACAGAATTACTTACTTCTTTAAGGAATTTTTTAAAACTCATAATGGCAGACTAGCTGTGTGTTGGCACCCCACGTAAAATAATTAAACTACAGCACGTTATTTACACGAAACCAAATCGTTAATAACAAAACCATTCGTTAGCGTAGTATAACTGTCACACTCGCTTAGAATGAATAGACCAGCTAATTAAACGTGATGATGTTCTTAAGTATACTGATTCAAAACATGTTAACTTTTTTCTGTTACAAAAAGCTGTGATTTTTCAAAGTGTTTATGATAACAACACCACAACGATTTTACAATCAAGTATAATATATACACGAACTAAGAAAAACAATGTGGAACATAATTAGAACTTCCTGAATACAACATATTGATTTGTTTGGTGCAAAAATAACATCATGGTAGAAATTCTTTTATTCGCGTGTTCCGAATTCTTAAGAGTTGCATTCAATATATTTTCTTCGAAAAAAAATGCCGTCATTTCTTTTAAACGAAGTCACGTCACAGTATGCGTCACCGTCGAAGTTATGGCAATTTTTAATCCAATTTGTCGCACGTCATGCTTATTACAAACCGACAAAAATAGCACTTTCGTCAAAAGGTAATTATTACACATGCAAACACAACATGACAACTTTTAGTTTCGTTTTTTCCTGTTACAAAAAAAGCGAGTTTTAAGATCTTTTTAGAACGGTCATGCGGTCAGTGCGCTCTTAGTGGCAGAAATCAAAAAGGGTCTGTTTTGGCAGGAAAAAATATTTAAAAAATCAACATAAAAGAGAAAAAATTGATAAAATTCATCACAAAAGAAATCCGCCTTGTGTAAATAGGCCTTTAAACAAGATACGAAAGAAAGTGAGAAAAGATACAGTAAGCAAAGATCAAAATATACTTTTAATGAGCAAACCATAAATCCATCATGACAAAAGCATGACACAATATTGCAATGAAAATGTTTTACAAAATCAACAATAAAGAAATGACACACCAATATATATTATATATATATGAAAACAACGAAATAAAAAACACACAATAACACAGAAATGTAAATGTACCATAAGCCTTTCCCTCATTTCTGCTGCACTGCAATAACACTCAGTAAAACGAACAAAATATCCGTAAACGAAACGTCTCCAAACAAGCTCCCAACTTCTTGTTAGACATTAAAATAATTCACAATAAAAATGTAATATCAACACACAAAAAACGGAACCGCTAATAATAACTTAAATCCCCATCATTTGAACATAATTACTTGAGCTCATAATAGCATGATTGATTGACTAATCTCTCATCAAGATGACACAACAGAACACTTAGTACCTTTATTGCAATTCCCCAAGCAAACCAAGTCGGGTTAAAAATAGAAAGACAATATTACGGTACCGATTGTAAGATAACAGGGGAGTTGTTAGACGAGACAAAAAGAAGAGGAACCCTTTTTAAAATTCTTTAATAGTCTCTCTATCTTAACAATGCGCCTTTAGTTATCTTTTCTCTCTCGAGAGAGAGTAATCAGAGCCTTTTCATGCAACAACCAAACATACAACCTTCGCCAACACAGGGCTCTTGTATCTGTTGTAAAACTATCCTGCGTGTAAGCTATACACAGACTATCCTGCGTGTAAGCTATACACAGACTATCCTGCGTGTAAGCTATACACAGCTGTAAGTCTTCACACAATCCTCATATGGAAGTTTTTCGATGCTATTGACGTTCCAGTTGCACTTTAGTTTAAACAGTCTAGTGGATTAACATTAACAACACGCCTCGATAAGCACAGATTTCGACACCAACATTAACATCACGCCTCGATAAGCACAGATTTCGACACTAACATTAAGATCACGCCTCGATAAGCACAGAACGCTAAAATTAACAGGCACAAGCAAAGACAGGTAACGGGATCCCAACGGATCCATTTTATGTAAGTAGCTCAGGGCTGCGGAGACAAACATCTAAAATTATTTTTTTTTTTTTTTTGGGGGGGGGGTCTTTCTATCGTTCTAAAACATACATAGAAACATCACTGAGATTCGTTGATGTTAAGTCTCGCGGATAAAAACCGACATTTTCAGTCTTGTTAGAAACAAAACCTTACATTAGCATGGTATTAATCCATAGATATCCATAGTGTCTGTAAACATGTTATTGGGACGGTGGAGTAAATAACAAAACAAACACTCCACCGTAGAGATTAATTATTTTAAATCAAGCTGGATTGATTCAAGGGATGCAGACGTAAGAGGAATATCCACTAGTTACACTTTTTGTACAGTCCAACGTTTTAAAAAATTTGACGTTATGTAATAGCACTGCGCAGAAACTCTGTAGCTAATACCCTATAGAATGTGAGAACTAAATTATACTCCAGGAATACTAAACATCAAAATATCAACTTTGCTGTTGCTTTTAAGATGTTCTCATGTTCTGATATAAGATTATCGATAAATAGTGTGTTTGTGGTTTCCAGGTGTGTGTGACGTGTTTTTCCCAGCTTTTAATTGTAATGTGGAGTACAAACATCACAAGACATTTCGTGGTTGTTAATCACTCATTATGGTTGCAAATGGATGATTTCACATGCTCATTGCGTGCTGCAATAATTGACAGCTGCGGAGGAGAGTTGAAGAGAACAGATCGTGCAAAATAACGTATAAGCGCGTATCACAAAATTATCTCCAGTTTTAAGGAACATCCTTGCGACGTATTTCGTGCACGATTTTTAGATACAAGGTTAAAGGAAGGATGGATCGTGCTTTTTTTATTATGAATTTTTATTCAAATGCTTTTCACTTTATCACGTCAATGCCACAAGTGTTTTAAAAAATAAATAGGAACAATGTTACTACATTATCATTCACAGTAGCGATACATACGTGATAACTAACTATGAAATTTCTTTATCTTACCTAACTCAACTAGCTAAATGAACAGGATAGGCACGAATTTATTGCGGACATGCCGAACGCTGAGAAAATCCTGGTGGACAGGAAACGTACCAGAAGCACGAAATATAGTTAAAACACAAAGGGTCACGGATAAACATAGTTGACAAAAAAAATAAAAAAATCAATAACAACATTGATAATAAGTAATGAAGATATCCAAAAATTACGGAATTTGAAAATGACGTTTTCCTCCAGTTAAATACGTAATTAATAAAACGTTCTCCGTTACCTGCAAATGACTACGTTCCGAAGCCCATTTCCTAATCATTCTTTAAGCGATGTAATAAAGAGATCTGTTATTTACACATTCATAGTTGTTGCATCGTGCATACATAACGCAAAAAGCCTTTATACCATAAGCACGCATACGTCGGTAGCTAGCTATGTAAGTTCCAAGGACTTTTCGCAAATTGAATATCCACGTCAATATTCCAATTTTCATCAAAATCGTGCCGAATAAAGATTTGCTTAAATTCAATTCAAAACTACCCTCTAGAGAATTCAATGCATGGAATGTTCCGCAATGAAATTTTCGTCGCAACTAAATACGCTTTACGATACTATACAATCAATAACCCGTGCGAAACTTTTACACTACACGCTCCAAGCAGGCTGACCCAAAGTAAGCTTTAACAAAAACTGTAGCTTTAAATTGCGCCTTGAGACTATACAAAGTTCAATCGAATTCCACTGCTCTGTTGTTGTGTACCTATGGGTTTTGTATAAAATCTTTATCGCTGTTTAATATATCACGATGCGTTATTATGTACAGCATACAAAAAGAGTATAGATGTAGAAAGTTTATATAGGATTAACTCTCTTATGTATGTGTCAATAGAAGCGTATTGTTTTGATAACTGAGCAATGTTGATGGATGTATTGAAGGGTGGTTAAGTATATTTTATTGGATTAGCGTACAATCTTCCTGCGTTTGTTCTCTTAGAGCTGTGCCACTCATAGAGGAAGATAGGCTGGAACTTCTCCTTAGCTATATGCACGATTAGTTCTCAAGATATGACCTTAAAAGTTCAAACAAATATTTATACTTATTACAGTTTAAAAATACGAGGAAAGCCTTTTCTTTGAGACAATTATCGCAGCTACATGTCAACAATTCTATTATTATTACTAAAATTAAGTTGATCAAAAGCAAGCACAGAGTGCAACACCGACAAAGACATGACGACAGAAGCTGAATACGCCGTCAATACACATTGACAACAAAGGCCGACAACGTCGATCAAACCGCCGTGTATTTGTTTATTGGACGTGATTCTACAACACTTGCAAAACTTGGCACAGCAAGCACAGGGTGCAACACCGACAAAGACATGACGACAGAAGCTGAATACGCCGTCAATACACATTGACAACAAAGGCCGACAACGTCGATCAAACCGCCGTGTATTTGTTTATTGGACGTGTTTCTACAACACTTGCAAAACTTGACACAGCAAGCACAGAGTGCAACACCGACAAAGACATGACGACAGAGGCTGAATACGCCGTCAATACACATTGACAACAAAGGCCGACAACGTCGATCAAAACGTCTACGGAAAAACACCTTCACGACACATAAAAAAAAGCGGAAAAACAGGAAACACAAACACAAAGTAAAAATACATCTATGTTTAAAAAAAAACCAGTCTGCTAAAAATAACCGCCGTGTATTTGTTTATTGGACGTGTTTCTACAACACTTGCGAAACTTGGCACAGATTTCTCTTCAAAGCAAAAAGGTTGATTGAAACAAAATATCCCGAGGATTCGAATTTGGATATAAGTGAAACTTTTGCAAGTCCTATGGTTGCAGGGTACCTCAACATTCTGGGAAGAAGTTTCCTTTATATAACTGTAAAAAAAAAATAATTCAAATGTTATTAATTTTACATTCCTCTGCAAGAAAAACTGGTACTTAGAATTTCGTGATGCAGCCCTTTTAATATCGGCGTCATTTTATTAAAAAATTGAGGACAACTAGCCTGGTCCAAAACTGTTAAAATGCAATAGAGGAACAGTTCAGATCTTAACGACACAAAGCAATTCCAATAGTTCATATTTTCTAATGCGAATCATGCCAAAAAAATTAAAACATTGATCAATTTTAAGAGAAGGCATTAACGACAATCCTAATTATGTCATCCCACTATTACCTGTCATCTTGTCACCCTTGATATATTAAACTTCCGGTAGAGAATCAATTAGCACACAGAGATGTTGGCGTTTGCTCCTTAAATCGAAAGTAGACCTTCGTAAAAATAGTTGTGGTTAGTTGATTTGATTTCCCGAATTCCACCTTAATATCGAGATGTATTGTGAATTGAGGTTTATTTCACAATGCTTTTTATTTGTTATGAAAATGCAACACAAAAGTGATAGCAACTGGTTTAGACGGCATTAACAAAAATGTTACCAACATATAAATATTATCTTACTTATTATAGAATCCCTCTACATTCTTCTACGAATTAAAAGCACAAGCACCAGCGTAAATGTCTTTTAATCTGCTGCCTTGTATTCTTAATAATGACATGAAAATAAATATTGATAGAAATCCAGAAGCAAGATAAAATAGAAAACCCTCAAACTGTCTTTTTAGGCAATAAATAATTTGTTATAAAAATAAATGGCTACAAACGAACTAATCCAATATGATTCGAAGCGATTATACTCGCATGTCATGATCGAGGGTCTGATCAGGGTGAAACATTCTCTGTTGAGAATGCACACACACAATATGTGCACAATGATAAAAAATATGATACGCCATCCGAATAAATTATCGCGTGCAACACTAACATATTGCCGCACGTAGTGTAGTGGGCTTGCCTGTGGTTCCCAGTTTTGGGGACCACGGTTTGAATGCCGCTCACTGCCAGGCAGTGTGTTAGTGATGAGCAAAGTAGTTCTTCTTTGATATAAACTACAACCAACCAAAACAAAGCAAAGGCGACTTACAAATCCCATACAATAGACGCAGTAGTGTGGCGAATAAAAACTTTGCTCTTGAAAGTCGTGTAGAAATTCTTTTGTCATCTCTTGTGAGCTTGCGTTCATGAAGTAATTCACCATTTCTTGACGACTGATACTACCGTCACTATAAAGGATGTCAACATAGTCATATTTGGCGGGAAAGTATCTACGACTTTATATTTGGCGGGAATTCATCTATGACTTCATATTTGGCAGGAAGTATCTACAATATATTTGGCGGGAAAGTATCTACGATGTTACCGCTTCTCTTTTCAAGCTACTTTCATAATCAAAGTAATAAAAATTGGAATAAACTATTTTAAATATAAAAACAAATAGGCTGACATTGGATGAACAAATAAGAATAAATACCCCCCGTTTTTGAAAAACACGAAAAAATGGAGAAATATCTTTTGAGACAGAATTTTTCTCTGAATCAATTTTGTAATGTACGGTAAAATAAATAAACGAAGGGTTAAAAATTTAAGAACAAAATAAGACACGTCAGAGTCGAAATTTTGTGCTTCTTATTAAAAAAAGTAAAAAGGAAAAAAGCACTTCAATTTCAAAACAAGAAAAATTTACAGCGCCACAAAAACTTTTAAGCCTATTGCAATTAAAATACTAAAAATTTAGTTCTTTAAAGTATCCTGATTTTTCTACCGCATTTTCTTACCACGTTTTTACAAAAGTATGTGTGTAAACAAAGAACTAACCATGACATATTAAAAGAGATTTTCAGTTTTAAAAAATCACACAAATTCGCATCCATTGTAAATAGCGTGTGTACATACCCGTTAACATCGAGTACAGCAAAGCTATCCACAAATGCGAAATTCGAGGCTAACGCATCAAACTCATTCTTGTTAATAGAACCATTCTTATCGAGGTCGTAAGTTTTAAAGACAGCCTAAAATAGAAAAAAAAGACTCTGGTAAGAACTACATATAGGTACAGACAGGAGCTGCAAAAATACTTCAATGTTTATCCTACCTCCACCATGTCTGTGACATGGCGTTCCACTGTTTCACGATCGGGTGCAACTTGTGAAATACCAGACGCCCAATCCGCAAACACAGGCCTCTCTTTAGGTAGGGGTGTTTTTGTAGATCCCTGGTTAAATATAAATTTAAGAAAAACAAATTAAAATGGGAATATTATTTTAACAGAAATGAATCATGTGGAATAAAAGAAAAATGATAATGTTTTTGCTGTACTAGGATTACTTACAGGAGAGGACCGTGGTTCACGTTGCAGAGACATTTCATACAAATCATCTTCAGAGTAGCGCGACCTCAACGATAACTACAAGAATTTAAGAATAAAAAATACATTTAATGCCTATAAGTTCTCTAAAGTTTGTTATGGTAAGGAAATGTTTTTTATCGAGGCATGTTATTTCTAGAGACCTAGAAAAATTCATCAAGTTAACAATTTTCATCTTTATCTAAAATGAACACAAAAATCAGTGACACATCGAAACGGCTTTTAATTACTGTTGCCAAACCACAAACTTAATGTCAGCATATAATCCTTATTACGTCAAATGACTCTCAATTTAATACAGATAAAACACAAGTCGTGCTAACTGGCGAAACCACATGATCTAGCATGTGTGTACTTATGACAACTTCAATAAACCATACCGCGTGATAAGATCTTAAATGAAGTTGACGAGTTTGCCATTTATCATTAGCCAGAGATAAATAATGTTAAATAACTGGTCATTTGTTTGTGGAAAATTGGTTGTGTTGATAAAGTAGTGAAATTTAATTGAAAGGGAGTTTTAAATATCATTATAGGTGCGATTATTATGGCATTTCTGATTACAAAACCCACTTTCTAATTACAAAGCTCACGGAAAAAAAACATTAGAAAGTCTGCTTACACTATAATATATAATGTAAGAGACAGACAGATAGACAGACAGACAGACAGACAGACAGACAGACAGACAGACAGACAGACAGACAGACAGACAGACAGACAGACAGACAGACAGACAGACAGACAGACAGACAGACAGACAGACAGACAGACAGACAGACAGACAGACAGACAGACAAACAGACAAGGAAAAGATGTTAGGGTTGCCTTGTTTACTATTTCTTTTAAATTTATTTAATTTTAATATATTTTTTTTGAATTCAGCGTTTTTTAGTTGCAACATTGATGAATAAAAACACACAAAAGAACAGAAAGTGATATGAAAGGTTTTTACATGTCGTGGACAGATAACCAATTAAATTTCTTGAGACTTTCTGGGTAAATCTAAATCTTCTATTTTTAGCGAGATCTTTTGAATAGAGATAGAGAGAAAACAAAAACAAAAGCAGAAACAGTACATTAGGCAGTGTTTACATGATTTATCTAGTTGAAGAGAGTGTGAATGCTGCTTTATGAAAAGTCCAAATTGGCAGATGCTGTATTTATAAGAAGCTAATTTATAAAACAACGAGTACTAAGAAATATACTGAAACATAGACCAGGATACTTTTGGGGACCTTGGAATTATGCACTGCTTTAACATTAAAATTTCCCTCGCACGATTTTGAAGAAAGCATTAGTTATACCGCAAATTTTAACTGTTTGTTACTTGTTTGTTAGAATACGTACAAAATGACACTTGCAGACTTAATATTTAATATTTCATAAATTACCCCTATTTGCTAAGAAGAAAAGAATTTAGAAACGTAGACAATTAAGCAAAACTAGACACTTACAAATTTATAACCTTCTTCTTGCAAATCATAAGCCAAACTATAAATATTGCGTTACTTACACGAATAACATTGAACACTTCCTTCTTTGGATGTACTAAGGGGACAATGTGTCTTGACCGCAATGTTTGTTCCAAAATTCCCGCTACCTGTACCATTTTATGAAAATTGACTAATTTGACACCATTATTATCTACATAGTCTTTCACAGCAGTTTCCAAAGCCACTAAATCTTTCATCACAACACCTTAAGATAAAATTTAAATGTTTGAATTACAATAATATACCTCACAGCACAGAATGTAATAATAAAAAAAAGCGAAAACAGGATTTTTCTTTAGTGCTCTACAAAGCAGTAACCAGAATTATATTATATATATACTGATCGGGCTTATTGGAACGTAAAAGAAAGTTACAACATTATTCAAAAAGTAGTTGCTGTCAATAAGCAAAGGAATATCTCAGTATAAAGGAAATCTAAACCCCACAACAACACATAAAATCAGTTGATCAGTTGTATACAAAAAAATTTGTACACAGGTTACTTTGGTCAGGGTTCTACAAAACCATTATTATTTTTTAAATTTGTTAAAAGTAAAACAGGAAAGAAGAGATGAGTTAATTGAAAGTAAACTATTAAGTTGTTAGGCTAGAAAACTGTATTTACTGAAAACAACATTCAGGCGCTGTGTTTTGGAGTTCAAATAAACTTTTACTAGTAAAAACCCATTTTTCTAAGAAATCTTAAAACGAGTCTGAGAAATATTCCATAAACTCAGGTAAAGCAAGCGTAACCTAACCAAAGAAAGATACTTAGTACCAAAAACAACCTAATTATTACAATGCACATGTTAACAACAAAATGAGTTACATGAAGAACAAAATAACAAAAGATTACAAAATTAAACTTTCGAGAACTCACCTCTGTTAGAAATGAAGGATAATACAATTAATATAAAAAAAAAAGAAAAGAAAGGTATTAGGAATGTTATTATATAAACATGTTAATTTGTAAATATAAGTGCAAATGCAAATGTCATGCAAATGTCAAGAAGTAAAACTAAAAATCAAAACATGTGACAAACATTTGAGCAATTTTGACACAATTATGCAGAATTTTTTATTGAAAAAAACTTTTGTCAAGTGACAAGTATAAAGGCTTTCGTTACATCAACTTTGGTGCATTAATTTTTTTGGAATTAGTCCAGAAGTCGGAAATGTGTGTAATTAAGTTGCAGGAGTAACTATGTAAGGGGGTAAAATCAGACAATTTAGAGAGATTTTGTGCAAAAAAATGTCAAAATTTGTGATGATCTAGAAAATTTCGTGATTTTAAAGCCATTCCGATAAAAACATAGCTAAAATATCACAAACATTCTATAGGTTACACAATGTTAGCAAATTTACCTTGCAATGAAGAGAGAAATTTTCTAGGTTATTAACATTGAGATAATTGTGAAAATTTTTTATACTTTAAAGATGTTAGACATCAAATTCTTCACATAAAAAGCATCACTTACAAAATAGGAATCACAAATCCATAGGTTGCGTCAGCCTTGGTCCTGTATTTATTATAGTTCTTATCTGATGACAATAACTCATTTGTTTCGTTGATAAACTAAAATATAAATCACATGGTTCATGCAACATTATTTCCAAGCTTCCTGCCTTTATTGTTTATACCAAATGTCGCTTAAAGGGTTAGGCATTTTTTTATTTAGATCAAACTTTCTTTTTTTCATCATTTACTTTAAAGTGCTCTGATTAGTAAACAAATTAAGAAACCAGAAGCTAAAATAATGTTTTGCTAAAATTGTCAAAACATTTTCTTTGTATTTAACTATTTGCTGGTGTGTCGAATGCTTAACAATGATGTTAACTAAAAGTGGAGTTCCCAACACAACATACCAATTTTGCCTCGTTAGACAAAAATTCTTTTGATTTTTGCAGTCGACTGATAGTACTGTGCACCATACCTCCCAAAATTGCAAGCAATGTGTTAAAATCATTTAACTCAAGTAATCGCTGAAATAAAAAAAATTATATTAATTTAAAACCAAGCCATACTTAACATTTTTGTGTCATCATTGAAATGATCATTGCATACTGCAAACAAATCAGAATAAAATACTTTTGACATTTTGACAAATTTCTCCATTGATTTGGCTCGGTTTTCAGGAGACAATTTATTTAAAATCATTGCCATGACGTATTTTGAGATATCATTAAAAATTCCAATCTGTTCTTTTAAGAATGGTGTATCATCTGTTTTTGCAGTTTTCCCATAGTGCATCCATTCTGCAACCTATAGTAGACATAGCGAAGATGATGATTATTAATTCTATTCGCAAATTCAAAAACCTTGTATTGGAATGGTAAAAATAATAAAAATGGTAATGTCCATTAGACACAGAAACAGGAAAATCTATCAGGATCTTTGTTGCAATTTGGCTGCAGAACAATAACTAATTATCTTAACAAATTCAAATTATGCATACTGGTATTTTTTTCAAGCTCTTCCAATTCAAGTATAATAATTGCTCCCCAATATCCTCTCCGGACATGTCATTAAAATTTAGAGATTCTCTTCTTTTATCACTTTCTAGACGAATCTTTGAAGATCTCTTTGCAGCATTCCTATAGTAACAGTAACAGTATAATGCATAATAGCTTTAAGAAATATTGGTTTGCAAAACTCATATAGCTAGTTACTTTCAGTACAAAAAGATTTGAATACAACAAAGAGATTGAAAGTATTACCAGTCGTCCAAGTTAAGTGCTACAGAGTGCCCATTTCCTCCAATGTCTTTTTGAATTTTCGTATTCATTATGTTAACCATGGACTTTGCGTCTTCATTTTTTTCAAAATCACAGCCATAGCTATCTAGCCAATACCTAATAAAAAATAGCTATGCTATAGATCAGTGTGCAAAAAAGAAAGGCAAAAGACTCAGATCAAAAATCAATTTAGCCAATGTAGCATATATAGTACATATGCACATATATACATACATAATTATTAGACACTAATTTCTGACATATACATCAACTTATCAACAATGTCAAATTTTGAAATTTATAAAATATCTCTTAGGAACACAAAAAAATGGGAAATGAAACACTGGCATTTGGGTAATACACCTTGAATGTTTTTTTTCAAAGAAAACTTTAAAATATTTGTGAATGTAACCTGTGGGGTGATAGTTGCTATAGTAATAATTTAAAACTCTTTGAAAAGTATTCACTATGCAGAGGAATAATTATTTCCTGTTCTTATAGAAATAATTTTCATTGCAAAAACAGTGGGAAAAAATAGCAGAACCTTAGTCCTTTTGAAATGAAAATTTGTGACAAAAAGAGGGATCTCAACACATTTTTTTTCCTTGAAACTTTAAACATAGTAATTAACTCACATCATGGGAAAAAACATCATTAGTTCTTAAGGCAATCTGGATTGCTTTGAATGTATTGTAAAAAGTGTTTTTTGTGTTACAGAGTGTTGCAGAGTGTTACAGAGTCATAACACAGGAAATTATAAGACGCTTACTTTAAAATTATAATAATGTTAAACTTCATCATAGCTAAATATTTAAAAGCAGAGTTTAAGATTATCCCTAAACCTATTTTAACTAAAAACACATCTGTCATCACTTTCTGTATTTTGTCATTTAATATGACAGCAAAGAACAATCATATTGCAACTATATTTTCCTAGTGGCCACAGATGTTATTACATTACTATTAAAAGGACTTTGTACCATTTTTAATAAAAGTTCTAGTTTATCTGTGAATATGTGGTCTTACAAACATAGCTTTGTAATCATTTAACGATTCGGATCGTCACAGTTGCAATGAGGTAAATCCATGAAAGAAATGGCTCCCATTGATGACACCCATTCCTGTACAGCATTTTGGTTTATTCAACACTTTACACAATGAAAGATTTGACATAAAATTCAGAAAAAATAATACGGAAAAAATATTATCTATCTGAAAATTTAAAGAATTTTAAATATCTTTTTATTTATTTTTTTGTTAAAATTTTAATGTCCGCTATAATGACTTTTTAGGTATTTTTAAATCACTGTTGATACATCCTTGGTGTTACAAGCATAGCCTGTCATACAAACTGATCAGCTATTTTGCATACAAAGTGAAGAAATTAATAAAACGGAGAGCAATTGCATACCATTATTAAGTACAGAAAATGTAAAAAAATTTTTGTGATGAAAAATGTTCAGGCGTAAAGATTTTGTCTGAGCTTTTGCATGTATATTAGAAAAAAATACATACTTAAGAGCTTTGTAAATTTGGGTGCAATATGCCACATTTTTGTCCTCTGCCTCTTCATAGCTATGTGTGCATTAAGGAATATAAAACACTTTTGCAATTAATATATTCCTATTATGAGAATATTTCACAGTCTCTGATAGCAGGAAAAATGTGGTTTATTATGTAATTATAAGCTGATTGTTCAAACTTTTCCTCATTTCACTATAACACAGTTCAGAAGATTGTTTTTAAACACAAATTAAGTCACTTTAACATTGCAAAAGCCTCTCTGACTCATAAATGCTAGACAATAAAAAGATACAGTTTCATTAACCGGGATAATAATTCCTCAGTTTTCATATACCAATGATATGTAAGAAAGAAGACGTTAACAAATGCATCAGATTCACGGTTTCCATACTTTCCCTCTAAAAAAACAAGTTAATGAAATGTTATAAAACATAAAAAGTATGATTAAACAAGTTATGTTTGAAATAGGTCTTATACACCTGTGTTGGGGCCAGACGTTCCTGTTCCAAATACAGGTAAATTGAAAACATGTCATATTTGCCTATTGTAAGATGTAAAAATACATAATTTGAAAAGACTATATGGTCAAATTCATAGGGCAAATTGTATTGAAAAATTTAACTAAATGAATTTAGGCTTTGGAATGATAAAAAAGTTATCTAGACCTGAAAAACTTTCTGAACAACAAACTACAAATATTACAGAATAAGTCAATAAATAGAGAATAAAAACACTGGCATAATAAATAATTTCATATACAATTTTGTGAACTTTTAGTTTATTCAAAAAATTCTTATCATAATCAACTGGTAAGAAACTTTTACTGCTGAAATGATTGGGAAAAACATAAGCAACTTTGAGTGTTGGGCTAGATCCTAGTTGCTATAGTAAAAAAAATTTATACAATTTTATTCAAAGTGTGTTAAAAACATTTCATTAAAATAAATGTTTTTTAATTAAAAGGGTAGTTAGTATGTTCTTTGTGATAACACAGTTTAAAGAAGTTATTAATTTTTCTTCATAAAACAGCAATTAAGAAAGGGGGAAATGAAATTTGTAGATAAAATATATTACAATTTGGCAAATTTAATTTATTTGCATTGTCTATAAAGTAGTTACACCAGTTTAATACAAATTTCTTCTGTTTACACATATGCCAACATTAATAGAATGCTTTTGGGCTACAAAGTAAAAATATACTACAAGAAGATAAACTTACCAAATTTTTCTAGGCAATGTTGTATGAGCTTGTCAATTGTAGCAGCTTTTACTGTAACATCGTTAAATGGTTCCTCCTCAAATAGTATATCATCCATTTGAACATAAAATTTCTAAAAAGTTAACATTAACTAAGTAGCAAATTTTACATGGTTGCAAACTCTTATTATTAAACAATTTTTTCACACATTTCTCAAGGCGATGGTGGTTCTACACTAGCTTTATTTATTTATTTATTTTTCAATTTCTCTTTATATAAACACAAGTATATACAAATAAATACAAACATGGACAAAAATGTCCTAGTTTAAACTAAGTTTCTTTTTTTTCCTTGAAAGTGAAACATAACAAACAGAACATTGTATAAAATTCTACAGTTAAACATGGGTCCCTTTTCCCCCAAAAATTATTTATAGCTAAATTGATTTCTTCCAACCTTCTGTAAGAAAATAAAAGCCTAAAAAAGAAAGTACACAATCATTTTTTAGAAAACAAGTGGAAAGTTCGAAGTTGAAATCTAAATTAGTGGTGGTGTCAACAATTGGTTTCTCTTTTAAAGACATGAAACCCTTTCACACACACATCCACTTTAATAACACTAGAATAAATTTGTTTTTAATCAGTACTTTCATCAACTTTAACAATTTCCCAGATTTGGGTAAATTACATGATCAGAAGATAGAAAAATTTTTTTTTTTAGTTGAAACAGGATCTCCTGGGAGAACAGAACCAAATGGAATTCTGACAAGAAATTATAAACCTTACTTTTTGCCTGTCTATAATTCGGCATTCAGGCCAGAACAGTTAGATATTTTCTTACTCAGTGGATAAACCAAAATTAAAAAATATAACACAAATATGTTTTTTCCTTCCCATTTGTTTTTTATATTTATTAGACTGGAAGGGTTGATGGTCTGAAATAGCTAGATATTATTAATATAATAGACTAGTTGTTGCCTGTGGAAAAATCCATGGGTTCGCCCGACCTTTATATTTACCCGTCGCAACAAAGTGGAAAAAAATATATCGCATTTGATATTAGTGTTTCCGTAACATCATTTTTTAACTCAGCAGGGGGTCTGCGGAAAGACAGACAGACAATGGCTATTCACTAATACAATAGACATGTGTATTTCAATCTTTATCATATTTCAAGACCACCATCAAAAATGTGTTATGTTCGCAACCAAAAGTCGGAAAAAATGAAAAAACGAAAAATTAAGCTGACTGACCAACTCATTTTTGCAAGTAATTCACAGGACGTGAACTTGACAGATTTGCAATAGTGGCCCTATCATATGTCCCCAAATGAATGGGTCTTGCATAAAAACAGTATAAAATGAAAAATATTTAATTAAATTGTGTAATTTTGCAAAAATTAATTCTCCTTTTCTCACGAAAATCTTTACCTGTTTATGTAACTATTATTTGTAAAATATTTAGACCCAAAAATACACTAACCATAATTAAAAATTTTTCTTTCAAATACCACTATAATGTCGTGTAAACTATATATCTTAAAGATTTTATTTTATAACTGATTTGAACTTCGAACTTAGTTTTTGTATGTTTTTGTGGTCGTAATATAGTTGGGAGGACATAACGGAAATTACCTGGCATAAGCAAGGTCTTCAACCTCCTTCCTTCACTGTAACCTTATGATGATATCAAAAAATACAAAACAAATTACTAAAAGACCCACGCATGTAAATCATTTACTTCTTCACTTCAACCATGCTTACTTTTTTGCGGTCGAAAACAACTTCTATATATTTGTCATGTAGAATGTTTTGAATTTTCTCCCCCGAGTTAGCCAAGCCGTACCTATGAGGAATTTGCTCAAATTAGCGTATATGTACGTACTTCGCCTGATGCCCAGCTTGGACAGCAAAACAAAGTCGATTTAAACCAGCAAAGCCAATCATATAATTTGGAGCCAAAATTTAAGAATGTTGTGGTGTGTGTTGTTGGTGGTAGAAAATGATTTCGATTTCAATCCTACAAATCTGCGTGCTTTCTGTATTTTATATATATTCTTTTATATGATATGAAAACTGTTAACTAAAATAAGAAGTGATAGTTATACCCGTGTCTGTATTTCTGTTACTTGTTTTTAATAAGAAATGCTGATAATTCTAGCTAGCTAGATGATATTATTTTACACAAATATCGAGGGGTATACCATGTCTATTATTTCCAGGAGGGGCCATGGCTTAGATGGGAAGTCCAAGAGTATTTAATGCTCGTTTTGAGCTACGCAGACCAAATTAGGGCCCATGCTTTACCAGACAACTACCTGCAACACGCAACGACCCACTGTCCCCAATTTCCTTCACATGTCTTGGATTAACTTTGGGCTACGTTAACATCCACTTGCCCATAGTAAATTATTGCCATCAAAGGGAATCAAATCCTGGTCTCCTGCACAAAGTGTAAGAGTTACAACCACTAAGCCATTCTTGTGGCAAATGCCACGTCATCAAATTTGTCTGAAAGTCTACTATTTTGACATGGGGGCGACATTCACGAAACAGCCACTGCGCTAGTAGGTAAACATGGTTAAAAGCTGTTGTGTTTATGGCTGCTTAGCAAATCTTAATCCAACGTTGAAATTTTATATACTGCCTGCTAATGAAAAACGAAGAATATTATGGTTAAAGGCTATCAGAAGAAAAGAAGATTCTTCAACAGATAAGTTGTGGTCACAAGTGGTCTGAATCAAAACACATTTACGTTTGTAAACTCCACATGTGATGAGCCACTTAAACATTTCTTTTTTTTAGCCATTTATGTTTTGTTCGCCCCCCTTTAAGATGGTAGATAATGTTGCCGAAAAATTACGTAATCGTCATGTGACTTTTTTGCCCCGAGAATGGTGGTTCTGATAATGGAGCAGTATGACAGGTACCATTTTTAGGTGTTATTGACATGTTTTTCACAACCCAAATACAAGTTTAGTTTGTTAGACTAGGTAGAGAATTAAATTTTAAAATATGCACAAAAAAAATAAGGAGCACACTCAGTGTAACATTTGGTACAATTGCTCTTTGTTGCTACAGCTGTTACTGTATAAGGGATCGTCTCAAAATGTTTGTATGTTTTTTTGTATAATTATACGAACGCTACGAAGAACTTCGTTTCGTGAAACGAATGTCATACGAAGTGCTTCGTTTAAAATACAAAATGTAAACAAAGTTTATACGAACTTTTTTAATATATGATACGAACTTAAACAAAGTTTTTTTATCGTACAAAATGAAATGATACAAACTTTGAATAAATTAAATTGCTATACAATCTTGAAACGAACTTCAAAAGTACCGGCGTAATTGTGCATAATTATTTCAATACGAAACCAAAAACAAAAAATAAACGATTTTTTTTTAAAAGACGTAAAGAAGTGATACGAACTTTAAACAAAACCAGAAATAAAAAAAGTATAATATTGAAAAAAAATTGCATATTCATAGGTTCAATCTAGGGCGATCTTTTCGCTTTATACAATCCCGCTTTCATGATTTTTAAACAATTTACGGCGATCTTTTCGTTTTCTACGATGCCGTTTTCATGTTATTTAAACGATCTACGGCGATCTTTTCGCTTTCTATGATCTTGTTTTCATGATTTTTAAACGATCTAGGGCGATCTTTTCGCTTTCTAGGATCCCGTTCTATGATCCCGTTTTCATGATATTTAAACGATCTACAGCAATCTTTTCGTTTTCTACGATCCCGTTTTCATGATTTTTAAACGATCTAGGGCGATCTTTTCGCTTTCTAGGATCCCGTTCTAGGATCCCGTTTTCATGATTTTTAAACGATCTGCAGCGATCTTTTTGCTTTCTATGATCTTGTTTTCATTATTTTTAAACGATCTACGGCGATCTTTTCGCTTTCTACGATCCTGTTTCATGATATTTAAACGATCTATGCGATCTTTTCGTTTTCTACGATCCTGTTTTCATGATTTTTAAACAATCTACGCGATCTTTTCGTTTTCTACGATCCTGTTTTCATGATTTTTAAACAATCTACGGCGACCTTTTCGCTTTTTACGATCTCGTTTTCATTATTTTTAAACGATCTACGACGATCTTTTCGCTTTCTACGATCCCGTTTGCATCATATTTAAACGATCTATGGCTATCTTTTCGCTTTCTACGATCTTGTTTTCATGATTTTTAAACGATCTACGGGGATCTTTTCGTTTTCTATGATCCCGTTTTCATGATATTTAAACGATCTACAGCAATCTTTTCGTTTACTACGATCCCGTTTTCATGATTTTTAAACGATCTACGGGGATCTTTTCGTTTTCTATGATCCCGTTTGCATGATTTTTAAACGATCTACGGCGATCTTTTCGCTTTCTACGATCCCGTTTTCATGATTTTTAAACGATCTACGGCGACCTTTTCGCTTTCTACGATCTCGTTTTCATGATTTTTAAACAATCTACGGCGATCTTTTCGCTTTCTACGATCCTGTTTTCATGATATTTAAACGAACTTCGTATAAGCAAATTTTTATACAAACTTCTTTAAATGATACAAACTACATACGAACTTTATTTTAAATGATACGAACTTTATACGAACTTGTAATTTTGATGATACGAAAAAGTTCGTAATAAAAATAAAATGATACGAAAAATTTAATAAATCGATACGAAGTTTTTTATACGAACTACGTACGAACATTTTGAGACGATCCCTAAACTCTATTATTCCTGCATCTCTACTAATCCTGCTTCTAGTAAATCCACATCAAGATTGCTGTAATTTCTTTCGGGTCTGTACATTTTCCAATGTTTCTGCCGCATTTCAATGTAACTAGCATTTTATAATAATTTCAAAAGTTTCGTTTTTTATTACATGGGGACTGATTCACACTAAATTTATAAATTGGATTTTACGCATCATAATTCTGTGACTTTTTTTAAAAACTTGCTAAATTTTTTTCGTTAAAAATCATACTAAACGACGTAGTAAAAGATACTAACTGATTTACATATGGAAAATTTTGAAGACTATCCCAGATTTTGGTTTTAATAACAAAGCAATTGACTGTAACGTCTCACCACATAGAGGATGACTACTTGAATCAGAGAAACTTTCATGAATTCGACCTTTTTCACAAAAGTTTATCTCACAAAAAATTTGAAATCGTTTATTCACAAAAGTTTATCTCAAGAAATTTTGTTAATTTTTCAAGTCGCAAAAAAAGTTTATCCAGTAAACTCTGGTAAGTCATCCACGTATTACTTCCTGAATATGAAGGAGATCACACATTCAACATGCTTTAGACCTATGTACTTTCCCAAACCTTGTTGAGATAATGATTTCCCATTCTCCATATGCTTCAATTTCACCACACAATAGCCTAGCACACTAGTGAGGCGCATCAATGTATGTTTTACAGTGTAGCAGGACTTTCCTTTCCCTGTAGTAGATTGTAGTACAGCGTAATTTTAAGAAGTGATGTGTAGTAGTACGTTATTTAGCAAGTTTGCTCTTGTTGGAGGGAGCTGTAAAGACTACTGTAACTCATTTGGCATGAAATAATTGTTTTTTAATTTTTTTTCTTACAAATTTAGGAGGCTAGTAATGGCAGGTTAATAATGTCATTGGAATGTCTTAGATGTTTGAGTTTTAATATAATTGTCTTCAAATACAGCAACTCAAGCACCTATATAGACAGTGGGACTAATCCAAGCCGTTAGCGTGCGCCGAAGAAATAGACACAGTTTCTAAAACTACATTTCATTGATTTTCTAACGGTATCAGTCCGCTTGAGTTACAACGATCGCAGTACATATTCGTACCAACATGTATTTAGTGATATTTTCCGATATTACTAGGCTGCAGTGGTTTTAACAGTGAAACAATTGACTGTGTGACCGAATTGATCTGGTTCTGTAGCAGTACGTTATTTTCTGTAGCAGGCTGTAATAAAACGTATTTCTCCGTAGTAGCCTGTAGTAAGAGTGTAGTGGGCTGTAGTAAAGCGTAGTAGCCTGTAGTGGAACGAAGTAGGCTGCAGTAGAGCGTAGTAAAGCATATTTCTCTGTAGTAGAATATAGTGTAGTGTAGTAAAGATTTTGTTTCGTTGTTATACAGTGCAATATATAGGATCATATAAATCATATAAAGGAAGTAATACGTAGACAAGTATGCAGGCAATTTCGTAATATTTTAGGTATGTGTGCGATGAATTACACGCCTCAATTCCGCACATTCAGTGTATGTGCAATCTTAAAAATTAAATTTTAAAAAAGCAGAAGAACAAGATTCCGTTACCCCGGTACACTGCACTGATGTTATTCTTTTGGTACAAAAACATACAAACATACGATTTTTTCTTTTAATTGCGATTCCTATGCTCTCTCTAGAACACACTCCTGAAGATCATTTTTTTCTTTTGTGTGGAATGTTATTCTAATTTCTTTATATCTTAGCAATTACATTCAGCATATTGAAATGATTTGCCTCTGATAGTTTTAGCTGTTATTGACATGTTTTTCACAACCTAATGCCCAGCACTGAATTAATAAATGCGTTTAAAATATAAAAAAAATGTTAAAATTAAATTTGGATAATATTCTTCTTATTATCTTCAATACTTTCAACCAACAGGTGATCACAAAAAATTGCCCTTTTTTTCTGTTTTTGAAAAATGTGATTGACTAGATTATGTTGTATGGCTGGATGACAAATAGTGTTTGTTGGTCATGTTAGACAGTTGTCCTTTTCATACAGTAGGAAATGACCATAAAACACATTGGGGACACAAATATGTGTCCTTCAAAAATTATGTTGCATATATATTCCTATCTATTTTTTTTTTTAGAAATGATATAATATGAAAGACATATTCAGCATAGACTTCCGTGATGCCATTCGAAAAGTTGTAAGAACGGAACTAAAAGAGAAATTTGCAATAAAGCCTCCCAAAGAGAAGCTTAACAAATGTCAGGTATAAATTAGTGAAAAGTAACACCTATGTTTCAATGATTAGATTTCACAGCTCCAACTCCACTTGATAAATGTTATGTTTTATTTGATTGAAGGATGGGGAAAATGAAAGTAAGTTGTTTGGTGTACCCCTTGACAAAATACCATCAAAAAGCATAAAAGACGACCAATACTTTTCAGTGCCTATGTAAGTACTGTATTATTTCAAATACTGGTGGATTGTTATAAAAGAGAATCTGCATGACCTTATGTGTTTTATTTACCTGTTTTTTACTGAAAAAATATTTTGATATTGTCCGCATATCTTAGTAATATACGCTGATATATTTTTCTTTCTTCTTACCTACTTAAAGTGTTGGTACAAAGAATGTTTATTGATTTCATTTATCACACATTTTATATTTGCTTTGTTCTAAAACCAAACAAAGATATTATTGCTGGCCCTAAAATAATGTTGGCTTGACACTAGCTTTACTCTGCCACCTAATTTTTTTTCTAAGGCAACTCCTATTTAATTAGTTGTTCTATGGGCCCTACTGACCCTAATTTTCACAAAAACGAAAAAAATAATAATATCAAGCAAAAAAGTTTTAAAGAAAAAAACAATGAAAAAAAACCAAAAATTTTCTCATCCCATCTCGTGAAAATATAATGATGCGAAGATAATCAATGATGTCATTTTTTGTTGGTTGAATGTCAATCTACAATTATACTAAACAAGGTGAATCAGTAACGTTACTTTAGGACCACCAATGGTAAGGCCACTGGAAGTTGATTTTCATTGTAATTTGTTGCGATAAAGCTAAAATGAGCGATGCGATAAATTTTGTAATCGCAAAAGTAGTTACGCCATTTTCCAGACTGTTGTTATATTGCACAAAGATTTCCCCATTGTCAGTCATTATGGCTTTTTGTGTGTATTAATTTTTATCCGTAAGAAACGAAAGAAAGCAAGATTATTTTTCTTTTTTTCTTCCAATATGTCAACCTTTTTCGCAATTTTACTTTAATAAAAATCTATTAATGATTTTTTTAGGTTTTTGATTGATGCCTTTGAGTACCTAAATGAACATGTCAAAGTTGAAGGACTGTTTCGAAAATCTGGATCTGTTGGTCGACAAAGAATGTTACGAGTAAGTTTGTTTTGTTTAATTTTTTTCGAGAAACAATTGATACAGGAAAATACAATACAGTTTTACGGAACATGTGGTTTCATGCAAATTCTAAGTTATAAATATTACAAAATCATAGGCTAACTAAATGTCAGGATCACTAAAACTGCAAATCTTAGATTTGCAATGCAGTCAATGTGATTTAGTGAATGTTATTGTTAAAAGTTCACTTTTGCATAATTCTCATGAAAAATCTAAATATTCCCTTTAATTTTTAGGAGATATTAGAGCGCGATGGAACTTGTTGTTCGTGTGATTTTGTCCAGCCACATGATGTAGCTGCTCTTGTAAAGCAGTTCTTTCGGGAACTTCCAGACTCTTTATTAACAGGGCGGTATTCGCCTTTATTTATCAAATGTTTATCACTAAATAATATGAACGACGCAATATCAGCTATTGCATTGTGCTGTTTATTGCTGCCAGACGAAAATTTGCGTGTGTTGAAGTATTTTACTAAGTTTATTGCTGAAGTTGCCAACCACTCTGTTGAATCAAAAATGACGTTAAATAATCTTGCTATAGTGTTTGCACCGAATTTAATGTGTACTGCTGCAAAAGATCGAAATAGCGAGAAGTCTATGAAAGAAGCCACGCAAATAGTTGACTTATTATTCAAAAATTCTCATTTAATTGGAATGGTACCAGATGCCTTGTATACAAAAGCAGTAAATGTAAATACTGAAGGTGGCTTTTACAGTTCCTCCGGAGATGAACTTGATACTGCAGATGAAGGTGGAAGACAAGGACGAACATTAGCAAGGTCAGATAAGAAAAGAGACCGTAGCAAATCAATTACCGGTAATTATATTTTATACCAATGGAATTAATTTCGTTAAGAATTTTTTAAGAAAACAAAAACAAAGTAATTTTGGGAAAGTTAGAAATTCCTAATAATTACCAAATAGCGAATTTTCTAACTAGCTGGAACTAATTTTTACGAAATTGAGAGAAACTCATTTAATTTCTGCGAAAAATAATTCTCTTCCATCTTGACTGTTTTCATTCTGTTTAAACACTGTGGTTTAAATACAGTTGACTCCCTCTAATTCGAATCTGTATATTTTGAATATCCCGTAATTCGAACGAGTGCTCGGTCACTGTCAATTTTCCTTGAAATTCTCTTATAAAAAACTTTCTACAGTTTTTCAGTCCCTTCAGCCTGATTCTCTCCCTATTTCGAATTTTAAAGTGTTGCTTGGTGTCGACCTGAGAAAAGCACTTGGTGATGCAACTCGTATTGTTGAAAAATATTGTCTCTCCAATGTAAAGCAATCAAATATTAAACAGTTTTTCAAATAAAGTTTATTTTTTATGTAGAATATGAAAGTAAAGATTGAATGAAACCTGAATTATGTTTCCTTGATTTTATAATTAAAGATTTTAATTTGAAAACTTCAAATTACAGAGACTTTTTTATAATTCGGACAAAAATTTTTTCCCGTGGCATTTCGAATTAGGGAGAGTCAACTGTAGAATTCAAATTATCAATTTGTCTGATCAAATAGTTTGATTATCAAGCGATATCTTTTCTCAGTTTTGTATGTTATTTTGTCCGTTTGCATTCAGGTTTGTGCTTAACACAGCAATGCAAAAAAAATCCCAATTTCAAGAGTCTTTATTGATCCAGAAAGCAATTTTTGTTGTAGATCAATAGAATTTAAATTAGGAAAGAAAATTAGAAAATTAGACAACAAATTACAAACACGATAATAAGTGTGTGTCAACCAAACAGTTTTTAAATCTTCCACAGACGCTATTTCATATATATAACTAGTTTTGCTGTTATATCTTCTAAGAAGTTTAGTTTTAATGTTTCAGGTTTTCTAAAGCGTAATTTTAAACAAAACGAGAGAGGGACTCCTAAACCGCATGCTCGATCAAGAAGCGAGAAGGCTGTATCACTGCGAAAAACATCACGAAAGAACAGTCTGACGAAAAGAAATTCTGAAAATGACATGCTGTCCAATGTAAAAGGTTAGATTTCTTTAAAGGGAGTATTCAAGCTGCGATCTTCCAATGTTAACATTGTGTAAATGCATTATTATTATTTCATTTATTTAAAGTTGGTTTTACATAGTAAATGGTAAATACTAATTTACACCAACTAAAGTAAAAAATAAATAAACAAAAAACACAAAGATGTACCAAACATTAAAAATAAGAGACGAGAATAGCCGACTTATGTAGCCTACATGTGCAGAGATCTGAAAGATTAAGTGAGATGAGTTCTTTTTAAATCTCTTGATGGAGAGAGAACTCTTCACTCTGTCAGGCAAAGAGTTCTATAACAAACAACTTCGAAACAAAAAAGATCTAGTACCAAAGCGTGTTGAACTTGTGGATGGTAAAAGTAGACTATTTTTGCTGCGCAAATTGTAACTGATACGTCTTATAGCGTAAAAAGACTGCATAAATGACGGATTTTCGTCTGTTAATGTTTTATAAATCTCTACGCAGATTATACGTAAATGCAGTTCGTGAATTTGCACACACTTACAATTTACCAACAAGTCCTGATAACTGGAATGATAGTCTTTTGTTACAGCTCTCAATGCACGTTTGTGTGTTGAAATGATTAATTTATACTGCACAGCACTGCAATACATCCATATAATGGGACAATAGGTAAATATTGATAAAATATAAGAATTAAGCAATAACTTTGATTGTTCAAAACTAATGAATCGTCTTATTCTGTAAAGACATCTGACATTGCTATTTCCTTTTTTACATAGATTAGATATGTGCTCATTAAAAGTGAGACATCTATCAATAGTAATGCCTAATAATTTTACAGATTCCGATGCGACTAGGAAGTTATTGTTTATTCTTAGCGATAAAGTATCACTGTGTGGACAACCTAAAAACATCATCTGAAACTTTGCTGGATTAGCAACCAATTGGTTGTTTTCAAACCAAGCTAATACGTTATTTAAGTCATGCTGAAGGTCAGCAATGACTTCATTTAATTGAGATCCACAAGTGTAGATTGTATTATCATCAGCAAAGTTGCAAATATCAGTTTTTTCAATAAATAATAATAAGTCATTTATAAATACATTAAACAGAAGTGGACCGAGAATAGAACCTTGTGGAACGCCGAAAACAATTGAGAGCCACTCACTAAAAGAACTGCAGATTTTGGTTCTTTGAAAACGTCCAGAGAGATAACTTTTCATAAGGTAAAGACTTTTTCTATCAAAACCATAAGCAGCCAATTTTGAGATTAAAAGGCCATGATCTATGGAATCAAATGCTTTGGACAAGTCCATTAAGACAGTTCCCACCACCCCAGACTTATCTAAGCACTGATGCCATTTACCAATTAGGCGAAATAGAGCATTTTGGGTGCTATATTTACTTCTAAAACCACATAATAATGATGAAAATATTGATTGAAAATAGCTAGAAATCTGATTAAATAGAAGCCGTTCCAAAATTTTAGAAAAACTATTTAAAATACTAATTGGTCGATAATTTTCTTTCCGAGAGTTGTCACCCTTTTTGAAAACGGGAATAACTTCAGATAGTTTTAGTACTGATGGAAATATACCGTTAGTGATGCAAGAATTTATGCAGTTAGTAAGTGGCAAGCAAATTTTGTCTGCAACTATCTGAATTATTCTCGTTGGAATTGGGCCACTGACTGCCTTTTTTGCATTTAGGCTCAGTATCACTTTATGAACTTCCTCAGGATTAACAGGTAAAAAGGAAAAGTTTCTCTTCGTTTTTGAACGGATCTTTAAAACACTAGGGTGATCAGCATAATGGAGAAGGATAGAATCAAGTTCATTTAGAGATACTGAAGAGACCACTTTGGATTTCCAGGGTTTTAAATCAAGTTTCCTTATTAGATCTATGAAATATTTATTAAACATTGTCGCTACTTCACCTTCATCAGAGATGAATTCATTTTTAACATCATCTAACAAAGAAATCTTTTCACTACCGCGAGATTTGTTCGAAAAAAAAGGTTTACAAGAGCTCCAAAAGTCTTTGGAATTGGTCCCGTGGGAATGAAAATATGATCTCTTTGCTGCTCTGTTCATATTTACAATAATGTTTCTTTGTTTTTTATAAAGCTTTATATATTTAGAGTCACCTGATTTATTAGCTTTATTTTTGTAGTAAGAGCGTTTCATGATGGCCTTCCTTATATTTCTAGTGATGTGAGGCTTTTGATTACCTCTT
This sequence comes from Hydractinia symbiolongicarpus, assembly GCF_029227915.1. NCBI lineage: Eukaryota > Metazoa > Cnidaria > Hydrozoa > Anthoathecata > Hydractiniidae > Hydractinia > Hydractinia symbiolongicarpus. Next base: position 22,742,924 of record NC_079878.1, on the reverse strand, counting down.
CTCATTCCATCTTCTCATTCTTCAATGAGAATGTTTCACCCCGATCAGATATTAATGTGGGCATTGCTAACATACTGCCTGTCAACGAGCGGGACTTTATCATTCACTATGAATGGACCCCCAAAATAGAGACCGGCTTCTGCGATCATGGTAAAAAAATATTCTTGCCCTACTTTCAGTCATATGCTTTTTTAAACATAGCATCATTTTTTATTGTGACATGTGTGTTGAGTGGTTTATAGATCTGACTTAGTAGTTAATTTTTGACAAAAAATTGGCACAGAGAACAAAAAAAATATGCTTCATGACTGTGAGATTAAAATTTTGTTTTTGCCTCATAGATGCCAAAATGCATAACAAACAAACAAAAAAGCATGGCAAAATCAAAATATTGTTTTTTTTTGTTTTATCTTCCTTAATGCGTGAGTGTGTTATCCAGTAATGTGTAGTCGACTAAAAATTTTTACTGACCCCCTTTTTCCGATTTTTGTTTTTATAAGCAAGTCTTGTGTCTTATTAAAATATTTGCAACACAAGAAAAAAACTCATTAGAAGGAATTTCCTAGATTGAGCAATATGCTTATAAACGTCATGCTTTCAAAAAAAACGCATGCTGTTGCATTAAACTGCTTTTGTTTGTAATCCGAGATAAAGAAAAAGCAATACGGTTTTATTATTTAGGATCTAAAGATCAACCATGGAGAATAGATCGACCCACCAAAAGACCTAGCAACACAAAGACGAACATTAGTCCGGTAAGAAAAAGGTATGTAGAAGTGCTTTCTACGTGTGTGATTGTAGTTAGTTGTGGCCTAATATTTTATAACTTCATGGTTGAACCTCGCAAAAAAAATATATATACAGTTGACGCGTTCTTTATAGTCCAAGACTTGCTCACAAACTGGTTATTTCACCACCCACGTTGAAATCAATGCCGCACCAAGTACATATAACTCCAAGACGCCATCTTCATCCTGTAGAGAATTCACAAAGTAAGAACAGTGTTTTTCCTTTTTTGATCTATCCCTTTGTTTAAATAGACGTTTTAAAATACTTTAGCAAAAATTGGAATCTGTGGATCGCGATTTGAAACTTCCTGCAAAATAGGTTTCTTAAAAATACACTATTAGTTGATTTAACTTAGTTGACGAGTATTATGCAGGATGCCAGGTGTTTTGAAAGGTGTCTGTCTAGGTCTGTTTGAAGTACTTCTGCAATTATACTATCACGAGTTTTCTTGCAAAAAGGTGTACTGAGTTAGAACTGTTTTTTAATATCATTTAAACGAATTTTTATGGTGATAAGAAATGTTCGTTACTTGTTCTCGATATGTTAACTGTCAATTAGAATTTACACATGTGTAGACGAATTGCATGAATCAATCCACGTTAGTATAGAGAAAATAGTGTAAAATTTTGATTATCAATCACTTGTAGGAAACAATCAACAGAGGGAGACCAAGGAGAAATTAAAAGGACCAGTGCTGCCATCCAAATTTGAATTCACTCGTGCAACGTCTGAGAAAGTAAAGGCCTCACAATCTAACATAAAGTTGTCCAGGTCAAAGTCTAGTAACACATATATGCCATCCACACAGAACACGACTGAACTTACTATACCTCAACCTAAAATCAGCCGCTCTACGCAGAAACCGCATGTTAGGAAGTCTCGACGAGCTTCCTCCATGGACAGAAGACGAGCGCGATACGCAAGGTCAGAGTTTAAGGAATGCACTCTTGGCAACTGCACAAATCTTTTTTCGAACGCACTGTGTTTTTTCACATTCGGCAGTTTTAAGGTGAATTTCTCCTTTAACATGCAGAACGAAACGGTTCGCTAATATCTTTGGATACTCCTAATGATCTAAGTATTTTATAACGGGCTTATAAAAATGACCGTGGTAGTTAAAAAAAAAAATGTTTTCGAAAGAATTTCTCACAAGAATATGTTTGTCGTAGATAGGAGCGAACCCTTTTTAATTTTGACCTTCACGATACATACTGATTTATAATAATAAGCAGAAATTCATCTTGACACACTTGTAAGTTCAGTTGACAGTCGCCACGACGTTTCACGCTTCGATTCTGGGCAACTTGTTTTTTCTTAACCTGTTTTTATATAATACCGTATTTTCTCGAAAATTGGCCGAACTATGAAAGTAGGCTAAAGTTTTTTAAAAAATTCAAGAAATATTAGCCGACCTCGAATATAAGCCGAGATTGAGTAAAGTCATTGCATCGCACGCTTCTTTATGTCACTCGAATAAATCTTCGAATTAAAATATTCGAATCTATTTAAAAAATTTTTTAAAAAAGCAGGTAAATTACAGTGGTAGTTTAAAGCTGATAGAGTCCTATAATAAAATATTTGAAATACTATATACATTGGTATTGTTCTACAAAAAAATCTTGTTGTTCAAACTGTTTTCTTCTTTTCAAAAAACACTTCCAAAAAAAAGCTGATTCAAAAGTAGGTTGAAAAATGTCATTTCATAAAAGAAAATGAGCCGCAGTTTATTTTTGAGAAAATACGGTATATATTTTACACACTGACAAACGGAAGGGTTGATCACAATTGACGCTACTGTGTTCCGCACCCACCCCTTTATTATATGTATTTTTCTGAAACTCCACTTGTTGTCAAATTCGTTAATAATGGAAGTTTTTGTTTTCACGTGAATAGAAAAGGAACATCAGTTTTTTATTTCACAACATTTTTCTGTTCCGTAGTTACATTAACGTCAGCTGTGAACGACCCAAAGTACCAATATCAAATTATGTGTTATGTTTACATGAAACTACGAGGTTAAAACCGGGAATCATTTAAATTCTTCTTTTTTGTTCAGCTCAAACAGAATTCGTCGTGTGTTACCGAAAACGCCAATAGAACTGGCAGCAGAGGCGTCTAAGGTTTGCTCATTTCATCATTGTTTTCACTATTCTATTGTTATAGTTTCGTGTATTTATTTTTTACCAGTGTGTTTTTTTCCATTTGTGTTTTTCAGGGTTGCTACTCAGTTTAAAGAATTTTCTATTGTTCCCAAATTTCTTCACGATCAAAATCCGGAACGGGATTGTGATCGTTTTTATAAGGAAGGTTATGGGGCTACTTTTATAAAATAAAAAAAATTGGTTCTGGTTTTCTGAGTACTTGATACATGACGGTAAATGCAACCATTTGAAAGTATATGTTGTCAAAAACGAAATAGTTTTCTGTGCTATGATTTTAGTGTCTTTGTGTTTGTGTATTAGTTGAAATCAGTGGTGAGATTTCAGGGTTTATGTTATTGTGGACTAAAGTCAGGATTTTTTTAATGCTGTTGCACAACGTTAATATGTGCTTCAGTGTATTCACTGGATTTTTTTTTTGTAGAATTTAGTAACTACTACTAACGAAGAAGAAATTAACACTGCCTTTCTGGAAAAGACGTCTTCTCCACTTGACACGTCACCAAATGCAGATGTGTCGAACGATTCTTCTACATCGAAGTCGAGTTTACACGGGAGAAAAAATATTAGTTCTTGCACGCGAAAACAAACAGATGAAAACTCCCCAGTTACGCCGGAAGGTAAAACGATTCAGAGATCGATATCGACCGCTGTTCGCAAACCCGCTACGCCTTATAGTGTTACGCCTCAAGTGGGCGTCAAGAGGCTGCAGCCATTCTACGGAGTTATCTGAGATAGCTTCACGCTTATTTATTATTCGGTTATTTTACGTAGAAATTTAAAATTTGTATCTTCACTAATACAAGACCTTGTTATTTTCGGTTTTCTTTGGTATTAAATTATGGAGAACATGGGGTATCGGATAATGAGGGGGGTTAGAAAATATTTCAACAATTTGCAATCCAGAGGGGAAGATTTTTCTGCACTTTAATCTCCTTGAACAATTCTTTTAAAGTATATACATATTTGTAAATGCTTCCTTGTTTTTAACTGTAGTTTAGTTCAACCTATATGTTTTAGAGAAAAAATTATATCTAATAAATATTAAAACTTTAATTTTGATGACTAATAACTTTGCGGAAATTGTACAATCAAAAATTTCTCGCAAATATTCCACCCTTACCCTTTGAAAATCTCAAAGATTTCTAGCCTTATCCTTTTCGGCATTGAGGCTGGAGGAGAAGAAACTGTCAAGTAAGCGATAACGGCTCTCGCATCAGACATCAAAGATGGGAGAAAGGTAACCTTGTCCCCGGGCTTTTTGACGAATTTGATAGCAGCGGTGAGGTTTGGGCCGAGGATCTCCAAAAAAACCAAATCACTCGAGTGAACATTTCACTTAAGGTGTAAATGTTGAACTAAGGTGGCATGTTTTACACCTGCATAATTTTTTTTCAAATAGAATTTATTCGCAATTTAATTCTGGGCAACAAAAATATATTTACGAGGTTAGTAAATAGAAAGAAGTCCTTAAAACAGGATTGTTGTCACTTGCGAGAAGATAGAATGTCCACCATGCTTTTTACAGTATTGTTTTGGTGTGCTGCGTTTCAACAAGGTAAATATTGTTGGTTACTCTTTCTTTTGCGTGGATCTAGTTATTTTTCGAATGTTTTCAGCCACTCTCTTATGACAAGAAGATCACTTATCTCTTAAATTTGAACTGCAAAAATTAGCTTTGTTTCGGTGATAGAAGATGGAAGAGGCAAATAAGTTAAAGTTCTGATTCCGTCACGCAACGGTGCTTCGCAAAGCGAAGCATACAGTTTCGCAACATCATATGCTATTTATGTATTCTTTTTTTATCTTGCTGATATGTTCCTAGCGCGCATGTCAGAAAGTTAAAATCAGCTCTGGGGACGAGATTGGATGCAAGAAGCAAGACTACACCTTCCAGCTTGACAACAAAAGATTAGCCTTCTTCGCAACCTCGTCCCTACAGCTCTTCTACGCCATGATACTCGGACGACGAAGCGACTCCCGTAAGAATATCATCTGCTTAGAAGAACCCTGGGTATGAGATTGCCCCAGACTGGGTGATTACTGTAACGCTTATATATATCTAGCAATTCAAACCTTTTTTTTTAGCTATATCAAATAATCCGTGTTCAAACGCTTGTTATGGTATCAGGTGTAACGTTGGATACAGATGTGTACCTTATTTTTGCAACGAAAGTTGTTCCCATGTTTGTGAAGGTATGTATGAACTACTATGATGAGTCATGCCATCAACCTCTTCCCAAGGACCCCTTTTTGCCTTTCTTATATTGGACACGGCCAGAATATAAAAAAGAAAAAAGGGTTACTGGGACGAGGTGGCTATGTCTTTTAGCATTTATACCTGCCTTTCTGGGGGTGGCTCCTGATATAATGAAATGTAACCGCGACATTTTTTCAAAACTGCTAAAGTTCTCTTGACAACTCAACTTCGCATCTAAGGCGTTTTTTTCGCTTTGGTAATAGATAGGCAAAAAGTCCTAAAAAGGAGGTTATTCACAACTGCATGAAGGGTGATTTAGGATCACTTAGTCTCGTATAGACATTTGAAATAATTTAAGGTTAGTAACTTAAATACTTGCAAAGTTTAAAACGACAGCAGCGAGGTAACTTTTTGTCACTGAAGCCTGAAGTATTCTTGCCCCCAGAGCTCTTTGAGGAGGTTGAGGACGAAAATGGTGTTTAAACGTAGTTGCTTTATGAGAATATAGATATAAGACAAAATAGAAAAAAACATTTATTTTTGTAACAACTATACAATAATCAAAAATGAAACGAACTAGTACAACAGAGATAGCTGTATCAGACTTGCAGTTTCCAACTCTTTTCTAATGCGGTTAAATGTTGTTAGGTTAGCTAGAATCACAAACTGGCTAAGTAGGAAAACAACCTCGATTCCGGGACTTTTTCTCTTTTTAATATCAGAACAGCTAGGAAGAAAATTTCGTATCCCCGTTCGATGTTGGAAGAAGAGCATTTTATGTGTTTTCTTTAGTGTTACTCTGGAAATTTTATCCAGGGTTTCAATGAAAGAAGCCCATTTAATCAGCATCTCCCAACGAGCTCGTTCCCATGACCTTCTATCTTCTTTTCCGATTTCGAAAAGCTCGAATATCCTTTGGAACGAGGTTGCACCTCTCACCAATATCGATCATGGGATCGAGGAATAAGACACTAAGAATGTGGTTGGACCACATTTGTGCAAGTTTTGACGTTCCATCATATTTATTTAAGCTGCAAAGGGGTTGACCCTAAAGGAAGTGATTTAACGAAAAAATAACTAAAAAGCAGTAACTGTGAAGCTTATTCAAAACTTTTATTTTTTAAACACTTTAGCGATTCAATGTCGGTCTGCAATTAAATGTTGTGGAGGAGAATCAAAAACATATTGTGACAAAACATGCAAGTAAGTTGACATTTTTACTGTACGTCTTTGAGCATGCGCATTTGTAGCTCGTACTTAGGACCCAAATATAACAAAAACCCAACAACCCCGAAAAGAGGGTGACAAAATTATTCGTAGTTTTACTATTGTCATTTTAATTTGTCGAAATGACATACTTATCTTCTAAGAACGTCACAAGTGATGTATCCAATTTAGGGAGGGATTGTAACAGGTTTTCATTGGTTGAGAGCTTACTGGACCTTCAAAAGTAGAAATCAGTTCTGCTTTTGATTGGCAGAAATTTCGAATAGCCAATCAGCCTATCAAAATACCCAAAGTAATGAAAAGGACCCTAAAACCAAAAATATCTTTATAATAAAAAAATTCTTATTATCATTCTCATCCCCAGACCTCTTTGATATTAAAACCTCGAAAGTAGGTTTATCTCAAAGAGCTCCGGGGTCGAGAATGGAAACGCATTTGATTCACATATAAAAAATGGTATAGGTTTCGGGAACGAGGTTGCCTGTAATCTTATAAAAGTTCCAAACCATGCTTATCTGAAGAAATTGTTAGAAATATGATGCTGATCACATGAGTTCTGTTTTTTTTAAAAAACAACTCAATAAATAGGGGCTTCAAATGTTTTGCGCCTTTGTCACTGGCGGTATTGGAAATCGTCAGGCAAAAACGAAAATGCATTGTACAGTGGTCAATTGTAAATCAAATGTTTTTTTTTCAGTTGTTGTGTGGGTACTGACGCTTGCAATCCAGACAAAACAGTTTACGTTAAAAGTCCGTCGCAATGTTCGATTCAACCGAGAATATTCTAATACACGTCACGACACTGTGAAGATGAAATTCATCACATTGACATTGTCAAAATTTCATTTGCAGAAAAGTCATTAAGATTTCGGATAACATCCGAGATCTTATTAAAACGGGCGGTCTTTTTTTTTTCCTCCTTCTTCGGCCGATTTTTTAACCGATTGCCGTAACGTCACGACATTTAAAGTCCTATCTGACCCCGTGACCGAGCGCTACTCCGGCTGTGTGCGTATCTTAATATTCGTTAAATTGGGAAAAGAATGAAAACTGCGTTACGAATTTGATCACAACTATTGTTATAGACTGTTATTTTAATATTATTTGATGAGCTATGCGGGATACTCCTTAAATTTTCGTTTCCAGTTATGTTTTTAACGAGGCGGATTTTGTTCAATTAAACCGACAATCACCCACATAAATATTGAGACTTTTCGATTTTTGACAAAAAAAATTCACAAACTCGCACCACAAGTCTTCTCAAACTCGACGTAATGCCTCCAGGCTCATGGAACTTCAGCCTTGGCTTAGGAAATTCTGAATTCAACTAGTAAAACCGAAAAGTTCACTATAACAAAGCCTTACAGTGCTGCTATAGGCTAAGTCTTAGTTGGAAAGAATATTTGGTTGGGTTAATATAATTATTTAACTGTCTAAATTTCAGTTCTATCGACGTTTAAGATATTCTCTTCATTGTGTCTATGTTTTCACATATTAAGATGAAAATATCATCACGTTTTCTAGCCATGCGTAAATCTGAAATTAACCAGTTTCCCAATTTTAGCTAGCTAACGTAGATTTCAAGGCAGCATCTCGCTAAAGGCAGCAGCTAGCCTTATTGATTGTTACTATTTTAAAGTTTGGTATATTATTATTTATCTTTATGTAGGGGTTGTGGCTCTCTTCTAGGTAGCTCTTTACCTACTTCTGGCTGAAGAGTAAAAGTAGCCAAATGCAGTTTTTGGCTAGCTACAACAAAATTCTTAATCAATATTTCTTATGCTAAATGCAGTAGGTAGGTAGCGACACCTTTTATTAGTGTATGAAAACTTACTCCGCAAAATAGAATTGCTGAGTGATTTTTTTAGCAGCACAGGGTAACGACAGTCTGTTTTCCCGTGTTCTTAATTTAAACCGTGAGTTGCAATAAAGTTGTTTTGAAAAGGGTATTAAACCTAGACGCATTGACACAGTTTACCTGTACTAAGCGCTTAGCCAATGTTAACGATAGATGTCTCCTGAGTTTCTGTTTAGCCGAAGTAGTTTTTTTTTCAAAAATGGTTATAATATGTCTATATGGATATGTGACATTGTTTGCCTGTACTAATCCTCATTCCAGAGTAATTTTTATTTTGAACTTTTAGCGGTAACGTTCTGTGAAAAAAAGGTTGGCCAACAGTTTTTGCTATAACAGGGTAGCAACGAGTTGTAAACTGTGTCTTTATTTCAGCTAAAGTTGTGAAAAGTTGTTTTGAAAAATATATTACAATGAAAAGACCATAATGTTGTGCGCTACACCTGAAACACCATAATGTCCTGCACCTCACTCAATTTATGAAATACTTATACTAAAGCGCTTCACCTGAATGTGTGGCACAGTTAACAGTTCTTATCAATCGCCCTTTCAGGCGTTCAACGCCAGGTAACACAGGTACTTGTGGTTTAAGCCCACGTTTCGACTCCGGGTCCCCCGGCAAGTCTAAATAATAATACCACGAAATCGCATTTTGGATTTAGTCTTTATTGTTAATTTTATACTAATGAACGCAGTCTTAACCTTTCACTTGTAGGATCCAACTTTATGGTCAATTCTTAGATAGCTAAAACTTGATAAAGATTTTAGTCATGTCACAGGTATAATAAAACATTTCCAAAATATAGCTACACCCCAAGCAATGATATTTAATAAATTGATATTCTTAAACGTCTTTATTTCTTTCTTATGATTGTTAAGTGTAGTGCAGTATTGTTAAAGTATTAATTTTCACAAATCACTTTTTGTATATTTGTACTACACTTGTCGTTACCCGGTGGAAAAATCCACGGCTTCGCCCGTCGCAGCTAAGCTACCATTTTGCGTGACAGACAGATGGACGAACGGACGGACAGACGTATACGGGCATTATAAAATAGATGAAACATTTTGCAAGTTCAAGATAATACCATGGGATAATACCTATTTATTTCAAATAACCGAATAACATTGTAGAAGTTCTGTACAAAACAGGCTACTGGCGACATAGGTATAGGGAACAAAATTACACACGAATAAGAATCCGAAATCATTTAGCCTGCAAGGGCTTTTCATTTAAATTTCAAAAGTTAAAATCTTAATATCGTTAACAAAATACCTCCACCAAATAATTCTAAACTTAACAGTATCTCTTCCACTGCCCAAGTAAGTTAATTACAAAAAGTTCCAAAAATATTACGGTAGGATCTATATTATGAACATTTTTTGTCATTCTTTTTTAAATTTACTGCTTTATAGGAAGCATTTATAGTGAGAAATTTCATTTAGTACAAAAAATTGACGGTTTATTGAGTACCTTATCCGTTCCAAGTACCACTATCCGTCTTATAGAGCTGTCTGATTTTTTAGACAATGTCCGCTTTAGCGGGTTTTCATACAAAACAAAAAAGCTTCGATTCGCTTATACGTATCGTAAAAATATGAAATTTAACCCGAACGATTGTGTTTCCCGCTTTCATCACTTGCTCTCAGATTTTATCATATTTTACGTCATTTGTTGTGGTGCAGTACTTATATGGGTTTTTTACAGCCTACAATGTGTTAAGTAAAATCTTAGAGGTAACAGGGAAGTAAGTGAAGCGTATTTTTACTTTTACAATAAGCTTGTACAAATAATTACAAATTATCTATTTACGTATTTAAAAAGTTTATTGTATCGAAAAAAATCATACGTTTAACTTAATGTGTTCTATGTTCCCCTTTGCGAACTTGTGCGTATAAATCCTGTTGCCAAGATACAACCCGTCGTCAGCTACACAATTCGAACTCGAAATGTGTTGTAACTCGCCGTTACCGACAAAACTACACTCGAAATGTGATGCAACAAGCCGTTACCAACAAAACTACACTAAATCTGTTGCAACACGTCGCCACAAAACTACACTTGAAATGTGTTGCAACTCGCCGTTCCCCACAAAACTACACACAAAACTACAGCGTGTACAAACGCTGACCGGTTATAGCCTTAAATTGGTTCTGCTGAGGGTGAACAACTTCTTGAAAGCAATATTTACTATCATTCATTTTTCTATAATTCAACGAACGAAATCCTCATACTTGTAAAGAAGAGAGCACTGCGAAAAAACCCGTCCATGAAAAAACAGCAATAATTTTAGCTGCGATACAACAACATGCTACTAGCCGTGATCCCAGCAAGATTCGAATATTCTGTAACCTCTTTGGTTTGTTCTTTTTTATCACGAGGTTTCACCATTGATAAATAAATCTAAACAAAAAAGAATCTTAGAAAAAATGAGTTGGACAGAGAAAGAAGTTTACGTTTCTAGTAACAACATGATTTTATTTCAGTGTTACGAAGTCATGACGTCTGGAAAACTTGATAAATATTCTTTTAAAGAAACAAAAAATGAAACACGTAACTGATATATCAGGACCCTTACTCGTGTACCAGAAAGAAAAAAACGATTCTTACAAAAAATGGCATTGCCTGTGATTGATGTAGAATAAGCGTGCTGTTCACATCTATGGTTACTGGTTCTAAAAAAGATGAATTGTAAGCTAAAGTGACAACTTGCACTGGTAAAAAACAAAGAGGGGCTAATGTATTTTTGAAGAATTAAAAACAGAAAAATTGTAATAAACAGAATGACATCTTTCATTGCAATTGAAAAGACGCTTAATATTAACAGGTAGCAGGGTGTTAAGGCAATAGGACATCCATTCAGGTTTGGGTGTCACTTCAGAAAAATATAAAAAATACAATTTACGTAAATCTTGAAACATCAATTAAACACAACTAAGACAATTACAATAATCACACTTCAATTTGTTTTCTTAAAAAAGACAGGCTACATGTCACCTACTTTTGCTTTCATCTTCTTCCAACCTGGAATATTTGTTGGCATCTAACTTGGGAACACATGACGGGTAAGGCTGCCAAGTATATGCTTCTGGACAGAGTAGATAGGACGGATCATAACGACCCTATAAGAGAGAAGATGTATAGCCTTATGAAGTTGATTCTGTTGCTGTAAATAGTCTACATTTTCGCACACCACGCCAACAATGTGGCTCCAAAAATTCATTGGTGATTTGGTTGTGATTTTTTTGTTCCCTAAACGCTTACTTTTCTGACACATTTTTTCTGTTTGTTGATTTAAAAAACAAGCAATAAAATAGAAAAAGTAAATTGAACTTCATCCATGATGAAAAAATAATTTTTATTCATTCTTAAGGACTCAGGAATATACTGTATGGGAAGCGTAACGAGGCTATAATAGTTGATAGATACTGGATTGTATGTAAATTTCTTTTTGTTTCATTTTTCAAATTTCACTGTATTTTACATTTTTACGAACGTATACGAGTGAAAGACTCAATAGAGACTCCTCTTTAGCTTTGGTGCACAGCGGCTTTAGTTGAAAACAATATTCCGAATTTGGAAAAACAAAAACTTCAAACACAGTGACACAAAATCAGTAAAACTTAAATCCCTATATTAGTAATAGCCGTATTATCAGAAAAACGTCGTGTTACGGAAACGCTAAATGCGATATCTCAAGGACCAGCGAACCCGTGCATTTATCCATGTGCTACGGACTAGCACTCGGGTTATCGTCAGCTTAACTCCAGGTGCCAAAGACTTGGATAGACGTGTTTTAGCATCAAAAACAGTTTATGGTTACGTTTAACTCCCAATTTGGGAGTTCACATTAGCAAAAAAATCTAAAACTTCACACGCAATATCAAAACCTCCTAAGATTTGTTTCACAGCTGAATCGGACTTAAAATGAAGTACAACATGGCGAATTAGAAAAAAACAAAAATTAAGTTCACTCACGCGTCAATAAATTCGATTGTTGTGTAAAATAAAAAAATATGTTCAAAAATGTTTTTTCACGTTACCTCACGTAGGTCACCAGTGGAAACAGAGCTTAACCGTATGTGTTTGATGTAACGCAAGCTACCACACGACTCACCTTATATCTCATCTTTGGACACGAGTGGATGTAATAACCCATGTAATAATACTTTATAGCAGCGCAGTCTCTTTGTAACGAACGAATAAAATAAATCTCCCTAAACGAAAAGCACAAAGAAAATAAGTTGGTTTAGTTTATAAAATGACACCAGACTTTGTTTAGGTTAAGAAGACAATTCCCACTATCATGCATGTAAAAATGATACAAAAATGTGACGTCTGTTATTGATATTCGATCGCCACGACCAACAACGCCATTGGATTAAATACGCAAATCTCTCCTAAAATGACGTGAGCGTAAGCGCAAAATTTTTCCTTAGCGAAATTTTAATTTTTTTGCTTGTCAATAATAAAAACATCAAAACGTAAGAATGATGGACCAAAGCTTAGGGAAGACACAAAAGACATGTGTTCTATTTAAGTTTCTGAAACTTAAACATTCACAGATAAGTTGTTATCTAATTATTAAGGAACAAAGTGGTCACAAAATGTTTTATATGGCAAAATATATATTATGACTACAATCATCCCGAAATTTGCGGTATTTTTTTTCGCAGATGCCAAAAAACTCAGTAATTTCAATAGAAAAAAAATCAGCGTTTTGCCTATGTTATGGTCTTAAAAAACAAAGAAGAAATTAATGGCTGAAGAAACACTGAAATTCGATGACGTGAACATGAAATACATTGCACTAGAAATCGTTATACAAGATATGTAATATACAAGAGATGTAAAAGTTACGAAAATACTTTTCGCGTTATGTTGATCAAATGCGCCAAAACATCTGCAAACCACAAACCTTAAAGCAGAATATGTACCAAGTGACAAAAAGCTGTACTCAGGATCGTAAAAAAAATACTTTGACGAAACACAGTTTGGTAAAATATCCAACACTCCAACAGCAATCAATTTCCCTAGAAATACACAAGAAGAAAATATCTTCATTGCGGCGTAACTACAACTTTAGCCGAATGTTTTATCATAGTGTGATGCTACAGAAAATAAAAGTTTATCGGCTTTATCAGAAAACTGATCGGCTAAAACTCTTTACATGACTATTCTTAAGAAAATATAAAGCTGGTAAACAGCGTCAATCCCAAATTCTAACATGCGACTATTATAGAAGCCAAACATTTCGCCAGATTTGCAGAATTTGAACCCTGTCTTTGAAATCAGAGAATGCAAACACCGAAAAAATACCTCTACAGTGGATTTCTACAAGAAGAATTTAACAACAACATATCTTACAAAGCGAATGTCGCTAGTTTTGCTTTTTTGTTTTGATTCTTTTTTGGATTCATGCAAATAAGTCAAACTACTTTCGTAGCTCAATAATGCCAGTTAAAACGCAGTAAAAGTTGTTAATTTTTGCAAAAATGTTATTGATATGTGAACTTAAAACAAGTAAGCTTTTCAATTGCATCTACGGTTTTAAATTCGCCATAAAATTAACTATTTACGTATCCATGTTGTGAAAATGAGTCTAGCAATGACTTACCATCAAGGTGATAAAGCTGATGAAACGCTCCTAAACCCGGTGTTGGAATATCTTCCCTGGTACCCTTTTGTACAGGCTAAATTTAAAATAAAATTGCTATAAAAGCAAATGGACATATGTGTAACATGGACTAGCATTTTTGTGCATGTGATTTTGTGACGTTTTTAGAGGTACTGGATTTCTTGGGCAGGTTTTTTTTCAATTTTGATAATAGCGGACATCTATGTAAGTGCGTTGTATATTGTTGTATTAGTCGACCATGTTGGACTAGCCTCAAAAATCTTATATTTACAAGTTTACAAAATTAAAGATTTTTGAATGTTATTCCAACGTAGAGATTCAAGAGTTACAGAAAAAAGGTGGAGAACGTTAAGAAACTTCTCAAAATGCTGATACTTTACTCGTACCAGGCTCTTTATATTTTTGTTGAGCACTCTACAGCTTCAAATTTTCAAAAGACTTGCTAACCAATTTTTGGGATCCACAACAAAAGTTTAAACATCTTTTGTTTTCTTTAAAAAAGCTTTGTGTGGTTACACAAATATACACCGGACAAGCAAGCAAGAGAATATCATTCAGGTCGAAGAAACATTGCAGGCAAGCATTGTTGCTTGTTTTTGGCCTGACCAATGCAACTAATTGACAAAAATGACGGGGAAGTTAACGATAAAGTTGGGGTCATTCAGAACTTTTCAGACAGTAGCCTCATGCGACACAAATTCAAACAAACACAATTTAAATGTATAAACATAATACCACTAAGGGGCCATCCACGAGAAATCTTTTAAACTGAAATGAAAGACAAAGTACGATTTACAAAATGTAGAACAGCACCTATGAGAAGTCATAAAAAAATTTGGTAATGTTGACATCACATTTTACAACATTTTTTATTTTTCAAAACAGCACAAGTTACCTGCTTTTCCTCACAATCTTCGGGTGCCTCTTTATGTATGTTCATTTGGTATTTCTTAAAAAGTTTACATTCATTTTCGTACACACTTTGAAACTCTGGTGATATTGGACTACAGCAAACAAGAGTCACCTGAACGAAAGCAAAACGAAAAGCAGGTAAATGTTAAGGTAAAATATAAAAACCAAAAGTAATGATGAAGCAAGGATAATACTCATTCATGATATAGGACTACCAAAAAGGAAAATTTTGGAAATAAGGACAAACTTTGGTAGAAACTTTGGAAAATTAGAAATATTTCGAAGGCTTTTTCTTATATGTTTAGTAAATTAAGTCTTTCATAAATAAAAAAAAATAATCAGTGCGAAAACGTAATATTAATTTTGAATGTAACAATCTTGAATACACAAAGTCGATTTAAATAACACAACAAAGCTGAAAGAACATGTTTTGATATTATAAAGGTAAAATATGAAACGTATTAAAAAAGAAATCATGAAAATTTAGGAACTTTAGAATAATTTGAACAATTTTCTTTTTTAGGTAAATCAGGACTGGCAGACCTGAGTAGCCTTTACAACATCATCCCTTTTTTTGGTTGCACCTTACCCTCTTCTTACTCAACTTATGTGGAGGATCATGATGGACATCTTTTTGATACTTGCAAAATAATTCAAAGCCAGCTTCAAAGTAAGCATCAAATGCTGTGTTATTACATACAGCTACCAGTGAGATCTAAATTGTTTATTTTTACTGTATGTATACAAGAAGTTTGTTTACAAGATGCATAAATTGTTTTTTTGTAAGGATTCTCATGAGAAAAAAAATAACAGGAGAACCACGTTGTGGAAAGTGTATAAAAATCAAGCACACACCATGTAGGATAAAATTTTTTTATTTTGGAGGACAAACTGTGGTATTAACTTTTGTTGATAGTTTGAAACTTTTTGTAGGTCTAAACTTTCTGAGTTACCTTAGTAAAAAAAATGAATATAACAAAACAGGGCTGTTTTTAGTTAAAGATAGTATGTATGATATATAGCGATGGAGGTTTCAGTTTGCCAATGTCACTCAAAAAAATAATAGACTTATTCACGTTATCTGATAGTAAGGGTTATATCTTGTTAGGTTAGTTGAGCTATATACACGTTTATCATTTTTTAAGTAATTTGAGTTACCAGCTAATGTACAAATGCGTTCAAGAATTTATGAATGATGAAAAAGAATATACACACGGTTACGCACGCATTTTCTTTATAAACAGGAATAGTTTCAGATGGGTTAGACTCTGTTGATAAAAATATAGTATAGCGTGTATAAAATTGAAAATTTTTCTAACATCAGCATCTTTCTACAATGATGCTGATGGCACGTTTTTTAGTGCCAACCATGATTGATTTATGAAAAAAGTAACTGCACCTTTCAGTATAAATAGGGATAATAGACATTTTTTAAAAACAAAAACAGAACTGCCTTCTTTTTGAAACTTTTATTAAAACAATATTTTTCAACAAGCAAATATCCGTCACACTGCTGCATAAAAGTATATAAATATAACATACATAGACCTAACTCAATTTAAAACTAGGTAGTAGCAACAAAAGCATAACTACCTCTAAATTGTGAGCTAATTCAGATGGAAGGTCTTCAATCAGTTGCTCAATATTTTTCTCATTGTTCTTTCCTTTAGCAACTGTTGATGCATTAGCCTAGTGAATAAATACAACATAACCTGGTTATCCGAATTGTTACTAAGGAAACCTACAATAAGCTAAGTGTATTTTATTCTCTCTTGTTTGAGACTTATTATCACACAACATACAAAGAGACTGGTAGTTTTCTGCTGGTTCTGTGGTAGTTCTGCGAAGACTGGTGGTTACCTGTTTTAGTTATTACCACAACATGCATACTTAGACCATTAGCTTAAGTCATCATTATTTAGGGGTGTATAACATTATTGCCCTGCAAGTTTCTTTGACACCAGCTGCACCATAAGGATACTACAAAACAAAACAAAAGTTAATCACCTCCACCCCATCGGATTTTCCCTTTAGCTGTTTGCTGAGCTTCCTCTCTTTTCTTAGATCTTTCGCCTTTCTACAACGCGGTTTATTTGGGTCTGCTCCTAATAAAAATAAAACTCAATTTCAAGCACTAATCACAACAAAAGTCAAAAGACAGAACAATTTTATAAGGGAGAAGTTATCAAAAAAATTATTTTTATTATCCAGCAACGTTAGGGGAAAGCAAACTGCTGAAACAAAACAGCGGGGGTCTATGGGCGGCTGTAACGCCTCATGTGTGTCCGATTTTAGCAATTTTCAGTGCCTTAAATAGCAAAAAATAGTGTGATAGCTACCTTTAAAATGTTGCGAAAAACATTCATATATATCTCTCCTTATTTCCTTTTTCTAGAGCCTGCTTTAAGTTTTAATTTCGATTATCATGCTGCTATTATGCTCAAAGAAGGGCTAGGGGGTGAAGAGATTCAAGTCGCAACATTCTGAGAACATGTAACCGTCATTATTTGTAAATAAAAAATGACTCGATTTTTGTAATAATGATTTCCACTTGTCCCAAAGCAATATGAAAAAAAATATGGCACTACATTGTAAGTCTTGACTTTTGTACTAAATTAGGATACCCCCGTCTTGATGTTGTTCCTATTTCGTAACGTGTTGCGTAACTTACACTTATATGCACATGATATGATGTTCTAAGAAAAGCACTAATGGCTCTGGGTTTTTTCTTTACGCATATGACCAAGGCTAAACTTGATTTATCTAATGAAATAAACATGGTGGCAAAACTGTTAAGAATTTGATCATTTTCTTTTCTTGCTTTTTGGATTTAATTTAACAACAGCGTTAAGTAGAAAATGAAAACTTCATCTCAAAAATTCAATTGGAATTCATTTTTTGGGTGTCTGAGTTTGGGCTCCCATACCTGTATCGAATTTCCACTGGATAAATCAGTGTTATTTTGTCGCTGTTGCTACTTATAATAAATAAATAACAAGTATGTTTTATAATATCTAAAACTTGGTATACACTGTTGTGGTTTTTAAGAATTCTTTTTAAAAGGCTCAAAATCTTAAAGAACACTTTAAAAATCACTCTGATGTTCAAAGTGTGTAATCAGACACTTTTGTTGCTAAAAAACTTGAAAGGGACGCGAATAATATCAAAATGAAATCCACTCCAAATAGTGTGCTATATTGACCAAAAGTTTTTGTTTATGTATTGTTTTTTTGCAAATAACAGGTGTTTTTTTGTTGCTTTCTTATTATCGTGTAGCTTTATATAGTATACCCAAAATAATGAAACCAGTAGATATATATTTTATTCGAATTTCGAGAAATCTCACATCAAATGAGGGTGTTAATTGTCTTGAAATGATTGTTTTGATTTACTGTATGTTGACAATGTTATAATGTTCGAGATTGACTCAAGCTGTGTGCTATCCAGCCATATCTCAGTTATCAAAAAATAGTCACAACTTTTAATATGATTCAATTTATCATCATCTCTTTCTCCAAGTTTGTGCCTTAATATTTAATACCAAATTTTATCATTGTATATTTTAATAAATACATTTTAATTATTTATCATTATAGTGTTGTGTGAGTGTTTAAACCGCTTTAGTTCTTGTTGTTTTTACATGAGACTTAAAACTAGATTGACAATATTTTATGTTAAAACTTGGATATCATGTGAATGTGTACAAATTAAAACAACAGGTCTATATAAACAAGAACGCTGCCATAGATACAATATATGTAAACATATCAATGCAATATTTAAGTATAAAGTTTGTGTACAATACGAATGTGATCAAACCGGACGGTTTTCTTGTTTTTACTTATACTTGTTCTTGGAATTTTTGTTTCGGAAAACATTACATCACAAACCATCTGTACAAGACGTGTTTAGTAAAAAAATCGACAATTCTTCTTAATTTTTATTAATTGAATCAAGTATCAAAAAAACAATTTTCAATTAACTTCTCCTTTAACATTTCCAAATCATTTATAATTCAAACCTTGAATATTTTTTGAGACAGGATTCTCTGATTTCGTCCCACCAGCTGTTATTCTGTTTTGAGAGCATTCAACAGATTCACTGTGCCCACCTAACTTAGATGAAGATGATTGGTTGTCAGGAATGATGTCACTATTTTCAAGTTGAACTGGTTCAGCTGGCTTTTTTCCAGTTATTAAGTATGTATTTAATCGCTTGATAACTTTTTTCTGTGATTTTGAGAGTTTAACTTTAGACACTTCACATCTGAATGAAAAAATAATGTTGATAGTCAGGTGGGGTTAAAAAAGCAAAAAAAAAAAAAGTTTGATATAATGCTATATATAATAAGAAAGTAATAAAGCTGATAACTATTTATAGTATCACGAGTTAGGAATAATATAAAGGGCTTTCTTACACAGGAGACAACATTTGGTGATTTTGTTACCCTTAAAATGCCAAGAGGTAAAAAATACACCCATATTGACACCTTACTTATATAACTTTAAATACACATGATTAGTGGAACTTTAACGGTTACCTTCTGCGAAAAATCAAGTTGAGCAAATATGAAGGATCTTTGAAAGTTCTCTAAAAATCTTTTTATTTTTTTGAAAAATCTTTATCCGTTCTCGAGATAATTGTTTTAAAAGTTGCGCTAATTATGCAAAATTGTGGAGTCATGAGTTAGCATTGAGCATAATTATGGTAACTAAATATTGAAATTTATGTAAAATGTTTAAAACACGTCAAATTAAACAGCCAGAAAACATTTTTTAACTCTATATGGCTTGTTAAAAATGTTAAATATAACACTTTGCAAAGCATAATTGTGACATCATGCATAATTAGTGAATCTTCTTACTCCAAGTTCTAAAGAACCAATCAAGAATTTTTAAATATATATTCAAATTCCTAGACAACCTTTCAACAACTCTTTTAGGTGAATTTTTTTTAATAACGTTTAGAGGATTAGTGGAGTTTATTAAATGGATGTGGTACCTATATGATAGATGGCTAACAAAAAAGTAGGAAGATTTTTTGTCTGCAATTAAGATACTGGGCATAGTGTAATGACCAATATGTAAACATTTCAACAAAGCTATTTACAGCACTAATGGTATTTTGATATATTCGATGTATTAACAATAAAAATCATGCAGTGTCTATAATGGCTTTACAGAATAACGCTAACATAAAAACTAAAATGATTAAGTATCTTATAGCAACCTCTAAATGATCAAAAAATCACACCGGTAAGAAAATTGTACAAAAACTAACATGTTGTAACCAAAGGTTTTTTGTTTCAATAAATAAAGGAAGGTACTATATATCATAATCATATAATTATCGGGGAAAAAATGTCAGAAAAAAGCAACAATTTATGAAAGTAAATTAAATTTAGTTTGATGAAAACTTTACCACATACTTTTGTCTGATAAGGATGAATTTTTTTTGTATAATAAGGGTGGAAGATGTTAGCCAGCGAGACTTCAAAAATTATTAATAATGACTAATATCAATAAAGGTCAACAAGATAGATAATATAGCTTTGTGCCTTCACTTTCATGCTTATTTTGCCTCACTGGTTGGTTGAAAAATTAGTGTAAACAAACACTCCTGTCTTTTATAAACTTAACATAACCCATAAGTTGTGTTATATAGAAGTTTAAAGCATTACTTTTATGCTTGCTTAAATTTCTGTCTCTTTGCTCAGGAAAGGCATAATTAGTTTCCAGTAAATTCAACTGTGCACTTTTGTAACCTGATGGTCAAATGTCAAATTTTGGCAGTCAGTGACCATTGGCCCTTATTTTAAGTGCCTAAATTTAATTAGGTTGGTTTTAGGGGGTTTAAAGGACTAGTATGCACACCCAAAAGCACATAACAAAATGACAAACAAACAAAAGCTAGCAACATTCAAACCTAATTGTATACTGTGGACAACAAGTTTTATTCATTGTTGGTTTGTAACAGTATTTGCCACTCCTATGAATAATACAATACATAAACCCTTTATGAACATTAAAAACAGATTATACATTTATTTTAACAGGAATTTTAAAAGAACCCCACATGTATAAGAACTCTATTTGAAAACCTCAGATTGATTTTACAATATTCATCACTATAATTAAAGGTTAATTCGTAAAATTCATTTAGAGCACAATAAAAACTACAATTGATTTTGGTTTTGACTATGTTAGCAAAATCCTGTACAATAGCAATGTTTTGAAAAATTCAGCCTTAAAATGACAAATATGATGTTACAATTACTGTCAATGAACATTTTTGTCAAAGGAAACTGTCACTGTTATACTCATTTAACCGTAATCTTTAAAAATATTTATAACATACAATTTTATACCTTCTCCAACCTCTGTTAAGGAGATCTTGATAATCTTGACAGGTCAACTGATGTGCCCACATTCCTATACAATATAAACACATACAATGTTACAAAAAACACAAATATGGCAAAAAATGTCTTAAAACTGATTGGCCACAATTTTTTAAATTTTTTAATCATGAAAAGAATTATTTGATTATTTAATGTATATACTCTCAAACTGGATAAATCAAAACAGCTTAAAATCAAATGAAAATAAATTTTTCTAAAGTGCTTTCTGCTTTCCGAGACCACTCATGTTTATAGTTCTGCAAAATATTTTTGGTACTCACCATTAGATAGGCTACTGTCATCTTTTTTACAATAACCACAAGAATGACCCCCATCATTCCCAAAATACTCAACGATGCTCTTGTTCATTACGAAGTTATTTTAAAAATATTCTTTTCTAATATATTACATATACATAAAAAAATAAAAGACATAGCACCAGAATTAAAAAGTAAAAACCATTTCACCAGTTCCATGTTTTATAATCTATATATATATATATACTTTAAGGGAAAAAATTCTTGTGAGTTTTTCGCCAAGTAAGCTTGAATTAGTGAAATTAAATTTTTGCGAAAAATTTGACTTTCAGCATTTTATCCAATTAAATTCTTGTAAAAAGTTTGCATTTTCCAAACTTGCGAAAATAAATTCTCGCACAAAATCTTTTTTTTTTCTGATTTGGGAAATTAAATTCCTATGAAAATTTCATCTCCAAAGGTGTATATATTAATTTGGCGAATGAACAAAATGAAATATTTGGCGGGGATGTAATTTGGCAAATGATAAATTTTACAAAATTTGGTGAGGATTTAACTTGGCAAGTACTAAAAAGTGTATATTTTGACGGAGGATTTATTTTGGCGAATGACACAAAGAAATCAATTTTTATGTCTTGAAATGTTTTATAAAAAATAAAAATAAACGTATATCTAAGACACAAGATTTGGCATAGTAAAAAAATACTTTTATTTATGAAACTTGTTGTGAATATAAAAAGAGTTCTTTTTGGGGGAAAGAAGCATTTTCTTTTCTTAATTAAAAAAAAACGGATTTTTTAAAAATTTGGTGGGGATTTAATTTGGTGAATGGTAAATTATGTTAAATTTGGCGAGTATTTAATTTGGTGAATAGTCATTTATCAAAATTTTGGCAGGTATTTAATTTTGCGAATTTCTCTAAAATTCGACAAATTTAATCCTCGCCAAAATTTATCCACTTAACATCTTTTGGCAGATGAGTACTTATATAAAGTAAACAATTTAATTTGCAAAAATATTTTTTGTAAGTTGGTTTTTAAAAAAAAAAAATATTTCTGTCTCAGCTTGTTCACTTAAACCCAGGTCCTACAATAAAAAGTTTACCATGGTTAGCTTTTGTATTGTCTGATTTGCAATATCCACATCTGTTCAAGCCACGGCTTCCAAAATATTCAACTATGCTTTTTTCCATAACAATAAAAACATGTATTCGAAGCAATGGTTAGAAAATTAAAACCCTAAAAATAATCAAGGCTTTGGATATTTCATTTAAACCATCAAACTATTTTTATCAACTTGATCAGAAACATCATTTAAATTACTTATGTTTACATTTTACAAAGCAAGATGTCACTGCCATTACAACAACCTTGAAAGTGTGAAGAATGCAAAACTCAAAAATAATTTATTTTCAGGCCTAAAAATTTAGTAGAAATGGTAATTTTGTTACTGTGTTGTTTCCCTAGAGAAAAAATAATAGTATTTGAATTGTTTTACTATCACCACATTAAAAACCAAAAAAAAAAAAAAAAAAATGGCAGGAAAAATTTGGGCAAAAAGGACAACAAAAATTTGTTTGTTAAACTTTTTAGACTTTATTGTTTTCTGAACCTTTTCTTTTAAAAGACTTGATTTTTGAAGTTTTGATAAATTTTATTTCATCAAAAGTCAGAATAATTCAAGAAGTAAACTTGTGCTGCTTTGTCAGCATGGTAAGTTAGTGGAAAAAATATGAAAGCCAATAATTTTTAAAAGTTGAAATCCTTTTTTTTAAAAAAAGAATATCCTTTATTTTGCAGAAAACTTGACAGAAAACTAAATTTTGGCTTCAAATTGGAATCTCATGCACAATATCACATGTAAGGTGGCAAAGTTTTGCTACGGTATTAAAATCTTCATTTAGCACCGTATTCAACACATGTTTACTGTAATTAAAAATAGCAGCTTCGATTGCTCTCATTTATGACATTATGCTTAAAAGGGACGTTTTTTCTGTCATAAAATACAGCAATTTTTAAACACCTTGGTATGGTTTCCTTACCATTTTAGAACAAAATTAAGGTAATTTTTAGGCTTCGTAGAGTTATCAGGGACTTTTAAGCTTTGTAGGATTGTTTTCTTCTTATTTTCAAACAAAATACGACAATTTTAAGTTTCATAGTATCATTTTTTGGTCTTTTTTTGAACGAAACAGCAATTTTTAACCTTTAAAGCAAGGCCTACTTGCAAGTTAGAAAGAAATACGCCATTTTTGAAGTTTGGTGGTATCATTTTTGGTCATTTTGAGACAAAACATGGCAAGTTATAACCTTCACAGGATTGCTTTCTTGTTCCAAACAGCGATTTTTAAGATCCTACTTCTTACAGCAAATTAGGAAATGATTGGTAGGTTTATCTTGCTGTGTATAAATGAAGAAAAAGACAACAGGGTCTGGAAAAGAGGTTGAAATCTATATGCGTCATTTGTTTACATTTTTCTTGTGTCCGCTGAACTAGATCATTTTGGAGAAAAAGTCACCATTACGGAAGAAGGTAGCAAATTTCATAAAAAATGACAAAAAAGAAAGCCATATTTCTAGCTAAGTGATTATTAACAAATTATGCAAAATAATTATTAAATTCTGTAGTGGTTTAACATTATCTAGAATATGAGAAAAAGTGGGAGGTAGCTAGCCTTTGAAAGACGACTAATCAATGATTTCTTACATAAAAACATCCATTACAAGTTAATAAAAACGTGCACTGGTGGTCCAACATAAACAGCAGTAAACAACAAGTGATGTTGTCATAAAAAAGTGATGGTTATGTTCTGCCCAATCTTGAAACGCGCCCCGTCTTAAGACTGGACTGCCCAATCTATGGACGTACATGCCCAATCTTAGAACAATTGTGGAAGACAAACAGAACAATAAAATTTTTAGAATTTACCTCTTAATAGGAACTTTAAATTGAAACTTTTCTTGGAAAATCAAAAGCCAAAAATTTATATATACCATGTATTTTATGTATAAAAAATTGAAACTACTCAACCATTTTAGCATAGTTTTTCTTCTATAGACTATGATATTACATCTAGCTAACTAATAATATGGTTGAATACGATTTTTCTGATACTTCATAAATATAAACATTTTATTTTTAAAATTTAGCCACTACTTTAAGCTGTATATAAATGCTAAATGTATAACACATGCTCCTCTACCAGCTACCTAGCTAGCTAGCTACGATTTTCACTCTAATGTGTCCAAAAACAGGCCAGGTCAATTCAACAGTACCCAAAATATGATGTTTTAATGTGCCTAAGAATGTTTGTTGGGAGTCGCAAAAAACAGAGCTCGTGTGGTGCATCCCTTCCTTAAAATCTAAACGCCGCCAAAGATGGGCCTAACATGTTCTTTTGCCCAATCTTGTGACGCCCTGCCCAGTCTTAAGACTGGCCGGCCAGTCTTAAGACTGGGCAATTTTATGTCCAAAAATTGGGTAGCGTCCTAAGATTGGGCAGAACAGTTATATCTTTTCATTGAATGAAAAACAGCCTCGTTTCAAACCTCCACGGCTTGAACTTTATATAGTCTTATTACAACGTAAAAGACTGCGTACAGAATATCCCCTTAAACGAAATTTCAAAATTACTGTTTTATTTGTGATTGTTTCGTTACTACCTAGCTATTAGGCTGTGTCTTTGTTAAAATAAAACAAAATTATCCACTTAAAATACATATATACCCTATAATGCTGCTAAATAAAGCCTGAGCCATTTTTCTTTCTGTTCTAAGAAAATCCAGTGAAAATTACTGACTACAAAGCATGCAGTAGCTATTATTAGAACAAGCGTAATATAAATTTTCTATAAATTTTTTAGCTAATCTTAAGTTTATTATTTTATTCCAATTTAACAGATATTTCGAATAATATATTTAGATGTATACATTGGTCATATTTTTAAGGTTATTAAGTCCTATTTTTACACTTCTAAGCATCTATCGAAAGTATTACGCGTGATGGCGCAACAGGCTAAACCACACGGGGGTCGATAGGCAAGACCATGAAAACAGTTTTACATAAGGCGTTTTTTGCCATTCCTTGTGATGCTTTTGTTAACAAAAAACAGTCGTTAATAACATTTAATCGTTACATTTAATCGTTACTTTTGAACTTTTTGCCTGTGCACATGCATGGGCATGCAACATGGGATCGCATGAAACCAAAATATTGCTGCAAATTGTATTATAAATCTCAAAATCTCAGTTGTTTTTTAATTAATATATTTAATCGTTACTTTTGAACTTTTTGCCTGTGCACATGCATGGTCATGCAACATGGGATCGCATGAAACCAAAATATTGCTGCAAATTGTATTATAAATCTCAAAATCGCATTGTAAGAAGCGATATTATCACCATAGATCCTATAAGAATAATTAAAAGAGGATTGCAGTAAGCAAATACATCAGCATAGATCTTGTAAAAACCATTACTGGGATTGTAGAAAGTGAGAGCATTGCTGTAGATTCTTTAAAAATAATCAAAGAAATCATAGTTTTTAGTAGCATAATTAGTTAACAAATCACCTAGTTAGTCTTGGCGATTTGTAACCTAAAAAAAAGGAAAGAAACTTATTACACCCCTGCACTCAAGTATGTATACTTACGGAACATATATATAAGACAAAACTTTAATAAGCTGATACCAAACAGCTATACTATATACTCAACCATGGTTTGTTTCGGATAACATAAATATGGAATTTTGTCTCTATTATTCTGCCATCTAAAGGCGTAAGTATCTCAAGTTTGAAAGGGCGATAATGAATAAAATACAAATTAACATCAGATTGTCAATCACTAAAAAAGTTAAAAAGGTAGTATAGACCACTTTCCCTTTTGATTTGTTGTTAACAGTGGACATTTTCACTTGTTCCTGTGGGTAGAAAATGTAAACAGCAGTTCAGTATTCGCTTCTAATTGTTAGAAAAACGGATATCTGTGCCTTTTGGATTTTGTGCTTCTAAGAGGTATGCATGTATTCCAATAGAAGATATTTTACACCATATGGCTCTGCTTTATACCTATACAAGCACGTGTACATTTCATGCACCTTTGTATCCATTGGCAAGTCATCTATTAACAAATTTTATAGTTTTATCAACATGGTACGTGTCAAAAAGCAAGGAAGAAAAAGAAGAAGACCACATACAGTACCTAGTGATGAACCTAATCTTACAGAAGTGAACACTGAGGAAGGCAATTATGTTGGCTGGAATCCTGGTAAAGAATTAAATTTGACCTGGAAATTGTTTGTAGTTGGTATTAGGTCTTTCTACAAATTTGCCACCTAAGCATAAGTAATTTCTAATTTATGTTGTGCAGACACCCCCCCCCCCCCCCCCCTCCCAGTGATATACACCAGACCAAAAAAGGTCTAAACCTTTTTGAAAAAGCAATCTTAACATTGTACATTGTTGTTTGCAGTCTGTTGCCTATTCTACATTTTATGTTTGTGTAGGAGATGATGAAAATGCTGATGTTGCTATAAAAAATCTTTTTACTTGGCCTTCAAACTTTATATCACACTTTATATATGAAGCTCAAAATAAGTTCCCACAAAGGTACTTTGCATGTTTACATGTACTGTGTACGAGTAACATTCAATTATTGGAGAATTGTAAATGGTTAGCTCTTGCTGCTGCTTGGGCTCGAAAGGATTACCCCATGGCTAATTTTTTGCTGAAGATACCTAATGAAATGTTTCACATCAAGGAAGTCTTGCGTGCAATTACCATGCTGGATTTAAGACGGGAGGGAAGAGCCTAAGAGAAACTTTTGTGCCGTCTAGAAGCTCAAGGATGCAACAAGAAAAAGAAATTGGCGGCTTTTAAGTCTCGTATAGGCACACTGAAAGCACAAGCTTTAGCAGTAAGTAAACAAAATCTTCTGTCTTCATCATCACAGTTGCTACCTACTTAGATGAGTCCTCGGAATATGTTGGAATAAACCTGTGCATATTCAGGCCTTAATTCACTGAATTTTGATTAACTGGAGTTTAATTAACCACAATTTTAAATCAAGAATACAAACTCAATTATTACTTACTTACTTACTTACTAGTATATATTAATTCCACTATTAAATTTACTGACCATGTAACAGCTTAAACAATTTTCAAAAAAGCGAGACTTCAACCTTCCAATCCCTTTTGCACACTACAAGAAAAATGCATTCATACAAGTTATATACAAGCACAACCAGGCCATGGGAGAGGTTGGGTATGCATTATAAAAAGAATGTCAGTTATTGTCCATATCTGATTAAGTCAAAGTTGCGATGTGTCATATTTTTTTTATACTACAACATGTGTAGCAGCTGGGTGGATTAAATCTTTTAATTCAATTGTTTTTTAAACCAATCAGTTTAGTTTTGCAAATTTCTGAACTAATGAACAAAATCATACCAGCTGTATTTATATTTACGCTTGACATATTTGCAATATTTAGTAAAATACAAGCTAGACTAACAAATGTGGCATCATGACACAAAAAACTGATAAAATATATAATATTAGTGTTTATGAGCTTGCGATTTTTACTGATAGTTTGATAATTGGATTCCCAACTTCCAAAAAAAAGATTTGTGAAGCACAAATTGCAAACCCTTTTTGGAATGCTGGACACAAAATGTGGCGCAAATGTGTATTAACACAGTAGAGTACAGCTAGAATAAAAAATGACATTATTTAGTCCAAGATGACATATTTATGTTTCCTAACCTGATGACAAGCCATATGGTGAAACATAAACGTTGGAAATGGTAAAAAATCTTGCAAACGAGTTAGATGTAAAAAAACCTCTTATATAGACTAATTTCATCTGTATTGTGCATAGTGGATATGTTCATTTTTCTTTGAAGTAGCTGTAAAATGAATGCCTCAAATGCTAATCGAAAAGCCCAGTACATTTTTACTATGTGCATAAAAATATTCATACAACCTTGGAGAAAAGAACAACACTTTCCATCTTTCCTCCAGAAAGTCCAAAAATTTAAAATTTCATAATAATTCATCCAGATTACCGAGAAAGTTACTTTTTGTTTATACAAAAAGTAACTTTCTTGTAGATCAAAAGATGATGTTTGATGTACAAGAAGGTTACATCAAAATGATGTTTTCCATTCTCATTGTCAATTTTTGACAGTGAGAATGGAAAAATACTTAAAAGAAAGATGGATGAATATTTGAAATTCCTAATTGCCGAAACGTAAAAAAGGGCCAAAAGGATCAGGTAAAACTTCGAATGACGGACGTTGTTTCATTTTGCGCCTGATTTAATGCTGTATTATTTTTTTTATTTTTGTTTTAGTTTCAACCTTGAGCCACCGGTCGTAGTAATGGGCGGCAAGTCCGGCTCGATGGGTGTTGCCGTAACATTATAGCGAGCTCCTTGACATCTCTCACTGATGCTGACCTTGTCTTCTTTGACTCTAAAAATTTGATCCCATCTTTAATTCCTTCTAACGTTGAAGAGGTTTGTTACTTGCCAGCCGTTAGGATTAAATCCCCAAAGACATTTAAACTTTCCGTTACTTATTTACGACTTTTCTTGTCATCCAAAACTTCAATTTTTCAAATGTTTTGTAGGTATTACGTTTATGCGATGAAGTGAAAGCTTGTGGTGGTACAACTCCAGCAGCTTCTCTGTATCCGTACTATGAGAAGAAGAAGGTGGTCAAGACATTCTTTGTTGTTACGGATGAAGAGGAATATGGTATTTACATGGGCGAGAGTTAAGCTTCGTTTCTAATCGTGAAGAATAACTACACTTAAGTCAACAAATAGGGGCGGGTCCTGGTTTTATTTTACTTTTACCTTACTTGCTGGTCAACGACTTTTTAACTAGCCGTTAACTCGTGAAAAAAGTCGCGCGTTGCCGAGTGCAATATGGCGTATATTTTTCAAATTCTTTTACTTTTGCAGAAAATTGAGGAACTGATTTAGTTTTTCTTAACTATCATTTTTCTTTTTAAAAGAGGTTATGTTATTTCATTGCGAGTTGTTTTTTTATTTTTTTTCGATCGATGCAATCTCTTGTTTATATATTGTTCCTGTCTGTTTGCGTGCGCATGTCCATTGTTCTCGACGCAAAATTACATTACCATAGCGCTAACAAAGAAGCACTTCCTGCAGTTAAATAAAAAGAAAACTGCTATTATTTTAGTTTTCATTTTTGAATATCAAAATAATAACTTTAAGTCGAAAAAAAGATAAAATTTTCCGTTTGATTCATACTGACAGGACCGAAAAAAAATATATATAAACAAAAGAATTAACAGATAGACAAAGTATTTTTTTGTTCCGCCTTTTTATGCTTGATGGGAAATTCAGCTTTAGTTCACAGCACAGAATTACACATTTTACAGTTGACTCCCTCTAATTCGAATGTCTATATTTCGAATATTTCTATAATTCGAACGAGTGCTCAGTCACCGTCAATTTTCCTTAAGAAACTCTTAGAAAAAAATTTCTACATTTCTATAATTCAAACAGGTTTTCAGTCCTTGTAGCATGGCTCTCTCCCTAATTCGAATTTTAGAGTGTCGTTTGGTGTCGACCTGAGAAAAGCACTTGGTGATGCAACTCGTATTATCGAACGAGATCGTCTCTCCAATTTAAAGCAATCAAATATTCAACAGTTTTTCAAATAAAGTTTCTTTTTGTGTAAACTATGAGAATAAAGATTGAATGAAACTTGAATTATGTTTTCTTGATTTTAAAGTTAACGTAATTTTTCTCTGTAATTCGAATTTTCACTCTCTGAAGCTAAAGTTCGAATTACAGAGTCTTTCTATTAATTCGAATCTCTCTATAATTCGAACAAAAGTTTTTCTTAGTTGCATTTTTTTAAGCTTTGCCAGTTTGTTCAAGAAATACAACGAAGAAGTTTATCTAGACAGTTTGGTTTTCTTCTCTTTTATTGCGCAAAGACATTGCTAATCAACTGAAGGTGATTATTGTAATTTTATAGACAACACCACTATTTAAAGTTTTCTCCTTGGAAGACTTTAGTGACGGTAAAGCAGTTGATTTCTTCAAAGTAAAAATAGCCTGACATGAAAGGTTCAATTTTGTTTGAAATTTTTTTAATAGGTATTAAAAATAATTCCCCCTTTTCCTCAGAATCAACGAGAAGTTTGCTAAATTACGTGTGTGCCCACGTGCTTCTCGTACCTTCGTGTCTACGTGTTTTAGTTTTTTACGTGCCTTGGTACCACCTAAGTTTGGTAATATAAACAAGGGTAAATATATAAGACAAACCCCTGGATTTAAGGTACCCATAGAGATATTATCTATGGGTGCACACCGAGATTCAAAATATTTTAACATTTGCTTTAGCCAATTTTTGCTTCAATTTAAAAACCTTGTACCTCTATATTTCTACATAATGCGTTTGATGTAGTTTGAATAATTTGTATATCTATTTTCAGACACTTTTTTTGAAAACCATGCATTTTATTTATTCTGTCGAAAAAATTATAATCATTTACATTTATCAGGAAGATGAAGAAAAAAGATATCTTGTAATATTTTTTTCTAGTTCATGTCGATATTAAATTTATTATATTATATGAACAGAATAATTTTAGTAAACTAGTCGTTAGCCCGTGGAAAAATCCACGGGTTCGCCCGTTGCAGCTAAGCTACCATTTTGCGTGACAGACAGACGGACGGACGGACGGACAGACGTATACGGGCATTATAATATAGATTGTGAACAACTTCATGATCATAATCTTTTCATGTTATTATTTATGCAAACAATTATGATAAAAAGGATGGATTGATAAAGTATAAATACTTTAAAAGAATAACTTTTGCAAAAGACGCCTCTTAAAATTGCGCGGCAAATTTCTTTCGAGAATTAATTTTGATGATAGGCGTAGGTGGCGATAATTTTTTGTTCAAAACTTTCAGAGTGTGGAGTGTGAAGTTACCATTGAAATGTCAACAACAATAAAAACGCGTAATGTTTCATCGATTTAGAATTGGAATTTTTAGCAATAACGAGGAGTTTACAACAAAATAAATAAATTTTCCAATTAAGCATTCTTAAATTTTGGCCTTTAATCGCCAGAAGATTAACCAAAGGCTAGTTTGTGCATACTAAAAATAGTAACAACCTAAGACAGGCTGAAACAACCTAAGAACAACCTGGAACATGCTAGAAGAACATGAAGGGCAAGCATAAAATAGCTAAACAGATGCTAGACTACTCCGCTTGTCATGCTGATCAAGTTAGAATATGCTGTTTAATCAGTTTAACTCGACTGACAGAGAACAAAATTTTGTTAGAAAAAAATTCATCGAATGAAATCCGAAAAAAGACATTTTACATCAATGAAGGATTCCAGTTTATACGTTTAGGATGCAAGCAAAATTTCAAGATAATTTCCACCTTACTCAAATGAGAGATATCGTATGAGGCCAGTTTATGATTTTGCATTCTAAATCTAAATTTAGGTTTTTTAAATCAAATACCAATCAATCTGTTCTTATTTTTGCGATGACGTCATTGCGTGCTTGTCGTTATTTTTTAAAATTATTATGAAGATAGAGGTCTGTCGAAAAATGCTTGTCTGTCTGTCTGCTTTTTTTACGTTTTTTCTAGTTTCTATCACTGTATTTCTTCTGCATTTCTGGACATATGGTAAAAAATTAAGGCATATAGGCACGCAGGCACGTAATTTAGCAGAATCCTCGATGGGCTCTCTTTCAAATTCAAATTTGCTCAAAGTATCTCTAACAATGACAGAATCAACAAAAAATATTATTTTCCATCAAGCTATTTGGCTTGCTAAAAACTATCACGAATGATTTTGTAAGAACTGCTAGCTCTGAAGATCATGGGGATTATACCAAAAATCAGTATTTTTTTATATTTATATTTAAAGGTTTGACATAAAAGTTCATTAGCGATTTGGTATTAATCCAATCGAATCATGCATTGTGGGAATAGTCCGGGACAGTCAACTCCATCCCCATGATCTTATGGTCGCCGAGTCGTTATTTCGGATCAACCAATAGCAAAATGCCCTGCGAACGAGGTTGCCCAGACAGTATCTAACGGGATTTCCAGGTGGTAACAGAAGACAACCTTATCGAAAAGCTTAAATAGGCTATTCATATCTTATGTTTTCGGTGAGTCGGCACCCTCGTTGTACATAATTATATGTACTTGCAGCCGCGAAGCTGTAAAGATACGAAGCTTACAAGTCATGAAGCCACTATCTTACTATATCAATATTGAAAATATAGGAAAGAGGTAGCACTGACGAATTATAGAAGGTACCGTAAACCCCCTTACCCCGACTACAAGCCCCTTGAAATAACCATGAGAAATGACAACAAAAAATCAGTGCCAGGCACGATGTTCATTTTTTCAGATGTAAATAACCTAACCTCTAATGAATTGCTCACGAAAAGAAGCATTTTTTATGGAAAAAAAGTAATCTCCCGAAACATTATCGCCTAATTCTCGAGTTTCAGGAGAAAGACTTTGATCCTGCCACTTGATTCCATGGATTTATTCTTTTCTTCCAGTCTTTTGCTGTCTCTTTTGCTGTTTATCTTTATATTTTTGCTATACCTGCTATCTTAGCAACCTCATTTTAAGCGCCTATTGTTTTGTCCTTTATCAGAATGCCACCGTTACGGTGAGATGCTGAGAACGAGGTTGCATTCTTGAAGGTATATTAATAGGGCAAAACTTTGTTTAAGAAGCATTTTTTTTCTGCGCATTGTTAGAAATAATTTTTTCCTTTCGGGTTTATTATTACTATCTCGCTTGCGAGGATAATATTGCATTCCAACTCCTAACTATCCAACTAACTAAGTCCGCAATGGGTGCTGTCTACATTTTAAACGAGCTTTTTTTACGCAAATTGAGAAGTGACAACAAGTCAGTGCCAGGCACGATGTCTCTTTTTTTCTAAATGTAAATAACCTAACCTCTAATGAATTGCTCACGAAAAGAAGTATTTCTATGGAAAAAGGAAATCTCAGGAAACATAATCTTAATTCTCGAGATTCAGGAGGAAGAACTTTGATCCTGTCACTTGATTCCATGCATTTATTTTGTGATTCTTTCTTGTAGTCTCTTTCTGTCTTGTCATACAACAACACCACGTTCAAAAAAATCCTTTTTGCTTGGCGAGAAGCAACAACCTTTCTCAAACAAAATCTCGAAACTAACCAAAATATTAAGCTGTTTACATGAGAAGCGAAGCGGGACGTTTTCAGGGATCCCGGCACACTTTCCTTCATAAAAAAAAGGTGCGAAAAGCTCAGCAATAATTACCACCTTTTATAAATTCGGACTTAACCAAATAACCTAAGTCAGAGGCCGCTCTGAATATATAAGAATTTAAAATGTGTGACTCTAATATAGTAATAACCTACACAAATACTTGTGGTGGCGGACTTCGAAATTAGCTGTCGTGTCTCAACATATTTTGACCAAGATTGTAGCTTAATGTTAACAAGCCCTTACGCTCAACCTAACACCATAAAATTCAACCTTGATCCCCGGGCTTTCTTCTATCTCCCGGTGTATAAATTTGAATCCAGGTTTCGTCCACTTTCTCTGAATACTCTTCGGCAGGTAATTGTAAGGGGGGGGGGGGGGGGGAGGGCGTTTGCAATTTTTGAAAATATCACCACCCATTTCCATTTATTAGCAACCCCTCCAGTTTAAGGATTTTGAAAGAAAATATTACTTTCAGCAGGTATTTTTTCCCTATATTCCATCTAAAGATATAGATTTATCATCACATGTACCACGTGAGGACACAGTGCTGCTATTATTTTTCAACATTTATAATTATGATCACAAACATGCAAGGGTATCATTTTCAAGCCATTTCGAACACATTTTCCACTTGAGATAATTGTTCGAAATTAGCGTAAGAAAAACAAATCTAACCAAAATACCCCCTTTCCCCTCCTCCCCCGCTAATGACCCCCCCCCCCATTTTATGGATTTCTACAAAAATGCACCTCGTTCCATTTATTAACACCCCCGTTTATAATATTTACAAAAATTATCGACTGGGTGGCTGGCTATAACATTTAGTTTTTTAGATTTTTGTTTTTATAGTTATTTCTAGTTCTGTTAAAGTAAAAACTGCTTCTCGTAAAATTAAAATTATTTTGAACATACCACTTTTTAAAAAAAACTTGTCTTTGTCAAAAAGCAGGTAATTTGAATAAACTAAAAAGTGATTATTTTTGCATCTTTTTAAGAGTGACTTGTTTGAAAGCAGTTTAAATATTGTTCCCTGCTTAATGGGCGAAGTTAAATTTTCCTCTAAAGCTTTTTAAACTCATTGATTTGAAAAAAAAACACACTTTAAAAGTTTTTTGTTTTACTATAAAGTAGTCGAAGAAATAAACAAAAGCCATGCATTATAAAAATACTTTGTTTTAATTAAATTCAACACATCGGGTTTTCCCCTTTGTTATGTTTTAATCAAATTCAACGCATCGGGTTTTCCCTTTTGTTACGTCATCGTACGACTTTCTATAAATAGAAAGTCATTCCACGGTAATTATTCAGTTATCATAACCTCAATAACGTTGAAGGTGATGCATAGTTTGATATAAAAAATGTTTTAGCACACAACAAATACATACTTACACCAAAACTTTCTGCGAATTCAAAGTTATACATTATTTCAGAAAAACCACTTAACGATAGTTTTGCTTGTTCGTCCCATCGAAAGCTACCAACCTTGATAAACATGCAACCAATCACACCGAAGGAGAAGGTGCTTGAAGATGGTGCGCAAACATATATTCGACGCACAATAACAAAATCCGTCATTTTGCGAAGTCATGTGACCATTATTCAAGTATGCGGTAAGTCATTCAATTTTATCAGTCCTAATAGCTCCTAAACTTTTTCTAAAATTTAGCCGACTTTATCATATTCTTATTTAGTTTTTATTTGTGATGTATCCTTAACTTGAAATGTCCAGACAAGCTAAAATGCTTTTTAATAATGTAATTTAATAACAGAAGCTTCTTAATGTCACTATCTTGCATTTATGTCTATTCATGTCTATTTTAAAGACCAGATATAGAAATTCAAGGTATTTAAAATCTAAAATATGACATCATTCAACAACACCCTGCGACTATTTAGTCGAAATTTCTGAATGTTTTCAATTGCACTTCTGAAAGAACATGTGGTTTTAAGTTTCAAGAGGTGTACTTCAACAATAAAACAGCTGCTTGTCTCTCCCTGTACTCCTGGGCAACCTACTGATTACCTGGGCGTAGTAGCTAATATGCGAATAAAAAGCAGAAACCGTTTAGCAAAACTAAGAAATAAAGTTTATCTAATTTCCTTTACCTGAACGGACAATTGTTTGCGTTAGCGGAGCGTGGTCGAATAATCATAACTCTATCAGTTCAGCTCACAACACATGCATGTATAGCAAACGCCACAACAACAGCTACAGTCAATATATGCCATGTTGGGCAAATAGAGCAAGCCAACGCAGGTGTATATCTAACATATTCAGAATACCAACCTTACATTGATAACAGTGTTTCATAGACTAAAATGGTTACCCTGTGAAGTATCAGAAAGAAAGCCGCGTGTAGTGACGTGGATCTGTAATCTAGTTACTTAGAAGTTAAACTTACTGACACCGAGGATTGGAACCATAAAGACGTTTTTGCTATAACGACAATGTCATTTCTTTAAATGGAACGAACATATTTCTCATGAGCAAATTTAAACAGTATTATTTTCTTTTTACGGCTTGAGTATCTATAAATTGAACATAAACCAGATTTTGTTATTTATGTATAAAATTACATATGGCATTGCACCCAAGGCCTTCACAAATCAGTTTCTAGAAATAAAACACAGGTATGACACAAGATATTGAACAAACTAACATTCCAAAGACCTTTCTAGTGACCACTCGATGCTCAATATCTTGTCGTGGGCCATTATTATTTTAGATGAAGACAAAAAAACTATTTGCTTGTTGACGCATTTTAAGAAAACCACAAAAAGTTTCTCGTTACTTTATGATTTAGATTATCGTGATATTTCTAGTATCGCATTTTTGTAATTTTTCACAACTCTAGAGGTATTGTAAATATTTTTTCCTTAAGTTAATTTCAACCTTCTCCCTTTAACCTCTCTCAACTAGATGGGGCTAGATGATAAGACAAAATATGTCTTCTACTTGCTCCAGTCATTATTTGATTGTAAACACGAACAAACATGTACAAAAAAAATTATTCTGACGAAAAATATATATACATACATGTAAATCTTTCTTGTTTTTTTTAGCGGGATTACAATTTGTGGCTGGTGTATTTGTACAAACTGCTTTTATTAGCAATACTATTCTTGGATATATTACGTCACCGTTTGGAATAGTCTCCATTGCTACAGGCATCATTGGATTAGTGCTGTCATTTCGTATGCATTTAACTTGTTTGAATACAACTTTTATGGGATTCTCCATAGCAACAGCAATTTACGCATTACCAATGATCGCGCTGATGCTTCCGATTGGTAGCTTTTTTACCGCCGTTGGTGTAGCCGGTATAGTTATCTTTGTATCGTCGGTAATCACAAGCGTGTTATGTTGCCTGACAAATGTTTGCTGTCGATGCTCAAAAAAAAGTATTTGCTAAGTATATTTATGATTAAAGAATACTATTTCTATTTCTCATTCTGTATCTCTACAATAATCGCCGCCGTCTGTTGTTGTTTGGAAATCTTTTACGGAAACACATAATGCGATATATAAAGAAAGGGCGACCCAGTGGATTTTTCCACGGGTTAATGACTAGTCTTTATAATTATAGCTGTCGTCTCTCTTTCCCTGCGCAAAATTGTACCGCGAAATGCGGTAAATAAAGGACGGGTGATCCGTGGATTTATTCATATCTAAGGTTCCGTTGATTCTTCCATGGGCTAACTAGTCAATAGGTTAAAAAAAAATTGCGCATGCTCAATATTCAGCATCAATATTTTGTATTTACTCGGGGATTTACTTTCGCAGAAAACACTAAAATGCCAACAATTAGTAAAAGTTAATTTATTCAAACTAACACCATCTAATCAATTCCTCTCTACTTCGTTTTTTAGCAACTACAGTTCAGATGTTAAATACTGCTACTGACCAAACAAGTATCAACACGCAACTACCACAATCATATTTCTCCATCTCCATAAACAATAGCGATGTCGAACCACCTCCACCATATGTGGAATGAAAGCGCCAACAACTGCATTGATATTAGACAAAGAAGAGCTGCTTTATAGTGGTGCATGCGCTAAAAGTAGAACCACACATATAGACTTTATGTTTTTGTCATATAGTTTAACAAACTTGACATTATTAAACCCTCTGATGTAAACCTTTGATTTAGAGTTAGGGTTACACGAGGCAAAAAATTGGTTGCTTTGATTATTCCATGCGTTTTTATTTCACTATATCTGCTATCTTTTTTCCCAGATGTAAATAACCTAACTTCTAATGAATTGCTCACGAAAAGAAGCATTTTTTATGGGAATAAAGTAATCTCCCGAAACATTATTGTCTAATTCTCGAGTTTCAGGAGAAAGACTTTGATCCTGCTACTTTTTTCCATGTATTTATTCCTTTCTTCCAGTCTTTTGCTGTCTCGCATACAACACTTCCACCTTTAAAAAATCATCCTTTTTGCTCAACGAGAAACAGCAACCTTTCTCAAACAAAATCTCCAAACTAACCAAAATACTAAAAGCTGTTTACATGAGAGGCGAAACGGAAATTTTGCAGGGATCCCGGAACACTTTCCTTCATAAAAAAGTCGGGAAAAAGTCTCCCGCCTTTTTTGTGTGTGCGCGCAGAATATTTTTTCTTTCAATATCTATTAATGTTCCCCAAGAGTAGTCGTTTTGAGTTTTACACAAAGGCAGTGTTTTCTCATTTTTCAAATATGGACAGGAGTGTAAAATAGTCAACGCTTTGTAGCAGGCTGGCTACTTTTGACATACGTTGGCCAGCCCGGCGTTGAAAAGTTGCTAATCACATTCTCTATTACGCCCGCTTATTAAAATTATTCACAAAATAGTAAAAAATGACTATGCTGACGTCAGCAACAATTAGCACATTATAGTAATTCAGATTTAACGAAATAAACTAAGTCCTAAGTGCACTCTGAACCTTCCCTCTACAAGTTCAACGTGAGTGTAACTCTAATATAGTAATAGCCTACGCAATTACTTGTAGTGCCTGACTTCGAAATTAGCTGTCTTGTGTCAATATATTTTGACCAAGATTTTAGCTTAATGTTAACAGGCCTCTTGCTCAACCTCCCAGAGCTTTCTTCTATGTCCTGGTAGAGAGACGAGAAGACTTTAGATCCAGGTTGCGTCCACTTTCTCTGAATAGGTAATGTTTATTTTGAGAACTATTATAAAAAAAAGTTAGGGCGGAAAAGATTTTTGTTTTTCTTGATATTCTTTTTGAATAAAATAGAATGCGCAATTGTTCTCTTGTCGAAAGAGTTCAACTTTTTTGAAATAAGCTAGAGAGTATGTTTTTATTTCATCAAGTCAGCGATCATTTTACTTTGCTGCGCCTGCTCGTGGCTTTCCAAAAATGCAGTCGTATGAAAACCTACCTTTAGTCACCATTTGAAAAGTACTTAGCAACCATTTTGAAAAGCATACATCTTTGTTTTCAAGGCTAAGCACCTGTATTTAGTGACGTCATTAGAAGGCAGGCTAGGCATTTGCCTAATTTTGTTTTCTAGAAAAGAAATTCGATAGATGGAATAATCTATAAAAAACAGAATTATTTTTGCAAATTGGTTTTGGCATCCGCCAATTTCGACTTCATGACGATGCGGCGTATAGTTTATTCAAAAACGCCTAAAACGACCCGACAACAAGAAGTTGGTAGATTATGCTGCTGCTTCTTTCTTCTTCTTCTATGCCTTTTCGATTTGTAAAGACAGTGTTTTATTTATCTTAGGCGAGGAAAATGACTTGAGATAAATCACTCCATCATTTTCTACCTTGTGCAATCTGTTTAAGTGTGTGAAGGTCATCAGTTGTTGTATATTGCTTAACAGGGAGTGTTGGGTTATTTTTGAGAGTGGTTTTGATATCTTGATCTATAGAAGTTGGTAAAGTAATTCGTTTGTTTCCTGGAAAGTTCTTTGCATCTTTGGGAATTTCGAAGTAGTATTTCATATTTCCTTTGTAGTGTTCTAAGGCTTTTTTTAAACGCTATATTTAAAAATGTTCCACTAATTGCATCTCCTTGTGGTGCTCCTACGTTTGTGCTGATGTCTTCTGGAGGACTATCTGCAAACTGCACATTAATGCTTGTATTGCGGAGTAGTAGTTGGCTCATTCTACATTCATCTTCATCAAGGAAGGTTTTCAATTCTTTCATTAGTTCATTTCTGTTGATGGTATTGAAGGCGGGGGATATATCTATTACAAGTATATTTATTTCAAGATCTTGGCAGAGCTGTGCTTTTGCTGTTAGAAATCTGTCAAATTAACTAAATTAATTGCCTTCTTCATTGACTTTAATTAGCGACTTTTCCCGAGAAGCTAGAATTTTTTTTTTTTTTACACGTCAATGTAAAAGAAATTGTTAATAATAATAATAATAATAATAGTGGGCCCATATGCTGTCTCCTGTTGATCTGTTAGGCTTTACACTTTTTGTGATTGTGAAAGGTATTGCTCAACTTTGGGCTGGATTCTGTTGAGGGTTGTAAGGGGGAACAGTTTTCTGATGGTATTCAGCAAGTTTATTGGTTTTACATTTTACTGGGCCTTCTTCTTTACCTTGTTTCTGCATTGGTATCAGATTTGATTTTCCTATGTTGATGTATTCTTGATGTGTTGTTAATATTTCGTTGAATATTTCGCTAATTTTTTGTTTTACTGCTTCAAGGCTGTGTTTTAATAATTCTGCAGGTATATGATCTTCTCCAGGTGCCTTATTATTGTTCATCTTATTTCATGCTTTTCTACTTCTTCTTTACTTATTGGATTATTAAGAGGTCTAGGTGGTCCTTCAAATTGATTTACCATTTCATGTTGGTCATTCCAAAAGTGTTATATTGATCATTTTTGTTAATCACTTTCTGATTTTCAGCATGTTTCAGTGTTTTTATTTTTGTTGTGAGGATTTCTTAGATATTTTATTGCTTTGAACATTGCTATTGATTGATTATCGTTTCGAATACTGTTTGCTATCTTGTCTATTTTCTTTTCTGCGAGCTTTCACTTCCTTCTTGATCATCTTCATTATTTGATTACGTTTATTGCAAAGAGAAATTGTAGAGCACGTTTGCTACACGAAGTGTACCAAGAGAATTATTGGGATTCTCAAAATTTCGATAGAAAAAAAATCATATAAAATCAGCGTAAGGAAATATTTTTTTACGAAAAAGTAGTTTTTTTGTCTACTAGAAAAAATAAGTTTTGGACCGAGCAGCTGTAATAAAAGTTAGCTAAAAATGGCAATAAAAAGGCTTTGTACCCCCTACCCCCCGTCTTTCGTACCCCAGAACGTTTATAATGCGCAAAAACGTGTTACCGTAAAGATCCGAACAAGCGCCCTGGGTGCTTATCAAATTTTGGGATTTTTTGCATGGGCGCTTAATCGAGGGGGAGGGGTTGCGTAAAAAAAGCTGGGCGCTTATAAATTTTTCCTAATTTTGTACAAATTAAAGACAACGGTAATTTTCAATTTGTTTTTCATTCATGAAAATAAAAATAACCAAGAGATGTAACAATATAAAGTTTAGTCTTTC
This sequence comes from Hydractinia symbiolongicarpus, assembly GCF_029227915.1. NCBI lineage: Eukaryota > Metazoa > Cnidaria > Hydrozoa > Anthoathecata > Hydractiniidae > Hydractinia > Hydractinia symbiolongicarpus. The sequence goes on along the minus strand of NC_079878.1, from coordinate 22,701,642 downwards.
TAGGGTTCTCAATATAAGAAAGTAAAATTTTCAAAGGTGGCCGCTTATTCGAGGGGGGGGGGGGGGGGGCGCCTAATAAGTGCAGGACGTTTATTCGAGGGGGCGACTAAAAAATGCTGGGCGCTTAATCGGATTATTATGGCATATTTAATGCTTCATTAACAAAATTTTAAAGTACCAAATTATCAGCTTAAAATTGGCATGTTGTGGTATCCTTTTCATGCAGCTGAAAAAAAGTGAGTTGCGAAGGTATTGATGATTTGAAATGTTATTTTTTTCTTGGTTTGATGTAGCTAGCTACAGTCAGATAGATAGATAGATGCGCATATTTTACATAGCTAGCCTCACAAATATCGAGGGATATAACCTGTCTATTTTTTCCAGGAGGAGCCATGGATTTGACGGGGAGTCCTGGAGTATTTAATGCTCTCCTTGAACTACACAAACTCAATTAGGGTCAGCGCTCTGCCAGACAACTCTCCGCAACATCCAACGACCCACACAGTGCGCCATCTTCCCAATTTCCCTCACCTGGCTTGGGTTAACCCGGGGCTATGATAATAGCATAGCATATTAGCAATCATAGCTTTTAGCTAATAATGGCGGTCTCCCAACGGTAGGATCACTTGACATCTGTATAACTATTTCTTGTATATATTATGTTACTGTTAACTAAATAAATATCTATCCAATATTCAATTGCCCATATTGAATCGGCCCCAAGTCAGAAGAGGAAAACTCAATCCACAAGTATTAACAAAACTCTTTCTTTTTAAATTTTATTATGCTATTCTTAAATATTTCCTAAAACTCCAGTTGCTTCTTTTTTGTTGCATCGTGGAAATAAATTTAAGTTGCCAATCCAAAACTAAAAGGGGAAAATACACCTCTTCATTTACTCATTTGTGGTTAAAAACGTTTGTACTGTTTTTGCTAGCGTCTTTTTACTTCTAAATCTGAACTATTTTATCAAACAGTGTCTTTACCTAGAAGTTTTACTTTGTTTACCTACTTTCGCATGTTGTTAAATTTTCAACATTTAAACCTCTCAAAAAATTTTTCAAGAAGTGATCTATGTACGCCGTGTGAAGTCACGAATGACCAAGTGGACTTGGTGGTGACCGTAAATGTAATTACTGTTTTTGGGAGGTTAAGTTTGGACATATATAAAAATATTTAAAAAGGTAAAAAAATTTAGGGCTTCATCATTTTCTTTACAACCCTATGTTTTTGTATTGTGTTTCATGAGCTTATAATGTGGTATAGTTAAGTTATGATACATAAAAACTACTCTTGAATGACGCTTTAAGAATGTAAAACCACATAATAGACCTTAACTATTGAAGATATTATTTCAGTTTGTCTGTTCAGTGTTCATATTACTGTGGAAAGTTTATCATTTCTTGAACAGTTTTGATAGTTTAGTAGGCGACGTTTCGGGAGATCCTTCTCTCATCATCAGGCAAAGTAAAATGATTTTGAGCATGTATTTATATAATTGCAGAGGATCGAAATTCATAAAAATTAACCAATCAGAAACGAGCTGATAGTTACAGTTAATTACGGTAATTAACATTTTCGGACCTAGATGTAGGTAACTACTTCTTCTGTGGGCTGGTAATCAAATCTCAGGAAGTTGATACGAGATGCTGTTTATGTGTTTGTTACGTGCTACACTGTTGATGGTTTTTTAATCTTCCTGGCCGTTGTTCTGGATTCTCTGTCAATGATTTTCTTCTCATCCCAATTAAATTGATGACTTCTGCTTCAGCTGTGGTCCGCAATTTCGTTTTTCTTCACATCTCCGTTTCTCACTGTGCGCATATGTTCTTGTACTCATTGCTTAACCTTTCTTCTTGTTTCGCCTATATTGCATTGTTCTTTCAGGTTTATTTTTTCTTTTGGTTTAGACAAAGTGCTTCTTAGGGTGTCTTGACCTTAACTAAATTTCGTGTTTTTCGTAACTTTTGTGTTCAGTAATTTCTAATTTTTGACACTTTGGAATTTTCTCAGCAATATTAGTTCAAGGAAAATTACACCACAGTTTCTTGTTCACTCACATGTTTAAGCAACATATAGTTTGTTATTTTTAAAGTTATGCAAAATTACATGTAAAAATTTCCATTTTGTTTCCTATTAGCCAATCAAAAGTCATCATCATCTTTTTCACCTAAACGCAGAATCCTCTTTTTATCCAAGGTACTATTACTATAATGAAAGACATGTTTCAGCACAGTTTTTAAAATGATCTGATTGCAAAATATGCTTGACCTGGTTTGTCTTACCAAAGAAGATAATTAAGCCCTAAGATGAGTTAAGGACGTGTAATATTTTTGTATTTGTGTACTTAGTGTTATGAAGCTTTTAAAATTTTGTTTTTTCACCCTAATTCAAGGTAACTGAATTATGCAAGACATGTAAAATTTCTCCTACCTGATTATTGGTTGGAAAAATAACATATAAGATAATGACATTTTCCGGTATGTGTTTTTATGGCTAGGACTGGAAACTGTGATTTATTTTCTCTTGGCCTTGCATCAATCAAATTCTTTTGGAAACACTTTTGGAATGATTTGGCCAGATTCGAAAACTTTCATCACGTTTCTTGGTAAAATTGCCTAGTAAAATTACCAAATTTTTTAATTTTCTCACTTGCCGTTTTCTCACTTGCAGCAGGCCTAAATGACTTGAACATCAAACATTTGTCATGTTCACCTTGCTAAAGGGAAAATAAAATGATTTGATTGTTATGAATTTATCAACTGGCCAAAAAAGCCATAAGTACGAGAACAAGCTTGGGCAAATTTTTAAATACAATTTGTACTTTTCAAATGAAAACAATGCTTTTATTTATTGGGCTGTAAAGAAACTTTCGTTTCTAATCTAGGAAGGATTTTTAATAACTAAAAATCTCACTTTTGGAAAGATTTTAGCAACTTTTACATCAAAAACACAAAACGCCTGCTTCACCTCGTACAACACCACAACCCTTGATATTACTTTGCCAAAAAATCTATCAAATTTTGCCTAACCAGAAAAAATCCCTGAAGATCCGCCACTGGTCATCTGTTACAACAGTTCACAAGCCACCAGTTTCCTACATCTACCATCACTTGTAAGATCTGGCTATAACAGTTAGTTTTTTAGATTTTTGTTTCTCATAGTTATTCTTAGTACCTTGAAACGTAAAAACTGCTCCTTGTGACATTAACAAATGCATTTGTTAAAAAAAATTGTCTTTGTCAAAAAGCAGGTATTTTGGATCAACTAAATAAGTGATTATTTTTGCATCTTTTTAAGAGTGACTTGTTTGAAAGCAGTTCAAATATTGGTCCCTGCTTAATGGGCGAAGTTAAATTTTCCTCTAAACATATTCAAACTTATTAATGTAAAATACACAAACTTTACAAGTTTTTTGTTTTACTATAAATAGTCAAAGAAATAAAAAAAAGCCATGCATTATAAAAATACTTTGTTTTAATCAAATTCAACACATCGGGTTTTCCCCTTTGTTATGTTTTAATCATTTTCACAACATCGGGTTTTCCCTTTTGTACGTCATCGTACGACTTTCCATAAATAGAAACACACTTCGCTGTAAAATTTCAGTTATCATAATTTTATTAACATTCAAGTTGATGTGCAATTTATTATAAAAAAATAAAACAATTATGCTTGCTTGTTGCTTGTTAGTCGCACCGAAAGCTACGGAAATTGATAAACATGCAACCAATCACACCGAAGGAATAGGGGCTTAAAGATGGTGCGCCAATGTATATTCGACGCACAATAACGAAATCGTCATTTTGTGACGTCATGTGATCATTATTCGAGTATGCGGTGAGTCATTCAATTTCAGCAGTTCTTATGTCTCCCAAATATTTTCTAAAATTTAACTGACTTTAGCATATTCTTATTTTTTATTTTTATTTGTGATGTATCCGTAACTTAGCTTTCGAAAATTTCCAGAAAAGTTAAAATGGTGAAATGGTTACCTTGTATAAGTATCAGGAAAATAAAGTCGCATGTAGTGACGTGCACCTGTGTAATGTAGCTACATAGAGGTTAAACTTACGGACACTGAGAGTTGGGACCACGAACAAGTTTTCGCTACAACGACATTGTCATTTCTTTAAATGGAACTGAACAATTTTTTCCTGAACAAGTTAAATAGTATTATTTAATTTTTATTACTTGAAATCTTTCTTGATTTTTATTACAGTGGTATTACAAATGGTCGCTGGAATATTTGCACAAACTTCTTCTATCTGCATTACTCTTCTTGGATATATTACGTCATCGTTTGGAATAGTCTCCATTGCTACAGGCATCATTGGATTAGTGCTGTCATTTCGTATGCATTTAACTTGTTTGAATACAACTTTCATGGGATATTCCATAACAACTGCAATTTACGCCTTACCAATGATCGCGCTGATGCTTCCGAACAGTACCTTTGTGACTCCGTTCGTGTAGGCTGTATAGTGATTGCCAATAATATAGCCGATACAGTTATCTTTGTATCGTCGGTAATCGCAAGCGTGTTATGTTGCCTGAACAATGTTAGCTGTCGATGCTCAAAAAAAGTATTTGCTAAGTATATTTATTATTAAAATGCTACTGTTATTTCTTATTCTGTATCTCTTTAATAATAGCTGTATTCCGTCTAGTGCGATATATAAAGGACGGGCGAACCCGTGGATTTTTCCACGGGCAACAACTAGTCTCTTTAATAATAGCCGTCGTCTGTCTGTCTCTGCGCAGACCCCCGCTGAGTTAGTAAATTGTGCTACGGAAACACGAACATCAAATGCGATTTATAACGGATAGATGAACCAGTAGATTTTTCACAGGTCCCCAACTAGTCCATTTAATACTAGCAAAACGGCATTGAATCGTAATTTTGTGCTACGATGCACGAGATTGCTATGCAGGAAAACGTATGGCAGGCAAAAATCATCTGAGGATCCATTGATTCTTCCATGGGCTAACGACTAGACAATAAGTAAAAAAAATATTGGTGCAAGCTCGATTTTTCGGGTATCAATATTTTTATTTCCTCGCGGATTTACTTTCGCAGGAAACACTAAAATCTCAACAATTCGTAAACGTTAATCTAATATATGATCAGTTCCTCTCTACTTCTTATTTTAGCAACTACAGTTCAGATGTTAAACACTGCTGCGACTGTTCCTGACCAAACAAGTATCAACACGCCACTGCTAGAATGAGATTTCTCCATCTTCACAAACAATACTTAAGTCGAACCACCTCCACCATGTGTGGAATAAAAGCGCCAACAACTGTATTCGCTTCTCATCTTTTTCCTTCTCATCATATCAGACGAATGAGAGCTGCTTTATTGCGATGCATGCGTTGAAAGTAAAACCACACATATAGACTGTATTTTTTTGTCATTTGTTTTTGCTTTTTTAAGAAGCATTTTTTTTCTGCGCAATGTTACAATATATCATTTACGCATATTATAAGTTGTTAACCATTAGAATAAAATACCCTTTTTACTTATTTATATTTATATTGGATTACTTGAGGAATTTTGATTTAAAGTAAAATAAAATCAAAAAATCAAGAAAGCTAACAAGTCACGCAAGTGTAATAAAAAAGTTACACTCAACATATCAAAAACAGAAAGAAAAACAAACCAAGAATAACAGAAAGAAAAACAATCATACTTTTCAAAACGTTGCCATATTGATCCACGTTATCACATACTTTACCGTGAGCATGTCCAATGCGTTACCCTTAAAAGGACTGTCCAATAAAAAAATAATTTTTATTATATCAACTAATTAGTACTTATTATTTAAGAATATCTGCATCTTTTAAAAAATAATATCTTATATAATAATACGAAGTGTATGTGACGGTCATAGTGGATATTGGATATATTCCTTTAATGTCGCCGAAAAATGTCTAAAATGTTAAATTTTATGACGTTACAGCGCGATGTCAATAATACTACTTTAGCGACAATATCCTATATTAAATTAATGAAGGCATTACATTGTACCTAAAACTTTGAGGCCAAAGAACTTGGTAACGAAGTGGTGAAGTCATTTTTCGCCAGGTGGGTAACTAGGGACCACCTAGGACCAATTTGGGTAAGTTTCCCAAACCTCGGTCCCCAAATCCATTTCGGAATAGACGGGTTGATGACGTCATTAAAAGACCTTTAAACCTTAATATCTCTGCAACCGTTTGTAAAAAGTACATAATCCAATACATTTTTTTGATCAGGGTTTTAAGATCTATACGATGAAGGCAACAGGTATACAAATTTCTAAAAAAAAAATTTCGGTTTGGACGGGGCCATTGCTGACGTCAGCAAAATTTTTAAACCCTTATATCTCATTAACCGCTCATCAAAAGCACATGATCATATACATTTTCTTGATCAGCGCTTTAAGCTCTCCACAATAGAGGCAACGTGAAACAAAATCCTAAATTTATTTTAGTGGATGGGTTGCTGACGTCATTAAAATTTTTTATCCTGCCTGAGTGGATTTTTTTATAATATTATTACACTCATATAAGTTGTTTTCTTTTTTTCATTTCCCTTGTGAAGCATTTGACTGCCATTTTGTCTGAATAATTCCGCATGAATGAGCGGCTAAGCACACATGTTTTCCGTAGAACAGTGGTGGAGAAAAATGAAAACAAAACGCGCTAGCCCGTTAAAGAATACACCAGAACAAAAAACCTTATTGACTTGTCTCATTTTCGTTTATAATTTGTTAAATCAGTTAATACCACAGTGTAGCAAATATTTGGTAATTTCTTACAAATACTTTATCAGATTTCACAGGTTCTGTTATTATTTGCTAAAGGCGCTTCGGTAAAAATAAAAATTGAAGATCAAATATGAAAGAGGCCGCTTAAGCGCGACATTACGCAATATTCCCTCGAACTCAAACTATAGAACATCAGTATGACCTGCGTACGGCGTACGGTTGTAAAAACAACATTAAAGCTAAACAAAGATAATGATACATATATAAGAAATTTATATAAAAAATTTGGCAAATGTTTTTGGACTGTACACACTGTCTCTAATCTAGCCTCCATCTTTATTTTTTATTTAAAAGATAGTGATCCGTGTGGTGCTGGCAGAAATCGAGCGTGCTAAACAACAAAAAAATGAAAGTCAGGCATAATATATCTTGACAAGGACACTGCTATTTCGCGTGTTCAAGATCAATAATCAACACAGCACGTATGTTTGTAGTGAAATTTAGTATTAAGATTTCACTAGTGAGCCAAATTTAAAGTTTGGTAAATTATTAATGAAGCTTTTGATGAATTTACTTATTAATGAATATCAAAATAGTTTTTGTTTGAAAGTTTTATACAACAGGAAATACATGTGCATATTTTATTCCTTCGAATAGTTCTAACGTATTAAAGTGTGACTATCTTTTTCATTCGAATTCTAGACGTGTGATTCCTGTAGAATAGGTCCATCCTAGCATATGTAAAATTAAAAAAAAAAATCCCACAACAAAACTCCTGTTTTATCTACAGATGTCGTGCAAGCACAACAGTCGCTCAACTAGACAACTGCATAAGATATCAACCATATTCTCATACTGAACGTTGAGCAGAAAGGATCAATTACCATTTATATAGTCTCTGACATGAGGTTTAAAACCAAGATTGCGCACTGGAGGCTAACATTCAACCACAAAACCAAAAGTTGGTGCAGACAGTATGGACAACAGTTCCATGTAATTCGATAGTATTAGACAACTCACGGTGGGCTCCATGGATACGGAATAAAATGAAACTACTGTCAATGTCGAAAATAATGCGTTTGATTTAATTAAGAACTTTGCATCGCAAGAATTTTACTTACTATAGGTCCATCTCAGTACTACACACATATGTGAAATAGAATTTACATATGTTTTGTTGATAATGATGTTATACACAAAGTAATTTAAGTTTCAAAACGGTCCATCAACAAATCACGCGGTCAAAACGTCAAATACGGCTCGCGCGTTCTATAGTAGGACTTCTCCTGATTTTCCGTGTGCAACGACACCTTAATCATTTTGCAGTTGATACTAATTCTACGCTTATAAAGATATCAAAACATTCTATACTACGGTAAACAAAGAATTGAAGAAGTGTTTTTATTGACGAAACCTGTCTTGGAAACAGAAATGCAAATATATTTTCCTTACATTAATTGTAACCTGCTCTCTTTAGTCCATCTCAGCTATATATGGGGCTTGATGATAAGACAAAGTATGTCTTCTACTTGCTCCAGTCATTATTTGCTTGTAAAAACGAAAAACATAATGTAAAAATTGTGATGATAAAAATGATGAAAAGTAGTTTATCGTTTCATCTCCCATTTAAAACTAATTCGTTGCGTCGACTTGATTGACTTTCATTGCGTTTTACGGAGTCTAAAATGCTTTATTTTCATTGTTTTCGATATCTACTTTCTCTAAACGAGAATAAAAATTTGATAAAGCTTTGATGCGCTTAATTACGGGTGCCCTTATAACCAAGTGCGCTTGATTACGGCATTTTACAGCATGAGCTATAGTAGGCCGTTTTAACACTAAATGCAAACCCTTATTTTTTTACCATTCAGTGATATCTGATTTCTAAAAAAATATTATTGGGCAGAAAAGTTCTAGACCTTTTCTAGTGTCGACCCTGCAAATGAAAGCGAACAAGATTCCCAGTACTCTATCTAGGATTTTGATTAGATGGTGAAGAGAAAGCTCAATTTACGAAAATAACCTGCAGTCAGGCACCAATGACAAAAACAACAAGATTTTTTCCTGACCTTAGAATTTTTAATATAGTTTTTTTTTTAATCCATAAATATTTCAAATCCTTTTTATAATTGAATCTATTTAAGTTTATTTATCGATCGATAAAAAACGGTTAATTTAACAAATACGACATCTCTCCAAGGTTTTGAATGAAAACACTTGTGAGAAATCTTTTGGTATTAAATCAAACAAAATAGTTCCAACAAGTTGTCGCATAAACAAAAATGTGATTCGGTGATGTTTTTATTCGTGCATTAAAAGTTAATATAGATCTGTGTTTTACACGCTTCCAACTATATAACAGTGATAAAAGAATTAAAACATAAAATATTTAATATTGATTAAAGGAAGAAAAGATTAAGAAGATATGACATAAGCGGCAGGTCAGTAACATTTTTTGTAGAAATATTTAAATAGTCAACATTGTAAGTGTTTCTCTATCATGGCTATATAAAAATATGAGTTCGACAATTGCTTGCGAATCCTGTTCTGTTGGAATGATTATCACAAAAAGAATTCTTAATTTTTATTTGTCATCAGACTTTCCCAAGGTTTCTTTTTTCCTCGTTCAACAAGGGTCCAACTTGCCCAATCACGATAAGAAGTTAAAGACAGTATTCTATTTTTTAATTCTTATATAAAAGGGAGATACTTCCCTATACATGTCATATTTAAGTTAGTTTTCTAGCTAGTTTTATACCAAGAAAATGTTAATAAATAATTAGACCTTGTGACAAATTAATTCTGCAGATAATGCAAGTAAACACGCCATATTTGAACTACTTCGCCGCAAAGTAAAAATCAGCTCAAAACATCTTAATTGTTTTTATGTTATTCTGTGTTTTCGCATGTGTATTTCGTAAAACAAAAACAGTTATGAAAATGATTTATTTTTCAAAATCTGCACTTATAACTAGGTCGACTTTGAAATTTAAAAGGCAATCCTCCAGAAATAACCTGGCAATTCATGTCATTTTGACTTCTGTTTTAAACTGAAGCATAACATTAGAACTCAGAAATTAATTTAATGTGACAATCACCACTTACTCCCTAAAACCAAATTAAAAAAACAACAACAATTACACACGCTGATTTAGCTGTCCAAAGATCTACAGGACACATTTGTAAAGCAGATTGTTATCTAAAATGTAAATATCCTGTATTGATAATATATAAATAAATAAAGAGAGCAAAGGATTTCTATATCTTTAGTTTTTAGAACCGTGAAATTGCATTTCTAGGAAGTAACGATTATATGTATTTTATGGTTAGTTATTTGTTGCAAAAATAATATTTTTGCATTCAACGAATCATACTTTTAAATTCAACGAATTATTTTTTTGAATTCAACGGCTTTTTTTAACATTCAACAAATTATTTATATTCAACTAATTATTTATATTCAACAAATTATCTTGAGAAATTAAATCAAATCTCAATTTTTCGAAGTGAAATTTAATCTCTAGTCAATACAAAATCTATTTTTTCCTGCCACAATATTATTCCTCTAGTCAAGATTTGGAATCAACATTTCTCGTCCCTTTTTATTAAACGAAGTTGTTTAGGACACACCCTTAAAAACTAGCATGATTAACTTCTTGTATTTATAACATTCAACAGGGTCAAGAAAACGTATGGTTACAGAATTTCACATTTCTTAAGCAAAAAAAATAAAACAGTACAAAAAGCTCTGCTAGAAAAATCTATTCCTACTTAAAGTAATTCAAGAAAAAAACTGCCTAAGTTAACACAAAAATGGACCTTAGAATGGCAAGTCAAAATTCCAAAACAAATGTCAATATTTGAAAAGCTCCTCTCTCTCTTCCTGTTCAGCGATCAAAAGAAAAAATACAGTAGAAACAAATAAATGTGTTTGTCTCTATAAACTAAAAAACTAGTTAAACACAGTCCGACATTCCCAAAATTTATGAGCCATGTTATCGCTTCAGTGCACTCTAATGAAAACAATGTCATAGTATTATCAAATATAATAGTTATTTTTCCAAGCCCAAAGCCAAGAATAGCAGGTGCTCCTGTGGCAGACACCATAAATAGCTCCAGCTGTTTTGAAGAGTAGTGCTGTAAATAGTTGATGAAATGCTGCATTAGACTCCCTCAAGTCAAGTTCTGTTTCACTAATATAAAAATAACCTGTTATGTCACTGATACCTAGTTCCCTCACGCGTCACCATGCAGTCCAACAACATTAACGCTATATCTCTCCACTTAAAACTCAAGCTTCAAAAACACACTAAAATCTCCTCTTCCATTTTTATCTTTGCTCTTCCACGAATAGAATCCTCAAACTCAGTACGAACAGTATATATTTCCACCTTCGTTTGATTTTTGTGTCTCATCATACTTTGTGTATCAAGAAAACACCATCTAAAGATTATGCACGAAAAGACATATATTTTGGTCCATGTTTCTATTTTTTAAATATTGAATATGCAAAAGGCATGACAGAAGAATACATCTTCTAAATTCGCCTTCATATTCCATAATTTATCATAGTTGCAGTTGCTTTTTTGCTCTTTTATTTGTTCTACAAACTGATGAAGCAGCAAACTCCAGTCCATCACTTACGTCACTGTTGGTAGGTATAACGTGCTTTTCCGCGACAATGACGTCAAATATAAATAAGTAAATATTTTGTTTTGTATACCGCGGAACAGATTTTGCATTTTCAGTAATTTACCAACTTTCAATTTTTTATGTGCAAAAATAACTTGTAAAAATAATCCGTTGAACGCAAAAATATTCATTGAATTATAAAAATTTTAATTCGTTAAATGCAAGAATATTCGTTGAAAAAAAAAAAAAACGTTTTTGCAACAAATAACCAACATAGTAATTGTTCACCATTTTTCATATATTTATATTTTTAGGCAAATTGTGAGAAAGAAGAAATGTCAAAAAAAGCTAACAAGAAAGTACAGGAAAAGAATAACAAGTATGTTTATTAAATGTAGCTTTCACATTGCTAATAAATAATTCTTGTGTTTAACCAAAAGAACAACAGGATAACATTTCTCCTTAAATCACATCATAGGAGCAAATAAATTGGTGATGAGAATTATCCATATTTATATTTTAACTATTCATCTACATTTATATTTCTAAAAATTTTCCCTAATTTTTTAGAATAAATTGGGAATGGTATGAATTGTTTGAAATCCCTGATGTATATGACCAGAAACAACCTTGCCCTTCATATTACACTTGGATGGAGCCAACTATAACCTTTAGGAAATACAAACCATTTAAAGGCTTTTCCTACATCACAACCATTGAAAATGCCTTTCTAATCCTAAACAATGGAATTACCTATGAGCCATTAACTACCTTCTCAGTTGTAAAAGAGCAGAAATTGCATCCTTTACATAACGAAGGTGTATTAGTTGTCTCTCCAACGTTTGGTTTGGGACAAGCTGCAAAGAATTCAAAAGGTAACGTCCAGTTCACGAGCTTTGACCTCAGCATGTATTCTGATTGTAATTTCTATATTGTGGAATTCCTTAAATACAAAAAGCAGCAAACGGTGAGAGTATTAACAACAACAAGGAAATACGACTTACACCAAATAAATATCAAGGAGGAAGGAGGTCCTATATTTTTAGACGAGGATGATGGTTTTTTTGTAGCCCGAGAATTCTTTTACAAGGATACTGACCATAAGGTTACCATTGAAGTTCTTGTTGATAACATATCATTCCGTTCAATGCAATATGTTTCCTGTCCAAACCCAGAATCTGCCCTTAAGGGTGATGTATACGAAGGAAAAATTGCAGCGTTTGATTCTGACTTAATTGGTCAACTATTTTATTGCTTATTGCTGCACCAAAACAAATCTTCCAAGCATAAATACAATGTTTGTTTCAACATTGATATCGTCAACTTGATGAAAGCAATAAAAGAGTCGCAGAGAAACGTAAACGCTGCTAACTTTGACATCAGTGAAATTGGTCTATTTCCAACAGACAATCCCAACAAATGCTTAGCATCTGTAGAGCTTGACAATGTCATCCAATCTAACACACATTTGAATCTGAGAGATTATGATACTATCAAAAAAATGGCAAAGATGTATCGATTTATGCACCAAAGTCCAGATGGTTTTACTATTGTAGCAACGTTGCATAAAGCGTATGTGAAATTTTTAAGAGAGTGCGCTTATGGTGCGAAAAGAAATTTCTCGACAATGATGACCTGTTTACTGAATCATTTCATGACAGAAGAGCAAGCAAACGATGTCAAAGCTGCAATCGTGGAGTACATACGAAAACAAGTCACTTTCGGCACAGGGAAGTATTAAAAAGTCCTGGAATAATATATTCTGCATTGACAATATCATATTTCATAATAATTAAATGTTTTGTAATTTTTAAATTAAAATAAATTGTAATTTTTACGACGTGGGATATTAGAAAGTCTATGTTAACGAAGTAAAAATATTCAGCCATTAAAAAGCCGAGAACGTGATCATAAATTGCAATGTTTGACTTCTTTTCTTTTTCTTCTTTGCAAAAAGCTTTTATTAAAAATAGAAAATTGTTTTTGCGCTGTTGTTGTTGTTTTTCTTGTTATTTATTAGTGTCTTTACTTTGTTTCACTTTTTGTAAATGTCTGTTTTATTTTTGGAATTAAAAGCACCTTGCATTCTTCTTGTTATCCTACCAATTCTTAAGTTAACTATCCTAGTGTTACAGAACACTAGAATACGTAACTAAGTCAGAAATTCAATCCAGCATATCGACATAAAAAAGTTGAATCGAGACAAAAACAAAAAAAATCATTTTACATCGTATCCATCCCCTTTCCACAATATGGCGATGCAATAAAACTTCTTCATATCTCGTTAGACGTCTTTTTGCTTCATTATTTACATTTTAACTAAGCGTTAATTTTTTTATTAAATATAAAAACCAACAAAAAAAAGCAGGCAGAGTATAAAACAAAATGCCATGATACTATATAATTCGAACACGCAGGGGACTAAATTTTTTGTTCGAATTAACGAATGTTCAGATTATCGGAAGTTCAGAAAAAACAAGAATTTTAATAAACGTTTGAAGGTGTTATGCTAATAAAACTTTATCATAACTTTACTACAACTTTTTATGAAAATCTTTTAACGTTGTTTGCTTGGTGATGGGCAAGGCCTCCAAATTCCTTGTACACTTCATTTAATTGATAAATTAAAAGAAATTTTGCCACCATTGATGCAATAAAAATGAATAAAAATGAAAACGTTTTTTTTTTATCTTCCCTTAAGATTTTATTTATCGATACACAAAATTTCGAATTAGGGAGCATAATGCATCTTTGGGACTAAAAAATTGTTCGAATTAGCAAAATGTTCGAATTAGCGGAGTTCGAATTAAGCAGCTCAAAATATAAGACTTTATTAAACCAAACTCAAGGGACTTTGGGAATTTGTTCGAAATAACGGAAAGTTCGAATGAAGCGGCATTCGAATTAACGGACGTCTACTGTATACTGACACAAAAAGGCATAATACAAAACACTCTAACGTAAAACAACTAAAATTGTAACAAAAAAACTGTACACCACAATACATGAATACCCTGAGGAAATACAAAAAATACACACTACATAAACTCCCTAAGGGAACACTTAGGTACACAGTGGAAATAAAACACGATAGACTAAATAAAACTACATACACAACATGAACTAATTAAGTTAATTGACATAGAGCATAAATCTATATTTAAACACAACTTGAACAACAAATAAATAAACTAAGGACATCCACTTAAGAGAATACATAGAAACACAACTAAATTAGTTTTATGTTCTCAAATTATCCTACGTAATTATCTCAAATTATGCTAGGTCGCAAATTTATATTTCAAAATATTCCAAATAAAGAAATTTCATTTGTTTTTTCTCGCGATAATTTTCAAATCATACGCCGTAAATAATAAACCAAAATTAAACTGTTATTATATAAACCACCTGTATTCTCTGAATTAAAAAAATACTGTCCTCGTTAGCTAAAATGAATTGGCCAACTATTGTTTTTTTATTACGGCCAGAAAGATTTCACCTACTACATATAGCTTCTTTTTTGGTAAACAAACAACCTTTAAAATGTTTCAACCTCATATATCCGATATTTTGCACTTCTGATACCAATGACTTCACTATTTTTTTTCTTTACTTGGAGCATATTTAAATGCAACGTTTTACAAAAAAGTACCAAATTTAATGACACGTGCGTCAATATTTCTGGAAGAACCTTTTTTCTATCTTTATTGTCTTTTTTATCTTTACGTTTGTTATTCCAGTGACACGATCCTCAATTGGTAATATGTTGTCATCACCTTCCTTGGTATTAGTTCTTGATATATAAATATTTTGTATTTTTTTGTTTATTTTTTTAGAATATTTATTACATCTTTCGGTTCTAACCATAAAACGAAGCTCTGACCACCTCTTTTTTGGTTGGGATATTTAAACGTTTGAAAATCCAATTAGTTACCGTAGTTGCTTTCACAGATTTGCACGTAAACATTCAACACGTCACAATCATTGAAATTATGCACTGTACAAATAGATAGTAGTTTATTAAGGGTACTTGCAGTTACTTGAAATTTCATTTTGTAACATGTGTATTGAATACTGATGTTATTATACCCATCAACAAAACGGACAGTTCTTTTCCGAGGATCACTATTAGACGGTACAGCAACGAAAATAATAGTCCAGTCATTCTTTCCTAAAATTTAAGGAACCGAATCGTGCGTAGCTGGAAATTGATTTAAAAGTCCCTTCAATATGTATATTTGCAATATGCAATACTCCACTTACCCAGTACTTGATCATTTTTAATGGAAAGTGGGATACCTAAATTCGAAAACTACAGGCAAAATGTAGGGAAATTGGACTTATACCGTTTATGCTCTGTTGTTAAATCTGACAAAAGCCGTCCCAAAAGCGATTAGAGCTTATGATGAAATATTAGCCATTTTAATATCGGGAAAATAGGTTAAATAAGAACACGTGTTTACAATATATCTCTGTTTATCTCTTTCTCTCTATTCACTATCATAACTCTCGTGTCATCAAAATTGTCCCTCTTCTTCTGCCCAAGTCCTCTTCATCGTCCATGTCTTTACGACATTACAATCATCAACAGTAAACATTTTATACAACAATAAGTGACTTTAGAATAATACCAATTATCTGTTCAACCAATAACAGATATATCATGTCATGAACAAGCGAACTAGGGTATGTTGCAACAACTATAGATGTCATCGACGGGCAATGATAAAAATCATCTCATGACTATTTATTAGTTGAGGGGATAATTAAAGGATCGAAATCAATCAATCATATTGCAGCATTTAAAGTAACATTTTACGAAATTGGATGGAAACAATAGAATTAAATTAAAATCTTTACTTTTGTTAAAAGTTTGCTCTCTGTTACGTTTGCCTCGAAGCCTTTTCCACTTTTTTTTAATATTCCCTTTGCGAAATGCGGATAACCATATATTTCTGAAAGTTAATAAGAAATACTATTGATATAAATGAGTACTTCTGTCTATACATGATTTCTTTCACCTTTCTTCCTGTCCAACCAAACTTTCGGTCTATGATCTTTTTATTACCTCAGTCAATAATATGATTATTCTTCCATTTATGGTCCACAATGACTTCTTTGTGTGTACTTTTTGTGCTCTTATACACGTTGTTTGAGCATTCGTTTCATTTTACAGACATAAAGAGCATCACAATTCTGAGAAAGAATTTTGCAGACAATATTACCTTGATTCCATAGACATTCTTTGTCTTTCGAATGCGATAGTATATTACGTAGCGTGTTTAGATTGCAATATATAATATTACTAGTGTTAACCTAGAAACAAGGCAACTCTACTTTTTGAACACGTTCTCATACATATAATTGTTGTTTTGCTGGCTAGCTTTTAGCACCTACGAAATAGATATGCAAAACCCATCCATGTATCTATTTATGAGCCCCAAAAGAACAAGAACCACATGGGTGCCGATAACAATAAATGCCAGTTAATTCTCGTCGCCGTTTGTCTGTAAAGACGAGATCTCGAAATCATTAAAAATTCCAGATGAGATTGCTAACAATTTTTACAATTGCAACAAACCTTGCGAACACGAAAATCTGAATTTACGTCTATCTCGACGAGCAACGACACAGTTTCAAGTACTTTGACATTTTTCGGATATTGCAGACAAAAAAGAAATCACGATCTCATGCTTGAGATGACTGCTTTGGTTGCGATAGTGTTACTTGACTGAAATGACACCAAAGTTTGTTTTACAAAAATGCCTAAAGAGAGTGATGCTTTTTTGATTTAATTTGTCGATTTTAATTTGTTAAAGTCGCGATTTTAAATATATTTAACTTCTAAGATTTGCCGAAAAAAACGTCCACCAATCTGGTTTTTTTTATATTGTGTCACTTTAATTTTTATTCCTAATTCACCATTTGTCTTAAATTTGCATGAAATTTAACATTTTTCTTCTGTCTCGAATAAAACTAGGATGCTAAATCGACTAAGACAGTAACCAGTTAAAATAGATAACTCAATGTTTGAGTAGGGGAAGGCACTTGCAGGGATAGTCTTAATGTAATGGTAAGGGGAACTGGAAAATTTTTAGAGAAGTGTAGAAAGACGTGATGATAATGTTTAAAGTGAGTTGATCGGCTGAATTATAACAAATAAAAATCTGAATGATAAACGATCAAGCGTATTTGATCAACGAAAATGCTTGTACCTATTATGAGTAAAATATTTTTTATAAGTAACAGCAATAGCAGTAGGTAATTGTGACTCAATGGTCTAGTGGTATGATTCTCGCTTTGGGTGCGAGAGGCCCCGGGTTCAAATCCCGGTTGAGCCCCTAATTATTTTCAAAATTGCATATTTTACAAACATTTTTTTATCTAAACACTTAATATAAGATGCTTTTGTGTTTATACAAAATAAATGTGCAAATTAATGAGAATAAAAAACAAATATAGGCTCTATACATGGTCTAACATTTCTATAATAGTAATTCAATATTTCTCGGATCTTCTTCATACTTTTTCCATTCAATGGACGATCAATACTGCCGTTATATATTAAAATAAAATTTTCAGAGTCGCTTTTAACACAAAACAACATTCACTTCAGTCTGTTTTTCTTTTTGATTGATCACTTTTCTATAAACGATTAAACGATTTCTTTAGCGTTCAAGTCGAGTTATTCAATATTGTTGCTGCTTTCTTTAAAAATATCCCCACTTAAATTATTCTACTTAGTCTACTTAGTTTGTGTGTAACAGTCGCAATTATTCATTGGGCGCACGCTTTTGCAAGACTTGTACAAGTTGTAATTTTTTTTGAACAATTTAAGAGAATCAACGTTTGCTGTAGCATTTAAGCAATAAAAATTTTTAAATGTACGAAATTATTTTCATTAAAATTAAATTTAATGATTGAACTCAATTGTCCAATTAATGTTAATGAATCGTTAAATTTTTTTCGTAAAATCATAAAGAAAATAAATACTGGTAATATAAAGAAGCGAATTAAAGATAAAACTGATACGATAGATATGTAAGTTTAAAATTTGTGCAAGTACTTGTATGCTATTCCATATTTTTTTACGTGTGTTACCGTACTAGTCGCTAACCCATGGCAAATTCGGAAAGAATTCCACTCTTGCTATCCACAGCTACCATCTTTGGATCATAAAGAGATGGCCATCATTATAATATAGAGACGATCAGCGATGAAAACAGGTAACAAGAGATATAGTTCTTCCTCAATCTTTTTTCCGTGACCTAGTTCTTTTATTCTGCTTTCGTCATTGTATTCACATTGTCAAGCTCCATCGTAACCTTTCCGTCTCCTTATGCCATTCTTTCTGTTCACTTTCCTTTTGGTCATCAAATATCAAGCCCTTTTATCATCAGACCGCATCAGATTTTGATACAGCATAAATCTTTAATAGATAAATTTTTCTCTCGGTGGTTCATAAGCTAAGTTCTTTCGTCAGCCCCATGTATGGTATTGTTTTTGGAGGTTTTAGTACCTTTTCACTTTTTTTCCCTGCATTGCTGTCAGTATCTTTCTCTGCTTTTCTGTTTTTTTCGTCCAACAGTCTAAATTGTATGTTATGGAACCTACTACAGTTTTTTCATGCAGTAGCAGTACGGTTTCTGTTGTCATACTCCCAACTAGTTCTTTCTTTCCAATTTTGCTTCCTTCCTTTATATTAGTTTCACCTTGTGTTTCGATTTCATCTATCTGTGCCTTAATTTTTCCATTCCCTCCAATTTATTTCCCCAGGTATTTATACTTTTCTATTTTGTCGATCCACCCTTTTTGCTGTATATTACTGCTTCTTTTTTTTCCCTTTCTATCGGTTCTTATTTCATGAATCATGAATCTTTTCTATGTTAAATTTTTTTTTTATTTTCATCTCTGCAAGGTTCTTTCCTACTTCCTCTATTGTCTCGTTATCTTAACTGGTCCTCTATCATCTACAAAATCCAGCGTTTCAAATTCCATGTTTGGTGACATGATTGTTTTTGTTGACTTTTCTCGTACTTCGTCTAATATTGAGGTCTTGCTGCAGCACAGCTATATTCTGAATAATGTTTCTTGTTTCACCACGCTTCCAACATTTATTTCTTCTGTTTTTCCAAGTGGTGTAACAATTATCGTTACTTTTTGGTTAAGTTTTGGTTAAGTCCATATATTAACACTTCCTCTTTTTTCCTAATCAATCCTTTATCAGGTGTATGATACAGTACTATAGCCAAAGTTTATCAAAGCGCACTTCTCTGCATCAGCAAACAGCATATGTCTTCCTTTTTTGCAACCTATTTTTGTCCATTATTGTTTTGTGGATCATTCTTTTTAATGCTTATTTATTTCCATTGTGTCCTGTATCTTTTGTAGTACAATCTTTTCAAATCTTTCCCTACGATAGTTATAAAAAACAAGAATAAATTTGTCACAAGTCAAACCCTTACATGTCAAGTGGATCATTGAGATGTACCAGTACTTGCAAGGGCGTAATGATTTGGTTTTTAATGGCTTTAAAGTAGCAGGTATCACTGAAGTCGTAGAAGAGGCTAACTAATTCTATCATAGAATTGACAACCCACTCCTCGCCTCTTGAAATGAAAAGAACTAAAAGAACATTCGTTGTTTGACTTAAACGATTTACTGATGTTGAGTTGTATGATTGTTTCATGTTTGTTTAAACACAAAATATTGTTTCTTTTTGTTTCCATTATGTTTTTTATGTCCCCGATTCTTTTTTGTAATCTTCCTTGCAATTTATTAAGGCGGTAAGAATAAAAAAAATTTAGGATAAAAGAAAAATGTCGGGGTAAATTCTTAGTTGGGTATAAATAAATCGGGGAAAAGTACTGGTTGGGAAAAAATAATGGAGGAAAATTTTGGTCGGCAAAAAATTAAGTCACTTGCACAAAATTTAGTCACTTTTCTCTGAATTTTTTTCCCCTGAAAAGGTATTCCCTTTCTGTTTTTCAACAGTCTCTTTAGGCCCTTATTCTTACACACTGACCTTATTCGCATGTTCTCCCACTGTTGAGGTATCTCTAGCGTTCTTAGTATTTTGTTAAATAGTACCCATATTGATCTTACAGTTTCCTCTTCACCTTCTTTGATCATCCCATTAAACTATCATTTCTTGATATAGTTTGTCGAGTTTAATTATTAAATTCAAGATTTCAATACATTTGTCGAAGAAACACCAATCCTTTTATTTTTTTTTCAAAAAATTTGCAATTTGCACTGTTCGAGATAAAATGTGTTTTTCACAAGTAAAATCAAAGAATACAACACAATAAAGTTTTCGATTCAATAAATCATATTTGACAAAATAAATTGTGTATCGCCGGTATAATTGCCGTGTTTTTCATAAGAAAGTGGGACAAACATGCCGTAATTTTTTAATAAACTATTGAATTTTTTTCTCTTTTCTTGTCAATGGAACCTAATTTTTACATATTTCAACATAATTATCAATATAGTCATTGTCGATTAGCCATACAAAGGAAAAAGGGAAGCATATCTTGTTTTAGATATTTCGATTGGGTAATATGAAATAAACATTTCTGTCTAAAATTTCCATGAAACTCAACATTTGCATTGTTTTGAATCACAGCATACTTTAACAGATAAATACAATAACCAATACGAACAAGTAACTCAATGTTTAAGTATGAGGCGGCAGTTAGTTTGTAACTATAATCTTGTAACATTGTAGGGACAGCAGGAGGGGAATAAGTTTAGGGAAGCGCAAAAATGGTAATGCTTAAAGTGAGTTGATCGGCTGAGTTAAAACAGAGAAAATTCTGAATGATAAGCGATCAAGCGTATTCAATTAATGAAATAACTTGTACACATTATGAGAAAAATATTTCTTATAAGCAAGCAATAGCCCTAGATAAGTGTGGCTCAATGGTCTAGTGGTATGATTCTCGCTTTGGGTGCGAGAGGCCCCGGGTTCAAATCCCGGTTGAGCCCCAAATTGTTTTGAAAATCAATAACCATTTGTTTCATAAACACATCAGAGCGCAGTTATGCTTTTGTTTGTGCAGAATTTCTTAATTTTTTTAAAATTTCTTATTTAAGTTGATCTCAAGGGTGCACGCAGCAAAGTTTTCAATAGCAGGTAATATACAAATGTGTGTAACAGAGGCAATTATTCATTATACTCTGGATTGTACTAGAACTTGGAAAAGTTCTAAGATTTTTAAAAAGATTTGAAACATTTCACTCTCGCTACTCACAGCTGCCATCTTTTGACTACAGACAGATAATCGTTATTATAATAGCGAGTCGATATGCCAAAATCCAGCGTTTCAAATTCCATGTTTGGTGACATGATTGTTTTTGTTGACTTTTCTCGTACTTCGTCTAATATTGAGGTCCTGCTGTAGCACAGCAGGATTGTACTAGAACTTGGAAAAGTTCTAAGATTTTTAAAAAGATTTGAAACATTTCACTCTCGCTACTCACAGCTGCCATCTTTTCACTACAGACAGATAATCGTTATAATAATATGGAGTCGATATGCCTGTGATTGAAACAAGGAAAGGGAGATCAATTTTTAATATTGTATCCATCTCCTTTTTGCTGGAGAACAAACACTGTCAAAAGGAAAATGCAAAAAAAGAATAGCTTTTCTAAATAATCTAACCTTTCTTATTGTTTACGTGTTTGTTTATAATTGGCAATGGCTATATATTCCAGAATAAAGAAATGAGTAACTTTTGTGATATATTTTTCTTCATCATTACTTGAATGCTACCATGTGTTTTTTAACATGGTAGTTTCATTTCTGCAACAAAAAGATGTATGTATCAAATGTTAGAAAACGTTGTTGTAAAGTTGCATACATTGAAAAAATGAGACTAAAAACATACAAATTTGCTGGTGCTTAGCTGATACTTATCTATATTTTAAACATCTGGTAACACAATTAATCTTTTAGTAGTTACTACTGATGGAAATCATCAAAATAATTAGAATTTAACTTGCCTTGGACGACGCATCATGTAGATACACTGTTGAAAATCAAGTAAAAAACAATGTCACAATTGAAGCGCAATACCTCGGACATTCAACTGATGAAAGTCGCTTTCGATGTTGAAAGAAATTAATACCTTATGTTTTTGATTTACTTCTAATTATTTGGATTATTTTGACAAAATTTATGTGATTGCACCAGATACTTACGTCCTAAAGAAAAGAACAGATCTCGCAATTTGATTTTGCTTTCCACGCTTCCGTAATCAAAGGATAAGGCCGACATGAGTCTCACAACTTTAATTATTTCAAAAATCGAGACAGGTTTTTGTATTGATTTTATTCCCCATATAACCGGGTATGTGTATCGTATAGCTGTTGGTATCAGCTTTCGAACAGTTGATTCTTTACCTTGTGTTGCAAGAATATTACATCTTCAAGGATCTACATAATAATAATACGCCAGTTCCGTGTGTCTTTAACGGGCAAAGTGGATGTGTTTTTTTTGGTAACATGTCACTTTTGCTAAAATTTTATTTTTATTCTGTCTTTTATGTGCTTCTTCAAATTGATTTAAAATTTTTGTTTTAAAAAATCACGGTTAATTTATTTTATTGTTTTCATAAAAACCTTTGTGTAATGATGTAAAACTTTATTACACAAAAGTCACGGGTAATTAATTTTTATTATTCCTTAAAGCGCGTGTCTAATGTTTACTGTTATATGAAAAACATATTGATTTTATTTATTTCCTCTTGGATGGAATTAACAACAAAGCGTTTTTGACGAAAAGAGCAATGAATTTCGTTGTTTTTTTTATTCGGTGTCTTAAGTAGATTCTTCCACGGGACTAAATACTAGTTTGTAAATACTTTAAGTAACATTGAAATTCAGAATGCGTTTATCAAGGTGTACTAGCAAGCTAGATTTTTTACAACATTGTTTGATTGCCCGGAACTGAAGTATTTATTTTTTTACACTTAAGCTTAATTTATGAGCGGATTCAGTAAAATTAAAAAGGCTGTTTCAGCTCTGACAGTGTAACAACAGGCTGTAGTTTGCGTTGTTTAATGTAATTAGAAGTGGCGATAGAGTTATCTTGTGAAAAAAAAACATAGGCGAGGGCGGGCGATACCCGATAAATTTGTTCATAAATTCAAATTGTCGAATTCAACAAATTAAATCGTGTATCACCCTTTCTTGATATAATTTGTCGAATTTAATTTGTTATTTCAAAAGTTGTTTAAAAATTCAAATCACACTGTTCGAGATAAAATTTAAATTTGACAAAGTAGCTAGAATCAAAAAAAAAGTTTGAATCAATGGATCATATTTGGCAAAATAGGTTGTGTATCGCCCGTTTAATCGCCGTTCAAAGAACATGAAAAAACATGCCGTGATTTTTAATAAACTATTGTATATTTCTTTTTTTAATGGAACGTAATTCTCACACATATCACATCATCTACTGATAATGAGTATATTACTCATTATCAGTTATACAAAAAAGATGTAGCATTAACCATATCTTTTTCAGATGTTTCGATTGAGTTTTTATGAACTTTAGAATTGCAGGGCAGTGGGCGCTCGGGGAACAATTTTTGTTATGAGAAAGACGGGTTGTTAATGCCTTAAGTGAGTTAATCGGCTGAGTTTAAATGAAAACATTCTGAATAATAAACGATCAAGCGTTTTCAATCAACAAAAATGCTTGTACCCATTATGAGTAAAATATTTTTTATAAGTAAAAGCAATAGTACTGGATAATTGTGGCTCAATGGTCTAGTGGTATGATTCTCGCTTTGGGTGCGAGAGGCCCCGGGTTCAAATCCCGGTTGAGCCCCAAATTGTTTTCGGAATTGCACATTTTATAAACACTTTTATATGAACACTCGATATAGAACGTAGATATGCTTTGTCCCAAATAAAATTGAACATGTTCATTGGAATAAAAAATATCTATAGGTACATACAGTTGACTCTCGAGATCTCGAACTCTCAGGGGACCGACGAAAAAATTCGAAATATCGAGCGTCAAAGCCCGTTAAAGTCAGTTATTTGTACTTGTCTACGAAAGTTTACGTTCTTGCTAAATTGTTTAGCCGAAAACGAGGAACAAAAAAAAGATATAATATATGAATTTTTCAGCCAACATTTTTACCATGAGCTTCTATTTCTTAGCCATTTTTAAATTGAGGAGGATTTCAAAAATGCCAAATTGCAAATATTCTCGAAAGTCTCTTTTATGTATCAATCAAACTTTTTATAAAATCGAATGTTTTTGTTCGAAATAAAAGGAAAAAATTTCGAGACAGTGAAAGTTTGAGATAACGGGTATTCGAAATATCAAGCATCGACTGTACATACTTATGTAGAGCACGTTTCAACTGTTATGTGGGTTATGACAGTAACGGGTATGTAATTAGTGTGAGTACTTAGGGTATATAATTTGTGAGCAAAGTCAAGAGGTTTTTCAGACACAAAAATGTTTGACTGTAAAGTGATATATATCCGCAACAGAAATTTTTACTTTTCTACACATAAACTTGATTTATGAGCGGGTTCAGTAAAATAAAAGGGTTGGATGAGTGTTTTAGCTCTAACAGTGTGGCAACAACAAGCTGTAGTTTTGTTGCAATTTATTACATTCCAGATTTCAAAAGTTGTTAAAAACTTCAAATAAAGCAAGTAGCTAGCTAGAATCAAAAAAATGTGTTATGCAGCTAGCTACACAAAAAAAATTGCCGATTCAATAAATCATATTTGACAAAATAGGTTGGATATCGCCCATTTAATCGTCGTGGTGTTTTAAAACAACGTTGAAGAAACATGCTGTAGTCTTAATAAACTATTGCATTTTTTTTCTCAATGGAATATAATTTTCCCACTATATATACATCATCATGCATATAGTCCTTGTCAGTTATGCAAAAAGAAGGTACAGCATTAACCTTATCTTTTTCAGATAATTCGATTGAGTTTTATTATTAATTCAATATTTGCGATAAATCGCAAATGTTGAATTTAAATTCCATTTGCATTGTTACAAATCCCAGCATACTTATTCAAATAGGTATAATAACCCATTAAAACAGATAACGCAATGTCCAAGTATGGGGCGGTAGTCAATCTGTAGCAGTAACCTAGTAACGTTGCAGGCATTTAAGCGCAGGGCGAACAAGACGGAGTGTTAATGCCTTAAGTGAGTTAATAGCCTAAGTTTAATTGAAAAAAATTCTGAATGATAAGCGATCAAGCGTATTCGATTAACAAAAATGCTTGTACCCATTATGAGTAAAGAATTTTTTTGTAAGTAACAGCAATAGCACTAGATAATTGTGGCTCAATGGTCTAGTGGTATGATTCTCGCTTTGGGTGCGAGAGGCCCCGGGTTCAAATCCCGGTTGAGCCCAAAATTGTTTTCAAAATTTCGCATTTTATAAACATTTTTTATCAACAGTCGATACAAGAAGATATGTTTTCACCGCAAAGTCAAAATATATTTCACACTCTCAGATGACCGAAAAAGTTGAAGATATCAAAAGCTTGAGATAACGGATAGTTGAGAACTTTAAAGACCTTCGAGCGTCGAAGGTCTTTAAAGTTCAAGATAGCGAAATACCCAAAGATGGGGAGCCGAAAAAAGACGAATTTCTCAGCCAACGTTTTTAGCATAAGCTTCCGCTTGGTATCTATTTTTGAAATAAATTTCAAAAATCCCAAACTGCAAATATTTGAAAGTTCTTTTATGTATCAATTGAACTTTTTATATGATCGAATGCTTTTGTTCGAAAAATAAGGGAAATTTCTAGATAACGTGATGAAATGAGCTAGAGGGACTGAAAAAATTGTCCGACAAAGCAAAAGTTTGCGAAAACGGAGTTCGAGATATAGAACGTTATTTTGCTTACAAGAGAATGCAGACCGGAAAAAAGTTCGAGACAGCGAAAGTTCGAGATCACAGGTATTCGAGATATCGAGGGTCGACTGTACATATTTTCTTACATTTCTATAGTAGTAATTTAATTTCTCTCTGTTTGTTAAGTTTGATTTTTTTTTTCTCTCAAACAAACAGTTTTTGATGTGAAAACGGAAGTAATGCTCAAGAAAAGCAGACAAATCCTCATAAAATTGACAGTAGACTGTCCTTTTGGCTTTGCCCTGATGCTTACCAACTTTATTACAATGCTTTTTACCGGTTCAGTAGTAAAATAGAGGAAAAAAAATACTACTCTCTGATTTATGATAGTAATCAGTCATTGTTTTAAGCAGATCGTTTAAAATTTTTTTAGGTTAATTATTTACTTGAATGAGTTTAAGACAACGGATGCTTGATTGTGAAAGAAAATAAATATAAAGATAAACAAGAGAATTAAGAATTATTCTGTGCTTCACGAATGGAATGGATCAGATTGTATATCTGTAATTTCTGGACCCTGATTGGTTCATAAAATTTTCTTTTCCGTTCTAAACTGAAATGATAACTGAAGAATGATCAACAGAATTGCTAATCAAATTTAGAAAGTATTGTTCTTGTTCCGTTCTATTGCAATCCGGTCTACCTTATTTCTGAGTGAAAATCCACCATAAAAGAGTGATTATATTTACTTTAGTTCTCTTAGCTTTTAAAAGAATTATTAAAATAAATTTTTCCAAGAAAATGCCTGGCTATTATTATTTTCTATAATTTTCTTTACAAAAAACCTATCACCCTCATTTAGAATGCCTAGGTTCTGATACTCAAGAGGTATAGTTGAACTTTGTTAGGTACAAATAAATGGCAGTACCCATATGTCTGGGTATTTGGTTTTACACAGTCGAGAAGTGCAGAGGCGTGCGGCACAGTTTAGTCAGCTGTGCAGCAAGGCTGGGTTTGAAACGGCTAGATGTTGGTTTTACTAGCAAGGCCTCAGATATTTCTTCAAGCATAAATAGCATCGCAGTATTGATAAAAATATTGGCAGTTTTCTTTCTTTTTTTGTCTGTGGATCAAGTGGAATATGCTTAAGAATATAAAATAACTTATCCTGGAGATAATTTTTTTGTTGATAAACATCTTTCTGTTTGGTCAAAATTATTAAATTTAAAAAAAGGACAACCACCACGCTGTTGCTCCTTTAATTTCTAACCCTGTAAAATGGCAACCTAAGGATAGAATCACATCCAATGTAAATGGACTTGGTTATTTACTGGCTTTCACAAACGAACTATCGGTGGGATCAGACCAGATATTTGCTTTTACTTTTTCACATACACGAATCGTTGATCAGTGAAGGCGAGATTAATTGATTGCAACCATACAGCATCATGATTTGGACCACCGGACTCCCAAAAACTAATTCTAGTTCAAAAAATCTTGTGTTGCTTACATTAAAATGTTCTTTCTGTTAACATAATGCTTCCTGTTTAATCCTTAAACGATTTCAAAAAATATTATTAGAAATCTTTTATCCAGTGCATTCTTTACGCTTAGGTTGCATTGGTTTTTCCTAGTTCTTCTTTAAGGATTCTGCAAAATCTTACAATAACTATCCTGTCGACATCCATCTTTTTGCAATCTATGGGGTGATCAAAGGCATTATACAAGCAAGTGTGATTCCTGTTTCTAAAATGCTGTCTAATTTTTATCATGTTACAAAATTGACGAAAGGCTTCGCCACAACAACAAAACTTATATCCAAAAGCTTATCTTTACCTCGCGACAAAGAGTTGACTATCCTGGCCCATGTGACCAAAGCTGCTCGCTTTCTTTGTGCCTCTGCTAAGACATTGGTTTGCATGTTTTAAGTTTTTTTTAGTTGTAATAAAGAATAAATATAGTTAAATAGTATGAAGTCATTAAAAACTCTATTTACAGAAACTCTGACATCTGAAAGCGTTCTCTTCTTCTATCAGAAAAAATCTGTTAAGGTCAGTTTTATGATTAAAGACTTCCCTGTTGATTTCCGATATCGAAAACAAATCTGATGACAATTATTCATGTTTTTTTGTTTTTCTGAAGCTTACCTTTAAACAAATAAAAGCTTTTTTTTTGCTCAAAATAAATTTTCTTGAATGTATTGACAAGTAAAAGACAACAGAGAAAAAGTTTTTTTAACAAAAAAGGGCTTCAAATACCATTTTTTTAAGAATAGGCACCCGTTTGGTGAAAGACGGAGAATGTATTATGTTTTTAAACTGAATTATCAAAGTAACATAAAGTTTTTTAATTTGCTCCTAAGAATTATGTAATTGTTTACAACAAAAATGATGTACGGAAAAATTAAATTGACGTATTGCTTATATCATTTTTTAGATATATCCCAAAATATATTTCATAAACCTACTTTTTTCGCCATATTTTAGTTAAAGTTTTTCAAAAACGATCCGAAAAATGCGCATGCGTGGATGCTGCATTCCGCCCAGGCTAGCTTGATGAAGCTGTTACATAAAGAAATTCCATCCCGCTGAAAACGCAATCACGGCTAGCAATCTTGCATTTAAATTAATGAAAATTTGTGAAGGGAGGCGGGAAACAGTAAAACAGGATGAAATGTCGTCCTGACTTACCTGTACACCGTAATCTAGCTTTATGTCTACCTTATACAACCGATGGACAGAATGGACAGATTGGACATTATTTTAAAAGAAGAAAATATATGCTTCGTTAAACATTGATTGGTTTTTAGCAAGTTAAGACGACCAGTGGGACTGTATATTTCTTTCTACCAATCTTCAAAATTGCCTTTTTACCATATTTCAGCATTCCAAACACATTTTCTATTGCTATAATCTCATGCAGTAAGTCCTTCTTACACGGAGTAATTGAAACTATTTCTATGTTGCACAATTTGAACTCGTTAACGTTTATTTGTCAATGTTCACAGCGAAGTTAGGGCTTAGGATAATTGGTTAAATCCAAACTCAAATTTTTGCTCACTTTACCATGACGCCTTTTCCCCGATATTTCGGTAATTAGTGGGACCTGATGTGGATCATATCGTAATTCTAAGAAAGCCTACGCATTTACAGAAGTTGTATTTTCGCACCCTATGGGCTTTAGTGTGCTGGCTAACATTAAAAAATGCCCCAAAACTAGTTTTGGCCAATTATCATCACTGGTTGTAGGTACTTAGGAATAATCTAATGCTAAAAATAAGATCTTTGTTGGGAATGCCAAATTTAAAAGTCAAAAAGCATGTCAGTACAGGTGAAAAAGAGGACGATTATACGCAGTAAGTTTATGATTAGTACCCAGCTTTCTTTAGTTTTCCAAATGGTCAGCCAATTTTTAATTTCCGCGCGATACAGACGTGGTTTAGGTTCGTGATTGTTACTACGTGTTTATGAAAAAGAAATAATTGTTGATACAAATCATATTTCTATTATTTACAATACACAATTAATATCATTTTTAATTCAATAAACTGAACAATAAAAACAAAAACAAAAACAAAAACAAAGAAACGAAATGTAAAGTAATGTAAAAGTAAGTAATGTAAAAACAAAAGGCAAAAAAATTCTTTTTGTAGCTGTTGTATATTGTTGACGTTAAGTTTAGAGTCTTTATTTTTATACAGAAAAAATTGTGTCTATCTGATATTTTTCAAGTTACGTCTCCATTCTTTAGTGAGTTATTTTATTCCAACCTTTTTGACTTTCCATGTCATTGTTAAAAAAATATTCAAATTTAAAAACAACATGACTTATTTAATACTTCTTTTGAAAAACTACAATCCTCGGTAAAAATGTGAAAAAAACGGCATTTTTTCAAATTCCCTAAATTCGAAACTCGCATCAATTCTCTATTACTATTTTGACACATGCGAAAGCCAGGTAAACAACTTTTAAGATGCGCACGTTGCTCGTTCGGAATACGAAACATCTACAGTGTGACTTGAAAAGGCCTAAAATTTTGGAAAAGCGAGGCATGCTTACGTCAGCACATATCGGTGCTATTTCACAAAATCACTAGAAGCATTGACAGGTCCAAAAAGCTGTTTATTCAGTTTAGTGTTTTTTTTTTATGAAAAATTGTAGGAAAACTAGTTTTTTAAACATAAAAAAAAAACACTAGAAATTTTGCTGTTCACAAACTTTCAGTTACAGTGTACAAAAGTAGTAATTTCTAGCGTATCAAAGCCTCTCCGAACATTACATTTACAGATCTCTTGTTTCTAACTATGAATAGGAAAAGTTATGTAGGAAATATTAATCTAATCTCAAATTGTTGGTAGTTTTTGTTTCTGTAAAGCTCACTCAGCTGCGATTATTATTTCTAAAAATTGCTCTTAAACACACACTTCACGTTATGTTCAAAAAATGAAATACAATCCAATATGGAAAATCAATGGTGGAATTCATTAATACTAAATATCTTCTTTTGTTGATAATTACGAATTACCATGTAATCGTTATGTTCTTTTCCCAATGTTTTTACCTGCTAAACAAATCATGTCAAAAGACAGAAACTTTAGCTTTCGTCTTGGTTCAGTTTCAAATCGCGTTAACGTGATACGATACTTCTGCAATAAATTAGAATTATTTCACCTTCCATCCTTTCCATCGGTCCACACAAGTTGAACTGTTCATGACCTTCACTATACCTCTATTTGAATATTCAGTTAAGAAAGTTGGTAGGCGCTCTCTCTCCCGGCCATAATATTCCAAAGTGATAGGAAGTAATGGGTAACCTTCTCTTGTTAACTCTTTAACTGCGTGACCATACCTCCGAATTATTTTTATAGGCACACCATCTTTTGTGCCCGTTACATTCAACAGTGGGACTTCAACTGTTATCCTGTAACTTACTTGCATGTTGTCGTACTGTGAAAGAGTAGGTTGGTAGTGGAAGACAGAATTTTTTAACGATATTGCTTCAGTGGACAATAGTTTACTTCTTGGAAGAATTAACAAAATAATAGGATTGGAAACTACAGTTTCCTTGACAACTCGGCTTAAACCCACATTTTCTATAACTTGAATAAGTTGAACTTTTACAGCCAGTTGTTTCTTAGATTTGTTGTCAATATTAATTCTAGCTTGAATGACGTCATTATGTTGATAAATCGATTTATCGGTACTTAAAAAGATAGAGATTTCTTTCCCGTTAAGCTTTAACAGGCTTCGAAGACCGGAAACATCAATCTCCATTTTGCTTCTATCCTCTTTGATTATAATCGGCAAAGTAGTGTACATTGATGCTTTTGATTTTCCGATGGATAGGTTAAATACGTCGGCTTTTAACTCATACGAAATGCTGACGTCATTAGAATTAAAAGACGGGGGTAGGTGTTTGGCAACAGTACTCAGATCAAACTCAAACTCAACAACTAATAGGCCTGATTTACCTGATAATTTTATCAAAGAAACATTCTCATTTTTATCGCCTTTCAAGACTTTTCGTTGGTACAAGAACATTTCGCCATTTCTTGAACGCAACGTGCTACCATTTTTATTTTTCTTTACCCCTACTAAGATAATAAGTAAATTACTAAATTCCAAATCTTTTTCATAGTCTTTAATCTTTAGATAAACATAACCTTTGATTTTATCCTCTTTCGTGTACGGTTTATACGACTCTGAAACGATAGTTAAAATGGCGTTCAATCCATCCAAATTCCCTTTTCGTACTGATAGTCTCCGATTTTCATAACTTTGTTTCAGTGGGATATACGACTGCAAGCCATCTGATTTAAGCTCGTTAACCGTTACGCTTAATGGTAATAATGGCAGATTAGCTGTGGAAACAGCTTTTTGATATAAATTTCCAAGAGCATGTTCCCGTTCTATCATTATTGGAATCTCAATTTCTATTTGGTCATTATAAATATATGCTGTGATCCTGACTGCGTAAGTTACTTGTATAAAATCACTATGATACACAGATGGTTGGGAACTAAAAACGGAATTTTCTAAAAACATCACCTGCGAAGCCTTGATTATTTCATACTTATCATTTGGATAAGTTTCTCTTAGTTTGTTAGTAATAGTCTCCCATTGCGAATGTTGTTTTAACTCGATCATCTGAACTATTTCGAACTGCACCATCACTTCAATCAAATTTGGGACATCGAGCAAAATATCTATTTTCATTTCATCATCAGTGTGATAGACTGCTTTATTTGTGTTGGCAGAAAAAGTGACTAATCGAGAATTTAACGTCTGCTGAACCTGCGCAGATGGAAGTTTGTCCCCGAAATTTTCACTTAAGAATTCCTTGATTTCAATTGGCTGGTTCGTACTCATATCACAAATATCTCCACAAAGATGCAATTCCGTGATTTCCGCCCTTAACTCATAACACGTCGTTAGCTGTTTCGAGTTAAACGAGGCAGCGATATCTTTAGGCAAATAGAACTCAAATGGGACTCTTATTTCGTTTGAATTGTTGATTTCTTTGATGTAAAGGTCGTAATCGTCTCTACTTTTGCCTCGATCAACCAAAATTTGTTCATCAAGTACCTTTGACGTCACATTTTTCTTAGAACTAGTCCCCTCAGGTAAATTCACATTCTGTTTGATGTATATTTTTAAAACGTCGAAGCTGATCTTCTCCTTAGTGTCTTTAAAGCAAATATACACATCACCCTGTATTTTGCCACCAGCTTTAAACAAAATAACATCAGGATGGAGCACTATTGTATATACAGCATCTTCTGTCTTTGTTGTCGAATTCGGCCACAAATTTTGACGGCGGAAAGACATCTTGTTTTCTCATTTCATCTCATCTATAACATCAAAAGACAAGATAATAAAATGTGAAAGTTTGTCCTAACAATTAATAACTCATTGTCGAGTCAATTTATAAACGTTTTTATTGTCACAGTGAATCAAAGCAAAGCAGCTCTCCTACGGGTATCCTTTTTAAAAACATAATAGTTTCATTGCGTATTACGCTGAAAAAAACATCAACAATGGAGGACTGATTAATCACTCTATATCATTTGCATGTACATGTCAATTTCGCACTAATTAATATGCGTGTTCATTCAAGAGAGACTTTATATATGACTGTGTGCAGACAATACTTAGTTACACATGATTAAACAAACAACAACAACAAATAATTTTTTAGAAAGACTTCAAGGTAGCTATTAAAGAAATAGCGCAAAAATGTATGTGATAGATACGATATCTTTGCAGATTGGGAAGAGCCAGTTGCTTTGGAAATACTACTCTGCATTCAAAGCAACGACAAAGATAAGAAAGCGAAAGAATTATTGTTAAGAAAAACATAACTAAACCTTTTTTTGTTCTTTCAACCAAATGTTGTTTATTTATTTTTTGTCATTATAGAGCCTTTAACAACAGTAAACTTTAGCTGTGCTTCATAGTAAAGCTTTTCTGTCATTTTTTCATATTCATACAGTGCTTTCTTTAATGTTCATTAATGCATTTTTATTCAAAGATTTAAAAGTTAAACATTAGTACATCCTTCATCTTTGTCAAAAACATTCAAATATTTCGCTCCATCTTTCTGTTTGGATTAATGGAATCATAGGATTTGACATCCACTTTCAAGAGGCTTGTTGATTGGTCAAATATGACCTATCAACAAGCCTCTTGAAAGTGGAACGCTCTAACACAAGGTTACCAGTCGGTAGCCCATTAAAAATGATACGAACTGACACGAAAAAAATAAGATTCTGGAAAAGAAATAAAATGAAAGGTCAGGAATGTTGCTATTTATATGAACTGATGTATGAATAAAGTAGTAAACAACGAAATAACAAGTAAATAGAGAATTGAGTAAAGATAACAATAAATAAAACACTAAGAATCAAATCTAAAACATCAAACTTTTACATCTTTCGTTTTCTTCTCAAAACATTCTAGTTTTAAGAACAACTTTTTTCATGCGAGAACACCATCCAAATTGCAGTTTTTTATCAATTACTTTCTATTGTCCAAACGGCAGATACTTCAACTCTGACTAAGAGCAATTATAAACCTCTTATGATATAACTTTTGTGGTTTCTGTGTTCCTTTGATGTTCAGCACCGGCCATGTGGATAATATGGATACGTACGAAAATAAACCAACAGACAGAATGAACAAGATTTTCTTTATGCTATAAATTCTAAACTCCTCTCCTTTAGCTTTGGTTTGTACATAGCTAGTAAAAGATCTAATTTAGTAGCTAAAGTCTATTTTATTTTATTTTTTGGCAAGGTCCAATTTCTCAACAAACACTTTTGACTTTTGAAATCATTTACGTATTCCTAATACAAAACCAATTAAATAGTCTTTGGATAATTTTAATGAGATGTATAATTTACTTCTGCTAACTTCAATTAAAAATAGTCAATGCGCGTCAAAGTTCTGAAGACATATAAATGTGGAGTGCTATGGGTGGACTTTACCACCAAAACGTTGTTTATTCTTTACAATGCGATTCTTAAGTGGCAATTTGTTAAAAAGGGTAAATAGTGTATATGAAAGATTATAGCTTAATGTTTTAGAATGTTAAGGTTGTTTAGAATTTAAGTACTTCCACTTAGTGTTCTTAACATGTCCATCATAGCGTTATGACATTATTTTTACTGTTTATTTTATTTCGAGTCGTACGACCGCAATTCGAAAAAAAGATCGTAAAGTAACTTCGGAGAACGTTAACATATTGTAAAAGATCCGGTAAAAGCTACTTCGAGTAGTTTGCGAAAAATTACGCTAACATTTATCTCGTCTGCGCAACCCTGCCTTCTGCAAATTTTCTGCTTTATTAACTATTGCACAAGGTGAGTTGATAATGCCGAAAATAATTTGATCGGCTGCGTTAAAACAAAACAAATTTGAATGATAAGCGATCAAGCGTATATTTGGTCAAAAATATACCTACTATAAGTAAGATATTTTTTATAAGTAATATTAGTGGCACGTTATAAGTGTGGCTCAATGGTCTAGTGGTATGATTCTCGCTTTGGGTGCGAGAGGCCCCGGGTTCAAATCCCGGTTGAGCCCAATGGTTTGTGATATACACATTTTTTTTTAAAAAAGAAAGCAGTCCTAAGATCGTGAAGAAATCCACGAAATTTCGCCTGTAGCTATAAATTTGATAAAATATATATTGCATTTTCTATTTTGTGAGTTTGTAGCACGAATTGTTTTTTCTCGCAGGCAGACAGGCAAAGTGCAGGTTTTATAAAAGTGACTAGTCGTTAGCCCATTGACAATCGACGGGAATTCGTCGGTCGTACAAAACTCAATAAGAATATAACATATTTGCTATTTGCAACTTGAAGATTTCGTGCGCGGTTTAGCACGACCTAATTTTACCGACAGAGAGACAACGACTATTATTAAAGAGACAATTAATCCCAGTCATATATCATTTTTAGACAATATAAATAGCATATTCAAACAGCCAATGCAATTAGACAAAACTACCATAACTATAGAGCACTACGCCTTACGCTAAGATGTTGCATCGAGTTCTGAATTTATTAATAAGTTGTTATTTTACCTTTCAAATTACTCCATTTACATATGATCAACAGTTTACAAAGACGAAACAAGTTTTATAAAAGTTTTATTCTTACGATTGTAGATATACCTGCGCGTTAATCAAATAGCATATATAAACACAAAAAGATTTATAAACAAAACAATTATAGCGCAAGAATGCTACACTCCGCACCAGTGTCATTTCCTTCGCTTTATTAATAACGTTAACACGTGCTCTTTTATAAAAACCATCAGGGTGAGTGTTATGCATGAAAAACTCATGAATCTTCTTCAAATTTGTTTGCACGCTACTTAACCTACAAGAATGGACAATAGAACAATGTTCAATGAATACGTAGCTATGCGACGAAGGAAAAGTAATTTATTGCCAAAAATAAAAATGTGCGCTGTTAAAGCCGGATCTTCATTATAATCGACATGGATCTTTGCACCAAATACAGGAGTCGACTATAAAAAAAACTCCATCATTTCAAGCAGTAGCTACGAATACTGTTTTAGTGACTTACACGAAAGTCGCACTGATGGCGGGGAGAAGTGTATAAGCAATAAGAAAAAAAACTAAAATAGAAAGAAAAGTACCTTACAAATTTTTTATATCTATAATTTATTCAACATAAAGTACTTACCATGATCTAAATCAAGTTTTCTGATAAATTGTGCATAATTGTGAAAAAAAGCTGGCTTGCTAGGTCAAAAAAATTCAAAGGTTCTTTTACAAAACAACTTTGAATATTTGTAAGGTAATTTTCTATGGTTTTCAGTTATATTAGCGTTAACATGATACTTAAGATGATTTAAGATGTTGCTTTGGTCCTCATTGTTCGTAAACTCTTCCCCCGCCATCAGCTCCACTTTCGTGTTCGTCACTAAAGTCAAAAATCAACACCTTGTTTTGTAGCGCCTTCAAGGCTATTTGGTATAGCAAGATGATCACAGAAAAACGTAGAGAATAAAAAAAATGTGCGTAATATAATGCACGTGACAGTTCTAACATAAAATAATAGAACCACCGGTTCACAACTAAATAAAAGATAGCAAGTGAGCGTCACATATTTCAACACTCCCACTTGACGGTCACTCCGTCACGATAGTCATTTCGTCAATGTCAAATTCAATGTATCTTGGTCACTCCAAGTTCTAAGCGAAGCTTCTCGAACTGTGGTCGAGGGAGTCCCTTTGTCAATAAATCGGCAATCATTTCCTGTGTTGGACAGTATTTCAGCTTAATCTCCTTGGTCGAGACAGCGTCGCGTATGTAATAGTACTTGATGTCAATGTGTTTTGTTCGTGAGTGATGTGCGGGGTTTTTCGCAAGAGCGATTGCACCTTGGTTGTCTTCAAAAATCGTAGTAGCATTTGCCTGTTTGAACCCCATACCATCAAGCAGGACTTGCAACCATACTGCCTCTTGTGTTGCACTGCATAATGAAACGTATTCAGCTTCGGTCGAAGAAAGTGCAACGATTGACTGACGTTTCGATTTCCATGAAATCGTGGAATTTCCGATTTGGAATACGTAACCGGAAGTCGATTTTCGTGTTACCACATCTCCAGCCCAATCAGCGTCGGCGAAGCCACGTAAACAGTTCATCGTTTCGTAAGCTTTACTCCCCATGTACACCAAACCATAGTCGATGGTTCCTTTAACGTATCAGAGAACTCGTTTAACACCAACCCAATGTTGCTTTCCAGGTTTCGACATGTGTTGACTAAGCACTCCCACTGCAGCGGACAAGTCTGGTCTGGTCCCAATCGATGCGTACGTCAGGCATCCAATGACAGATTGGTATTCTTTCAGATTGACTGGTTCTTCGTCATCTCTCAGCTTTTTGAACTTTGTGTTGGGTTCGAGTGGAGTAGCTACTGGCCTGCAATCTTCCATTCCAAATCGTTTCAGCACAGATGATAAGAACGCGTGTTGGTCGATTGTAAGTACCCCATCCTTACGGTTTCGTTTGACGGCCATCCCAAGAATGTAGTGAATTTCCCCTTCGTCACCCATTTCGAAACGTTCACCTATCTGTTTCTTTTCGGAGAGGAGTTCTTTGTCGTTGTTTGATGCAATCAGCAGGTCGTCGACGTATACAGCAATAAGGAGGATAACTTCCTGTCCGTTTTTGATGAATTGTTTGAGATAGATGCAAGGGTCAGCATCGTTTTGTATGTATCCTGATTCCTTGAGGTATTCGTCGATGGTTTTGTTCCAGCACCGTGCAGACTGTTTCAAGCCATAGAGACTCTTTCGCAATCGACAAACCTTGTTCGGATGTTTCTTGTCGATGAAGCCTTCCGGTTGCTTAACGAAAATCTCTTCCTCGAGATCTCCATTAAGGAATGCTGTTTTAACATCCATTTGGTGGAGGTTTAAATCAAGTTGATTGGCAAAGGCTAGTACAGTACGAATAGAACTATACTTTGCGACAGGTGAGAAAACTTCGTCATAGTCGACACCGGGTTTTTGAGAGTATCCCTGTGCAACAAGACGAGCTTTACACCGGGTGATCTCGCCTTTAGCATCACGTTTGTGCTTAAAGACCCATTTACTGCCAACAATGTTCTTACCGGGGGGTAAGTCAACCAAGTCCCAGGTTTGGTTCTGTTTCAGCGAA
The DNA here is from genome assembly GCF_029227915.1 of Hydractinia symbiolongicarpus. Taxonomy (NCBI): domain Eukaryota; kingdom Metazoa; phylum Cnidaria; class Hydrozoa; order Anthoathecata; family Hydractiniidae; genus Hydractinia; species Hydractinia symbiolongicarpus. Next base: position 22,663,208 of record NC_079878.1, on the reverse strand, counting down.
TCAAATTCATTACGAAGTGCTTCAGACCATAGCTTTGAGCTCACACCGCTTAAAGCTTCTTCAATGGTCGTTGCCTCCTCGGTGTCCATAGCTGCGACCGATGCCGCCTCCATCAGGTTCCACCAATTACCTGTCAGAACGTTCAGTCTGTCAGGTGGTCTCCTTGCTCGTTGTGGTCTGGCATCTTCTTCGACAGCGACTTGCGGTTCACCGATGTTGTTTCCTGGTTGTTCCGTTTCAGCTTCTGCCTCAGCTTCTGCCTCAGCTTTCTGAATGTTCTAGTGAAAAATTCGTGAGTTACGTTGTCCGATTTTTCGATGTCAAAAGCGTTCTCTACGAAGATGACATCACGACTTCGAAGCATCTGTCTCGTTTCAGGATTGTACAGTTTGTACCCGTTTTCGTTCGCAGGGTATCCAAGTTTTCCATTACGTTTTGATTCAGGAATATGCACGTACGTTTTGCAGCCAAACACTTTCAGGCCACTAACTTCAGGCTTTTTACCGTGCCAAAGTTCATAAGGCGTTGCTCCCTTCAGTGCAGCAGTAGGACTTCGGTTCCGTGTGTAGGATGCGGTAGATACAGCTTCAGCCCATAGTTTAAGGGGTTACTTTGTGTGATGGAGCATTGATCGTGCAGTTTCCAGTAGGGTGCGGTTCATATGTTCAGCAACTCCGTTTTGTTGTGGAGAGTATGGAATGGTCGGTTCACGTTGAATTCCTCGATTGTTGCAGAATTCGTCAAAGTCCTTTGAGAAGTATTCACCACCATTATCTGAGCGAAGGCGTTTTATAGTTACGTTCTCCACGTGTATTTGTTTGACTTTCAATCCAGTGCGATTTTCAACAAGGTTTACAAACTGCCCAAACTTTTCAAGCACTTCAGACTTTTGCTTCATCATTTAGACAGTAGTGTATCTTGAGAAATCGTCTATAAAAGTCACAAAGTACCTGGAACCTCCCACTGAAGGTACATCCATCGGTCCACACACGTCACTGTGAATCAGTTCGAGCAATCTGGTTGTGGTGCTTTGCGATGTCTCTGGGAATGATTTGCGATGCTGTTTCCCCATTGCACATCCTTCGCAGATTCGATCGACGGCTTCCTTGGTATCGATATTCAAGCGATTTACCATCTCTTTATCGTTTAAGAGTTTGAGATTGTCGTATCCCAGATGACCGTATCGTTGGTGCCACAGCTCGATTGAATCCTGTTTGATTGTTTTCCCGATACAGCACGCTTCCTCGTTTCGTGGCTTTATCGTGTTAAGTTTGTAAAGTTTACCGTACTTATGTCCAATAGTATACTGCTTCCCCTCCTTGGTGATATCGCAATCCTTGCCTTTGAACTGCACATCGACTCCCTTATCGGTTAGGTAAGATAGAGAGAACAGTTTGTTTTGGATCTTCGGCACGTAAAGTACGTCGTGTAGCACAGTTTTGACCTTTTCATTTTTGCTCAAAATAATCAAATGTACATTTCCTTTCCCAAAAACATTCATCACGTGATCATCGGCGAGTTTTACCTTCATAGGCGTTTCAAAACTGGAATAGTCTCTTAAGCTTTTCAAATTATGGGTCATGTGAGAAGAAGCACCAGAGTCAATCCACCACTCATCCTCGTTTACTTCAGAGGATTTCAGAGCTAGTTCATTATCGTGATCATCGTTAGCGAGATTTGCGTTTTCTTTCTTCTGGTCACTTTTCTTCTTAAAACAGTCACGAGCATAATGTCCTGGTTTCTTGCAGTAATGACATTTACCGGATTTCTTGTTGTTGGGCTTTGACGAAAAAAGGGCATCACCAGAAGTTTCAGCTTCAGCAGGCATTTTCTTTTCGCTTTCGTGAATAAGCCTGTCCCTAACATAATCCCAGGTTAGATTGTCCTCAGCAATTGTTTCAAGCGCCATTATTAAATAGTTATACTCTTCGGGTAAACTACTAATAAGAAGAATAACTAGGTTCTTTTCTGCAATAGCATCATCAATCGCTTCCAGGTGTTCTGACAATGTCTTAATGTTGTTTATGTGTTCAGTCACATTTTGACCTCTAGCCATCTTTGCTGAATATAATTTTCTCCGATAGAAAATCCTTTTTGAAAGTGTTTTTTGCTGAAAATGTTTTTCAAGATTTTCCCATGCTTCCTTAGGCGATTTCGTGGAGCGAACGTAAATTTGTAAGTTTGTTGAAATTCCCAAACAAATGGCGGCAAACGCTTGGTTCTCGCGTTTCTTGATTCGACGTTTCTCAGCCTCCTGCATATCATCCTCTGTGGTTTCATCACCGGTTACAATCTCCCAAAGATCTTTTCCGATTAAATACATTTTCATGTTGAATTTCCATGAATGATAATTTTCAGCAGTCAGCTTCTCAATTTTGAAAGTTGCGTCTTCGGTTGCCATCGTAAAAAATCAAATTCAACAAAACAAAATATTTCAGTACTCGATATAACATTAAAAAGTGTCTGGGCCCATAACCTGATAAAAACAGACACACAGAGTTTCTCACTCATAGAGTACTTTTTTTCTCATAAAGAACAAGCTGATCACAGAAAAACGTAGAGAATAAAAAAAATGTGCGTAATATAATGCACGTGACAGTTCTAACATAAAATAATAGAACCACCGGTTCACAACTAAATAAAAGATAGCAAGTGAGCGTCACATATTTCAACATATAGTTGTCTGGTTATATTACACAATGTTAATCAGAATGTAGGTGGATGGACCGTAGCATCAATGATAGATATCTTTCTTAGGCTGTTTTGCAGTTCCTTTAAGTTGTTCACATGGCTAATAAAAGACGACTTCTTTGAGTGTCTTTAATTTCATAAATATTTTTAAAATTTTAATTCTGTTGTTTCTTTTGTTACAATTGACGCTTGGCGATACACCAATTCGACGTAGCGGCTGGCATATTTTTTTAAGAATATCAAGCCTACAAAAAAAACACGCTAGCTAACTGGCAGCCAGTCAATGAAGTGTAATTTCGCTGCTAAGATTAAATTTATTTGTCGTATTTGGTATTGTACTTCTGACTATTGTGCTGTTGTTGGGCGAATGAATGACACAAGGCAAGTTGAAAGTGGTAATGGCACAGAGCAAGATACCTCAACCTGTTTTGCTATTCTGGTACCAATTGTTACTTAGCTAATCGTTTGGAATAATCAAAAAGAAAGAATTTTTAGTGAATACTTTGTAAAGGGGGTGCCATGTTGCAGTAATCCACATTCAATATTAAAGCTTTTGAACAAGGATTAAACGAAAAAACATTTTTTACGTTATCATCTTTTGTCTTTGTTATACAAGACAAGAAAAGGACATGTCGATATTATTTTGAATAGTGTTCGCCTGCCTCGCAGAGTGCAATATAAAAATTCTTCTTTTTGTCATTAACTACGCCCGGCTAATTACATTATTTTGGGGGGATATTGTTGCATACTTAATTTGTGAATGGCTACACACCTGTAGCTAGATGACATAGCATGCCGAAACATGTCCTTAGGAATTTTGTTACACTTTTTTTTACAAATTAGTGTAACATATGCTGAAGAAGATTTGAAATTAAAGCAGCTGGGTGGGTGATCATTTCAAATAATCATTTCTGTATGATATTTGAAACAGCAAATGCCTATTGTGAGTAAATATTTTTGTTTAAGTAATATCAGTAACTTCTAAATAGTGTGGCTCAATGGTCTAGTGGTATGATTCTCGCTTTGGGTGCGAGAGGCCCCGGGTTCAAATCCCGGTTGAGCCCGAATATATTTCCATATGATCAAATCTAATTTGTAAAATAACTCATAAAAATAAAGTAGCTTATTATTATGAGACAAATTATGTCCAATGTGGCAAGACAAAAGAGGCAAATACGATATCTCATATACTTTACATGTAAATAATGACTCGCAAAATTTTCAGGAGTCTGGGTAATGAAAGAAAAGTAACCAATGTTTGACAGAAGGTATATAAATTTTGAAAACAACTTCGACTGTTAAACACTTTTGAAAACAAAACTCATTCCTATGTAAACAAAGATGTTTTTTCCGATTTCGACTGTTTGTTTGTGACATGAAAATGTAATCTTATTGTCTACAATTTTTTGACGGCGACCGCAATGTGCAAAGTGTTTTGTATTTTTTAATCAGAATTTTAAAAACAAACGGCCTACATAAACTAAATTTATTATGTAATAGTCATGGCAAATTACCTTTTATCATGTGGTTTTTCTTGCATTTTGATTAGCTAATTTTACTCTATGTACGCCTTCTTTCTCTTACGGCCAGGACAAAAATTGGAAAAGGACTTAAATTTTCTGTGGTTTATTCAAACTAAAAGACCTTTGACATAAAACTTTACTTTTAGTTCCAAAAATCATATTACACAAAACTGGATTACGTGACTTGACGTGGTAAACTCGAAATAGTCGCAGAAGAATCTCCTAAATAGAATAAGCCGTCCCAAAAATACGCACCTAAAATTGCTTTTAAACTTGGTCGCCGAAGTGCTTGAATACAAGTACTCTCAAATCATATCTAGCGTCTGTTAGACATTCATACATATTTTGTAAATTTCTCATAAAAAATTATAAATTTCTAGCCTTATTGTTTTTTTAATTATGCATATAATTATAATATATAAATTTTCCTAATCAACTTTTTAAACACATCTACTGATAAATATATCAGAATATTTATTCTTAGGTAAAAAGTTAATTATATTAAAGTTGGTAACAATTCAAAATATCCGATTAAAGAGCCCACGGGGGCAATATAGTCCAATTTATATTCAACAGCAATAAAGCTATCAAAATTAGAGGAAGCACAACTAAAATTTTCTTTTCCCGGAAACTGAAACGGAAAATATTTTAGAACTAATAAAGCCGTATGTAGTAATGCAAATAGAAGGATTAAACAAGAAAGCATTTTAACCACCGCCGTGTAATTACATTATTTGATATTTGAAATATATTTTTGTTTAAGTAATATCAGTAACTCCTATATAGTGTGGCGCAATGGTCTAGTGGTGTGATTCTCGCTTTGGGTGCGAGAGGCCCCGGGTTCAAATTCCGGTTGAGCCGGAATATATGTTCATATAACTAAATCTAATTGGTAAAATGACACATAAAATAAAGTGGCTTATCATTATCAGAAAAATATCCCCAACATAAGAGAAGAGACGTGAATACAATATCTCATATTAATATCATAAAATCAAGCTTGCAGAAGCCTGGGTGGTGAAAGAACAATAGAAAAAGTAAATAATTTCGAATGTTATCAAAACAAAACTTTTGATAAGAAAGCTCTTGTATTTGTAAACAAACGCTTTTTTTCTCTGCAATTCTTTATATTTGTTTGTGACATGCGAATGTAATCTTACTGTCCGCAATTTTGTGACGACGACCACGATGTGTAAAGTGTTCTGCATTTTGTAAACTTGAATTTTTGAAAGAAATAACCTGTCTTAATTTATTATGTAATAGTCGTGCTAAATTAACTTTTATCACATAGTTGAGTTCTTCTCGTATTTTGATTGGCTAATCTATACGAAGTACATGCTATATTTTTGTTTTCTACCGATAAAAGATATTTATTTTTATAATCCAAAGAGCTTATACTTTTCCTCTCAGTGGATATAGAATGCAAAAAGCTATTCTTTCTCTGATTCGCTATAGCATGCAAAGAGCTATTTTTTCTCTGATTAGTTAGCTACTAGTTTGTTGATTGTTGTCCTTGAAAAACAAGAAATTTTTAAATAATTTATTCCATTATTGTGTCATATAAATATAGTAATTTTATGATATCAACAACATTTAATCGTAAATATTCACTATTTTTCTTCTCTTTTTTATATTGTCAAGTTTTTTTCTGTGAATTTAGATGAGCAAGCTTAAACTTATAGCACATTGAAGGAGTTTTTTTTAATTTGATTATCTGTTTTGTTATGTTCGGAAGATAATTTAAAAGCCTCTTGTACGTACTTTGTGTTCTTTTTAAGATATTCTAACCATTAGCGAAGTTGTAAACGTATTTTGCAAATGATCATTTAAACGCATGATCCAGCTCTTTATGTTCTCTCAAAGGTTTAAGACAGACTAACAATATGCTTCAGTACGTCGTAAAATTGCTTAATACATTTTAAATTGTTTCTTAAAGGCCTCTTACCTTTTAATTTACCTGAAAGAAATACTAAAGTGCCAATTAGCCAAAAAGTCACATACATTTGCGAGTTCAGAAGACTCTTTGGACAAAATTTGCATTTTCTGTCTGCAAACACCATGCACTCTCTCAAAGATTCTCAAAACTATCCTTCACAGACAAGAAAACATTCTTAATTTCGTTGACCTGCAAAGAGAAAGAAAAGTACTGTTTAGGCTATCAACTTGGATTTTTTGGTTATTGTTTCTCCGCAGCTTAGTATTTCTTAGCCTGGATTAAAATTATTGCATTTAATTTCGATCCATACTTTAATCTACCCCCCCCCCCTCTCCGCTTCCCTAAAATGTCAAAAATTGCTGAAAAAATTGTCAGGAACGAATATCGTTCTTAGATTTTTCTAACTTTAGGAGAAAAGTCTATTTGAAGTGGGCGTCTTAAAAGGGACCGTTTATTAAAGTTTCCTAATATGTCTTTATTTCAATAAATGTCGTATTACAAGAAGAATAATTTACGTTACACCAAGCCCGTCATTGTCGTTGTCGTCGATTATGTCAAATTCAAAACTGTAAGACTTTTGACATATGCCTTAACTTTCGAGATAATCGCAGAAGAATCTCCCATCTGGGGAATTGACACCAACAATACACGTCAATTACGTTGCGCAGCTCACGGTTATACTGCGCTTATCATTCTTATGTTGACATGAATTTTAATATAAAATGTGGCTCCAAAATATTGATGAAATACAACAAAAAAATACATTTTTAAATTTAGTTATGAAAATGAGATATTACAAGACTATATTTGAATTGTTCTATAAAGAAAACCCTATAAACTCTTCTGAAAACCACCAAGACGTTTTATTACATGTGTGTTAATTATCACCATCCTCAGAAGTAATTCTCGAAACTGCCCGACGAATTCATAAAAATGTTTATGAAGTTGGTCAGTGAAGTACTTAAGCACTTTACCAAAGCAACAAATGCCTCCAAAACATATCTACTTTCTAAGACTTTCATGCTTTTTTTTTATCTCCAGGAGATGTTATTATAAATTTTAGATTTCTCGCAAGCTTTGCAACCTTGTTTTTACTTATCTGGGTAAACAATCCCAAAGATGAATGTCATGTTCTTTTCTCTTTACACATCTTTTTTTTTCATTTTTGATGTTTTCCTCTTTAGCTTTGTTCTTCTTTACATTTAAGGTTACCATATTTAATTTTGATACTCGAACTATCAATAATGTTTCAGTGGGCATTAGCTATTGGCAAAAAATAACTGAGTTGCGCAATAATCAAACACCTATTAAATAATTATTATTGCTTAATCGTAACAAATATCCAATAATAGTAGAAAGACACATACGGATCTATATTAAATAATGAAGCAAAAAAAAGAATCTAAAAAAAAACTATAAAGTATGAAAATGCACTATATACCGACTTATCCTTCGCTTGCTTTGCGGAGCACAATAATATTTTATTTCTCTATAATTTCTTTCATTAACTACAACTGGCTAATTATACTTTTCGCGATATTGTTGCATGTTGAAGGTGTGAATCTACTTCAAATTTCAAAATTCGTTCAGTCTTGTATTTACCAGCTGTTGTAAAAACACCTGAAGATGACATGACAAAGCAGGATTTTTCCTAACACTTCTTTTTACAAAATAGCGTAGTATATGCTGAAGAAAATTTGAAATTTAAGCAGCTGGGTGGGTGATCACTTGTAAAAATCATTTCTGTATGATACTTGAAACAGCAAATGCCTATTGTGAGTAAATGTTTTTGTTTAAGTAATATCAGTATCTTCTAAATAGTGTGGCTCAATGGTCTAGTGGTATGATTCTCGCTTTGGGTGCGAGAGGCCCCGGGTTCAAATCCCGGTTGAGCCCGAATATATTTTCATATGATTAAATTTAATTTGTAAAATAACACAAAAAAATAAAGTAGCTTATTATTATGAGACAAAATATGTCCAATGTGGCTAAAAGAAAAGAGGCAAATACGACATCTCATATTTTTCATGTAAAATATAACTCGCAAAACTTTCAGGAGTCTGGGTAATGAAAGAAAAAGTAACGAATGTTTGACAGAAGGTGTCTAAAAACAACTTCGAACGTTAAACACTTTTGCAAGCAAAACACACTCACATGTAAACAAATATTTTTTTTCCAATTTCGACTGTTTGTTTGTGACATGGAAATGTAATCTTATTGTCCACAATTTTTTGACAGCGACCGCAATGTGTAATGTGTTCTGTATTATATAATTTGAATTTTGAAAAGAAACAACCTACACAAACTAAATTTATTATGTAATAGTCATGGCAAATTACCTTTTATCATATGGTTTTTTTTGCATTTTGATTAGCTAATATTACTCTATGTACGCCTTCTTTCTTTTACGGCCAGGACAACAATTGGAAAAGGACTTAAATTTTTTGTGGTTTATTGAAACTGAAAGACTTTTGACATAAAACTTTACCTTTAGTTCCAAAAATCATATTACACAAAACTCGATTACGCGACTAGACGTGGCAAACTCGAGATAGTCGCAGAAGAATCTCCTAAATAGATTAAGCCGTACCAAAGATACGCACCTAAAATTGCTTTTAAACTTGGTCGCCGAAGTGCTTGAATACAAGTACTCTCAAATCATATCTAGCGTGTGTTAGACCTTCATGCATTTCTTATAAATTTTTCATAAAAAATTATAAATTTCTAGCCTTAATATTTCTTTAATTATATATATAATTATAATATATATTAATTAGAAGGGGAAATATAACATGTGTAAAATATTCCCAAAAGAACAATTACAATTTATCATAGAAATAACAAACATGACGAAATTTTATTATAGATATCAGAATTCTCATTATAGAACGTCAAGCTCTACTTATTTTCTGAAAAAAATTTTTAGGACCCGACGCGACAACACTTAGATTATTGATGTGCTAGGTTTTTTGACAAACTTATCAATCACAGGAAAAATTTCCAGATGTTTAAGACGCCCTTAACTGTCAAATGTATGTAATTTTTTTCAAATTAAGTAGCATTTTCTTTATTATACTTAAATTGGCAAACTAAGTTTGAAAACAAGTCTTGGGAACACCTTAGACTTAAAATATGATGAAAAGCGAATTTGTGAAATGAGTTGACAAGTCTGCGTAGTCTGCGTTCTGCGTAATTGTAAATGCAAAAAAATTACACGATTTTTTTTTACTGTACAAGATTCAGATTTTTCAAAATGAACTTCTTAAACACTTCTACTGATAAATATATCAGAATACTTATTCTTAGGTAGAACGTTAAATATATTTAAGTTGGTAACAATACAATATATCCGATTAAAGAGCCTCACGGGGGCATTATAGTCCAGTTTATATTCAACAGCAATAAAGCTATCAAAATTAGAGGAAGCACAACTAAAATTTTCTTTTCCCGGAAACTAAAGCAAAAAATATTTTGGAACTAATAAAGCCATGCTTGAATAATTATATTAAGAACTGCTTGATCTTAACAAATAAAAGGATTATACGAGAAAGCATTTGTTACATTATCATTTTAACCACCGGATAATTACATTATTTGAGGGAGTGTTGTTACATATATTTTAGATGGTTACTCTTTTTTTTATTTTATAAATTACCTTAGAAAAGTTTTTGCATCTACTTGCTGTTGTAATTAAAATATTTTAACACTTTTGTGTATATATTATTAGGATTAAAACACTTGACGATGATATGAGCATGTCGAAACATGACCTTAATGGTCTTCTCACACTTTCTTCTACAAATTAGCGTAACATATGCTGAAGAAGATTTGAAATTAAAGCATTTGGGTGGGTGATCATTTCTGAATGTATTTCTGTATGATATTTGAAACAGCAAATGCCTATTGTGAGTAAATGTTTCTGTTTAAGTAATATCAGCAACTTCTATGTAGTGTGGCTCAATGGTCTAGTGGTATGATTCTCGCTTTGGGTGCGAGAGGCCCCGGGTTCAAATCCTGGTTGAGCCCGAATATATTTTCATATGATTAAATCTAAATTGTAAAATGACGCATAAAATAAAGTGGCTTATCATATCAGAAAAATATCCCCAACATAAGGGAAGAGACGTATATCTCATATTAATATCATAAAATCAAGGTTGCAGAAGTCTGGGTAGTGAAGAACAATAGAAAAAGTAAATAATTTCGAATGTTATCAAAACAAAACTTTTGATAAGAAAGCTCTTTTATTTGTAATCAAACGTTTTTTTTCTCTCCAATTTCGTATATTTGTTTGTGACATGCGAATGTAATCTTACTGTCCGCAATTTTGTGATGACGACCACGATGTGTAAAGTGTTCTACATTTTATAAACTTGAATTTTTAAAAGAAACAACCTACCACAAACTGTCTTGATTTATTATGTAATAGTCGTGCTAAATTAACTTTTATCCCATAGTTGAGTTCTTCTCGTATTTTGATTGGCTAATTTATACGAAATATATGCTATACTTTTGTTTTCTACCGATAAAAGATTTTTACTTCTATAAAACAAAGAGCTTATATTTTTCCTCTCATTGGCTATAGAATGCAAAAAGCTATACTTTCTCTTATTGGCTATAGCTAGAATGCAAAAAGCTATTTTTTCTCTGATTAGTTACTAGTTTGTTAAGTGTTGTCCTTGAAAAACAAGAAATTTTTAGACAATTTATTCCATCATTTTTTCATATGAAAAGAGTAATTTTATGATATCAACAACAATTAATCATAAATAGTCACTATTTTTCCTTTTCTTTTTTTTTATAGTGTCATTAGAAGTTTTTTCTGTGAATTTAGATGAGCAAACTTAATCTTGAAGAACATCGAAGGAATTTTTTTTTTTTTGAATTTGATTATCTGTTTTGTTATGTTCGGAAGATAATTTAAAAGCCTCTTGTACGTACTTTGTGTTCTTCTCAAGATATTTTAACCATTAGCGAATTTGAAAACGTATTTTGCAAATGATCATATAAACTAGCACTAGATCTACAACCCCAGACTTAATTTATCGTCCCACAAGCAGTTATAAACACTGTTTCTACAAAAGACAAAGGCATTACGAACTTGTCAAGGTTCACTTGTTAATGATCGCAACGGACTTAGGTTATTTGGTTAGTTTCAAATTCTTAACCCATACTAATTTTTGCTGACGTCAGCACATCTCATTACCCCGGATTTTAGCACCTTAGAGGTTCGTAGTGTTGATTGTTCCGAATCGCAAACATGGCAAAAAATGCCAGTAGCGCATTTTCAACGCTATTTACCTGGCCTACACATCTCCCAATGCGCAGATTTTGCAGCCTGCCGGCTGCATAGTTTTGACAAGCGATACCATTTAGCCAGTTCGAGAAATAGCCAAATATCAGCCTTTTTTAATAATATTATGTCCAGCATTGTAGCTTTTTATGTTCTCTCAAAGATTTAAGACCATATGCTTCGGAACGTCGTAAAGTTGCTTAATACATTTTAAATTGTTTCTTAAAGTCCTCTTACCTTTTAATGTACCTAAAGAAATACTAAAGTGCCAATTAGCCAAAAATTCATATACATTTGCAAGTTCAGAAGACATTTTCTCTCAAACATTCTCAAAATTATCCGTCACAGACAACAAAACATTCTTAATTTCGTTAACTTGCCAAGAGAAAGAAAAGTACTGTTTAGGCTATCAACTTGGATTTGTTGGTTGTTGTTTCTCCACAGCTTAGTATATCTTAGCCTGGATTAAAACTATTGCATTTAATTTCGATACGCTAAAAATAATTTTTGTAAACAATCCATATTTTAATCTCTCCCCCCCCCCTTCGCTTCCCTAATATGTCAAAAATTTTAAACAATTACTGAAAAAATTGACAGAAACGAATATCGTTCTTAGATTTTTCTAACTTTAGGAGAAAAGTCTATTTGAAGTGGGCGTCTTAAAATGGAGCGTTTATTAAAGTTGCCTAATATGTCTTTATTTCAATAAATGTCGTATTACAAGAAAAATAATTTACATTACACCAAACCCGTCATTGTCGTTGTCGTCCATTATGTCAAATTCAAAACTGAAAGACTTTTGAAATATGAAACTTTCGAGATAATCGCAGAAGAATCTCCTATCTAGGGAATTGACACCAACAATACACGCCAATTACGTTACGGAGCTCACAGTTATACTGCGCTTATCATTTTTATGTTGACATAAATTTTAATATAAAATGTGGTTCCAAAGTACTGATGAAATACAACAAAAATAAAACATTTTTAAATTTAGTTATGAGCATGAGATATTTCAAGGCTGTATCTGAATTGTTTTATAAGGAAAACCCTATAAACTCTTCTGGAAACCACCAAGACGTTTTATTACATGTGTGTTAATTATCACTATCCTCAGAAGTAATTCTCGAAATTGCCCGACGTATTCATAAAATTGTTTTTGAAGTTGGTCAGTGCAGTACTTAAACGCTTTGCCTAATTTTAAAATTCTTTACAATTCTGTATTTACCAGCCGTTGTACGAACATCTGAAGATGACATGCCGAAGTAGGACTTTTCCTAACACTTCTTTTTAAAAAATAGCGTAGTATATGCTGAAGAAAATTTGAAATTTAAGCAGCTGGGACGGTGATCATTTTTGAATGTATTTCTGTATGATATTTAAAACAGCAAATGCCCATTGTGGGTAAATGTTGTTGTTCAAGTAACATCAGTAAACCCTATAGAGTGTGGCTCAATGGTCTAGTGGTATGATTCTCGCTTTGGGTGCGAGAGGCCCCGGGTTCAAATCCCGGTTGAGCCCAAATACATTTTCATTGGAGATAATTTTTCTGATAATAATAAGCCACTCTTATCGTCTGGATAGTGAGAGAAAAAGCAATGAATGTTTAACAGAAGATATCCAATTTTTGAAAACAATTTCGAATGTTAAACACTTTTGAAAACAAAACTCTTGCACATGGAAACAACGATTTTTCCCCAATTTTCATCTTTTTTACTCTGACATGGAAATATAATTCTTATCGTACATAATTGTTTGACGATAACAATGCGTAAACTGTGGCGATATCTGTGCTTGCATAACCTTCGTAGCTCAGATGGGAGCTTTAAATACACTAGGACCACCTTCGCAAGACCCTCTTGGAAAGCAATACCAATAGGAACTGAAGAGGCTATCCTGGGTAAATAATTTCAATAGCAATAATAGTAATAAAAGTAAAATGTTCTGTATTTAATAAACTGGATTTTAAACAACCTATTCGAACTAAATTTATTATGTAATAGTCACGGTAAATTAACTTTCATCAGACAGTTTTGTTTGCATTTTGATTAGCTAAAATTTATCTATGTTCGCCTTCTTACTTCTACATTGGGAAAAGAACTTAAATTTTTTGTGGAGCGTTTAAACTAAAATACGTCTGACTTACACCTTTACTTTTAGCTCCAAAAAACATATTACACAAGACCTGATGACGCAAATAGATGTAATAAAGTCGAGACAATCGCAAAAGGTAATCCTATATAAGTGATGCATACCAACCATACGCGCCTGCAACGTTACAGAACTCACTGTTATACTACCCTTTCCACTTTTTTGTTAACATATTATAATATATTATAATGGATGAATTAATATTGATGAAATATTGCAAAAATATATTTTTGAATTTTTGATATAAGTATGGGATTTTTCAGGCGAATAATTGAAATGTTTTATAAGGAACCTCTAAAAAACCACCAAGACAGTTTATCACGTGTGTTGATTATCAGCATGCTTAGAGATAATTCTCAAAGCTGCCCGACGAATTCTCTAAAATTGGTTTTGAAGTTGGTCGATGGAATACTTGAATACAAGTATTTCCAAAATATATCTAGCGTCTGTTAGACATTCATGCATTTTTATAAATTTTGATCAAAATTTATTGCCTTCTAAGCTTATTATTTTTTTAATTATATGTATAATTACAATATATAGTAATTAAACATGGGCATGTCACATGTGTAAAAATTCCTAGGCAAATAATTGCAATCAATCGAAGAAATAACAGATATGACGAGATGTTATTGTAAGGATCAGAAAAATTTCCAGATGTTCAGTGGCCGGTAACTCTCGAACGTCAGTTAATTTTTCCAAAATAAGTAGCATTGTTGTTATTGTTCTTGGCAAACTTTGTGTGAGAATAAGTCTTGGGAACACCTTAAAATTTAAAAAATGATGATAAACGAGTCTGTGAAACGAATTGACCAGTCTGCAGTTATAATTAAATACAAAAAAAATTACACGATTTATTTTTTAGTACTCCAGATTCTGATTTCTCTAAATGAACATTTTTAATAAAATGCTCATTTTAAATAAATATTTTTGTTTAATAGACATCAATAACACCTATAGAGTGGCTGAGAGAAGAGACATAAATACAATTTCCTTTCTATTTTAAAAGTAGCAGTAACACAAAACTACAAATATCGGAGATAATTGTTACACATCGGTTTTTAGAGCACATTTAAAAACATCAGTACAGTACAGTTAGTCTCAATATATTTAACTCGTACGATGCTCCTAATTTACAACAGCATATATAATATCTGGGCTAAGAAACCAACTGTTTTCAGCTTGGCAGCCATTTTTTCAGTTAAAAAACTTTATGAATAAAACGACGCCTACCAACGATTCTTGCGGTATGTATAATGAGCACCTGACTTCCAGATTATATTTCTGAAAATAAATCTTTACCTTTAAGAATAATAAAAAGTTAGGTAGCTAGAGCTACAAGGTACAAAATATAGCAGCAATAAGGCATTTAATAAGAAACTTCGAAAACGTAAAATAAAGAGAGGAAGGTACAATGCAAAAAGAGCATATTAAAATATGTACAAGTATAAGTTTTTTTGTAATATTTATTTTTTTGTTAGCAGTGTCAAAATCATCTTTTCTTAGTTTAAATGAACATGCAAAAACACAAAAAAATGAAATTGCTTCCTCTTAACCTCGGTTACCGTACTTCTTCTGAATGTCGTTAGTTAATTTTAGTGCCTATTTATACACGTGTGTTGAAACAGAATTTTTATTTAAGGCAAAAATTCTGCTGAAAGATTTTTCCCGACCACCTAAAGCTAAACTATGGGGAAAAAGCTTTGGCGCTCAACAAGATCATAGGTCTTTTTCAAAACATCTTAAAACAAGAAAGGGAACTTAAAAATAAAATATTGGTTGATTCCTTTCATCCAAAGTCTGTCTCACTGTCAGTCATCGTCATTGCTTTCCTATTCTCTAAATATGCTGCCTCCAAATAACAATTCGAATTCTTTTAACGTGACATCGCAGACTTCCAACATGTGATCATCCGTTATAGTTCATCGAATAGTATTACGTCTATTCTGTGTAACGGATTAATCAGTGAAATTTACACTCACACAAGCATACTAACATCAAAATAAAAGTTTTCTATGCACTGCCAATGATCGATTTTCCTTTTGAAACGGTCAAGTGATTTTACTAGCCAACTAACTTTAATAGGCTTAAGCCACGTCCCATATAATCCGACTTGAATGTGGTCCACCCCAGTACCGTTGTAGCAGATTATCTTAACTTCCTGTAGAAGATGACTCCCGGGGTTAAAATAAGCTAGAGAGTGATAATTCCCCTAGAGTAGAAATAAGCTAGTGAATAATGACTCCCCCAGTTAATAAACACTTCCCTTATTTTTTAAGGAAAAGTTCAAAGGCAAAGCCACTTAGTGAAATTAAAGTATACTTGAAACAAAAAAACTATCCAGATGGAATGTACTTTTTCTTAGGGTTAATCCACTTTGACGTTATTTTAGTTTTCATGCTTTTGTATTCTACAATATTTCTTGACCTCTTTTATTTATCAGAAAAAGAACTTTTTTCATGTCATTAAAAGTAAGCAAACTGAAGGATTTTTCTCATATTACTTTTATACTAAAAATACACACTTAACAACTCTTTCATGAAAGGCATCACAAATTTCCAACAGATTTTTATTTCATTTTGATCTTAGCCTCATTCTAAAAAACCTTTGTTATGTTTTCTACTATTTCTATCATTTTTTGACGTTTTTAGCATTTATAAAAAAAACATCTTAACTTTACCTTACGACTACAGTGTCTTTATTCTTTTCTATTTGTATTAATTTGTAACTTTGCTAGGATTTCGAGAAAAAATTCTTATGTACTGTACTTCATATTCTGTAGTCATGTGCTTTTTACAATAAGTTTTCTCACTTCTCGCCGATTAACTTTGATAATTATTAAATTCAACTAGATATTTCAAATCATTTTACCCTCTCTTTATTATTTTCAGTTCAAAGTGCAAATTTACGTCAAAAGATGCAAAAAATATTTGTTAACTAATGTTTTAGTTAAAGCAAAAATTTCGGGGAGAGATCTTGGTCGTGTGATAAAGTCGGGTAAAATTTTGGTCATATATATTTAGTAACCAAACCGACTTTCTACCGATCTATCAAAAAAGAAATATAAGGGAGTCGAAATAAACTTATGGAGTTATTATTTCCTAGAAAATGTTGAATCTAGGGGGTAACAATTCACTAGTTTATTATGACTGGGGAGTTATTATTAACTAGTTTATCTTAACTGGGAGGGGAGTCATTATAAACTAGTTTATTATGACTGGAAAGTCATTATTTAAGGGAGTTAAAAATTCCAGTGACACTGTCATCAACAATTAGATCAAGTTGTTCAAAAAATTTATCCAGGTTAACAGGGACATTTACGATACGTAAGTAAAAGCATTCTTTTGACCGATTGTTTAATAACATTTTCACCGGTAAAAGCAAGAAAAATGCTGCAACATCATGTAACGTCACAGGACATTGAGCTATCAGAAAACCGATGGCAGAAGGAAAGAAGGAGAATATCATTGTAATAGATGAATTAAAAAAGAGAAAGATTGTTTTGACTTCTTTTGCCCTTAAGTCAGTCTTTTTTATCTTTATTTTTATTTCTTTTTAGGTGAAAAGACTTTTGCGTTTGGAAAAAAAGCCTTATTTTCGCTTAAAAACCTTATTTTGAAATAATCATTGGATTTACCTTTCGCGTAAAATTTAAAAACAAAAACGCAAAAAACGCGAACGTTTTAGTCACGCTTGTTTTTGCTCTTAAAGTATTCACCACCACCTTTACATGATTGTTCAGCCACACAATTTTATATATGTGTGTTACCTATTATACCAATATGACCTGATATTTGGAAAATATGAGCGGGCTCAACCGGAATTTGAACCCGGGGCCTCTCGCACCCAAAGCGAGAATCATACCACTAGACCATTGAGCCACGCTATATAAAAGTTACTGATGTTACTTGAACAAAAAAATTTACTCACAATAGGCATTTGCTGTTTCAAAAATCATCCAACTATAATTTTTAGAAAAAATGACCCACCCAGTTGATTAAAAGAAGTGTCAGGAAACCCTTGTTATAACAACTTGACAAAAAAATTAAACATTAATTTCAATTAGACTCGACAAATTCATGAATTAATCACATTTTATACTTTTTAATCTTAACAACCATAAATATTAAACAGAAAAATATTTTCTAGGTTATCTTTTTATTAGGCTATCCCGTCTTCGTGATATGAGACAAGTCGGAGAAAATTTTGAATAATGAAGCAAATCAAAATGCCTTAAAACTCTGTAATATAAGAATACGGTTTATTATACACCCAGTAAATGTACAAATCTTTTGTGTGCCTCAATAATAATTTTTCTTTTTTAATTGCTGTCATTGACTGTAACCCGCTAATTATATTTTGTGCAATATTATTATATAATTTACATTTTCTGTTGTTAAAATCTAATTATAAAAGCCTTTGAGACCTGCTTTTTATATATTTTTTACATCTTTCACACTTTTATTAAACCTAAGGAGATATAATTATGCAGAAACAAGTCTTTAATAATATCTTTAATTCAAGCGGCTGGGTACGTGATCATTTCTAAAAATCATTTCTCTATGATATTTGAAAAGGCAAATGCCTATTGTTAGTAAATATTTTTGTTCTAGTAATTTCAGCAACGGCAGGAGAGTATGGCCTAGTGGTATGATTCTCGCTTTGGGTGCAAGAGGATTCGGGTTCAAATACCAGTTGAGTCCAAATGTGTTATGGCGTTTATCTTGGCGTTAATTAAGACGTATAAAAACAACAAAGTCTGTGTGAGATCATGATTAAGTAAATTGTTGAACCAGCTAGCTTTTTATGATTTTTGAGTTGGATTTTGAATATTGTTTGGATCCACCAGGCTTGGTCAACTTGTGATGACAACGTATGGCTTTGTCAGTTTCATTAATCATCCCAATTCCTCGCTTAATTCAGTGGAGCGGACGTAACTATAGAACACTTATTTCTGATCCCTCCGAGTTGTTACTACTATCAGAAATTAGAGTTTATTAACAAAAAATAACTTTGCCTCTGTCAATACATTTAGGAATAATTAAAACTTATAAACTTAAAACTAGAATTAGTTGAACGACAGGTTGAGCGCCTAAGTGCTGGTAAGCTATGAGTGGATTGCTGTAGTGCCAATACACGATGTGACGTAAATTTATTAAAGTACTTCCAGCGCTGCAGCATTTCGGGTTATATATATTTTTTGTAAAATAAGTTAAATAAAACATCTGCTAAAATAAAGACTGTTCTTACCCTGCCACAGCAAAATTAGTCACACAAAACTTTTTTATTTTGTCCTTGTGAAAGTTTCAGAATTATGCCGCAAACCGGTTTGAAGCGCTTACAACTATGGACACAGTCATGTCCAATTCAAAACTGTAACTTATACTTGACGGCAACAATAAATTTTCTGTCTTCCCAGTTACTGTACCAATTTTCATAGTAATAGCTAGTTTTTCTTATCTTGAATACAATTAAGATTTTTTGTTAGTTTTGTATAAGTGCTTTTTTTCTATTGATTAAAAATAATAAAACAACGTCTACCAACAATTCCTGCAGCATATACAGTGAGCACTTGACTCACAAATTATATTCCCCCAAATAGTCTGTACTACTATTTACCAAAAAAATGTAGAACGTAAAATAAAGGGAGGAAGGTTCAATGCAAAAAGACCAAATTAGAAGCCAAAGATGTACAAGTCATAGGTGTTTTTGAAATATTTACTTTCTTGTTACCGGCGTCAACAAAAAAAATGTAATTGCTTCTTCTTAAGGTCGCTTACTGCATCGCATTCTGAATTTCGTTGGTTAATTTTAGCTACTTATACACCGTACATGTGTCGCATACTTTGCGTGTTGATTTTCGCGAACACCTAAAAAACTAATTCATCAGGAAAAAACTTTTGTAAACGATCGTAAGATATTTTTTCAAAACATATTAAAACAAAAGAGGAAATTAAAATTAAAAATTGGTTCACCTCCCACTTCCTTTCACTCAGAATCTGTCTCATTGTCAGTCACCGTCATTGCATTCCCATTCTCGATGTTCTGCCTTCACACAACAATTGGAACTCCTTTAATGTGACATCGCAGACTTCCAAAAGGTGATCATCTGTTATAGTTCATCCAATAGTGTTACTTCCAATAGTATTGTCACCCAACTCTAACATCATCCACAACATTATCATCACCAACATTTAGCTCAAGTGTCCCCGCTAAAGTTTAGTCATTTTAGCGGGACATTTACAATACATTTCTGACATTTACGATAAATTTTTGAGATAATAGATAGATCTGACTTCTTTAGCCTTTAAGTCAGTCTTTTTTATCTTCATTTTCATTTCCTTTTAGGTGAAAAGACTTTCGTGTTTGGATATAAAGCCTTATTTTCGCGTTAAAAACTTGCGCGTTTTACTTATTTTAAAATATTCGTTGGATTTACTTTTGTCGGAAATTTCAAAAACAAAAACACAAAAAACGCGAACATTTTAGCCCACGATTGTTTTTGCTCTTAAAGTATTCGTCACCACATTTACATCATTGTTTAGCCAGACAATTTTATATATGTGTGTTACCTATTATACTAATGTGACCTGATCTTTGGAAAATATGAAGGGGCTCAACCGGGGCATCTCGCACCCAAAGCGAGAATCATACCACTAGACCAATGAGCCACGCTATATAGAAGTAACTGATGTTACTTGAACAAAAATATTTACTCACAATAGGCATTTGCTGTTTTAAATATCATACAACTATGATTTTTAGAAATGATCACCAAGTTACAAAGTAGCTCTAGCTACCTAACTTTTCATTATTCTTAAAGGTAAAGATTTATTTTCAGAAATATAATCTGGAAGTCAGGTACTCATTAGATATACCGCAAGAATCGTTGGTAGGCGTCGTTTTATTCATAAAGTGTTTTTAACTGAAAAAATGGTTGCCAAGCTGAAAACAGTTGGATTCTTAGCCCAGATATTATATATGCTTTTGTAAATTAGGAGCATCGTACGAGTTAGATATATTGAGACTAACTGTACTGTACTGATGTTTTTAGATGTGCTCTAAAAACCGATGTATAACAATTATCTCCGATATTTGTAGTTTTATAATACCGCTACTTTTAAAATAGAACGGAAATTGTATTTATGTCTCTTCTCTTAGCCACTCTATAGGTGTTCTTGATGTTACCTAAACAAAAATATTTATTTACAATGAGCATTTTATTAAAAATGTTCATTTAGAGAAATCAGAATCTGGAGTAGTAAAAAATAAATCGTGTAACTTTTTTTGTATTTAATTATAACTGCAGACTGGTAAATTCGTTTCACAGACTCGTTTATCATCATTTTTTAAATTTTAAGGTGTTCCCAAGACTTATTTTCAAACGAAGTTTGCCAAGAACAATAACAACAATGCTACTTATTTTGGAAAAATTAACTGACGTTCGAGAGTTACCGGCTTCTGAACATCTGGAAATTTTTCTGAACCTTACAACAACATCGCGTCATATCTGTTATTTCTTCGATTAATTGCAATTATTTGCCTAGGAAGTTTAACACATGTGACATGCCCATGTTTAATTACTATATATTGCAATTATACATATAATTAAAAAAAATAATAAGCCTAGAAAACGATAAATTTTGATCAAAATTTATAAAAATGCATGAATGTCTAACAGACGCTAGATATATTTTGGAAATACTTGTATTCAAGTATTCCACCAACCAACTTCAAAACCAATTTTAGAGAATTCGTCGGGCAGATTTGAGAATTATCTCTAAGCATGCTGATAATCAACACACGTGATAAACTGTCTTGGTGGTTTTATAGAGGTTCCTTATAAAACATTTTAATTATTCGCCTGAAAAATCCCATACTTATATCAAAAATTCAAAAATATATTTTTGTAATATTTTATCAATATTAATTCATCCATTATAATATATTATAATATGTTAACAAAAAAGTGGAAAGGGTAGTATAACAGTGAGTTCTGTAACGTAGCAGGCGCGTATCGTTGGTACGCATCACTTATATAGGATTACCTTTTGCGATTGTCTCGACTTTACTACGTCTATTTGCGTCATCAGGTCTTGTGTAATATGTTTTTTAGAGCTAAAAGTAAAGGTGTAAGTCAGACGTATTTTAGTTTAAACGCTCCACAGAAAATTTAAGTTCTTTTCCCAATATAGAAGTAAGAAGGTGAACATAGATAAATTTTAGCTAATCAAAATGCAAACAAAACTGTCTGATAAAAGTTAATTTACCGTGACTATTGCATAATAAATTTAGTTCGAATAGGTGGTTTAAAATCCAGTTTATCAAATACAGAACATTTTACTTTTATTATTATTATTTTTATTGAAAATTTTTACCCAGGATAGCATCTTCAGTTCCTATTGGTGTTGCCT
This sequence comes from Hydractinia symbiolongicarpus, assembly GCF_029227915.1. Classification (NCBI taxonomy): domain Eukaryota; kingdom Metazoa; phylum Cnidaria; class Hydrozoa; order Anthoathecata; family Hydractiniidae; genus Hydractinia; species Hydractinia symbiolongicarpus. Next base: position 22,641,200 of record NC_079878.1, on the reverse strand, counting down.
TCCAAGAGGGTCTTGCAAAAGGCGGTCCTAGTGCATTTAAAGCTCCCATCTGAGCTACGAAGGTCATGCAAGCACAGATATCGCCACAGTTTACGCATTGTGATCGTCAAACAATTATGTACAATAAGAATACATTTCCATGTCAGAGTAAAAAAGATGAAATTTGGGGAAAAATCGTTGTTTCCATGTGCAAGAGTTTTGTTTTCAAAAGTGTTTAACATTCGAAATTGTTTTCAAAAATTGGATATCTTCTGTTAAACATTCTTTGCTTTTTCTCTCACTATCCAGACTCCTGAAAAATATGAGATATTGTATTTGCGTCTCTTGTCTTAGCCACATTGGACATATTTTTTCTGATAAGAATGGCTTATTATTATCAGAAAAATAATCTTCAATGAAAATGTATTTGGGCTCAACCGGGATTTGAACCCGGGGCCTCTCGCACCCAAAGCGAGAATCATACCACTAGACCATTGAGCCACGCTCTATAGGGTTTACTGATGTTACTTGAACAAAAACATTTACCCACAATGGGCATTTGCTGTTTTAAATATCATACAGAAATACATTCAAAAATGATCACCCACCCAGCTGCTTAAATTTCAAATTTTCTTCAGCATATACTACGCTATTTTGTATAAAGAAGTGTTAGGAAAAGTCCTACTTTGGGATGTCATCTTCAGGTGTTCTTACAACGGCTGGTAAATACAGGATTGCAAAGCATTTTAAAATTTGGCAAAACGTTTAAGTACTTCACTGACCAACTTCAAAAACAATTTTATGAATTCGTCGGGCAGTTTCGAGAATTTCTTCTGAGGATGGTGATAATTAACACACATGTAATAAAGCGTCTTGGTGGTTTTCAGAAGAGTTTATAGGGTTTTCCTTATAAAACAATTCAAATATAGCCTTGAAATATCTCATTCTCATAACTAAATTTAAAAATGTATTTTTTTGTTGTATTTCATCAATATTTTGGAGCCACATTTTATATTAAAATCTATGTCAACATAAAAATGATAGGGGCAGTATAACTGTGAGCTCCGTAACGTAATTGGCGTGTATTGTTGGTGTCAATTCCCTAGATAGGAGATTCTTCTGCGATTATCTCGAAAGTTAAGGCATATTTCAAAAGTCTTTCAGTTTTGAATTTGACATAATGGACGACAACGACAATGACGGGCTTGGTGTAACGTAAATTATTTTTCTTGTAATACGATATTTATTGAAATAAAGACATATTAGGAAACTTTAATAAACGCTCCCTTTTAAGACGCCCACTTCAAATAGACTTTTCTCCTAAAGTTAGAAAAATCTAAGAACGATATTCGTTTCTGTCAATTTTTTCAGCAATGGTTTAAATTTTTTTGACATTTTAGGGAAGCCGAGGGGGGGGGGGGGATATTAAAATGTGGATCGAAATTAAATGCAATAGTTTTAATCCAGGCTAAGAAATACTAAGCTGCGGAGAAACAATAACCAACCAATTCAAGTTGATAGCCTAAACAGTACTTTTCTTTCTCTTTGCAGGTCAACGAAATTAAGAATGTTTTCTTGTCTGTGAAGGATAATTTTGAGAATGTTTGAGAGAGTGCATGGTGTTGGGAGACAGAAACTGCAAATTTTTTCCAAAGAGTCTTCTGAACTCGCAAATGTATGTGTCTTTTTGGCTAATTGGAAGTTTAGTATTTCTTTTGGATAAATTAAAAAGTAACAGGGCTTTAAGAAACAATTTAAAATGTATTTAGCAACTTTACGACGTACCGAAGTAATTGTTTGTCTGTCTTAAACCTTTGAAAGAACATAAAGAGCTGGATCATGCGTTTAAATAATCATTTGCAAAATACGTTTACAAATTCGCTAATGGTTAAAATATCTTAAGAAGAACACAAACACAAAGAGGCTTTTAAATTATCTTCCGAACATAACAAAACAGATAATTAAATTCAAAAAAAACTCCTTTAATGTGCTATAAGTTTAAGCTTGCTCATCTAAATTCACAGAAAAACTTCTAATGACAATATAAAAAAGAAAAGAAAAATAGTAAATATTTATGATTAAATGTTGTTGATATCATAAAATTACTCTTTTTATATGAGACAATGATGGAATAAATTATCTAAAAATTTCTTGTTTTTCAGGGACAACAATGAACAAACTAGTAACTAATCAGAGAAAAAATAGCTTTTTGCATGCTATAGCGAATCAGAGAAATAATAGCTTTTTGCATTCTATAGCCACTGAGAGGAAAAGTATAAGGTCTTTGGATTATAGAAATAAATATCTTTTATCGGTAGAAAACAAAAATATAGCATATATTTCGTATAGATTAGCCAATCAAAATACGGGAAGAACTCAACTATGTGATAAAAGTTAATTTAGCACGACTATTACATAATAAATTAAAACAGTTTGTGGTAGGTTATTTCTTTCAAATATTCAAGCTTACAAAATGCAGAACACTTTACACATCGTGGTCGTCGTCACAAAATTGCAGACAGTAAGATTAGATTCGCATGTCATAAACAAATATAAAAAATTGGAGAGAAAAAAAACGTTTGTTTACAAATACAAGAGCTTTCTTATCAAAAGTTTTGTTTTGATAACATTCGAAATTATTTACTTTTTTTATTGTTCTTTCACTACCCAGACTGCTGCAAGCTTGATTTTATGATATTATTGTGATATATTGTATTCACGTCTCTTCTCTTATGTTGGGGATATTTTTCTGATAATGATACGCCACTTATTTTATGTGTCATTTTACAAATTAGATTTAATCATATGAAAATATATTCGGGCTCAACCGGGATTTGAACCCGGGGCCTCTCGCACCCAAAGCGAGAATCATACCACTAGACCATTGAGCCACACTATATAGAAGTTGCTGATATTACTTAAACAAAAACATTTACTCACAATAGGCATTTGCTGTTTCAAATATCATGCAGAAACACATTCAGAAATGATCACCCACCCAAATGCTTGACTTTCAACATATGGCTTTATTAGTTCTAAAATATTTTCTGTTTCAGTTTCCGGGAAAAGAAAATTTTAGTTGTGCTTCCACTAATTTTGATAGCTTTATTGCTGTTGAATATAAATTGGACTATATTGCCCCCGTGGGGCTCTTTAATCGGATATATTGTATTGCTACCAATTTTAATATAATTAACTTTTTACCTAAGAATAAATATTCTGATATATTTATCAGTAGATGTGTTTAAGAAGTTCATTTTGAAAAATCTGAATCTTGTACAGTAAAAAAAAATGTAATTTTTTTGCATTTACAATTACGCGGAACGCAGACTGATCAACTTATTTCACAAATTAGCTTGTCATCTTTTTTTAAGTCTAAGGTGTTTCCAAGATTTGTTTTCAAACTTAGTTTGCCAATTTAAGTATAATAAAGAAAATGCTACTTAATTTGGAAAAATTTACTGACTTTTGACAGTTAAGGGCGTCTTGAACATCTAGAAATGTTAAGTTTGTCAAAAAACCTAACACATCAATGATCTAAGTGTTGTCACGTCAGGTCATAAATTTTTTTTTCAGAAAATAAGTAGAGCTTGTCGTTCTATAATGAGAATTCTGATATCTATAATAATTGTTATTTCTATGATAAATTGTAATTATTCATTTGGGAATATTTTACCCATGTTATATTTACCTTTCTAATTACTATTTATTACAATTATATGTATAATTAAAAATATAATAAGGTTAGAAATTTATCATGAATTAAAAATTCAGGCAAATGGAAACAAAAAAGCATAATGGAATATAACAAAGTCAATATAATTTTTTGAAAATGGTACGTGATAATTTCAGCATGATGTTTTAAAATCAAAAACAGGTTATTTTAACGAACAAAGATATAGTGGAAAGCGTGACAGTGACACAAAATATGAAGAAGAAAATTTCAAAAAAAAAATGAAAGCTGAATCGTAAAAAACAATTTGATTGAGAAAAAAATAAGATAGACAAAAACGAAACAATTTACGTATATATGGGTGGGAAGAAGGCAAGTCAGACAGTTGGGGCGATACCTAAGAGAAAGTATTAAATCTAATTGAACACAAATTAGATTGATCATATGCACACGTGGAAATCATGCACAATGCTCTGTATTAGAAGGAATGTAATTAGCAAAGTGCTAGGGTTGTGATAATCCTTTACATGTGACGTTTTATTGATTATACGATCGTACGTTTACAAATATTTGCGTTTTTGTCGATACTTGTAACTTCAACATTGAACTTGTTACCAAACTTTGATATATTAAAGCACGATGGCTAACACTTGGTAAAGTTATCACATGTTGCTTAATTTAATAACTCGTTGGGCTAACTAAAAGAAGAGATCGTCAGTTGATTACTAGCTTCTATTGCTGGCGATTAATACCCTTGAAAAATTTTTTATTTTAGTGAACAAATCCATAATGAATGCTGCATTAGACATGGAATATAATCAAAGAAGTGATTGGTAAAATAAAACTTAGAAGTAATAACTCTTCAAAACCTGTAAACGACAAAAATGAGGTTGTGAATCCATTTTTAATAGCTAAACAATTTAACAATTTTTTCACTAAAGTAGGTCATGGTGCAATATCTTTCAAATCGTATTTGTCATATCTCGATAATGAAATGGAGAAAAAAACAGCTAAGTGAGGAGGAATTAGAGGCAGAATTTCCTTTTCTGCAAATCAACAAAAGTCCTGGTTTTGATTTAATCAGCAGTACTGTCTTAAAAGGCTGTTTCACTTATCTAAAATCTCCACCACTGCATATATTAAATTCATCTCTAATTACAGGTATTGTTCCTAAAAAGTGAAAAATGCTAGAGTTGTTCCAGTCTTTAAAGCGGGATATGTTTATAAAGTATCTAATTACATACCAATTTCAATACTCCCCTACTTCTCGAAGATTTTAGATAGAATTGTGTACAACAGAGCATATTATTTTATGAGCAAAAATTATTTGTATGATAACTAAGCAATTTGGTTTACAAGCAGGTCATTTTAACTGATCACGCAATCATTCAGTCGAGTCAAGAGATACTTCAAGCCTTTGATGACAATAACTTTACAAGTGGGGTCTTTATTGATCTCAGCAAGGCATTTAATACAGTCAACCATGTGATTCTATCAGAAAAAATATTATGACATAAGAAATACCTGAAGGTAGCTGAGTAAGTAACGATAACTTTTAATGGTTTAAGAATTACCTTTGGAAGAAAAGTATTTATTTCTTATGATAAAGGAATATTTAATACAGATTATTAACATGTGAAGTACCTCAAAGGGTCAATTTTAAGATCACTATTGTTTTTATTTACACCAATAATACATTTAGAGTCGTAAATTCAATTTCATTTGCTGATAAACTTATAAAGATTGAACGTCCTGTCTGAAACTACTAACACCAAACTGAGTAAATTAATTTGATTGGTTTAAAGCAAATAAATTTTTTCTTTAGACTTCAACTCTTAGGAGTGAGATTTGAGCAATTATATGGTAAGTAAAGTGGTATATTTAAGTCCCTCTCGATCACCAGATTTGACCCACATGTTTGGCTTTATCAGTTTACCTGATCGAACAAATCCTAGTGAAAATATATATACACAAATTCATCGTAAATGAAAATCCTGAGGCAGTTGACTATATTCGAAAATTTCTGTATGATTTATGAAAATGTTAATACCGATTATGAGTAAATATTTTTGTTGAAGTACCATTAGTAACATCTAGACAGTGTGGCTCAATGGTCTAGTGGTATGATTCTCGCTTTGGGTGCGAGAGGCCCCGGGTTCAAATCCCGGTTAAGCCCAAAGGTCTTTTCATTATAACATATATTATTTGTATAGACCATTGATGGGCGAACCCGGGGATTTTTCCACGAGCCACCGACTAGTCTTTAGTATTTTTCTAGGGTATTGTTATAAAAAATGTATGTAAGATTATTTCAAAGCAAGATTGTTAAGATTTAAAGGTGGATTGTTTAAAAAAGGTTCTCTAACTAACTTACTAAAAAACAAAGTAATATTTCAGCTGATCATGTTATACATTTATTTCATGCGAGTTGCGGATATTACTTTTTTTGGAGTGCCCTGAGATTAAATTATTGAATAAATAACTTGGAATAAGTTCCAACAATGGTTAATGTCTTTAAAATATTAAAAAGTCTTTCAAATTGCCCAATTACCAGAAGGTAAAGGACTTACAATAAAATGTGAGTTAAACAACTTTATACAAATTATCAAAAAAACTGATGGACACATATAAAGGAAAACACCATGACAACTTTTGGACACTGTATGATTGTATAACAAATCAATTATCCAGGGGATTCTAAGGAGCGCAAGGGGTGGGGTGGAGTTATGCATTATTTTCCAACATTCTTTGCAATGTTAAAAATTCTTCTTGATTTTAAAGTACGCAATCAGTGATTGGAGACAGACAAAAATCTTATTTAGAAAAAACCTGTTTCTGTGAATGCAGAACGAAAAACAGCTGTATTTTTAAACATCATAACTAATATTAATTTTATAACTTCGCTATCAGTTATTGTTAACTCTTTTAATTTCATTAATAATCTCAGAAGGTGTGTGCTTACAACACTTCTATCCCTCATCTAAGAGGTCTCAGAAAAAAAATCACATCTATTTTATTACTTGTTGCTGGTGAAAGTGTATAGTAACCAAGCTTCGTTTTTAAGGCAAAAAGAAAGAGAGTTGAAATAATATTAAATATATATATATTAAATATAGTAAAAAATATTGATGATTACGAAAAGGTCTATATAAGAGTGTGCATCTTAAAATATTGTAAAAATATGTCTATAAGTTTAATTAATAATTTTGTTTCTACTTTTTTCTTAAAAGATCAAGGGTTATGTTCTGACATAACTTTAATTGCATTATATCACGAATTATTTCATAGATATGATTCCCTAAGTAATCTGCTAGCTAAGAGTCAACTCATCTAAATTCAGAGACCTGTTAGCTGTGTCGAAACACCATACAACCAATGTGATTTGACGTCGAACTTCGTCCCAATTTTTCGTCGGATCATTTGATGCGAAATATATTGCCTCGGTGATTCCTGGAAACTTTGTGTTATGTATCTTATAATATGTTTTTGAGTACACAACATGTCTAAGGAAAGAAAAATAATAATAACTTATTGTTTTTGCCTTGGCCGTAATTTCCTTCACTTGTACAATTGTTTTTTTAGCGGGTTTTTTCGGCGTCCATAAAATGTATAGCAAACACTTTTTTATTCTCCAAAAAGATATTTAAATAGGAAAAGTAAATATGAATGCACAAAACAGAATCGTGTCTTATAGATCCAGAAAACTAAAAGTATATAATATAATTAATAATATAATTTAAAATATATGACGAAAAAAGTACGACAAAACCTTTACCTTGCTCTGGGAGCCTTTTCTGATGATAAGATATTTTCGACAAGAAAATTTTGTTCAAATTTCATCAGCTTGTCATTAATAGCACGACGTTTGTTACAGCTGAAAAAAAATTTATTGTGTAACAATTTCTTATTAGTAGTATAAAGACAAACAAAAATAAAAAAATTATTAAATCCTGCGAGTATTTTTTCAGGGATTGCGACACATCTACTTTTTCTGACATAGAGAGAGGAAATTATTATTTCCTAGTCCTAAGGCAGTAAAAAATCTACGGGTTCTTCAGGTTTTGGACCTTCATCTTTATTTCGTTCATACATCGTTATTTCGTGTAAGCCTAGCACAGGGTAGAAATTTGGGTACCATTTTGAATACAAATTTTATTAATAGAGTGGAGGCGAGTTGTTAAAACCCGTGGAGAAATCTAGTTACATAAATTAAAAAGAGGTAGAGAATGTGTCAAATATCGGTAAAAACGTTTGTGGTGTTGCGTTATGTTGGACGGAAATCCTCTTTGCTCGAGAACAATAGCTGAAATAAAAACACAGGCCACAATCATAGCAAAAAAAGTCGCCCAATATTTTTAATTTGCCAGTAAGTTCAAAAGATAATTGACAGCAACACGATGTAGAACATGTCTCACATCCGTGCGGAACGTCTTCACAGCTTCTTTTCAAGTTTAATTTTTTTTTAAGAAAGAAAAAAATCTCCCAGCAATTTTATTTTACGGGTAAAATTGTATTAGGTACATCATTTCGGCGTAAATATAAACATAAAACTACAATTACATACTAAAATAATAACTCTCTTAGTTACTATAAAATTGGGGAAACATTGAAGAAATAAAAGCTGTACGCCACCTATTTAAAAACAAATTCACTTTTGGTTTTTGTAATATTCGTTTTCAGTATGTTTTCAATTGTTCAGACAAAATACATTGTCTCGTTTTTTAACCACATAAAAACTCTTAAACCACCCATTTTAAGATTTTGGCTACAAACGCTGATTTTGAGGGAGAATCCTAAAGCCAGCTAGCTAGCTATAGTTGGCTTTATTTTTTGCATTTATGGTTTTTGTTCAGTTTGGTAAAGAGCTTTTTATCCTAGCCAACATTATTTATTTTCATGTTAGGGTTGTTGCTATCCAGCTAGCTCTTTACCTCTGGCTAAAAGGTGAAAGTAGCAAAATGCAGTTTAGTTATTTAAACTGATGCTGATAAAGCATTTTTTAAAAAGGTTATTACGTCTGTACGCATGTGCGACATGGTTTACCTGTACTAAACGCTTAAACCTGGTGTAGCGATTGATTTTTAAACTTTCACGGAAACTTATTCTCACAAAAAATATTGATAAATAATAGCCTATGACTGGGTAACAACAGGTTACTGTGTTTTTATTTCCCCTAAAGTTACAGTAAAGTTATTTTTTGAAAAATATATTACACCCAAAACACTGTTGTGTCCCTTTTTTCACTTGATTTACGACATACTGCATACCTGTACTAAAACGGTCCACCTAAATGTGTGCCACAGTTTGCGACTCTTATTAAGCGCGTTTAACGGCAGGTCACAGTTACTTGTGTACGTCTTTTTCTGAAAGGCAAACTAAACCTGACCTATTCTTAGTAAGCAAAAGTGCTCAATTACCTTAAATTTTCTCCATTTTTTATGTGTTGGTGGAACATCTTCGTTTTCGAAAGTAAAGCATCTAATCTTTCTTTAAGAAAAGTCTAGAATAACAAAAATGTAGAAAACATTATTGAGAGTGTGGTCATATCTTAAAATGACACTTTTGTTGCCGAAAAATGAATCTCAGATGGAAGCTACCATCAAACTATTGTCTAGCTAAAGATAGCATCCTCTTCTTTTAGAGATGGCACAGCAGAAGTTGAAGTTTATAACATTGGACTTTACATACACCACTTAAAAAATGAGATTATTAGATTCGAGTCCTTAAATAATAACTCATACCTAAAGATATGCCGTTCTTTGCCAGCACACCAATACACTTTACTTCAAACTCATCCAAGTAGATCTTTATCTGCTGCGTATATGCAGTTAAATCGTAAGGGATAATGTCTGCGTTGGCTACCTTTAAAGCGGAAGCCATCCACATTTTGCCAACTGTCAAATGGTAGTGGAATTTCGGGTCAATAAATTTTTTCATCCATCCAAAGCTGTCGTACAATGTGTGGTATGTAGGACTGTGCTGTAGTGTTGGAAAATCAAGCTAAAAATGATACGAAATTGAGCTAAAAATAGTCATGAATCCGTGCATAGTAAATGGTTTATTTATGTTTGTAATGAAGGAATATGAAAAGCAAATGTTATTTTCAACTACGGTTGCCAACGAAACCTACTTTAATTGTAGTGCTAAAAAAATGTCTGTAAAGCATGTTCTCATTATTTATTTGTATCACAAGTTTTGTTAAGATACTCAACCGTTCCTCCTGTAAAAACAAAACGCTGTTGCTTCCTCCACCACTTCGGTCTTACATCGTTCTTTTTTCAAATGTAAACTGCAATATCATATTCTCTTACGCCAAGCCCTTTTTTACGTTGCGTTAGCATTAACTTTTTTTGTGGTCGGCGTAAAGAAACACAAATAGGGCGACGAAACAGCGTGGTTTAGTTCAAAGTCTAGCAATTAGAGGATCTTTGAAATGTTTATTTTATATGCTAAACTCAAAAAATCCTTACCGAATTAAATGTGTAGCGAAAATCTGCTGATGGTATTCCGTAGGTGAACCAAAGTGTTGTGTAATCACTTCCAAATGCCAGAGGGGTGACCCTTAAAATAAAAACAAACAAGATATGATCGATATTGTAATTCTAATTTTTACTATGTAACATGCACTATTTAATTCAATAAAACATTTTGAAGGCAACTGATTGATTAAAACAGCGTGACATTAAAACATACGATGGTTTCTCCAGTTTATCCACGTGAGTATTATTCAAGATGGCAGATTTCATCAGCCAATCATCGTATAATGTTTTGTTTTCTTTATCAGGCGCAGGAATCTACATATTAAATTTTTTGCGTACACTTTTCAACAGAATCACGAACGTTATATGAAGATACATCACTTTATCTCATGAAAAGTTATATTCTTGGTTAAATGGAGAAATAATTATACTCCAGAGAGTTAGTTTACAGAGTATTGTTCTAGACTTGGACATGGCCTTTCAAGATCGAATTGGTAGGCAAAAATAAGTTATATCGAAATTATCGAAACATATATTTTTCTTACGTATTTCGCTTCTTCCCTAATAGCTTCTGCCACCATATCTTGTGCTTTTAGTCGAAATGTAAAATTTCCTATAAACAATTTTTTTATTTTACAATTTTTATATTTAACAATAAATTCATTTACATGAAAATACATAAACTGTTTTATAACTCTTGTCAGATGTACTTTAAAAAGAAATTTTAAAAACGATATGATTTGGCCACCAAAACGTTTTCACTTGGAAACATTATGGCTCAAATCGACAACAGTGAGCTTTTCATTTTTGTCGTATTTTCTTCAAAATGTGTTGTTGTCGTTGCTGTTGGCGATGTTATTGTTCTGTTGTTTTTGTTGTTGTCAGTGCTTTTATTTTCTTAAGTAATACGTATTTATTTATTTATTTATTTATTTATTTATTTATTTATTTATTTATTTATTTATTTATTTATTTATTTATTTATTTATTTATTTATTTATTTATTTATTTATTTATTTATTTATTTATTTATTTATTTATTTATTTATTTATTTATTTATTTATTTATTTATTTATTTATTTATTTATTTATTTATTTATTTATTTATTTATTTATTTATTTATTTATTTATTTATTTATTTATTTATTTATTTATTTATTTATTTATTTATTTATTTATTTATTTATTTATTTATTTATTTATTTATTTATTTATTTATTTATTTATTTATTTAAAAATATTTATACAGGATGAGGACTTCAGTAATTTGCAAATATATACATAAATACAAAAAAACTGCTATCAATGTCCGTCCTGTCTGAGAATAAAAATGGAAAAAAGCAGTAAAAACAGTAAAAATAGTAAAAACGATAAAAACAAACAAAAATTGATCAACTAGAAATGCAACAGTATGAAATGCAACTGTATGCATACCTTGAACAGCTAAGTCAACATTTAAATATAGAACAACTTTTTCTGTAAGGAATTTGTGATTTTCCTATAAAAAATATAACGATTACAGAAACAAGATAGTGTTGAATAATATAAAGAAAAAACATTATTAGTAATCCAGTGCTGCGTGAAAATATAGAGTCGGGTTGTTAGGCACTTGTGTCTAAACTATACTTCCTTTTAAACCACAAACTGTCTTACATAAGCCCATTCAGTTGATCCTAATGTCCCAATTTCTTCTCCACCCCAGCTACAGATCATAATACTTCGTTGTGGTCTCCATCCTAAATGTTATTTTCCTGAAGGTAGGACACTTTATTTATTCACCCGTCTTACAGTGTTAAAACACCTCGGTTTTGTTGTTACATCGATCGCGTTAAAAAGAGATGTGATTAAATTAGAATACCTGTTTGATCAATGTAATTTCATCTTTTCTATTCATGATCAACTTCTCTATAATCATAGCCGTATTTTGTCGGTCTGTCCGCAAAAAAATGATGCACAACGGACACACGACATAGCGTGCAATTTAAAGACGGACGACCCCGTCTATTTTTCCACGGCTTAACGACTAGTTTTTAATATTAAACGTTCAGGGATAGAGACAGCTATGGATGTAAGAAATTACTTGATTATGTCTTGGCATTGATAGTGGTTTCAGTCATACCTTTTGCCTTCTTGTATTTTCCTAAGGCTTTTACTATCTCCATCATGGTAGCTGTACCGCTTGATGGATCTGATGCACCATATGTCCAAGCATCGCGATGATTGCCAATGAGCACGTATCTATCTAAACGTAATATCGAGAAAGCAAAATAAAAAACAACTTATATTGTTTGAAATAATATTTGATAGCTTCTGGTTTGGTAAAAAGCTGTGACTTTTCATTTGAGGTCTGCCGTTCCAACCAAATGGATTAAACATTAAAAGTTATACTATTTTTTCCAGTTCAACTGTTGAACAATAAACAAGAAATGTAATATAAAGGCAAGTTCAAACGATGTCTAACAAAAAAATCCTCTATGGCAGCTTGCCTGAGTTTAATTCCTCGTTCGCATATTTTTAATTCAAAAAACATTTAAACGTTTTAAGGGGAAAAGTTTCCTTTCGGTTTTAATTTTGTTTCGAATTTTTGCATCTAATAAACAATTTTAATTCGTTTAATAAGCCCCCACTTTCAAAACTATATCTAACAAATAGGTTTTAATTAAGCGTTTATGGTAGTCAGTTTTGATTTTTCGTAAGTAAGCATTAGTATTGTATCAAAAACACTCAACTTGCCTGGCTCACTTGCTCCGTACAACGTTCCACAGACAGTTAGACATGGTTTGGTTTCAAAGACACTGTTGACTACAACTGATACGTGGCTGTTAGAAAGATAAAAAATATTTTTTTAAAAAAAAACAAGTTGGTAAAGACTACACAAAGAAATATTGTCATTCTTACCGCCCTTTTCCTGACAAAAGCGAGTAAGAGAAATTCAGACCACCTTGAAACCCTTCAGGTAAAGGTATTGTGTTGTTCCACATCGAACTAAGATGAAATAATTGTTAATTACAGTATCCAAAGGTTGTGTTACACACACTCTTTTAAGTCCTGTAAAGACCTCTTTGCTTTTTAAAAGACCAAGCTTAGAATCGATATTCTCGAAGTATTGTTTCTGGTTTATGTTTACCAATGAAGAAGTCATCAATAATATATTATTTTCTCAAGATTGATTCCTTCATTTCGTAGAAAAGCTGCTTGAAAAATTCCTGGGCACGTCATTGTTATTTGACAAGACGAAATGCAAATTTAAGGAGTGCATTCACATCTGATTAGTGTTACTAAGGTTGTGCAAGTTACTATAACTAACTCTTGTCACTTTTATGCCATAAAACAACTCGGTAAATATAAAAAAAATGTAATCTTACCTCAATATAATATAGGCATCCGAATACGATATTGGTTGACATGGAATGCGTGGGTTACCATTATATTTACTCTCATTTAGGCGAGCGTAATTATCTACAAAATAATTCATCATTTAGGACTGCTATTTTTTAGCGGGTAAGCAAGTTTCCTCAAGTCTTTCCTCATAAGAGAATCGTCTCTTTTCTATTATATATCGTTTCTTAAGTACTGTATTATGATTTAAAGGATTTTTACCTTTTGAAGGATAACCAGTCGATAATGCATCTCCAATCAATCTGTTTACAGTTCCTCTTGTCACGGCGTGTTTATTCATCATCCAGCCGTTTGGATATTCTTGTCCAGGATAAGCCACATCATATGGATCGGGGTAAATTATCACTGCCACAGCACCAAAATTTTCTGCTTCCCGTACCTGTATAAGAAAAGCTTTCCTGATGACACAGTTTTGTGTTGTTAGGCGAACGTAATTAGCGTAAATTTGTGACTACTGCGTAAAAAAAATTCCAAGTGTCTTCTCAGTATAAATATATGGAAATGGTACGTCTTTTTTTAATTAAGGTTAGAGTTTTCTTTATTTTGCTTTTTTTATTGCTGACACGTTGCTTATTTTCAATAGTCTAAAATTATTACGAGTATGTATAATCATTAAAGATTTTAATTAGCAGAAAGAGTTAAATTTTTTATTTAATTCTTCTTTAAACACGGACAAGTACACGTTGACAAGTTCTGAATGTGTACATGTAATACAGTAATAGCCTACATAATCACCGGTGGAGTAAAATTCGAAACTTGTAGTCTATTTTGATAAAAAACAACTTTTTCTAGTTACCTGGTTTGATCTTGAAACCTTGCCATCTTTTACAATGACTACCTTTCCACTGACGTTGACTCCAAGTTTTCTCAACACTTCAAAGTCATCGTGTCTCCCATAGTTCGCATAAACTAACTCTCCCTGAAGCAAAGAATTGTCAACGAAATTTAATGCTTCAACAAGAAACTCCTGTCACAGCAACAAATTTTCAATCAGTTAAAGTTAAGTTTAAATTTTCAATATCTTTATTTTTTTTTTTAATACCAGAGGCAGTTTTTGTGATGTTTTTTCAGAAACCTCGTCAGGAGAAAATAAAATAAAGACATGTATATTTGTCTTTTGTTTGGTGACTGATGAGTTTTGCAAGAAATTTTGGAGAATCTTACCGACACGCATTGCTTCTACCTACCTTTACATCACCAGCAGGAGAGAAAGAAAAATACGGCCAAAGTTCTTCAGGTCGTCCAGTGTTTTCTGTTGCATCGATTGGTGGCTCACTACTTATGACCAACTTTTTTTCCACGCTTGAACCATCCCATATGATGATCTCTGCCGGTGCTTTTGGGTACGAAAGATAAATATTGTATTTAAATTCTTCAATTTTATCAAGTCCATCTTCGCTCCATGTTCGAGTAATTTGTTCCGCCAATATATTACTTCTCTCACTTGTTGACATGTGTGGGTATTCCGTAAAATACCTAAGTGTGATTATATTAATTTATTTCATCTCGACGAAAAAATTTTTCACCTTCTCTCCTCGCGATTTGTATCGTGCTTGCAATGAGAGAATAGATAAAGTATTAGAAATGAAAACAAAAAATTAAAAATAACATGTTGTGTTCCTTTGTATTTTGTCAATGGTTAGCTTGTGTTTTTGTGCTTTTTTTACACTTCCAATAAGAAATAAAAATTAAACATCATTTAAACTATGGGTGGGACAAAAAACTGCACCTAATAATTTTCTGAAACTTCCAAAATATACGATGCCTAAGTTGAAATCAGCCTGAATAGGATTAACGAAATAATGTAACACGTTATTTCAAACAGAGATAATCTATTTTACGATTATTTTCTTTCTAAGTGAACTTTTCCGTCCTCATACCTGAGATTTCGTTCTATAGCGTCTGCTTTCATGGATGCTATGATGTTCCTACTGTCTAATCTATCATCTCTGGCATATGCCTGCATTGACATTTTCAGTTGTTCTGTTTTTTCACTAGTATGATAAACATATCTTCCCACAAAAAAACCAATTGCGACTCCTTGTAACAAAAAGATAAACGAGATAATGCCCCAGGTTATTTTGTGACTCCGACTGGATGTTTTCTCGTTCTATAAATGTAATTTAGATTTCTCAACATCTAAATTATTACAATGTAGCGTATATTATGCGATATTAAAATTACTATTTACGGTAGTTTAACAGAAGTGGTGCTCCTTTCGTTATTTAATTTAATTTAATTTTGATCACGTGGTTTCCTAGTAACGCCATAAACTGAAGTCTTTCCACATGACTGAATGCGAGAATAATGCTATTCTAGATTCTTCAAGAAAAGTGAAGTGGAAAAGAGTGAGATTTTGTAATTTTAGTTTAGTTAACTCAAAGACGTCGTTGGTATTTCTAGATACATAGATATAGAAGTAATTACTCCGAGTGTTTTCAACATATAACTAAATGGATGTTTTAATTGATTTGAAACCAGTTCTGTTTATTTTCATAATGAAATTATGAAAACTGATAGAATTGTATCTGTGTGTCCATTAACTTTTGTTTGTTTTTAAAGATTGGACACTTTTATTTATTATTCTTTTTTTGCGTGGTGTTACAAAAATCTTTTAAAGATTTTCCGAATGTTACGGGTCAATAACTTTTATTGTTATCTCAATGCATTTCTTTTGTTGTAAATACGTGCGCGGACAAACGCGGACAAGCCGAAAACTAAAAATCCGTTTCCTTTCTTCTTTAAAAAAAATTTAATTATTTGCGTCTTTTAAAAGAAATTAATGTGGTGGAATTCACAAAATAGTTAAAAAAATATTATGCTCCGCTACGACAGCTGTCAAGCTGTTACCTAGATTTGTGGAGTTTTCTCAAATATTTAAGTTATTGCAAAAAGTATTTGGTGCAGATTTAGTTTGAAAATAATCAACTTCCTTATACATAACTGTTATTTTTGTTTACAAAGGCTCATCTGCTGCTGTCTTGCGTATTTTATATTTTATTTTTTCAATTAATAGAAATTATTTACCCAGGACAGCCTCTTCAGTTCCTTTTTGGCATTGCTATCAACGAGGGTCCTGCGAAGGGGGTCCTAGTGCATTTGAAGCTCTCATTTGAGATACGAAAGTCGTACAAGCACAGCAATCGCTCAACTAGACAACTGCCTAAGATATCAATCCTACCTTCATGCTAAGCGCTAATCAGAAAGGATAGATTCGCACTTTTATAGTCTCTGGCATGACTCCGCCGGGGTTTGAACTCAAAACCTCCTGCACTGGAAGCGAACGCTCTATCACCAGTCGGTATATACAGCAACTTAAGAAGTGAAATTGGCCTGCTTTTTGTACAGTGTATCAACAGCATTCAAATAGAGAAAAAATGCTAACTTGACGTTGCCAGATTCTCCTTAGCTTGATTTATGATTTTTGAATGCATGTTGTCAGCAGCTTGAGTTAGTTGAGAGACAGTTGCTGCTCATAAGTGAAGAAAAACTATAAATTACACATTATGTATATATGTTACAGGGAATATGCTCAATTAAAAATTCAATTTAAAGCAATTTGGTCAGGTATTATACAGGGTCAGGGCTAGCTATTTTGCAAATTATTATACAAATTAAATACATATACATGTAACATATACATGTGATGCATATGATGTGAATGACGCTACTAGTCCCTTTAATCCTTTTTAGTTAAACCATACCTGACGATAGCATTGTATTTTTTGATGATGCATGCCCTGTTCACCAGCCTGATATTCGTCCAGTTTTCTTTTTCAATTTAGCAAAGCGTCAAATGTCAGCCTGAAGCTTTTTACAAAGTATGTTCGAATAAAGGGAAGGTTTAGTTTTTAAAGGGGCTACGAACCGTTAAAATGCTTACATTCTGTATATCTTGCGCACATAATAAAAATCCTGCAAACGCATTTTGTGCAATGAACAGACCAGCGCACTTTGCTTTTTGGTTTAATATTTTTTTGAAAAGTATATTACAAAGAAATATTTCAGCGAGACTCATTTTGGATAAAAACATTACCATGGCTCAAGAAGATAGAAATTCTAGATATATCTATATGTTCGAGTCTGTAAATTACATAAATACCGGAAAAATAGCCAGTTTGTTTTTTGCCGCCATCAGCTCGACTTTCGTGTATATTACTAAAGTCAAAAACTAACAGCCATTTCGTAGCCCCTTTAATACTTTGATGCCTAAGATTGTTTTTTTTCAATGGGCGTACAACTAGCTTTTTTAATAAGGCGTAAGGGACCACCTTTATACGCTACGTCCGCATATTAATATGCAGGACATAGATTAAGCTAATATACACCTTGCATAATTTTCGGTGCGGAATTCAGACAAACTGTCCGTTGTTACGTATGTTTCTTACGCAAATAAAACACAATTTTATTTGGAAGAAAAATTCTTAAAAGTAACTAAAAAAGAAGTTGCGATACTTCTTATACAACCGCAAACGTTCTTAAAGGTTCGATCCTTTACTACAAACTAAGCAAAACTTTGTACATACTTTATCGCTGTCACAAGAATTCATTTCGGTTAGCTGTTTTCCATTCATACGTCTAAGCAAACAAATCAACTCATGTGAGGTATTCAGAAATGATTATTAATAGAGCATAGCAAAACATATTTTATTTGCAAGTATCACATCATTTGACACAAGTCATTTGGTTCTTTTGATAACAGCCTCGTATTGGCCGGCTAACAACAAAGTGCGATTAAATTGTACCGAAAGTGAGGCAAGAACGAGTTCATCTTATGTATTCATGCCGAATTTGTACTTCAACTTGTCTTTAGCATGATTTAACATAATAGCTTGCGTCAGTGTTGTACCAGAGAGTTAGTTAACTGAGTTTAAGTTCCTCCAACATACGATCTTAAAAATTTCAGACATAAAAATACTGAAAAATATTTAGTGGATTGTATGAACAGATGTAGTTCGTCTATTGTTGTTGTTTTGAATTCAAATTCAACTGAAACACGGAAATTCAACGAGGAACTCGCAACAATCTGGTAAAAGTGAGCCTTATATTGAAAGGTTCAGTATTTTTTTGCCGAGTATACTTTCACAATTTTAGTTGAAAAAACGGGTTTTGAGGACGCATGAAGCTCAAAGGTTCCATTTCTTCATTGATGATCGTTTATATTCATTCGTGGTGGAACACGTTTTCTTATCTTCCTGCTGAAATCAAATAGTTAATTGCTGTGTAAGCTAAGTAAGAACTTAACATTAAATAAAAACAAGGAGAGTGAAATCGAGCAATTTGTCACAGAGTATTTGATAATATCCCTAATCTTTTCTTTTAAGTTGTTAAATACCTAGCATACAGCATTTCGTGTCAACATATAGCATTTTTCACTAGTGAAACCTCCTCAAAGCGGACATCATCTAAAGCGGAAACCGTCTTAAGCCGGATAAAAATTTGTTCCGGACGGTTTCTTAAAAAAACTCTTCAAATAAAAGCTCTCCAAAGCGGACAGTCTATAGCGGACACTTCTTTCCGGTCCCCACGGTTATTTCTCCCAAAATTTACCTCTATGAAACCCTACTACGTCTCAGGTTAGGATAACTTTATTTCTTTAGGCCAAACTGTTTTTTGAAAAGTTTTCTTTGCCACCTTATCAATGAAAAAGGGCGTTGTAAAAGAGTTAAAAAAAATGTTTTGTCAACAAAAATGTTAATCAACTGCAACGGATATAATCACCTTTTTCCAACTGATTTTTTGGAAAAATTAATGGCGAATCATTCTTTTTTCAAAGAATGAACTGTTTTAAGACAAAATTGAATGATAAAATTAGAAACTTCTCCTGCTTATATAACAATTTCAACTTTAGGCTGGATTTTTTCAGGCATTTTACCTCTCAATGCATTATGAATAGGAAAAGTAAAACTGGCGAAAAAACTGAGCTAATGTAGTCACTTCTTTACCTACAAGGTATGCTAACAAAAATATTTTTACATGTTATGTTAAACATGTCAAACAATTATTACATTGTTATAGCAATATTATTATCCTTTAAGCATGCAAACACGGTCGTCACGCATGATGGAAATATATGTTTTGTGACTCAATTGTGGTGAGACTTGACACAATGTCTTTCCCATATCATACATTAGCATCAGTATCCATTTCTTTCTTAACTCGTATGTGCAATATTTACAGTATATGGTGCACCATCTTGTGTCCGTAAAAAATAAGTTTATATATGTAATGTGATTAAGAGTATGCCACCCCATTCCTTAAAAAAACGCCCTTTTCAATGAAGTAACGCCCAATCGCCTACGCTGACATGGTCGATTCGTCTAAATTTAGAGATCGGTTAGCTGTGTCGAAACACCATGCGACTAACGTAATTTGTTTTCGAACTTCGTCCCAATCGTTTGCCGGATCTTTTGATGCGAAAAAAATTGCTTCGCTAATGCCAGGAAATTTTTCTGAGTAGAGTTTGTTGCCGGTTGTTGCAAAAACAACATGTCTACAAAAAATAACAAAATAAAATAATACAGAAGATTGTTACTACTTTTCAAATTTTGTATTAGTCATTTAAATCCAAGACTTGTAGATTTGAAACAGAATGGTAGACTTCATTCCAATACGTGTCATATGTTTTTTTGTCTCGACAGAGATACTAACCAGCCTTGTTAAGTAGGTTACAATGCCAGTTGAAAAAGCTTTTCGGGTAAATATTTTGCCCCTCTGCGCAGCATATTTACACAAGGGGGATGTATTGGGTATGCAGGTTCTGTGGTACGTGAACAATATTACCTTGCCGATAGCGTTTCTGATGATAATGTACTCAGGATGAAATTCTTTTCAAAATTCATAATTTTATCATTGATGGCTCGAAGCTTGTAAGGCCTAAATAGAACATTTGAAATACGCCTACAACATTTGGTATTGTGTAGAAAACTTTGCTATGTATTTTCTGTTTAGGAGAGCTGGCTCGTCAAACCGAGCTGGATCACTTGCAGGACTAGTTTTAACTTGTGTTTGTAAGTAAACATAAGAATTAAAAACATGAAATAATGCCCAATGCGAACAACAAAAATTAAACACGTAAGCATCTAAACCACCTCGCCTAGGTTGACTAACTCGGCAAAAATGATATATTTGGGAAAATTCACCGCGCTTTGTCAGAACCAAGCAAATTCAACCGAGTACAGATGTAATACAATAGCCAAGCCATTATGGGCAACCGGGCCAGCGTATCTCAAAAACATCCCTCTAATGTTTTTATCTATAATAATAGCCGTTTTCTGTTCAGGCGTTTTCTGTTCAAATTGTTGCGCGCAGCTTTATTTCGATCTACTTCTTTACTTGAATCTATTTTCTTAAAAAGAATGTGGGAAATATAAACAATAGGCAAAAATCTAAGGACCGCCGAACCCTTTCCACGGACTAACGACTAGTACGCGATAATTAAGTTTGACTTTAATAAAACAAATTAAGAAATGAGAATGAAATTATGTTGTGCCTGTCATTGTCTATTGCTTTCCATCTTTTGGTTAAAGTGTTTACTAAGATTGTTGCGTATTTATAATAGAATTTTCTAAACGCATGACGATGTCTCACTTATGGGACGTTGAACTTAAGTTCCTTACTTGTAGTCACTGTTCTTCATCCCACTCAACATCTCATGAAATTGTTTGGTTTTTGCTATCAAAGCGTTGAGACTTTGATTTGCGATCGCTGGAATAAAAACGAAAAGATATAAGTTTACAAGCAGACATACATTATTTCTATATATTTACCTCTCTCACGCCCATGATGAATATCGCCAGATATAATATGAAAATGGATTGCAGGCTTAACTTATTCTGTAAGATGTAAAATATAATAAACTCAAAATGTATAGTGGGATTGCATAAAAATTGAAAATTTGCTGGACCTGTCATACGATAACATCATTTAGTTTACATTTTTGCTAACATTTCTCTCAAGCACATACATACTCACGCGCTGGGAAGGAAAAAAGAACCTGAATGTTAGCTGTTCAAAAAAATCATTTGATTTAAAAACATTTGTACCGTAGATTATGGAAATAAAAAGCGGCTAAGTGGCTGTTTATGTGAGAGTTGGGAGAGGACGATTGCCGGGACGGGACGTTTGCTGGGACGATTTTGGCCTGCCTTTACATGGAGCATATTTTTTGTTCTTTTGATTAAAATTACAGAAATTACAGAAATTAAAACCTACCTAAGCCCCCTCTGTCCAAGCGGAATTCCGCTAAACTGCGACAGGACAAAATTGTTCCAGGACAAAAGTGATTTTTAACATAATTATTGATCAAAATAGAATTCCGGCAAACGTCCTGTCCCGAGAACTATCTCATTCCGCCCCTTATGTACACCGACCCTGAAAATTAAAACGGAGAAGAAAAAACAGAGAAAGAACAAATAACCAGAGAGGCATATGTGGTATCTCCTTCGATAATTTGAGTGTATTGTGCTTCCATTTCTCTGATCTCTGATTTGACCTAACAACCTATACAACACTCACAAACTGTCTCAAATGTATAAAATCTTTTTTTAAAAAACAAATTCTATTAAACCAAATGTTATCGTGTGACACTGTATAACGTTTTATAAACAAGAGAAATGTGAAAAAAATGTTAGAAAAAAGTGTTATCGTATAACACGGTTTAAATGAAAAAAAATTCTTTTCTGGAAATCTATGTTATAATGCTCGTTGTGCGTCTGTTTGTCTGCTTATGAGGCAGTATGTAAGTCTCGTAGCTGCCAGTAGCAATGGGTGAATTCCCGTGTGTTTTTCCACGGGCTAATAACTAGAAGTTTCAATAACAAAAGAAAAAAGACAGTTACATGTTACCTAAAGAGATACTTCTAGGCTTCAACATAGTTCTGTACTTTTTTTCAAACCTATCAAAATATTCCTTTACTTGCTCCATATAGGCTTGTAAATCAAACGGGATTATATCGGCGTCAGCAAAACGCAATGCTTGTCCCATCCAAAGTTTTCCAATCGTCAAATGGTATTTGTATTCAGGGTCGACGAATTTTGACATCCATCCAAAACTTTCGTACATTGTATGGTAATGAGGATTCTGTGGTAATCTTGGATAATCAATCTAAATGCACGCACGGTATCGAGTTCTTACTCACAAAGAAAAAAGTTTTTACTTAATAGGAAGAATATTGGTACAGACTGCATGCTCTGTTTAGATAAGGCAAATGCCTGTTTGTTTGTTTTCTGTAAATACATGATCTTTTTTAGGTAAAACATTATGTTCGAAGTAGTGTCATTAAACAATAATTGCCACACGACTTACTTTAACATTGCTAGCCCTGACATACTAGCCAAAGAAAGCAACATTTGTTACCCCTCTTACCTTACTGAAGAGATACCTCAAGTCTGTCATAGTTGTACCATAGGTATGCCAAAGTGCTTTATAGTCGCTTCCACTAGCGGGGACAGACAATCTGAAGTTAAAAAAAAAAAACAATTGGGACATTGCATTGAATACACAAGGCTCATGTAAAACAACGTCAATAAAATACACAAGGCGGGTGTAAATCGAGTATTAATATCATATTTTTATGTCGAGAAATCGCCTCCTTTATGACGGAGTGGGTCCCCTAATAGCCAAGACTTTGTTGGACTACGCTTTTGTCATGCCTAGATTTCGGCCATAATTTTCGTTTTCAAACTTTCACTAGCAGCCTGTCCATATTATAGTCGACCTTAATCTTCTTTCGTCGCTAATTTTCGTCACCTTAAAGTATGTCACTTCGGGTCGACAAGGTTTGGACTATTAAGGTACTTATACAGTCGAAGCGATGGTTTGAATGAATGAGACAAGCGTCGCAAGATTATGGAAAGGTACTCACGACGGTTTTTTCAACTTTTCAACAGTGGTATTCTTCAACCGTGCTGATTTTATTAGCCAATCTTCATACAACGTTTTAGATGCATCATCTGGTGCTTCTATCTAAACATGTCATATTAACGAAGTCTCAATTTTTGTTATGATCAATGCTCATTGATGCAGAAAAGACCTTAAATAATTCATATTACTTCTTTTGTGACGCTGTATATGCTGTCACTGACCATCTTTAAGGCTTTTATACGAAGTGTAAAATTTCCTGAAACAACAATGTTGTAAATTATGATGTAACAAAAAGTTTAACTAAGGTGGTAGGTCTTATCAGCACACAAGCTAGTTGTCCTTTACTTAAATTACTGCAGAGTCAAAGGTCTGTCACTTAGTAATTATAAATTAAATGCACTGATCACTGTACTATATCACAACCCCCAATAATATTTCGAGACAAAGTGGAACATGTAGAAGTTCGTCCTTACAAGAACGTATATAGGCTATTTGTATGCTAGATATTCTATGCTGTTCTATGCTTGTTAATGTTTACAGCGAAGACGCTAAAAATATATTAATTGTCGCTACTGTCAACATGGTGAGATTTCAATTTTGGGAACTTTTTGGGCTCCGACGAGGATTAATTATTCCAGCCATGTTAACAAATACAGCTACCGCAATTTAAAAGCTGCTTAATTAAACTTTGCATGTTAACAGGTAGCACTTCCGTAGCATCTACAACTACCCGCGGCCTCCACCACACCAACACCTAAAACATTATATTCACTTACCCTCAACAGCCATGTCAACATTTATATAAAGCGCAACCTTGTGTGTCAGAAACTTGTGATTCTCCTAAAAAGATGCAACTTTTTTAACGTTGAGATAGCTAAAATAATGAAGTGATTTAAATAGACGTTGAAAACATACATCTGCCCACTCTGTTGATCCAAGAATGCCTGGTTCTTCTGTGCCCCAGCTGCATGCCATAATGCTTCGTTTAGGTCTCCAACCTGCAACAAGTTTTATATTTTGCTTTTAACAAACGTTTTACATATTAAAGATAGGATCTAGTTTTCTCTTTTACGGAAAGAGAAAATATTCTTAATCGCGTACTGGTTTCCACAGAAACCATGCCTCTGGTGCATTTAAAGGAAGTAACTTTTCAGATAAAAAAAGTTTCGCGGAAAACGGCTTTTCTTTGTGAAAGTTTTTCTAGCGAATGTTTTCAACATGGCAATTCGCGTTTTAGTAAATGTCCTAATTCGGGAATGTTACCCAGTAAATACACCTTTCCCGAAGTTCATAAATTATAACAATTATGACGTCATCAGCATTTTATAATGATTCTATGCTCTCAAATAAGGATACTTAGATAGAACATCAAATTATTATGAAAAAAACTGAATTTTTTATAGCACTATAATTTTCTGTTTGGTTTTATTTCTAAATAAAGAATAAAATTATTTTGAAAGCGAGGCTATTCTTAGGAAGCTAGGCTATATGAAGAGATTGATCGTAGATTTCAGCTCGCAATTGAGGCACTTAACGAGCAGAAATATTTACGAAATTAGGTTATTTGTTCTACCTTTTGCTAAGGAATTTAGGGATATGAATAATTTTTAGTATCAACCCCTTTAATTGAGTTTAGCATAATTAAGAAATTCGAGAAAGGTCTATTATTTTTTGTGTGTTTTCTTCTTTTATTTGATTATATCTACAGAGTTTTTTTAAAGAATTTTAAAACCCCTGTTATTCCGCAGAAGTAATCCATATCATGCTGATTTCAAATATTCAAATCATTCAAGCATTAATTTCTTCTGTTTATAAATTAAGTAGCCACTATAAGCATCTACAAATACATTTTTATTTCCGAAAACATAGAGATTCAATTCGAAAGGCATCAAAGATTATTAAATGGTAAATATACATGTTTTTTTAAAAACAAGTGAAAATTCGAAATTAGGCTGGGATATGCTCATGCGAAAAACGCAATCAGGCTCAGAGTATGTATGCGTTATGTTTATTGCAGAAACAAATTAAAAACTGAAACGTTGTCTTATGAGCTACATGGATAGGAAGAAATGATCCCGATTATGATTATAACCAAAATAATTTAAAACAGTGTGCCCGTTTCTCGTCAAATATCACATTTATGGGCACCTTGTACAATTCGCTT
The DNA here is from genome assembly GCF_029227915.1 of Hydractinia symbiolongicarpus. Lineage (NCBI taxonomy): Eukaryota > Metazoa > Cnidaria > Hydrozoa > Anthoathecata > Hydractiniidae > Hydractinia > Hydractinia symbiolongicarpus. The sequence continues at coordinate 22,615,639 of NC_079878.1, read as the reverse complement.
TACCCCAGTCTTTAATTTGCTTTGCCCCCAGTCTTTACTCTAGTCTTGCATTGCTTTTGACAGTGAAACGATTGACCACCGTAGGAAGAAATTGAACTGATTTTGGACTTTGACCTTATAAACGTGGTAAATGAGGCAATTGGACTCTAAGAATTAACATACTTCTTACTTTGGCATGATATTCAACAAATAAGCATGCATATTTTCACAACGTAATTAGCAATGTGACTACATTTATTCTAACAAGAAGAAGAGCTTAAGAATAAGGTAGGATACATGCTAAATTTTGCAATTAAATTCAGAAATTATAAGACAAGTCTAAAAATTTTATAACCTGTAGTTTTCTTGTAATTTCCTAAGATTCTTACTATCTCCATCATGGTAGCTGTACCGCTTGATGGATCTGATGCACCATATGTCCAAGCATCGCGATGATTGCCAATGAGCACGTATCTATCTAATAAAAATAAGTGAAAAAATCTGTTCACAAAAATTGGTATAGATTTGGCTTTATATTTAAAATCCAATTGGACTACAAAGTCTTTTGTGTATTGCCATTTTCTTTGATAGGGTTTATTTCAAACGCAGAAAATACAATTCGTGAATGAAATACGTAATCAATACACATTGCCACTGCGCTTGCATAAACGAGTTTCAACAGAATTAAAATATCTCCCCTACCTGGTTCCTCACTTCCATAAAGAGTAGCACAAATGGTGTATGATTCTTTAGTTTCTAGTTCTGTTGATACTTTCACTGTTACATTCCTATGTGGATAAAATGTTTGATAATTGTTTTCAATTATCGATTTTGTTTTTCATACAAAAATACATATACGTTGTTTCTAGCGCTTCAAAAGGAATTAAGGATAAGGCTACCAACAAAAATAACAATTATTATTTATATACCTTCCTTCGCCTGATGTCAAAGCATATGTAAAATTTAATCCACCTTGAAAACCTGATGGTAGAGGTATACTTGTATTCTTCATTGACCTAAAAAAATTTGAACAGTTTTAAGTGAGCATTGATAAGAAATTAGTAAATATATCAGAAAGGAATAATTAAGTTGGCCGAAACTTAAAACAGATCTAAAAAATTTAAGCTTAGAATTCTTCAATCAAAACTTATGGTATGATATTATTTTATTGATTTTTGAACTGGGTTTACCCATAATACATTTGATTTTGTTTCATTACACCTGTTCTGCTCAGTCATTTATACAGGAGCAGGGTGGGTAGGGCTTAAAACTCTAGGAAAAATAAGAAAGCAGGATTCAGACCAGGAATAGTAAGACTAAAAATATTGTGACATCACCTTAAAATCTCATACGCATGTGCGTACGAAATAGGTTGTGATGGAATCTTTGGATTTCCACTGTATTTGGATTCACTCTTCCGAAAATAACCATCTAAAGCGAACAAAAGATACATTTATACTGCAGCAGTCTAGTGTACTAGCTACACACTGATTTTGTCTTAGCTACTTTCTCTTGAGAGGGTTAACCCACCAGGAAATATATATTCTCACATTTTAAACGTGATAGAAGGCAATCTAGTTACACATCACGTCTTACTCAAATAATTACACAAGTCTGGAAGCCATCCAATATAAGCAATCATTGTTACAAACCTTTCGATGGATATCCCAAAGACAAGGCGTCGCCAGGTAGTCTGTTTATGGTTCCTCTTTGAACAGCATATCTGTTTAACATCCAACCATGTGGGTACTCTTCTCCTGGGTATGTATGATCGTAGGGATCCGAATATATAATAACACCAAGTACACCTCGCAATTCTGATCTTTTTACCTACAAGGAATATTTCTGATAAAATCTCATGTATCTTGCTTTTTCAAATATAGTTGGTTTTTTATTGCATCAATAATGTGTTCTCTCCTATCTTCGTGTAACTTAAATATATTCTAATGAAAACACAACCTTTAGTGAGCGTGATGTCTTTCCATATCGAAAAATCATTATTTTTCCAGCAACGTCAATTCCTGCATCTTCTAAATCTTTGAAATCTGAATCTCTGCCATAATTCCCATAGACCAGTTCACCCTATATTGAAAATAATACAAAAAAAAATTTGTCCAACTTTCTTCTAAACATCTTCCAAATTTTTCTTTAACCGTCATTTATTCTGCAGGACAAGCAGAAAAATACTTACCGTAGCGCTTCCAGCTCCAGAAAATGCGTTAAACGGATATAAAACGGTTCCATCCCTTTCAGACTTATCATAAGGTGGTTCTGTGTTGATTACCAACTTCCTTTCCAGTGCTGAACCATTCCATATCGATATCTCACCTGGCGCTTTTGGATTAGAAAGATATATGTTGTATTTGAAAGACTCAGCTTTGTCAAAACCCTGCTCTTTCCATTTTTTTAAAAGATTTTCTCCTAACTCCTTGTTCCTTTCGCTTCCAGGAGAATGAGGTAATTTGGTTAGGTACCTAAGACAAACAAAAAAAAAAGAAATATGACCTTGATCATCATATTAGATAAAAATCAGCCTTTTTTAACATTTTTTAATGCCGTACTTAAATTACTTAATTAGGACGTATTTCTAAACGTGTACAAGAGCTAATTGGATTTTAGTAAGAATTAAATCATATTGAATGCATTTTCAAAATCCTGGTATTAAAAAAATACCGGAGATTATGTGTTTTTAATTAAACCCATACAACATCAAATCTTGTTATTTTGGAATTCTACAAACCTCAAATTTTCCTTAATATTCTCTGCTTTCATTTGATCAAAAATGGTTTTATGCTTTTTAAATCTTTCTTTTTCCAGTTGTTTCGACGTCAGTTTTATTGTCGGTGTCGTTGTTTTTTCTTCGTCCTTGTCGTATTTATTCTTCCCAACTGCAAATCCAATTCCAATGCCAATACAAAAGAAAACAATAGCCAATAGAATCCATGGTAAGATAGATTTAATATTCATTTTATCTACATAAGAATTTAAAATTAAAAGTAAAATAATAAGGAGGAGAGCATATAGATTAAAACACAGTGTGAAATAAAAAAACAAATGAACATCCTGGTCACGCTTGCTGTCAACATGTAAAACATAAAAACAAATAAGATATATAACATCATGATCAGAAAATCCCTTATTTTGTATTGTCGGTGTTTCATAATTCTTCTATCAGAGGTATTGTAATGCTTTGGGCCTTTGTTAAAAATTTAGCTACTTTATAATTTTAAGTTTTACTACTGGTTTTTCGCGTGATAACTAGAATTATAAGTCGATCAATAAAAAAGCACTCACCTACCTACCCACAATGTAGGTTGGTGGAAATATATTTAAGAAACAAACAAATCAACTTAATTGTAATTTTTTAAAGTATAACACGAGTCACTTTGTATTTCAAGACACATCCTGGTACCATATTAATTTGTCAGGCGGTTTTTTTTAACCTGCAGTAGTTTGATTGGACGCAAGAAATACAAATATCAATATCGGATTTGTTTTTTCCGCATCTAAATTTAATTCTCGGTCAGCTGATCACCTAGTGACACAACAGTGGCAGAAACATGATAAAAAGCGATCTTGAGCTGTTCTGTAAATCTTCTGTTCAGAAATTTATGTCCTTCTGCGGAAATGCAATTTAAATTATTTGAAACAAACAAACAAACAAAACAAACATGACAATAACGGGCTGCAACTTTCTGAAAACGATTTCGCTATTTCCAACTTTGGAAGTTTCACAAAACTGGTTTTCGTTTCCTTTCTGTCTTTAACTTTATTCTCATAAATTCCTTCGCTACATTTATTAGTAATCAAGTTAACCTTCGCTTTACAGCTTGCTTCAAAAATTTGTTCCTTCTTCTAAAATATGTGCAATATTTTCTTCGACATCTTCGATGTCAATAATTTCTTCTTTTAAACGCTTTTAAAGCAGCAAATTTTTTTTATAATTTCTCTGCAAAAATCCAAACATTCCTTTTCTTCCGTTGCTCTTTCCTTTTTTGGCAGTAACACTTCTGCTCACTGTGATCTACTTATCTGCTTATAACGTTTTTCAAAACATCTCTATTTTTTTCAGATATTTTTTGGTTTGTCTTCCATCTAGATCCGAAAAAATGTTAATTACCGTATTCAACTGTATTAACAGCTTGTTTCTGATTGGTTAATTTATACGATTTCGATCCTCTGCAATTATACAAATAGATGCTCAACATTATTTTAATTTGCCTGATAATAAGAAAGGATCTCTCAAAGCGTCGCCTACTAAACTATCCTGTTCAAGAAATGTTAAACTTTCCACAATAATTTCTAACATTATTATAATTTTATTCCTTCTTAACGCATCCATTATTTTATTTTTCTATCCGATATAAAATTAAAGCCGGATCGATGGACTAGAAGTCTGGTCCAGAATCAGGAGGACTGTATTTGTTTGAGTTATTTTACAACTTCAAATTATTTACATGTTTTTAAAAATTTAATATGCGACGTCACGTGGTTAAGTAAACTTCGTACCCAGTCCACTATATTTCAAGACGCATCCTGGTAGCATATTTCTTTGACATTTTGTTTGTTTCTTCATTTTACAGTACAAAAATTACAGATGTTTTTTCCGTCACCAAATTTAATTCGAGGTTACTTAATCACCCTAGTGACACAAACGGTATTGAGCTGTAAGTCTTCTGCTCCGGAGTTCATCTTGTCATCAACTGTCTACCATCATGACAACAGCACTGAGAGGGCTGTATTTTATGTTATTTTAGTTATAATAAAAATGTTTATGTTTTAAAAAACCACAGTAGCAAGCTGAATACATAGTATAACCATGACTTAAACTTTCATCTCAAGTTTTTTTATAAAAACCATAGTGTTTACATAAAACCCTTTAGTGAGTTTTCTTTGCCTGAAACCTTTCATACGATCCTAAGTCAAGTCTCACTTTGCATTTCAATAAATGCTTTCGAACTGGAAGCCGAACCCAATGAACCATCACGCAAGTATAAAAATGATAAAATGTTAAAGTGAGTCAAAAATCTTGGATATTTTCGTATAAACAGTTTTACAAGACAGTTTAAATTAGTGTTAATTTAACCATGTTGTTTCAGTAAACATTTTCAACGTCGTGTATTATCTTTCACTTTTGCTTTTTTTTGTAATGTTATTTGTGCAATGAAACCTTTCCATCTAGCACTTGAGCTACTTAAAAAAATTTGCCTCAAACTGGATTCAAAAGCTCCTTCAATGTGGCTAACAGAAGATGGCCATACATACTGAGTTTAGTCGTCAACATGTCATGAAAATTCGGACAAACCAGCTAAGGAAAAAAATCTCTGATGGATTACGACTTTTTTAATTAAAATAAGCACAACAGAACAGGATGTTACGATACACATAAAGAGGAGATTTTTACTGCAATAAAAATGTAGAGAAGACGCAAAAAATCTATTTAGCAAGACTTTTTGTAGCTTTAAAAAAAATTAGAAGAAGCACTACGACGGAGGAGGTTAAAATAAGTACAAGGACGTTTCATACCGTGTAATAAAACTTGTGCTATGTTTTCCCATAAAATTAGCTAATAATTATTTTTATAAAGCGCTTCTTTCACAAAAAGTTCGTTGACTTCTATTTGTAAAAACCTTTTTTTCTTCGCAAAAAATCCACTATCCACCGCTATAAAATCACAAATAATAAAGTGACTTACATTAAAGTTTTTGACTTATTTTGTATACTATACATTGGTTGTTTATTAACAATACGTGTGTTCCTTAAAAATAAGTATAAAGAACTAGCTATAAATTAAAGAGCACTTAAAAACGTGTTTGGAACCCTGGGTTTTTTGCTTAATATTGTTGTTTTTTCTTTATTACAATCTTTGTTGTGTTTTTGATTTCGACGTGATGCTGAGAAAAACATCCGGATATGGTTTGTCAATAGAGGTTCCTAATACAGTGATTTTTAGCTTGGGTAAAGAAGATTGTTTTAAAGGAGAATGCTAAAAGTATATTAGAAAGTCAACCTCGTTTTCAGAGCATTTATTTTGCCTTGTTGAATAAGCTGAAAGAGGCAAAATATATTAACAGCTCAGGGCGATAAGACCTTGGGGAAGGGGTTGTAAGAAAGGGAGAAATAAATTGTGTTCGAAATATGTATAAGAGATTAATAAGAATTCAAATGAAACGATTTTTGTTTTCAGGAGTCAACTGTTTGGTTTAAACCCATCAAAATTGATGCTCTATATATTCTAATGCTTCTAGTACTCAAAAACGTTAGCCAACCTCACAGGATAAGAAAGATTGACATGTAACAAGTCACTTGCACAAAAAATTTAGTCACTTTTTGTCGACTTAATTTTATTGTAAAGATGACACCGTCTTTGTTGGCTAATTTTTGTAAATACTTAGTGAGTTAAAAAATGTACAATGTAAAATGCAAAATTTTATAAAAATATATAAAAAAGGATTATTACAAATTCACTTTTTATTTAATAATTCAAACTAAAAAAAGTAAAACTGAAAATACGTAACGTTAGTATTTTATTTTCAACATACACTCAGTTATTAAAGTTCAGTTATTAAAAGAAATAAGAAAATAAATAGCAAAAAAATCACTAAACTGGTTGATGGGTAAAAAAAATCACTGAACCTCAATTTGTTGTTGACTTGGTAAAGTATGTGCATTAGGTTTTTTAGGAAAATTTATCTGCATAAAATAAAAGAGCGTTGCTCAACCTCGTCTCCATGGCTCTTACTCATTTTTTATTCCTGAGACATCCCGTTATCAAAAAGTAAAAAAAAGAGCCCTGGGTATGAGGTTGAATGTTATTATAAATGGAATGTAATCATTACAGATAGTGATCATTTTTGTTTTTCGTGTAATCCTGTTGCTAGGTTACCATGTCACACCCTAGGTAACTTAACTTATTGGTACACATTTCCACGGGCTTTCCAAACGCTCTACCACGAAGTAAGAACCAGCGATGAACTCTATGCTTGCGAGGAAGCAAGCATTCCGCGTGGATGTAGAACAAAATGCGCAAAACCAATTCTCTTTATGTTTATGAATACAGACTGTTACTTCTTTCTCTGAGTTAAATTTTGTTACATTCCTCTGCAATGCGTTATCGTGTAGACTGAAGTATAATACCAATTAGACTTCGGCATTGGAAATCAGATGTGGTTGATTCTCGCATATTTTCATAAGCCGAAGAAAAACAAGCAAACAAACAGAAAACAAACAAACAAACAAACAGATAAACAAATAAATAAGGTAAAATATAATTATCAAAAGGTTACCAATCAATTTAAAAATCAGGTGCTGAAAATCCATCAAAGCAAACCAAACTTAATCAACAGCGATATTTTATTTCATAACGAATACTAAACTCAAACCAAAAGGAGAATATTAATTGGTTATGCAGCTGAAGTAACCATATCAGCTGATCACAACTTTAATCGCCAAAACAAAAGTTTTAAAAGGTAACAACAACAATAAAATTCTCCAAAAGATTTTAATTAGGTCAAGCAAATATTCTCTCGTCACCGTTTACCGGAAAGAATTACTAATCATTCCAAAATGGTAGCCTTAATGTTGATTATGGGCGATGCACGAAATATAGGCACCGGCAAAAGTGAAAAGAGTGTGGTCATAAATCCTATTTCGATCAGTACTTTTTGTTTTTATCCATTCTCCTCCACAGAGTTCTTTGAGATCATGAGATGTTTTATTATATTCCATTGTTGAGATCTATTTCTCCAGTTTTAAATTTATTTGGTGTTTTTTCTTCAAAAGCTACAAGACGACAGTTATCGGGACTACGTGCAAAGAAGAAGTAAGCAAAGAAGAATAACACATTGATTTTAAAGCATTTTGCCTTCCCGTTCTCTGTCTGTAACGCAAAACGGTACTCGGAGCAGCGGCAGATTCTTTGCTCTTGCCGTCCGTATAACGGCTCAGGGGCCACAAGACCCTTGGTGCAAGGTTGCTATAGATTTATTTCGAAATCATTAAGCAAGACAAGTAAAATATATAGTCTGAAAAAACAAATGAGTTTATATACAAGTTAAAGTGCTTAAAAGTGATACTACAGAAGCGTTAATCTAAATTCATAAAAAATCTAAGACAGACAAAGTTCTGTAGAGGCGTTTACACCGTTATTGAGTAAATGGAGATTTTCACGAAGCGAATTGAGCGGCGAATTCGACGACGAATTGTATCTGGGCATGCACAGTTTTGTTTGTTATGATTTTGCATCGAAATGTTCGCTTCGCTGAAAAGTAGAAACAGTTCCTACTTTTTCGCTGCTAAAGGTTTCGCTGCTAGTTTTAGACCAATCAGAACGCGGTTAACCAATGTAAACAATGAATTTAGCGTCTAATTTATTTTGTCGTGAAAATTAAAAAGCGAATTCGCCGTTCAATTCGCTTCGTGAAAATCCCCCTTACCGGATCTCTTTCTTTGAAAATTAATTTTTTAGCCCTTACTTTCAATTTTTTATTTCCTCGACTCTACTTTCTTTTTTTTTTCTCCTTACCGTCGTACTTTCTCAGAGTGAACTTCCGTACCTTTCCTCGTGAAGACAGATAATCTCGTACATCTTATCCTGCCTTGTTTCCGTGTTCCATTTATGATAGGAAAAGAAAGGCTGAGAACGGTCACTCTCCTTTCCAAAACTTAAGTTATTATAAATATAGTTAAGGTACACTTTTAACCTCATCCCCAGGGTTTTTTTTGTCTCTCATCGGCGCTGCGGTTGTCTCGCACCGCAGCCTTTATTTCAAACAGTCCACTAGGTTGGTCTCCATATAGTTCCGGCGTGACGAAATTGTTTGATTTTGCATCGAGAAAGTTTTTTTGCTGGGATATGTTTATACGAAAAACGCAATCAGGCTTAGACCTAGTTGAGACAGTAGTGGTGTTAATTAAAATCTTATTGTGTATAAGGAATCAGAAAAGTCTGAGTTTAATTGCAATACCTATAACACAAGAAAAACACATTAGAAGGATTTACCATGGCGTAGCATAAGCTTAAAAAAATTTCCCTATCTGAGTCTGGTTTGCTTAGAAGCGTTATGCTTATAAAGAAAAATGCATGCGCACATACACATAGGGAAATAACACAAGAAAATAACTCCGGTGATGTTACAAAACGACCCAAAAAATGATAGATCGAATATTGGCGAGATATGATTTACTATGAGGATATTTTTATAATTTTTTTATTTTACCAAAATATATAAATAAATATTACAATATAATCATTTAAACGACAATACGTACACCAATATAAAAGTACTGCTTATTCATGGCAAAATGTACGGTTTTCCGAGAGCGAACCAGTCCGACCAATCAGAATAACTAACATCGTATGAACAGCATGTACAGTACATTTTTACAAGGAAGGCGTAATTCTTTCGGACGTTTTCCTCAATTAGGAAATGTAACTATAGTCGACGCTAGATATCCATTATCTTGTAATCTCGAACTTGTTTTCGGCTAAACAAACTAATCTAGAAGATAAACTTTCGTAAACAAGTACATGTACTTCGCCATCTCGAACTTTTAAGGCCTTTCACGCGTGAAGTCTCGACTATCCTTTTATCTCAAACTTTCGAAATCTCGAACATTTGCGTCGGTTCCGTGAGAGTTCGAGATATCAAGCGCCGACTGTACGTCCTAACTTGTTTTTTCTATTGTAGTGGTTGGTGAGAAAGAAAAAAAAAAGATTAAAATGTACATAGAAGACTCAATTTAGTGACAAATTCAAGGAAAATAACCATTATTCCATCACCACCGCAACACCAAAATTGAACGATCTGAATTAATATATTTATCCATAACTAAAACATTCTTCCACCAATTAACAAGTAGCTGAAACGCTTATCAGCAAGGACATATTTTATTTACAAAATAATTTGATTTTTATGGCTACCGTTGAGTTCTTTGTGAGGCAGTACAATCGAATTTAGAACGATCACCTCTCTTGGGATGACAACATTGCAACCTGAAAAAAACATAAAAAATGCAACATTATCAAACAACAACTCTATGGTATTTATTTGGCCCTTATTACCTAGTGACTTGTACCACTTTTGCGTATAGTATATAGGTATGGAAAAAGTTCTACAGATAAATTTTTGAGAGCGAACTAATTAACTTTTTTACCCGGGATTTTCTTCATAGTTTCTCTGCCGAGCCGAAGAAATATGCGAATGGAAAAAATAGTAGAATTTCGTCAAGCTTTATAAAGTTACGTCGAACATAATAACCTCTTTACTTCGTCAAGTAAAATATCAATTTCTGCAAACAGACAATGATCATTCTCACCTAACACAGTAATTGAAGGGATCAAGTGTCCGTCTGGATGAAAAAGTGATTCGTTGGATATAAGAGCATGAGGATGATTAGGGTTTGGATCATGCGCTGTACCTTCTATACGTGACCACGCCCCTACTAAACACTTCCAACCAATTATACTGTTCAACACGCAGCAGTTCTCCTATAATAAAAAATGATCTCAATGGAAAAAATCTTTTTTTTTTGGGAAGGGGAAGGGGAGGACTCAAAAATTGTTAAAAAAAAGTAAAGTGTTAAGACAAACAACCACGTAAACAAACTCACCCTTAGTTCAGCGTTGTCTAAAACTATAGATTCGCGTACACGGGCACCTGGACCAATCACGCAGTTGCTTCCAATTGATACATTAGGACCTATTTTCGCAGTAGGATCAACAATTGCTGAGGGGTGAATATAAACGTCGCCTGAAGCATAAGACACATTAAACAAATAGTGGTCACAAATGTTAACTGACTTAATATTAAACAAATGCTAAAACATCAAAACTAACTTAAAATTTGCAGAGGTAGCAATGTGCAGCATTTCTAGAGGCAGTGATACGCGATTCGACAAATCGAATCTTGGCAGTTGAAATACGAAAATAGATTTTTAATATTACTTTTTAAACAAAATGTCATCAGAGAGTGAAATCGGTTGCAAATCCGCTGCTTTTGCAGTTATACTGCCAACTGCTACAGAATCAAAACAACGCAAGAAACGTCATAGCTATGTGGACGAAGAAATGGCTCCAAAAAGGAGTACATTAAGGGTATGCAATTGCCCAATTGAGATTAGAGCTGCAAAATACTATTATAGTTCTCTTCGGACGTCTTTTGGTAACTTTGAAGAAGAAGTTGTTTCGAAACAAGACACAGTGACAAGAACATTATTGCTTTCTTACATAAATTTGACCACTACTTTTGTCGCCTTGACTTTTGAAAAAACACATTCCTGTTTCCATTCCCTTATAAAAGATTCGTTAAATTCTTCCTTTATATAACATGTTTTAAAATGTCTTACATGTATAAAATCTTCAGCTTAATTAAAAAGGTTAAACCGGTCCGACTTTTAAAAATCAAATTCAAACATGATAATATTTGATGTTTCGTTTAGATACACGATTCAATTTCTCGAATCGGACTATCGAGTTATTTATCAATGCCTTAAGATGTCAAAATTTCCCCGCCTTTTATTACAAATTTGAAATTCTATGTTATTTATGTATCAAATAAAAGCAAAGAACCTTATATGTATTGTATACCAGAAAAGGTTTTTTTTTCGAACTACAAGAAAAAAAACTCACCAACAATTTCAGCAGTCCCGTCACTATTTTCTGCTAACTGGATAAAATTGTCTTTTTTGTAGGAGGCTAAATATTGTCGATTTGCAAATATGGCAGACCTATGATACAAACTCGACGACGTAAACTCATTAGGAAAAATCATGTTGCGAAGGAGGAAGGGTTTGATGCATTTAGAAGTGAACTATTACAAATCTTTTTTATTAGTTCTATATGAACAAGTAGCCAAAAAATGAAATCTAGTGTTTCCAGTAAACAAATAAACAAACATATAAATATTAGCTTGTACACACTTTATTACTTATCGAAGACCATTATATTGCTACTAGTCGATAGGGCCCGTGGAGTAATGACAATGTAAAAATAAGTTGTTTTAGATTTTTTGCTAATGATTACACTGCTGATGAAATAAAAATATATAATCGTGTGGTTTTGATGAGCGATTAATAAAATATAAGGGTTTAAAAATGGCCCGTAAAACCCACAAAAAATGTTTTAGAAATTTGTATACACTTTGCCTTTATCGTATACATCTTCAAACGCTGATCGAGAAAATGTATAGGATCATGTACTTGAGACAAACGGTTGCAGAGATATTAGGGTTGAAAGGTTTTTTATGACGTTGTTAACCCGTCCATTCCGAAACGGATTCGGAGACCCAGGTTTGGGAAAATTACCCAAAGACAGACAGAAGCCCCGTATTATTATAAGAGATATACCTAAAAGCTATCTAATTCTCTAAGGTTCCATTAGTAGGGGAGGTTCTTACAGCCTCATTTTCCTTTCCATACACAAAAATTTCCTCCCCTCGTTTTGGTGAACCTTTTTTTGGGTGAAGGCTACTACACGGCTTAGAATTGAGAAACATATACAGATAACAAAAAACATACCATACCCTGCGCTCTTCATCGATCCCCAAAAAGAATTCGATAACATTAAACAGTACAATTTACCACTGCCAGCAATGTGTGAAAATAAATGTTTTTCGATGAACATCATCTCTGGGTTGGAAGCATTACCGTCAACTTCCTCCCTTAACATAAAAAAAGAAATGTTATAGACTTCTGATATGAAAGTAAAATTAGAGTTCTATAAAAGGCAGTGTTGCTGGCTCAAATCATACAGGTGGTAGACGATTTAAGTTAAGTACTTAATTGACGTGAGTTTACCCCGCGATTACTTTCTTTGTATGCATTTAACTATACAGACAAACCTGCATTCACTCGGTATCTGATTACAAATCATACCATTTTGGAAAACTACAAGTCTAATGCTTTCCAGCGGTGAAAACTGCATGTCAAAAATGGCGCAAAATGTGAGTTTACTACATGGCCACTTTCTTTGCACACATTTAACTATAGACTGCTACTTTGAAGGTTTTTGCGCAAAAACAACTAAGAAAAATATCGTAGTAGATCGTTTAAAAATTATCAAAACACGATCGTATCAAGCGAAAACATTGCCGTAGATCGTTTGAAAATTATAAAAACGGGATCGTAGGAAGCGAAAACACCACTGTAGATCGTTTAAAAATTATAAAAACGGGGTCGAAGGAAGCTAAAACATCGCCGCAGAACGTTTAAAAATTATAAAAACGGGATCAAATATAGCCATAGTTGGTTTCGAAACTAAGTAGTTTTGTCACCCCATTCAATGGAAGTGAGAAAGGAATGTTAAAAAATAGTTTCAAGCAGTTAATTTATCACGTTTTTTATTGTTTCAGAATTCATTCCGAAATTCAGTTCAAAAGGTTTTTCTACATTCATTTCAAAATAGATTCGGAATCGTTTCCCCTTCGTATCCCATTCGCTTCCTCTTCGTATCATTTTTAAGCTTTGAGTTTGAAATAAAATTCAATCGTTTCACAATCGTTTCAAATCGTTTCACCTTCATTTCATGAAACGATTTTAAAAAATGATGATACGATCTCGAAACGATCATAATCTTTCCAATTCGTATAAAATGTGAAAAGATTGTGGAGGCGAACATACCGTAATCTAACTTGATTATTGCGGTATATTTCAGCTAATGAATCGAGAACAGAAGGATGGAACGCATATACTCCACAATTGATAACGCCACTTACATAGTTTTCTGGTTTCTCAACATAATGTGTTACCTAAACAGATGAATATATTCAAAAAAATTAACTGATAGGAAGAGCTGCATAGTCTGCAGCTATAAACACGGTTTAGGGTACTAAAATTTACAATAACAAACATACTTCTGAAGTTGTTTTGTTGATAACCATATTACCATGTTCAGATTGGGATAATGGTGTCTAAAAACAGGTATTACCCTTACAAGCTAGAGAATCAATTTTTTATACTGTTTCAGGATTAAAACGAAACAATTTTAATGTCACATGTAATCGGTTTCTTACACAAAACTTCATATTTTACATGAATTGGCAAAAATGACTGATAAGGCACTCCTTTTTCATACTTTTTTCTCGTATTATGTTCCAAAAAATCTTTTTGCAAGATCAGCATTAGAGTCAGCACACATAAAAACAACTGATACTACTACTTGTTAATAATCATTTTTAACACTTCTTAGCTTCCTGTCAAAGTTCCTGATTTTTAAGTCTTTAGTAAAAACACAAACTGGTGGATGTTAATTGAAAACCATGATTGTTACAGAAAATAGATCATCAGGTGGAAGGACTAATATTTACCTTATGGACCTGTGTACCCAAAACAACATGTGAGCCTGGCGAGGATTCATTCTTCACACTATACAAATCCAGCAATTCTTTTAATGGAAGTACACAAAATATATCAGCATGAATAACAATAATGGCAGATGAATCGACACTTGATATTTGATCACGAAAATGATACAAGCCGCCAGCCGTACCCAAAGGTTGATATTCTTGTAAGTAACTAGAAAAGGTAATTTGGATGACTTAGTTCAAAACAGAACAAACAAAATATAACAAAAAAAACAAATGAAAATGTGCCACAAATCTCACATAATTTGGTAACAAATTTAGTTATTGTAACAATGAATGTGTACAGGGAAATGCAAAAAAACAAAAATTAAATAAGAAATTTTTATAACCCCACTCTCACAGTGGAGTAAGCCTTGAAGCCATTGATTTTCTGCAAGTCAAAAAAACGCAGCTCTTACAGGTTTCATTTGCTAATTTAGAAGATATGAAAGGCTAGCCATTAAAGAAATCCCAATAGATGTATGCAACTTTCGTTGCATTGGAATAACAGCTTAATTTTACCACAGTAATTTTTTTGAGAAAGTTATGAAAAGATTAATTTGGTTTCTTTGGATTTTATTAAAATTAACAAGTTTGTTTTGGTAGTGAAAATTAAAACATATATAGTTGTTTAGTTGAGTTAAGCACAATAATTTTCAGCACTTTCCTGTAACTTATACCGCTTTCATAAAGTTCCAAGAAAAATTACCAAAAACCTGCTAGAAAATTAATGATAGTTCAGAGTAGGAAAACCCACAACTCCAATTCCCTGAGGTTCAAGCCGCTTCCTACTAGTAACCAAAGCAGCAATGACAAAGTTATGTTACCGTATCTTCATTGAGTACTTCCTACGCATATCATCAATAAATCTCGATATTCTCTCATTAGACTGATAAAACCCCAGTAAGATAACTTCATCAATTTCTTCAACCTAATGCAAAGAGCATAGTGCTTAATGTAAAATAAATAAATCATGAAACAGACGCATAGACTGGTCAACACGTTGACTATTTGTAGCATTTGCGAACTTATCATATGCACATCCAACACTGCCAATAGAGGAGGAACTTTGCAACGTACTTGACAATCATATATAGTCTATGATGGTGTGTAAAAACCATATATCCCTAAACTGTGTGATTATCAACTTAAGGCATCAAAACTGTGTTCATTACAAGAAGAAAATTATTTATTAGGAAATCATTGTTTAGAAACATTAGTAGATTTGGAAAATGTCTTTTGGGTGCGTTGTTAATCATTGCATGTTTAAATTAACTCAACAACTTCTTGAATACATTTTCTAAGGGCTAATGGTCTGTTTCTTATGGAAGTAAATAGTGATAAAGCACAGTCAACGTAAATTCATGAAAATATCTAGACAAAAAGCTTAATAAAAATGGTGCTAAGCAGTCTGCTTTTATTTCATATTTTAGGACCTTATGGTGGACGGTATAGTTTGATCCTGTGGTGTAATTTTTTAACAACAAATCATGGTTAGAGAGAATAATGAACTTTGTTATAAATTTACTATTGTTGGGTCATGTTTAAATACATTGGTCTAAGTAAATGTCTCTTCAAACCTTTTTGCATGCAGCAATATGGTGCTCAACTAGTGGACAACCTGCAACAGGAAATAATGGTTTGGGCACTTCTAGTGACAATGGTCTAAACCTTGTACCTAAAAAAAGGGAAAGATTAAAAAAAGAATATAAAATAATCTTATAACTTAATAACATCACAAGAGTCAGCTATAATTCTTACCATTATTTTGAAATTAAAACTAACCAGCTAAAAAATAAAGTCTCAATAAAAATTTTTACTAAAAAAATTATCCCAAAAAACTGATATAAACGATTTTTATCATGTGGTTTTATTTGAATTCCCCAGACCTTTTACGCAAATTGACAGGCAAAATAATGCTTGCGGTAAGCTGTGAACCAGCTTACATTTCAAGTGTTATATTTCATGTGGCGGTAACTTTTGACCTTAAAGAACAGATATTACTGCATTGAACACCAAAATTTTTGACGAAAGAACTTGATAAAAGAAAACGCGTTCACAATTTATTAAGTAAGAAAAAAAATATATATATATGAAATATGAAAAAATATAATCGAAAAATGGGCAAAAGGTATATGAGCCTCATTTTCTCAGAAATCAAACAAAAAGGAGTTATTTGTGGTATTTCATTGCAACATAACTTTGTGTGTGAATTTTCTTGTGATATTGTACAGGTTGAAATAAATATAATTTGTACATGCCCAAAATTTTCAAAATATTTTTAAGTTTTAAATAAACATAAGATCTGCTTACCTTTCTGTGGTCCAGCCACCAATATCACAGCTTTAACTGAATTTTTCCCAATCATGTTTTTTACTCTATATATTATATAACAAAAAAATTGATACAAAAAAGTGGGAAGTTCTACACGAAGGCTAATAGATAATTTTAAGGGGTAGATGCAGTAAGAGAAAAATAAAACAATGTCCAGGACACACAACTCGCAAGGTTCTTATCTTAGCAGTTAAAAAAGTGTTTTTTCAATGACTTTCACAAGGGCAACAAAGAAAATAGCTCAAGTTGAGTATAAATGTTATTATTGTGAGGTAAGTCTACCAATAAGAAAATAACACCCAAGCAATAAATTGCTCTCCCGAAGTTACAATAATTTGGACTGGGTGAATACTTCACTGAATATATAAATAACTTTTTATAAATCCGTATTTAATTATAAAATAATTTTCATCTATTTTATCATATTTTTTATGTATCCTTGTGGGATGAATTAATATTCCTCAGACAGGAAAACTTTTTGTGGAATTGGGGAAGCAATTAATGGTTCAGCTAGTTTCTCATTTCTCAGAATTGGGTGAGTTTGTGCATGAGCAGGAGCTATTACTCTCCCCTTAATTGGCATGGTGGGGGAATTTTTTTTAAAATAATACAGAGCTTCCGTGTGTCTTTATGTGACTTTTGCAAAGTGAATTTTAGTTTTCATAATTTTCTTTGATAAAGTCTATAAAACATTACCTATAAATTTCTTCTGTAATTTACCAAAATATTGATAAAATAATATTGACGACAAAGAAAAGTATATATATCAAGATTAGTGAAGTCATTACAGAGCACGTAAAACTTTGAGGCAAAATAACTTGGAAACGGGGTTGATGACATCAGTCATTTTTCACCGCGTGGGTAACTAGGGATCACCTGAGACCAATTTGGGTAAGTTGCATAAACCTGGGTCCCTGAATCCGATTCGAAATGAACGGGTTGATGCCATCATTAAAAAATCCTTTAAATATACAATATTAACGTAACGGTTTGTCAAAGGTACAGTACTGGAATCGGGACACCTAACATCGTAAGCGTGTATCATGCGCGACACGAACGATCCACGATCCTACTGACCATCGCGATAGAAAAAATGTTAACAAAGAGCTTCATGATAGTCGCAATGTATAAAAAAATAACGATGCTATCGCGTTCGTCACTATTAATTGTGATTGTCGCGATGGATTGTGAATAACATTAAAATATTAATCAATAGGTTTGTATAGCTAATCTTGTGTCTTTGTTTTTGTTTTTTTTACATTTAAAAATTCTTTTGCATCTTGTATTTTTATTAGAAAATTGGATTTTAGAAATAAAGTGACTTCAACTTAATTACTTGTTCTATGCGCAAAGTAGATAATAGTTTACAGTCTGTCGGTCGGGGAAATAAAAATAATTTTATCGAGAATATATAAATGGTCAACAAAAAAATTTAAAAAACAACAATGGAGGAGGGTGTTACAACATGCATATTTTTTTATGTATGTTTTGCTTGTATTAGCAAATGTTAAATTAGCGAATGTACGATTTAATGAAAGAAAATTAACAATTAGGTGCAAAAATTTTAACGGACTATAGTTTATGTAGTTGACAATATTTAAAGTCTTTCGCGACATTAAAATTATTCATTTATTTCATAACGGAGGAAGGTGTTATGACATGCTTATTTTACGTTGTTTTACTTATATTTCTAATATCATTGAAAAAGATTTATTGATATTGAATATATTTCCTAAATGATATCGACTAAGAAATTTAAGATATTAGCAAGCAGCGTTACAACATTCATAATCGTTTTTTCACGAGATTGGATAAGAAAATGTTTGTTTGTTGATATTTTAATATTTTTTTTTATCGTGAAAGTTAGGGCCAGGCGGGTCCGTAGAGCAACTAAATAAGTTAGAGTCTGAACAAGAAAAAAGCTTACGGCAACAAAAATATTTTTGATTTAAAATTAATGACTTTTACTCGCTTTTATTAATGACTTTCATAGCCAAAAACAATTAATAACTGTCGCAACCAAGTTAAAAAAATTCAACAAACTTTCCACATCGATCTCTGTACTAATGATTGTGTTTTTTTAAAAAATAATTGAACATAATATACTAGCCGTCTAAGCAATAAAACAAAGAAATAATATATTAGCAGCAGGTGTTTGCATGATTTCTTTTATTTCAAATTTAAACAAGAAGCCCTGGGGGCTCTAAGAATTTCCGCTCGCTACCAAAATATTTGATGACAACCTGCTAATTTGTTGTGTTATTGTGCCAAACATTCGAAGAGGTTTGGTGCATGAAGCTCTGAAGATAAAGCACACAAGTGACATTATATCTTACAACAAACGCAAACAAAACGAAACGTGTCTTAATAAACTCACATTTTTAAAGAAATTGCTAACAAAAAAAAAGAGCCTATCATTCATGGTTGAAAGTCTTGCGATTGAAACGTTTATGGTCTTAAACGACAATTAGTTAACAAAAAAACAAAATTTTGATGTGACCGTCATTTTCAGCATAGTTTTTTTATTAACTGTGCCAATTTTTGTCAAAAATAAAGTAGTTTTGATTTTTGGACAAATTTTGGCCTGAAATGAAATTTAATTGACAAAAAATCAAACTTTTGTATCATCATCATTTTCAGCATACTTTATTTGTTAACTGTACCAAATTTGGCCAAAAATGGCATTTAGGTGGCAAAAAATCAAAATTTTGGTCTCACCATCATGTTCAGCATACTTTATTTGTTTACTGTGCCAAATTTTGTCGAAAACAAATACCAATTTTGGCCTGAAACGTCATTTACTAGTAGTTAGGGAGCTTGGGAAAAGTACGAAGTTTAAATCTATGACGTTGCAATTGACCATTTGGGACAGGGTTAGTTAGTTAGTCAGGTATCCCAATACTATCCTTCTCTCAGAGGAACGTGAAATCCCAGGGTCGATTTTTTATCAAAAAATGCTCCGAAAGAAAAAAACGACGGTTTTAAAGAATTTCCTACGCCTTCGGGCGCGGAAATTCAAAGAATTTATTTCAACAAACAGGTTGTAAAAATTACTGATCTATAACCTGTTGACCTAGGCGGGGTATGATGCTCAAGTGAGTATATTGCCAACCTTGTTCTCAACAATCCTTGGGGACGAGGTTGCCTAAGTTACTCAGTAGATGGATTTAATAAAAAATATTAAAAAATCAATAGCAAAGAATACTACTTTAATTCATCCTACGATAAGAAAAAGGCCAGAATTTACTGTCTAATTAAAGTTTGTTTTTATGATATTTTTTTTTCAATATGTAGTGCAAACATCAACGTAGTATAGTAAACTAAACTCATCATTTTTCCCTTTTGCGAAAGCACGCTGAAATAAGCAGGGTTAGAAAAGCAGGACAGAGATTGAAGCGCGAGATCAGAAAAGAGAGACAGGTATCCTGTCTTCGTCAACGCTGCTCTGCACCTCCACAAACCCCCATAATTCGCCATTTTTAGCGTCGAAATATATAGCTATATTCACACTTTATTAGAATACTCATGGCAGCTTCTAAATTTAATCAAACTACATTGGTGACAAACTGTTTTTAATGATGTAGTTGAAGCGCAAAAACAAATACTTTTTTCCGCTGTTATATCTTCCGCTATTTTTTACACGTCTAATCGCACCATGCCTAGGGACTTTTTAAGTGCGATTTTACCACGTCAAATAATTGCCAACGCAAAGGTACTTGGTTTGAAAATATGTCGGTAGTTACCTCTGCAAATGCTGAGTGCCGTATCAAATTACAAAAATTGTTACCGCCATTAATCCTATTCATGTTGGAGGGGGAGGGGTGATGCAGCCCCCTCTCCCTTCCCTCTTCAACTTTTTCCATAACTTTTTATGGGCTTATAGTCACACCTTGATATTTTATTTGCCTTCCAAAATATATCCTTTTGAAATAAAAACCATACACAAATGTGTGACATGTTGAATAATCAGTAACTTTCACAACCTGTGTCTCAAATAAAAGTCCTTTGAAATAAAAATCATGCACAACTTGCGTCTCAAATAAAAAGTCCTTTGAAATAAAAATCATGCACAACTTGCATCTCAAATAAAAAGTCCTGTGAAATAAAAACTATGCATATTTTATTTTTTGTTTGATTGCTCAGCTATGTGAGAACATATGCAGAATTATTTCTATTTTTTTCGTAAAGAACTTTATGCAGAATTATTTTAATTTTTTTTTTAAAAAAATAATTGTTCGTAGAGAGCTTTCGTTTCACTTTGCCGCACAAAGGTATATGTTCTGGCTATGCAGTCAGTAATAATTAAAGCGCTACCAAAATAATACGTAACAGGGTCACGTGCCACTAAAAAGACTGGAGCAAGAATGAAAATTTTTAACGAAGAAGAAGGTCGAAGATAACCAAAATGGCGGTCGAGCGACAAGAAAAATAAATATTGAAAAAGCTATATCTGGAGTTACATGAAGTTTTAACAAAAAGTGAATATATTATTCAGCATTTCTCATGCAAATCTTTCAGATGAGTACAACTTGTAAAAGTACCTTGGAATCCCTTTAAAAAAGGGTCACAACTTTGTGACATTATTGAAAGTTTTTTCAAAAAATTTATATACTAATTTAACAGAATATTTGGATAATGGATTATTTTGACTTGTGTGGTCTGTTGTTAAGCTAAATTTTGTACTAACATGAGCGAGTGTGCACTTCCATATTGTTCTTAATGCATCGTAATTAGAGCATTGTGTCACATGAAAAGTGTTAGCTAACTAAAACTGAAGTCTGAAGTTAGCACTAAGGAAGCGACTTTAGAATACCCCTGCAATATGTAAGAATTCCTATAAAAGTAACCTATATGTGTGCTATGTATTATAACAATGGAATTCCTACAAAAGAAACCTATGCGACCTGTGTGACTAAGGGATCATCTCCAAGATTGTTTCAGTTTTAATAAATCATTTCAATATTTTTTTTACATCGTTTCATAATCGTATCATGAAACAAATTAAATGTTTCATATTTTATTTGCGATACGATTTTGTATAAACTACGTAAAAATGAAATTGTGATACGATTTTGAAACTTTGAAACGATTAGAAATATTATTTGTGATATGACGTAAATGTCTTTGAAGTTATTGAAAGGATTTTGAAACGATGTTGAACTACAGTACAGTCCAGATGTAAGCGTACACGTACGCTCAACTTGCAAAAATAATTGCTTTCATTCAAAAAACAATAGAATAGCAAGTTCCTTTCAAATTGCGCGAAAATAATTGCTTCGTGTTAAAAACAAAAGCATAGCAAGAAACATTGTTTAAAAACAAGCTCTTTTAACAACAAAAAACAACAAATCCAATGATCAAATATTTAAAAAAAAACTAATGCTACTTTTAAAACTTTTAGTAATATTTCTTTATCGTCGAAACATATTTTTTTACATGTGAAACTTTTAAAAATTCATTTTATAAAAAGCAACGTTAAGCAACGCAAATGGAAAAACCCTACGTTCGGGACTTTTCCCTTCGCGATAAGATTTTGAAAACAAATTAAATTTTAATACCGAAGAAAGAAAAAATCTGAAAATATAACTTTTGACATTCTGGAAAGATCAAAACACTCATTGTGAGAACATTTTGTTTTAAATTTTAATACCGAAGAAAGAGTTCTAAAATTTTTAAAACATGATCGAAAAAAGCTTTTCTATAGCGGTTTTTCGTTTTTAAACTTTTAAAATGCGATCTAAAAAAACATTTCTATCGCTGCTTTTCGTTCCTAAATTTTTAAAAGGCGATCTAAAGAAACATTTCTATCGCCGTTTTTCGTTCTTAAACTTCTAAAACGCGAGATCTAAAAAAGCTTTTCTATTAAAATTAAAGTTTTAATCTTTGTTCAAATATAATAATTTCTATCGCTTAGAAGCTTTATTCAACCTGCGCAACCAACAATGCCTTCTCCCTAGTTTATTTATAGTTTCCACGCAAAACTTTTATTTAATAAAACTATTAAACAATGGCGGTTTGTGTCACATTGATAGAGTTGATAACATTTGCAATTATGCTGTTGGGAATAGTTATGTTAACACTATTTAACAATAGTTACACACAGTTATAATAAGCTATTTTTTCTTCAATAATCTTTTGTTTATTACGCGCAAGTTAATGACTTACAAGACTCGCAAAATAATTAATAAGAACAAAAGACAAACAACTACCGCCTCCGGGAAAAAAGGTGTGAAACTTAAGTGTACATGTACGCTTTCATCTGGACTGGAATGTAATTATAAACCAATTAAACTTTTATATATAAATGTAAAATTATTGTTTCTCTTTCTTTTATTCAACACAATATCGACACATCATCAACAATATATCTTTTATCGTAAATATTGTAAAACAGTTTTTCAAAACTAAAAATAAACAAACAAACTAACAATTTCCTTTAAAATGAAAAAAATTGCAATGAAAAAAAATTTAAGATCGAAAAGTGGTGATTGAAATGCTTTTTTAGCTCGCTTCTTAAAAATTTAAGAACGAAATGCAGCGATAGAAATGCTTTCTTAGATCCCGTTTTAAAAATTTACAAACTCGGAAAGGTGATAGAAAAACTTTTTGAGATTGCATTTTAAAACTTTAAGAACAAAATGCGACAATAGGAATGGTTTTTTAGATTGCATTTTAAAAATTTAAGAACGAAATGCGGTGATAGATAGAAATGGTGATACAAATTTTTTTTGAGATCATTTTCAATAATTTCCGAAAGCAAATCTTTATAAGTAATTTTTTTTATATACGCGATTTTTTATGACATAGAAATTTACCTATGTGACAGGTCATAGGCTTTATTAATAGACCTTTACTAAATTAATAATAATTTTATGTTAAAAGAATGTAAAAGAAACACCTTGAAACGATTTTGAAACGATCTAAAATAAATATGTGCTGAAACAATTATGCTGATACGATTTTGAAACGAATTATGGTATGTGAAACAATTTCAAGTAAATATAACAAAACAATCTTAAAACAATTATGAAACGATTTTATTTTTTAATGAAACAATTTACAAAATAGTGAAAAGATTTCCATACGATCTGAAACGATTTCAAAAAATTAAAATTACTTTAAAATTGTTTCAAATTCGTATCACATGCTATGCTAATTAAAAAATGAAACGATTTAAAACGATTTTTTTTAAACAATCTTGGAGACGATCCCTAACGTGTTCTATTCGTGTATCAGGACAAAAGGGTGCTGAAAAGCCGAAAATGCCCGTATATGATCAGTTCAAAAAATAGTGTGACATTTTTTTTTCTTAAAAAGGGCCAAAAAATTGAAAATGTGCATAAAATTGACTTACTTGGTTATTTTAGCCTAAAATTTTTATCACTGGTAGAAATAGCCTATTTAAATTGGTGCTTAAAAATTGCGATAGAGGTGCTATTTTTGACTTACTACAGAAAATGACTAGGTATAGTTAAAGTAAGTCAAAAACATTCACATTACATATTTCTTTAAAATATTCATGGAAACTTAAACCTTATACCTTGACATATGTGCAAATATATAAAGGTGACCAAATTTTTGGAGGCAATTGTGCTTTTTCTTGACTTACTTTTCAACAATTATTCAAGACCCTAAAAATTAAAATACGTGCATAAAATTGACTTACCTGGTTACTTTAGTTTAAAATTTTTTATCACAGATAGAAGCAGCCTATATAAATTGATTGATAAGTTTGAAAGTTGTAATGGTGGTGCTATTTTTGACTTACTACAGAAAATAACTAAGTATGGTTAAAGTAAGTCAAAAATATTTAAATTAAGTTATTCTTTAAATTATTGCTGGGAACCTAAACCTAAGACATAGTTTAAGAAACAAAATAATATAATAAAGTGCCTTTATTTGACTTACTTTGGTCAGTTTCTATGAACCACTAAGCCTAAAATTCAATCCCCCCCCCCCCCTACTATCGGTATCTGGGTTCATTAATGAAATTAGCTTTTAGGCAACACTAAAGGTGCTTTTTTTTAACTTACTACAGAATATATACAATATGCTCAAAAACTAATTAAAACTATAAATCCTTGTGAAATAAAACAAAAATTCATTAGAAAAAAGATAAGGATGAGATATCATGGTCACTTATCATAAAGCTATCACTTAGCTAAAGTACGTGTCCTAAGTTTAACACCAACCAAAGTTCGTTAAGTCAAAAATTGTCACTTCCAGCCTACTTTAAAGTCAGAAATTGAAAATGTTACAAAAGCCTTCTTTATTTTTGGAAGTGATCATATATACGGGCGAGTTCAGGTGACTTTTTTAATTAATTGATGGTTGTCCGACGAAACCCCCACTTTTTCCTAAATATGTCTGGAAAATTCTCGAAATGCAACACCTTGCAACATAAACATGGTGGACGATAGTTTAAAGAATGCGTTTGAAGAGAAAGGAGTAAATAAAGTTTATATATAAGTTATTTATCAAGTAAATCTTAAGAAATTTGCTACCACATGGTTCATTTTAATTTTTATATACTTTTTTAAGTAATTCTTTGGGAGTCATTTGTGGTAAATTACTTTTGGGGGGCATTGTTTGGGACCATGCAGGTTTTGTTCAGGTAAATAGTAAAAAATTTTAAAAATGCCGAACTCGCCTAAAAATGTCCGCACTTTTTACGACGTATGCAGCTTATTGGCACTTTCGTATTAGGACAATGGAAATCCTACAAAAGTGCCTAACGGATTCGATTGCAATGTATTGATTTTATGTGGAACCTACACCTTGGTCATGTAGGTTAATTTAATTGTAAAATTAAAATGACTGGGGGGGCATTCTAAAGTCATGTCGGGCAGAGTGAATATTGAAATAACGTTGTTGCAAAATGAATGAGATAGCAAATGAATGAGATAGCAATGTAGCTAGCTATTCACTGACCAAACCTAAATTTGTGCGAAATTTCTTAACTTCAAATATTCAGTGTCGCTTTGTTAGCATTTTCCTGTTTAACAAGCAAATGGTGGGTTTAGTGTTTAGTAGACTATAAATGGGACCACAAAAAGCAGTTCTTAGCCCTGTTGGTCCATATTGAAAACAACCGACATCATACCCTTTGAAATTTGTTAGGCTAGCCACATTAGTTTTAGTCACTGTAAGCTGGTTGCTGACGATGCTTTTGATCCTTTCCCTTCCACGATTTACAAACCAAGGCTATAACTCAAAGTCACATAAACAATAAATCATAGTGGACTCTGAGTGTCACACAAAAAGTTTGAAATCATCAACTTTGACCTATACTATTTCATGCGCTATAAAATCCATTGCTTGAGAATACAAATAAATATGGTAGCCTTTGGCTGCACGTACCTTCGTCAGAATTCAGATCAGACTGTGTTTTCTGATAAAGATTGATATGTATGTATCTCCCATGGTATATTATTAACGTCTATGATTTCGGTAAATATTGCTAACTATAGTGATTACTACACTGCTCCTCTTCCCTAGCAATTTCTAACTGGCTAGCTACAGTACAGTTTGAATGGTACGCGCGATACAACGCTTTTTCCTGCAAGTGGAAAGTCCTTTAATCTTTTGTTTGTCCTAAATCATTTAATGATATTTACAAGAATTATGCCATAAGTGATTTAACAAAAGCTTTGCAATAAAGCAATACTGTAATTATTTTCTCATAACTCAGAGAGTTTCATTGTTAAAACTTATTTCAAAGATAGCTAGATAGCTAGATAGATGTGCATATTTTGCATGGCTAGCCTCACAAATATCAAGGGATATACCCTGTCTATTATTTCCAGGAAGGGTCATGGTTTAGATAGAGCGTTCTAGAGTATTTAATGCTCTTTTTGAGCTACGCAGACCCAATAGGGTGTATGCTCTGCTAGACAACTCTTGGCAACATTCAGCGGCCCACACAACGTCCCATCTCACTAATTTCCCTCACATGGCTTGGGTTAACCCGAGGCTATGGTAACATTCACTCGCCTATGTTGAATCGCTGTCAAGAGGAATCGAACCCCGGTCTCCTGCACAGAATATGAGAGCATAACCACACTAAGGCCCAAAAGGAATTTGTATCTTGGTTTACCGTCGTCTGTATCTCAGGTGTACCATGCAGGAAATTTTCATTATTCATTATTTTGCCCCTCCGCCTAGCTAGCTTGAACCTGAAACCCTCGGAGCCCAACCAGAATTACAGAAGAGGGTGCCGATAAGCCGCAAACGCCTGCATATATAAGGGCGAGTTGGGGCCACTTTTCGAATCAAATTTGCGGAAAACTTTCCTTCAAACTTACCCGAACTCGCCCGGAACATTCCCGAAATGCAATTCCTTGTAACAAACAATGTGTAAGATAGTTGGAAGAAGGCGCTTGAAAATAAAGGAGTTAATAAAGTTTATATATAAGTTATTTAGCAAGTATATCTTATTTTAAACTATCAAAAACAGTTCTTTTAAGAACTTCGCTACCACAGTAAGTTTATTTTAACTTTTATAGTTTTTTGAATCATTACTGTCTGTTTTTCTTTTCTTTTTCGGGCATTGTTCGGGTCTCTTCGAGGGTTTTCGGGCAAATACCTGATTTTTTTTAAAACGCCGAACTCGCCTCGTCGTATGCGGCTTATCGGCACCCTCGCAACTACAGCGCCGAAATACAACCTCTGGAGACTGGGACATCTATCGAAATGAGGCAAGGCTTGATCGCACAACTTTGTATGACACGCATTGGAACAAAGGCCTTTCGAAATTTAAATTAACACATTGCGTTACATTTGTAAACATTCAAAAAAAGAACACTTTCGATCGATTTGAATACAGTACAGTCCAGATGTAAGCGTACGCGTACGCGCTTAACTTGCAAAAATAATTGCATTCATTAAAAAAAACAATAGGATAGCGAGTTCCTTTCAAATTGCGCGAAAATAATTGCTTCGTGTTAAAAACAAAAGCATAGCAAGAAACATTGTTTAAAAACAATACTCTGCGCGAGAATAAATTACACGCGAAGGCCATTGAATTTTTATTTTTTTTAACAACGAAACTAATTATAGTAACGCAATTTTAATCTCGATTTATTTAAAAAACACAAGCTCTTTTAAAAAACAACAAATCCAATGATCTAAATATTTAAAAAAAAACTAATGCTACTTTTAAAACTTTTAGTAATATTTCTTTATCGTCGAAACATATTTTTTAACATGCGAAACTTTTAAAAGTTCTTTTTATAAAAAGCAACGTTTAGCAACGCAAACGGAAAACCCTACGTTCGGGACTTTTCCCTTCGCTATAAGATTTCGAAAACAAGTTAAATTTTAATACCGAAGAAAGAAAAAATCTAAAAATATAACTTTTGACGTTTTATAGTATCACGCTACATTTTATTGTTAAAAACATTGTCTTTGTTTTTTCTACCGCGCAACAGCTCTATCTAAAGATTTAAACAATGCATCTCGCTGTCTATTTAGTTTTCGCGCAAATCTTTTATTTTATAAAACTATCAAACAATGGCTCGCCGTGTCACATTGATAGAGTTGATAACATTTTAAATACTTAAAACACTATCTAACAGAGCTTTCCTATCGCCATTCTTCGTTCTGTAACTTTCTAAAAAAACATTTCTATTGCCGCTCTTCGTTTTGAAACTTTTAAAATGCGATCTAAAAAAACATTTTTATTGCCGTTTTTCGTTTTTAAACTTTTAAAATGCGATATAAAAAAAACATTTCTATCGCCGTTTTTTCGTTTTTAAACTTTTAAAATGCGATCTAAAAAAACATTTCTATCGCCGTTTTTCGTTTTTAAACTTTTAAAATGCGATCTAAAAAAACATTTCTATCGCCGTTTTTCGTTTTTAAACTTTTAAAATGCGATCTAAAAAAACATTTCTATCGCCGTTTTTCGTTTTGAAACTTTTAAAATGCGATCTAAAAAAACATTTTTATCGCCGTTTTTCGTTTTGAAACTTTTAAAATGCGATCTAAAAAAAACATTTCTATCGCCGTTTTTCGTTTTTAAACTTTTAAAATGCGATCTAAAAAACATTTCTATCGCCGTTTTTCGTTTTTAAACTTTTAAAATGCGATCTAAAAAAGCTTTTCTATCAAAATTAAAGTTTCAATCTTTGTTAAAATATAATAATTTCTATGGCTTAAAAGGTTTATTTAACCCGCGCAACCAACAATGCCTTCTCGCTAGTTTATTTATTTTCCACGCAAAACTTTTGTTTAATAAAAATATTAAACAATGGCTCTTCGTGTCACATTGATAGAGTTGATAACATTTGCAATTATGCTATTGGGAATAGTTTTGTTAACACTATTTAACAATAGTTACGCGCAGTTGTAATAAGCTATTTTTTCTTCGATAATCTTTTGTTTATTACGCGTAAGTTAATGACTTACAAGACTCGCAAGATAATTAATAAGAACAAAAGACAAACAACTACCGCCTCCGAGAAAAAGGTGTGAAACTTGAGCGTACGCGTACGCTTACATCTGGACTGTACTGTAGGATGCATTAAGTATATTTCATTTCTTTCTTTGTGGAACTGTGATGAATATGTTCATCATTTATCTATATTGAATATTTAATTATTTTTTTATTTATTTTACTATTATATGTTTTACTATACTGGTTCAGAAATTTTTTCATTCAGGGTTAAAGAATGTGGCTCAGGGGCGACTTAAAATTGAAGGGTCCGGAAATAAAGCATGACGACATGCGCGGTGATTCGAGTTGTTGTTGGAAATCCTCAGTGATAATGGTGTGGTGTGCGAAGCATGTCAGAGGGGTTTATTAAGATATTCTTTGAGTCATTAATTCATATTTTCATTCTCCAGAGGGAAAGTGAAGACAATAATGAATTTTTTTAATTACGACAACAACGTGTATCTTGTTTTTTCTCAAGTCTTTTTAGATTGGCGTCACGATCACTGACGCAAGTTACAGTTGTACAAAATATTTAAAGCAATTCTTGCGGTCAGATTTGCGTCATAACACTGGTTGAACAAATCACGGGCCAGTATTCAGGTTAAGCAGCCATTATGAAATGGTGTATAAATGCTGCAATCATAATGTTTTTGTGGTGAAACCTTCATAATTACAATATGGATTTTTCAAGGAATTCTTTTTTTTTTTAGTCAAATCTTTAATATGTTTTAGATACTGCTTAATTTTTTCCATTTTGCGACATTTTATCGCTGTTTTTGCTTGTAAATTCTGTTTAATTAAGGTTGCTACTGTGAAGGTTTGACCATGAAAAGTCCACTTTGTACCCCATCAGAGAGCAACGAAGGAGAACATTCCTACCGCAAGAATGTATGTAATAAACTAGGTTTCTTGTGTATGGTGGGAAAGTCTGTTATAACACAACTGTTAAATTTCTCAAACCCTCAAGCAACTAATTAGGCTTTTACTTTAGTGGCTCCATCATCTCTCTTGAACTGTGATGAACCAGTGTGTTGTGATCACTTCATGATGAAATACAGATTTCTTTTCCAAATCTTGAACAATTTCTAAGTTCAAAGATTTCATCTCTTGTGTGTCTGAAATTTTACCAAAAACCAATATTTTATAGAAGAAGGTGCTTTACCAGCACAACGACAACAAACTCCTAAGGATAGTTGGTGTCCACATCAACGCAATTAATAACATTTCGAATCTTAGGAACATGGATATGTAGTATGTTTGGAAGATGCTGCTCCATCAGGTTGAATATCAGACTATTGCTCAGTCACAACTGCTTCGTAAAGAACAAAAATGTTATGAAGAATAAAGTTATAAAGTTTTTTACTAAACATATAATAAAATTTGGTAGTTAAAAAATAAAACGAATGGGAAACGATTTGGAAACGATTTAGAAACAATATTCCGAAACGATTTAGAATCAACTTCTGAAACGATTCGGAAACGAATTCGGAAACAAATTATAAAACAAATTGTTATTTTGTTTTTCTTTGAAGCTTAATTAAAAAACAATTAAAACGCAATAAAAATCGATTCTTAAAAATTATTTTAAAGCAGATGTCGATCCTGGAGAAGGCGTCATTTACAAGCTTAGACTTCTTTTATATATTAGTACACTTTTAAAGAAATCTTATATTTATTGTTTATTCATACGTTATAGTTTTTCCAAAAAACTAAAACACCATGACGACGTTAAATGAAAGTGAATTTAAATGTGCCAACCCAGAGGTAGCACCTTTCCATTTTAAAAGAAAACGGACCATAAACTGTTGTTCTGGCTTCATAAGATCTGATATGGAAAGATTGTACAGTGTTCATGAGTTGGCAGAGGGAAGTTTGTTGAGGAAAACGAAAATACTCTGGCCAAGTTACTGATAAGTTACTGATAGGCCCTATCACTAAGCCAGTTGAGAATAATTACTGTGAATAAATCAACGACAATGACTTTTTATTTTTTGAGTGTGTGTTTACATGCAAAAACAAGACTTGCATGCAGTTATGGTGTGATATTTTTATGTTGCTAGGTACAAAATCATGTAAAGCTATATACAGAAAACAAATTAACTTCAGTTACCTGGGGAAATTATTGGATATTTTCCTCCTTAGAATGCAATTATTTAAAATTGATTATCCAAAAAAAATTAATAAAATTTCATGTGGAATATAACTTGTTAAAAATAATCCTAAAAAAAGCAAACAATCGTTACTTCTTGTCTGGAATTAAAAAGCGAATAAATGTTGATATATCATTCGCAATCTGAAGAGTAGGGTTAAAAGGTACGATAAGTTCCATTGTTTCGAAAAATATGTTCTTGTTATTTATAGACTTTTATAATCTGGTACATGAATAATTAATTATTTACATTAGCTTTCTGAATAATTTGTTTAGGTTTCTTATGAAAGAGTATTTAATGTTAAAAGAGACATATAGGTATCGGTTGTTGTACAATCTTTAAAACATCACTGTTTTGTATTAGAAAAAATAGTGAGAGAACTTAAAAACCCAAGTCTAACAAAGCCATATTTTGTTATACATTGCGAAAAAAGAGTCTACAATATGTGAACATTATGTCTAATAAATAGATAAATCTTATCTAAGAAAAAATTAAGTTACCTACGAATTATCCTTTCTCACAATTTTGAAATTTCAAGTGCAGCCCGCTACGTAGTTAAAACTATGCGTATTTATTTAAAAACTTTAGAATTTAATTCGTAACTGGTTCTATAGAAATCGGCTACAAATACTACCCATGACAATTGCAATGTAATAAATTAGAAACAATTTTAAAATGATCTATAGGCAACGAAACAAATTGTTTGGAAAAAAGTGTGAAAGGATTTTGAAATAAAGTTGAAACAAATTTTAATGAAGTACTTACGATGAGATTGCGAAGCGATTGAGAAAGGATTGCGAAACGATTCTAACTGAAATAAAACAATTTTAAAGCAAATTTATAATTGTTGATATGATGGCATATGAATTTGACTACTTTGATACCAATTTGCATAAGCATGACCACTTCAACTCATACTCCTTCTTTAAGAAACGACTTCCTCTGCATGTAACTAGTTAAAATGTTGCTTTTATTGCAACCAATTAGGCTCTTAATCAAGTAGTGGCAAGTTGTTTTTGGAAAGTACAAAACGTTTTTTATTGTTGACAACGAAGAAGTTTTTTTAAATTATTATAATTAATATTTGTGACATTGCTTTTTGTTTCTCTTGGTGGTTTAAAATGCCTGGTACACACCCAAAACCTCAAAACTAAAAAACAAGGTTTTTTATTGTGACTTAATTTTTTTCATCAGGTGGAATGAGTGCCTGTGAAGCTGTGAAGGTTTACTCTGTACCACGAGCGACAATTGGGACAAACTTCGGGGGTAAAAGCAAATCAGTAGTTACTTCTAGAGGAAATGCACCAGTTATTTCCAAAGCTGATAAAGATTGGTAAGTAGCCATATCAACTTTTGATTAGCTTGTTGCTTATTTTTTTGTCATACACAAATACTCTTGTTTAGATTTGCGGAATGGATACTCAATATGATCTGATATGGTTTTCCGCGCACACCCTTATAAATTTAAGAGGCTGTCAAATGTATCTAGATAAATCGAGAATTAAAACTCCCTATTTTGTTGAAAATCGCCCTGGAAAAACATGTTTTTTTGGTTTTCTTAAATGCTATCCCGACAATAAACTTGGATGGGCCAAAAAATTGGAACAGGCATGGGCAATAGCGTGTACAGAAGAAAGTGTGCACGCTTGGTTTGATACTTTTGAGGAATTCGTGAAGGAAAATATAATATCTTTTGATAGTCAAATCTTCACCTGTAATGAGCCTGACTTCCCATTGCAGTCAATAAAAGTCTGTTGTGACGAACAAATTAGAGGAAAATTCCAAATAACCAGCAGAAACAAGACATCTATTGCATGCTTGCAATGCATATGCACAAATGGTCTGTAGTCGCACCTGCAGTCATCTTTCGAATTGTGAATATTTATCCTGAAATGCTATTTGTTTTCAAAAGTTTTTATTTTGGATTCACCAAAATCGGATGGATTGAAACCACCCAGTTTTTTTGGGTGGCTCAGCAATCATTTTGTGAAAAGCATTCCGCCATTAGGACCATGCATGTTGCTTGTTGATGGCCATGCATCACACATTGATTACCACACAAGCCCATTTTGTCAACGAAGTCAAATCTTGTTGTTCTGCCTACCTCAGCATACCTCTCATGCAAATCAACCAATCAACCTTTAACTCATTGCGACTTTTTCATTGTCTTTAAGCACAATTTCTACTGGATTATGACCTGTAGGCAGTTTAAATGTAGACCACGACCTTTTTAGACCTGCAAACGTCTTGGATGAAGAGACAACGAAGGAAAGAAAATTATGCTACTTTGACGTCTGACACAAGTTTTAGCAGTCTGGCATGACAAATATGGCCTATGTGAATGGAGTAGAATCAAGTCAAACCAGCTAGCTCAAAGTGGCACAACTCCCCAAAATTGCATCCTGTCCAACAAGCGTTGATTAATATGAAACAAGGTATTGGAAATAAGAAACATATTTTTCTAAAACGCTTTATGGAAGACTTTTCCATCCCCAACGAAAGTTTTTAACAAGCTTTGAAAGTCCTTTACTAAGGTTTGTTAGAAGTCAAAAAGAGAAACTTTGATTAGATGGTTTTCCTTTCTCCCCACAAGACAACGTAAATCCGATTACAACTCGATATTGCGCTACCTGAAGATAAAAGAAAACAAAAACAATAAAAAATAAAAAATAGGAAGGACTTTCCAAAACACATGACCAGTGTTACAGCCATTAAATTCCTAAATATACAACACAACGTAAAAGATCTGACTAAAGCTTGTTAAGGAGGCTAACGGACAAAAGCAAAAATCAAGACTGCTGTTAAAGCTAGCCAATCTGAATTAGCTTTAGTAGAGACAGGAAAATTAAGTCGCTCACCTAAAAAGAAAATATTTTTAATGGAATGGAAGATGGTGTGGAAAGGTTTGGATCCAATGGGACAAGTGTTTGACTTGGTTTCGTGCTGCATGCACTAACTAAAAGAACGAAATTGATGCGCTATTCCAATCGAAGTGTAAAAATTGTTTTTTACACTTCCATTGGAATAGTGCAAAAATTCCAGTTTTATTTTATTGTCCATTTATTTTATTATCCATTGGAATAGTAAAAGTTCCAGTTTTATTTTATTTTATGACAATAAATACAAATTGTAATAACACAGATACTTTATTTTTGTCTTGGTTTGTCCAAAGTCCAATAAGAAAGGTGACAACGTAAGCATGCATTTGGTTGAGTAACAAAACAAGTATGAAGACATCAGAATTTTGGAAAACAATAAAGTCTCAGATAAATTGTCCATATTTTTACCAGAAAAAATTTTGGACACCTGTTTGGAATTGGTCAAGGCCAAAATGTCTAAAAATGTCTTAAAAATTATCATTTAGATGAATCTCTTCCACAATATCTCTCGAATGAAGTTAAGAAAAAACACCTTCTTTATGGTCCTCATGTTAGGTAAAATATCTGGAATAATAATAACTTAATTTTTTTGCTGTCTGAATTTGTCCAAAGGGTTATTTTTGGTCACAATGTGACAAATATGTAAAAAAGCGGCTTTTAGAGACATAATGTCTGCTTAAACTTTTTTCATTAACTAATCAAAAAACATTAAGATCCCGAGGCCAGTAATGATAGCATAGATAAAATATTAATTTGGCTGAGGTATTCAAAAGGTTTTTCAAGCCAAATATGTGACATCTTTTAAATAAAACATTCTTTTATGTTTCTAATTTATAATATAGGTTCTTAAAAAAATGAAGATGGTTTTTCTATATATAGTTCACAATGACTTCAAGATTTAAAGTAACTTTGTAATATTTTTACAGTTTTTTTATTTTATATTTTAGTGAACAAAAGTTACAGAAAAAACATGGATGATATTGTTTTAGTACTCATAGTCACTATTTTTGCATTATTTCTTTACTTTTTATATTCTTTCTTTTTCTGTATGTTTCCAAAAAAAGAAAACAGAGATTAATGTAAACCTTTTTATTATGTGGAAATTCCTTTGCTGTTCAGAACAGCAGATCAACTTAAAAATTGTTCTTGATTGTGGCCAATCATTCAGATGGTCTAAGAAAGTCGATGATCCTTCTGTTTGGCTAGGTGTGCTAGACAAAAAATTGTGGTTGCTACGTCAAAGTTTAGATGGAATTGAGTACAAGGTTTTTGATAATACTGCAGGTCCTTGTTATGACAATAATAGTGATAAATTTGCTGTGAATAACTTAAATAACAACCATGCTGACAATGAGAAGTTTTTATGTGACTACTTTCAACTAGATATAGATGTTCCTTCTTTGTACGAGAAATGGAGTAGTGCTGACGAGAACTTTAAAGGCTTGCAAAATCAGTTCTGTGGTATACGTATGTTGCGTCAAGATCCGGTAGAAAATTTATTTAGCTTTATTTGTTCACAAAATAATAACATTGTGCGAATAAAACAGCTGGTTAATAAGTTATGCATAACATATGGTCAAAAAGCAGTTTGTTACCAAGATGTTGACTATTATTCATTTCCGTCATTGTCTGCATTGGCCCAACCTGGTGTTGAGAAAAAATTAAGAGAATTAGGATTTGGTTACAGGGCTAAATTTATTCAAGAAACTGCTGCTTGTATAGACCAAAAGGCAAAAGGAGAAGAATGGTTGTACAATTTACGCAATGTTCCCTACAAAGAAGCTCATCAAGGTAAGAGGTTCATAAAGGGGTTAGTATAATACTTTTTCCTGCCTTTCATATAGTTGCATTCCCCTACTTCCCCTCACATTGGGATCACGCTACGTTATTGCTTATATAAAGAATTTATTATTTAAATTCAAAAACTTTGATAACATCTTTATTATAATGCTTGTTGTGTGTCTGTGAGCTAAAAGTGTTAGCTGTAATTAGCGACATGGGCATTCTATGCATTTTTCTCACAGTTAAATCCCATTGATTTGTTTACAGGTTTACGACTAGTACAAATAAATTTCCCCTAACAATTGTGTTGCTGCTTTCTTACTGGGACTTTGATTTAGATCTTTGTTCTTTGCCTGGTGTTGGTGCAAAAGTAGCAGACTGTGTGTGCTTGATGTCATTGGACAAATCTGAAGCTATACCTGTTGATACACACATGTGGCAGATTGCTTCTCGAGATTACTTGCCTCACTTGAAAAAAAATAAAACATTAACTGATAAAACTTACAAAGAAATTGGTATGCTTTAGTTTTATTTGTATACTACATTGAGTTAGATTGAACTTGAAAACTTTTAAGCAAGGAAATACATTTTCTCTGAGAAAATCTTAATTTATAGCGTTAATAGTTTTACTTCTCGAGCTGTGCGTGTAAATCTATGTCAAATAAAAAGAGAAATAAAAGTTGATTGTGTATTGGAGTATCTTTGTATAGTCAAAGTTGAAATTTTCAGTTAAAGAGATTTACCAAAGAATTTTACCAAGTTATAAAAAATTTATCTCCAGAAGTTTTTTGTACATTTGAAAAAATTTA
Source organism: Hydractinia symbiolongicarpus (assembly GCF_029227915.1). Taxonomy (NCBI): domain Eukaryota; kingdom Metazoa; phylum Cnidaria; class Hydrozoa; order Anthoathecata; family Hydractiniidae; genus Hydractinia; species Hydractinia symbiolongicarpus. The sequence continues at coordinate 22,578,931 of NC_079878.1, read as the reverse complement.
ATAAATGTAGTGATAGAGTAACAATTTTTATATTTTTAGGTGATTTTTTTCGTGAACTGTATGGAAATTATGCTGGCTGGGCACATTCCGTAGGAAATTTTTATTTACAAACGTTGATTCTAACATTTTTTTGTTATGTATATACATTTTTTGTGTTTTAAAATTATTGTATTTTACAACATTGTTGAATTAACGAAGAGAAGCTAAACAAGAGTTTTTTGACACTATAATAATTATTATTGTAGGTTTTATTCAGTGCAGACCTGAAAAAATTTCAAGAACTGAAAACAGTAGAAGCCAGTTTAAAAGTAAGAGAGTCAAGTTTAAACACAACGGTGCAAATGTTTGTTTACTTAAAGACGTTGTTTAAACTGTAAACACTCTGTTTGTCAAGAAACAAACATGCTTGCTTTGAGCTACGTACATTGTTAATATTGGATTGTTATATATAAGAGATTCTTCTGTAAATTATTGATAAAGTAGAACATGTTGAGTATACTTTTGCAATACACGGGAACAAGAAAAATCTTGCAATAGATTGTATAATATATAAATCACTAAACCCTTTTCTTTTTCTAATTTTATCATAGCCTATCCAAAAACGGAGCAAAGTAGGAAGAAAGCAAGGACGTTCAAATGAAGTGAAGAAAAGAAAAAAGAAATAATTACTGCTTTTCAAGTTTTTAACTGTAGATTTATTGATGTATAAAGTTATATAAATATAGAAATGATGTAAAGTTGATGTCCATCTACTTCAGTTATCATTTTTCCATAAATTCTTTTACTTGTATATGTTCATTGAACTCTTGCTTTTTAATACGATATATATGTTTACCTTGCAACTATACTTACAGAATTAATGAAACATATTAAATTAAAATATTTAGGCTATTGTAAAGAAATATGACACAAGTAGAGAAGAAAAAGTTCAAAAGACTTTCAAGATGTGTTATACCTTTACATTATGATATCACATTGCAGCCAGACCTGGAGAAGTTTGTGTTTAGTGGGAAAGAAACCATTGATGTAACGGTAATGGCTTAATAATTACGTTTTTTTAAAACAACTATATCCACTGTATAGGTATACTGTGTCTCAAGGAGAGGTAATCAGTGTACTGCCTACTTTTTGGTATGAATAAGCTTATTTTCCTCACTAAAATAATTATTCTTAATTAAACTTCTGTTCTGAAAAAAAATTGTTTACCCTGTCTATATTTTTGTTGTGATCTTTAGGTTGTAAAAGAAACAAAACAAATCAAGCTAAATTGTTTAGATATCGATATTTCTTCTGCAACATACACTACTGAAGATGGTTTGTAGATTTTTGTTCCCCAATATTTTGAGCATGCTATACTGATTTTGAATTTGTTTCAATGAATTTGTAATAAGTTGTCTTTTTGTAGTTTCTATGGGGTAACTGACAAGTCAAAAAGCGTTTACTAGACTTTAATATGACGTTTTGCTTTTAGCTCTTTCTGCCTAAAACGTCAGAAGGAAAAAAATAATATTTAAAGGGGAAGTTAGTCCAAAAATTATTTCTTTTAAATTTTATCTAACTTATCTATAAAATCATGGAAACATGTTGACCAGGGTTTTCAAGTTACAAAACATTATTTTTTCTATTATTAGGGATAGTTCTAACACCTAAAGACATTAAATACAATGAACAATCTGAAACAGTTAAATTTAAATTCGAAAATGCATTACTAACTGGAAAGGGCAGACTTTCGATAGAATTCACAGGCATCTTGAATGATAAACTAAAGGGTTTCTACAGAACCAATCAAGGTGGTGCTGAAAATAAACAGTATGCTGCTGTTACACATTTTGAGGTATATAACATGTAGTTATTATTGTATACAGTATCCTTTAATAATTTACACATCGTTTTATGTATATTGAAATACCCAACTTTACATCTGTGAGCCAAACATAGTATAGCTGCAAGTAGCATTGGGTGTTTTTTAATGGGCTAAAGACTATTTATTTAATATATGATATATAATTATCTACTTAAAACATTAGATATACATTTCCTATAATTGCTTTTTAAAATTTTCGCAGCCAAAAGCAAAATGTGTGTTTTAGTTCATGTTGTTATTCCAGTGTATATCTTCTAGTGATTACCATCCATTCTAGTAATTATTTTTAGCCGACTGATGCAAGACGTGCTTTTCCATGTTGGGACGAACCAGCGTTAAAATGCACATTCGATATTACTTTAGTTGTACCTGAAGATAAGGTGGCATTATCGAACATGGTAGTTACTTATATATTTTATATGTTTTAAAAAATAGACAGTATTAACTGCTTGGTCCGGATAAGCAACCGGCTAATTATGAATAAGTGTCCACCATTAATAAGTAATCGCTCAGTGCGCCTAATTGTTAAATTGTTTTTATAGCAACGCTTTACATTATGTATCTGTTTCTGAAAACTTATAAAAAAATTTGGGGCAGGAAAAACTTATTTATCATTTTATCCTGTATTTCTAATATTATTAAATATTATTAACTTAAATATACAGACATTTCCAATTTGCAAATAATTACATGATCATCTTGCATCGTTTTTGTTAGATTTTGTCTTCTTTTTTCTCACATGGAATTTTACATGTTCTTTTTTCAGAATGTAGTTGAGACTGGTGTTCATTCAGACAACGCTTCATTGAAAGTGGTAAAATTTGCAACCACGCCAAAGATGTCTACATATATCATTGCATTTATCGTTGGAGATTTTGATCATGTTGAAAGCACAACAGACAGTGGTGTACTTGTCCGAGTGTACACTTCTGCTGGCAAAGCAAACCAAGGAAGATTCGCGTTGGAGGTTTGTTCATAAATACTTTGTAGTCAGAAATTTTCAAAGAAAGAAATTTTTGTATTTTTTTTCAAAAATTCGTGAACCAAAATTTTTCGATATATTAGGGTTTGTTTTTTTTGGAAACCTCTTAAATATATTCTACAAAAATTTTAAAAGTCCTGCGGTCTTATTCTTTTAACATATAAAGTTTCAACCACGAAAATAAACTCTGCTATATTCTAGATTTAATTCTGATTAAATTTATCTCGCCAAAAAGTATTAAAAATTATTTAAGTGGGTAATCAAAGATTAACATGAGAAATTCTCTTAAATCATTCTAACAGTTTCATTTTCGACGAAATTTAATTTTTGACCAGCTACGAAGATAAATTCCGTGGAAATGGAAAAAATCTGTTTTCGAATTGTGATATTTTCTTGCAAATACATTTGATCATTTGCTGTTAAGTGGGTCTTATGTTGCTCTTGCTTTTGTATTTAGAGTGTTTATCTATGTTCGTTGTTTTTCATTGCATGTTTAAGTACACTTATTTTTAGGTAGCAACAAGAACTCTGATGTTTTATGAAGACTATTTCGGAATCCCATATGGTCTGCCTAAAATTGATTTAATTGGTGTGGCAGATTTTCCAATAGGTAGAATACAACTTTGAGATTTTTAATATCGCAAACTTGAATTTACGAACATACAGTTTAATTTTTTTATAATAGGTGCTATGGAAAATTGGGGACTTGTCACATATAGGTACGTACTCTCGTTATCTCTGAGATTGCAATTAACACTATCCGTATAGTACGTCAAGGATGATAAATGACTGGCTATTTCCTTTTGATTTTTCTATAGGTTAACTATTAGCAACAGTCAGATTTCTGTATTTCTTAAGTTTTGTAGCGAAAGGCATTTTCTGAAATGAAATTTAATTTTTGAGAACATAAAATTGATGCCTATACCTAAAGACATTTATTTGAAGAAGTGGCCTTTGAAAACTAAAAGAATGTCTGATACTTTTACTCTTAATTGTTGTTTTTTCTGTTTGTTTTTTGTATTTTGCTAAAATTATATTTGCGAGCAATATAATTTTAGCAATATACATGTAATACATAATACACACATATATTTTCAAATTTGAATTTTCTATTCTTTAGAGAACAATACCTCCTTGTTGCTGAAGGAGCTACCGCATCATCTACGAAACAGTTTGTTGCTGAAATCATTGGTAATTCATTCTAAAGTTTTTGATTTGCATTACTAAAAGCTGATCAATATTTTGCAAAATAGTCTATTCTGAGCATTATTATTGCTTTAAAATTTACTAGTTCGTTCTCCAATTGATTAAAGACATATTTTTTAGGACATGAGTTAGCTCACAACTGGTTCGGAAATTTGGTATGTGAAAATGATACTTCTCTTTTTAAATTGTTTCGGTTGTTGCTCTTGTTTATCTTACTCCGTTTCAGTTTTACGATGTGTTGATTTCATAACATTTTTTGTTCGTTTTTTAGGTTACCATGGTAAGATTATTTAAAGAAAGTGCCTAACCATACAGAAAAGAGTAAATTTATAGAATGCTTTAAAAGATGCAGTTTTCAAGTGAATTTAGCGTGGGTTGTCACATACATTTATGTTTGAACTGAAGGACACGAACCAGAATAATGGTAAAACTTAGCAAATCACTGGTGACTACCTTAGGTGATAGCTTTCCTGAAGAAGTACAGAGATTTAATGAACCATTGCACGTTATAACCTATGCGTCGTAGTCCCATAAAGTGATGAAAAATTCCTGATTTTTGCATGGAATTTATTTCATCAAATTCCTATCTGTATTACCAATTCTGCAATCCTTTTTATCAGGAATGGTGGACACACTTGTGGCTAAAAGAAGGTTTTGCAAATTTCATTGAATATCTTTGCGTGGACCATTTGTATCCTGAATATGATATTTGGAGTCAATTTGTGACGTCACAGAATATCGTAGCACAAACATTAGATGCTTTAAGCAATAGGCAAGTGTGATTGAAATGTTTATGCTACTGATGGGCCGTATTGGTTGTAAAAGCTGAGGGGCCAGTGTAATGGTCGAAAAATTGTGGAAGTTACGATCTCCATGTTGCATAAAATGGTTTTTAAATTCTAGCGTTGTACTGTCTGAAGAAAATGTTATTTATTGGAAGCTATCATATCTTCCTCTGGAAAAAAGTGAGGGGCATAACACAAACAACCTCTGATTCGTCGGCTCTATACTGTGTAAAACATAAATAAGAAAGTAGAATAATCAAGCTGTGATTATGTTTTTGTCTTTGCTTTTTCCTTTTCATTTTTATTATTTTTATTTTTATTTTATTTTAGTCATCCGATTGAGGTGAGTATATCTACAATAATTTATGCATCAATATTCATCGACATGTTAACTAAATTTTTGAACGCAGTGTGATAGACCTTCTACAGTTTGTCCTATACCTGCAATGTTGTTATTTCTTTCGTATACACTTTACATTATATTTAATTTCTTATTTCATGTGCTCGGCTGAAACTTTTAAGTTAAAGGAAAGTGTAATATGACTTTATATGTATATAAAACCCAGGTCGCCGTTGGACATCCATCAGAAGTTGAAGAAATATTCGATCAAATCTCATATTCCAAAGGTGCTTCTGTGCTTCGGATGTTACACCAATACATAGGAGCAGAGGTAAGATTGTCTGGAAACCGTAAGAAATTCATACCATGTTTTAATTATTTTTGACCCTTGTCAAATCAGCGAATCCAATGAAATGCTATTTCAGAGATAGGTTTAAATAGCAGTCAGGAACGATGAATTTTAATTCCTGTTTTAAGTTTTACTAAATAGTCTTTTCTGTTTAAAGTTTTGGGAGTTGCTGAACTCGCAGTACTAAAAATGCACACTGAGTTATTGCTCATTCTAAAGAAAAAAAAATTGATTTGTAAACAGTAATAAGGATAATTTATATTGATTATTTTGGTATAAATAAACCTGCACCTTATCTTCCCAAATGCTGCAAAGATGATGATCGAGTGGCTATAAACCACCACCTCTCACTTTATACCAGTACGTCTCACCTATGTACCGTTGTTCCCGTATTGTTTACATTTTACACTTTAGGATTTCAAATCTGGTCTTCATTCATATCTGGAAAAATACCAGTTCCAAAATACTAAGACAGGTATATTATAGTGCAAGTTTTTAAGAATGAAAGTCCTTTAACGTGTTAATAATATGTTTCTTGACAGGTTGGAAAGATAAGTATTTAAATTGCAAAAAATATTTAAAAAAGGTTAGCTATTAAAGTTTAGGGTCGAATTTTTTTAGAGATAAGCTTAGACATATAAGCCAGTAAAAATTCTTGGACGTTTTTTTTCCTATCATTGTATATATTTTAGGTTTTATTTTTCTTGATTCTAACTTTTTCTAGAGGATTTATGGGAACAACTTGAGATTGTAAGTAAGAAGCCTGTTGAGCGAGTGATGTCAACATGGACACAGCAGTTAGGTTTTCCAGTTGTTTCAGTTAGCAGAGAAACAGTAAGTCGATTTGCATTGCATGGAAAACTTAGTGTCCTGCAATCTAGAAAGATTGATAACCATTAAAGACTGAGGTAGTTTTGTTTCGGCATTGAAATGCACACTAGAGTTAATACTTTAAGTTGATTAATTTTCGCGCATATTAATTTTCGCGAAATTCTCGAAATTTATCCATTTTTCTTTGCGCGAAAATTACAGGGAAGGTTATTTTTTTGAAAAATGTATCTTCGCAAAATTACCAGAAATGATTTATTCGCTAAAATAATTTTTGCAAAATTTTCAACCTCTTAATTAGAGCAAGTTCAGTTAAGGACTACTAAACTAAAAGTTTCAAAAAAGTGTTACTAGATTCGTGAAAATAATTCTTGACCGAAAAAGTTTATGGCTATAATTTTTCACCTATCTCTATTTTTTTATATATATAGTTTAATATATAATATTGTACTCGCTAAACATCTATCATATATCTATATCACATATGCGTCCTTTCAATTAACTGCTTATATTTTGCGATAAATCTGCGTACGAAATTAGGCCCATATGCGAATGTAGAAATAACACTCATTTTTATGTCTTTCTTAACATATTTTTATTTGGTTTCGTACTGAAAATAAATTCCTTAATGGAATCTTAACCAAATCAGCCTAAGTTCTCATTATAACACTAATCAAACGTTACCTCACTCTAATTATATTGTGTTATATCAGCGATTTAAGCAAATTCATTGATCTAAATCATTAAAATTACGTCATTATACACTGCAGCGTTTTCAGCGCTTATAGAAAGCACTCCTCATTATTTCGCAATATTGAGCACTTGGTGCCAAAAGATTGAAGCAGATTTTCGCATTCACGGTAGCTGATATTTCTTAACGCAGAGTTCAAGCCCAGAAAACATTCTATTATTAACACAGGAAGATGTTTTTATTGATTATTATTTGTAACTAAATGTTGTTTTCCTAGATTGGAGATGGCAAAGAGGTATTAAAAATATCACAATCTAAATTTAGCATTGGAGACCAGAATGGGAAAAGTATGGAAAATGATTTAATCGAACCTCGCTAATACGCAAAAACCATATAGATATTCTTTTGTAATTTGACATTTGGTCAGCCTTCATCGAAACATTTCATATTCAATTAAGATTAGCCTGTTTTATTTTTCGTTTTTTAAAAATAGGCTAAAACATTAAACTATTTTTACAAAGGTATATTTATCCTTTTTTATCTGCATTAAAGAGTTTTTTCTTGCTCAATAGAAAAACATCTGCATTTAGAATTCCGCTGGATGATTCCAATCAACATTTGCACCGGTAAAAGTCCGGATGATGTCGCAATGACCGTATTAATGAGTGATCCAGATATGTTGATTTATGTTGATAAAGCAACACCTGAAGATTGGATTAAGGTAATTCATTGACACGCATTAATTTCTTGTGCCATAAAATTAAAATAACTTACAAACAACGTTTTTTAGTTGAATCCTGGCCAGACTGATTATTATCGTGTGAAATATTCTGAAGAAATGTTAAAGCAACTGATACCTGCCATCAAATCCAAACAACTATCCAGCAGAGACAGGCTTGGTGTGCAAAATGATTTGTTTGCTATGGTATATCTACTTTTTGCCATTCTCAGACATATTTAAGGCAACGTCTTTTAGATTTTCACGCTTATATTTATTTATATGGTATTTATCAATATGAACTTTTCATCATAAAATTGTATTTACCAAAAAAATGTATCTGCACTACTTTAATGGCACCTAAATTTGCGAATTTGGCAAAAATCTGTGAAAAGCGCAAAATTCATAACACGCAAAATCTAATACCATCAAGGTAGAGAAGTCTACACTCCGTGTTAATAAATTAAGCTAAGCATTTTTACGTACAGGCATGCGCTGGATATTCTCCAACAGTAGAGTACATTCACTTGCTGAATGCGTACATAGATGAGGATGACTACACTGTGTGGACAGACATCTTGAGCAACTTGAAAAAGTTACTGTTACTCTTTGAACGTACGAATTCTTTTGACCAGTTTAAATCGTTTGTTCTCACGTTGATCACACCAATTTCTGAAAGAATTGGATATCAAAAGAAAGAAGATGAAGGTTAGTTCCTATTTGTTGTGCCTTTATTGAGTTCATTATTAATTTTAAAAATGTGCTATTGCAAGACAAGAAATACTTTAGAATGTTTACCATAGGTTTTGTATCTGTAACCTTATGGGCTACGATTACTTGAACTATTACTTACCCAGGATAACTTCTTCAGCTCCTAATAGAACTGTTATCAACAGGTTCCTGAGAAGGGGGTCCTAGTACACAGTGCATTTGAAACTCCTATTTGAGCTTTGAAAGCCGTGTAGGCACAGCAATCGCCCAACTAGACAACCGCCTAAGATATCAATGAACGCAACAGAAAAACACTTTTATAGTATCTGGCATGGCTCAACCACAGTTTAAATCCAAGACCTTCCGCAAGGGAACCGAAAGCTCCACCACCAGACGTAGTTGACGTAGTATTTCTTCAAAAAGTTCTTGAATTAACGTGTGCTACAAAATGACAGCAACGATAAAAAGACATCATTTTGGATCTCTTCGTTAAGTTAGTTAAAGAAATAAGAATAAAAGTGATATTATATACAACTTTCGCGATTAACCTATTTTAACATATTTCACTGAAATAAACTTTTTGTTGCTGAAGTTTTTTCCTTTAAATTATTTCAACATTTTGGTCAAACTATGTCCACATTGTGAAATGGTTGCTAGTTCCTTTTTATTCATAGGTCAGCTTATCAGTATGCTACGAAACTCGGTTTACACTCTACTTGGAATGTTAGGCCACAAACACACTGTCCAGAAATTTACAGAGATGTTTGATGAACACGTCCGTGAGGTGTCGGTAATTGATACAGATTTGCGACATGCTGTGTATGCGACGGTGTGTTGCCATGGTGACGCCGACACTTTAAAGCATATGAAAGAGTTGGTTAAGAAAACGGATGTCGCGGACGAGCGCTCCAGATTGCTGCGTAACATGGGTAGATTCGACTGTGATCAATTGAGGAATGATGTTCTGCAGTTTTCCATATCTGTGAGTTATGCTGGCAGCTGGAGATAAACACAACTAAGTTTCTTAACAATAAAGTGTTCTTACCATAAAAAGAAAAATACGCTTTGTGCTAACCACCGATAAATATCGGATCGATATCGGAATATTTGGAACCTTTATTATGAAAATTTTCTTTCCCCGTATCATCTCAACCTCTTATTCTTTTTGCCAGTGTATTGCATACTTTTTTATTTTACTTCATAGGAAGAAGTGCGTAATCAAGACACACTAGCCACTTTAAGTGGATGTCTTTCCAGGTTAGTTATGAAAGTTATGAAAAAATTCGTCTGAGCACTGTAAAACAAAACCAAAATGAGATTTCTTAAATTTCTTTTAGTTGAAGTCTGATTGGTTAAAAAATACCGTGCAATACATATCCACCAATCAATCTTGTATTTACATTTTAAATTTAACGTTTAAGCTATTACGATGAGTATTAATTAAAATACTCATCGTAATCATCTTAAATACTTATTAAAATATTAAAAGGTTGCTTTTTAATGACTTTGCTAAAGTAACGCCTGTTTTCTATCGTCCACTCATTGTCGTGACTTTTTCTTTGGAACCATCACACCATTCTCAAATTGTTGGAAAAGAATGCTTTAGGGATAAAGTGGTATTAAACTTTCATACAACTTTGATTTGACGATTAAAACAGTCTATTATTCTTAGAATTTAAGGGACCCCAAATTTTAAGAATCTGACATATCTGCTAAAAGCATACAAATATTTCCAAATTTCTGACTTAGTGGTCGCTGTTCCATAAACATTTTAAAAGACATTTTGTGTTTTTCTTTCAGACATGCAGGACAACTTCAAACATGGAAATTCATCAAAGAAAATTGGGACGTTTATCAAGTACGATGCGCTGGTGGACATGCAAGGGCTAATTTGATTAACGTATGCAAATTCGTTGTTGTTGTTGTTGTTGTTATTGTTGTTGTTGTTGTTGTTGTTGTTGTTGTTGTTGTTGTTGTTGCTGTTGTTGTTGTTGTTGTTTGTATTGATGTTGTTGTTTTGTTGTTGAAGTTATTGCAGTTCCTCACCTCGGCTTTTCTTTTTAGTACACTATTCAGAATTTTGCTACAACAGAAGAGCTGAAGAATGCAGAAGTAAGATTTTTTTGATCTTCTTTTTTTATTAGGTATTACTACCAAGTATTTTTCTCGTAACTTTGTAGCATAAACTTGTTTTAAACATTTTTATTGTTGTTGCTGTGTTTAGGAATTTCTGAATGCACATCCTGTCCCCTCAGCTGAAAGAACGATAAAACAAGCGATGGAAACGATTAAAAATAATATTGAATGGTTGGAAAGACTTTCTGGAGTGTGTGCGGTATTTTAAAAAAATTAGGATATCCCGTTTATCGCAAGAACGAATTAAGTAAGACAATCTCTACAGCTTTTTGATTGCCTTAATTTGTACTAATTTGCGCGCGTATTATTTTTGCGCAAGCTGCAACTCCCCTACAAATAACAAGGGAAAATGGTAAAATTCAGAGTTGAGACAAAAAACATGTTTTATTTTTTTCTTAAAAAAAAGTTTTCTTTCGCGCGTATTAATTTTCACTGTTTGTGTTTGCCCTTATTCTAAATTTCGCGCATTGAAGAATTACACAAAACTATTACGCGAATTCGCGAAAATTGCGATTAAGAAATATAATATATATATACAAAACAAAGACATGTAGGCTGTAAGGTTTTGGGTCTTATCTAACCATAAAAGATTAAATTATAAACCTACTGAATTTACTGAAATATATACTGCACTACCTTTCCCCTAAAGTTAATGTTGTTAAATTAGTCTTAGCGAAAACTTGTTGCTGGTGGTATTCTTAGCAAGCATTTGTAAAAGCTATGAGTTTTTGGGAGTTATAGGTTATAGTTCTTTACCTTTCCAACATATACAACGTTAGTTTATCATAGTCATCCTTATTTTATATATAGCCATACATATTTTTTGTGTTTTCGCTAGATTATATTACAATTCTTAAAAATAAAAATATTTTGTATGAATTATTCTTGTAAGACTATTTTTTACTGATAAGCTATCAGCCTGATAGCTTGCGCGCTTTTTATGTTTTGGGAGCGCATCAAATTTCGTTGGTAGTAATTTGCCGCAAACTTGCTTTGTTGAAGGGTTCCACTCGAGCTTCGTTACATCGTACTGCTTTCGTATAGTTAGCAAACGAACTTTTCAGTTGTTGAGGTATTAAAATGTTTAGATCGCTAATACAACTGATTGCGTATTGAAAGGATTTGTGTGTATTCACGCATTGCCAGCACCAACACGTCACATACGATGTTCAGAAAGAGATTCAAAACAGTACTCGGACGGTGACACACAGGTGCTACAGCCAAACAACTTAGACCAAAAAAGGCGTTCCTAATCTAAATAAATTGAAAAATAAATTCTGGGCAGATACCTCTTAAGCCATGGAATTAAACTATTTTGTAAGGATTTAAGCAAAATGACTTTTTTTGAAAAAAAAGATAACGTTCGTTGTACATAAAAGTTTAGTTACGACAGGTTAAAAAGGTAAAAAAAAGGTAATTTATGAGCTATTATTATCCTGTTTACGAGATAATATTGAAGAAAGTTGGGTAAAAGAGGGTATATTTTTTTTTACAAATACATGAAATATATCCGTAAAGGTACTTGATATATCCACTTTCGGATATAAGCCAAACTAGTAGTTGCTTGCTGTTAAAATATCTATTTTACATTTCTCTAAACCAGCTAGGCTATTTCACAGAAACATTGATGCAAGCAATGCTTCGTTGTAATACTTCGGCAAAGTAATTTTGGCGGTATTACATTGCCCTTGTTATTAAAAAGAGAGGTATTGGAAGTGAACGATAAGAAAGTAGGAAAAGGACATGTTCTGTAAAAATGTAAGAAAACTACGGGGTTTGTCCTTTAGTTACATTTAAAATTGTGATCAGCATCCTTTCAAGTAATAAAAAATCCAGATACGCTTGTCCTGAGATTTGGGGCTACAAACCTAAATGTCTACGCCTCTTGGCCTACGACATAATGACAGTGTTAAAAATAGAGCAGAGTATTTCCTTTGTAGCCGGCAAAATTCACGAAATACCCATGCCGGGATGAATGTACGACAGGCAAGAATTTGAGAATCGGCAAACCTGTGTATTTTCCTAAGGGCTAATGACTGTTTCTTAAATATTATCATGATAAAATTGATTTTTCTTCTGTTTCTGTACAGCTGACGTTTTTATGGTCTTATATAGATAACAAAACAAAACAAAAAACAACCTTTTTATAATTTTATTAGGATACTAGGTTATGTGCAAACGCAGCAATCGCTCAACTAGACAACCACCTCAGATGTCAATCCTACGCTAAATAGTAAGGATAGATTCACACTTTTATAGTCTCTGGTATAACTCGCCTGGGGTTTGAACCCAAGACCTTCCGCATTGGAAGCAATTTTTTTTTTATTCCATAATAAATTGTTACATAACACCCAAACAACAAATAACTTTCGTTTAGAAGTAGGAAAAAAGAAAAGTGTTCAATGATTCAGTACCAACTATTATCTTTAAAAAAAAGGAAAGGTTCCTTTATCTTAAGATAATTATTAGGCTTCGATTTGGCAAAATGCATCTTTAAAAGCTCGGCATTCTTGCACTTGTGCTACAAAACCTAAAAATTTCCCTATTGAATTTTAAGGTACAATCGTGGACAAAATTAATGAAACAAAAGCATTTTTTCGTCATTTTTCAAACACGGTTAAAGGGTCAAATGGTCAATACTTATCCGGAGGATTTAGGTAGAGAGTATTAAGAATTTATAACAATATAATTCACGTCGTGGCCCTATTCGTCTTGACATCAGCAATGGTTAGCATGTTTTGAGAAGATTTAACAAAATACCAAATTTCCTTAGTCCGCTGTGAACATGTGAACATTTATATGAACATTTATTTACAAGTTCAAAATGCGCAACTCTAATATAACAACAACCAATGTAATTACTTGTGGTTGCCAAATTCGAATTTAGCCGTCCTGCTTCAATATATTTTGTCCAAGAGTGAATATGTTTAGAAAATGTGATGTGTACGGATTTCGTTGTGATTCCTCCAAAAAGTTGTTCATGCACCTTGACTGGCAAAAATCTATTGCTAGTCAGAAGATTTTTGTGTCTTTGCGTGCTTGACTTTCTGCAGGTTATGATCAGAAATATTGTAACAGCTTGAATCAGCTGTTAATTTGACTGTTTTGACAGCGTAACCCATAAACCTAAATGGTTTTAGGCTAAATTTGGAGATTGGTGGAATAGAGACCAGGGTAAAATGAAAATTGGGTGTACATATGACACGGGAAAATAGGTAAACTTAGGGGAATTTGTGTAGGATTTTGACTCAACTCAGAGAAAGAACGTTATGAGACAACTTATGCTAACCATGTTTGATTATTCAACAGCTTTATATTAGTATAAACTAGTCTATAAAGTCCGTGGAGAAATCCACTTAGGCAAAAGGTCAATAAAAAGAGAGTTTGTTTAGATGTTTTGCTGACGTCAACAGTGCAGTGCAGATAAAAAAATTCGCGAAATTTGTTTATTCTTTGCCTGTTATGTGTAAAGGTGGAAATGCTGGTTAAAATAATGTACAGGATAATATGTTCTCGACGAACGCTTAAGGAGATATCAGGGATTAAAAATCTTGCTGACGTCAGCAAAGACCCGTCAAAACCTTAAAAATTTTTTTTAGAAATTTGTATACCTGTTGCCTTCATCGTATAGATCTTGAAACGCTGATCAAGAAAATGTACAGGATCATGCGTCTTTGACAAATGGCTGCAGAGATACTAGAGTTTAAAGGTTTTTTGATGACGTCATCAACCCGCCCATTCCGAAACGGATTTGGGGACCTAGGTTAGGAAAAATTACCCAAATTGGTCCTAGGTGGTTCCTAGTTACCCACGCGGTGAAAAATCATTGACGTCACCACCTCGTTTCCAAGTTATTTGGCCTCAAATTTTAAGTGCACTGTAATGGCTTCATTAATTTAATATAGGATATTGACGTTAAAGTAGTGTTATTGACCGTTGCGCCGTAACGTCAGAAAATTTAACATATTAGACATGCAGGTTACTTCAAAGAAAATTTCGTTAAGATCAAAGGAAAATGAACATATCCACTTTGCCTGTTACAGACACACGGAACTGGCGTATTATTATATAGATAGTCGATAAGGCCCGTGGAAAAATCCACTTGGGCAGAAGGACAATGGAAAAATAGGCTGTTTTAGATATTTTGCTGACGTCAGCAGTGCAATTACAAAAATATTTGGCGAAATTTAGTTTATTCGTTGCCTGTACTGTGCAGAGGTTAAAACGTTGACCAAGAAAATGTATACGACCATGTCTTTTTGATAAGCGCTTAATGAGATATAAGGGTTTTAAAATTTTGCTGACGTCAGCAATGGCCAGTCAAATCCCCAAAAAAATTTTTTTAGAAATTTCTATACCTGCTGCCTTCATTGTATAGGTCTTGAAACGCTGATCAAGAAAATGTATAGGATCGCGTATTTTTGACAAACGGTTGCAGAGATATTAAGGTTTGAAGGTTTTTTGGTTACGTCATCAACCCGTCCATTCCCGAAACGGATTCGGGGACCCAGGTTTGGGAAACTTACCCAAATTGGTCCCAGGTGATCCCTAGTTACCTACGCAGGAGATGACGTCAGTTATTTCTACTCGTTTCCAAGTTATTTAGCCATAAATTTAAAAGTGCAATGCAATGGCTTCACTAATTTTAATATACTTTCCTTTGACGTCAATATTGCTTTAACGTCAAAGTTTGGTAATTTACAAAACAGATTTATAGACGATGCTTTATAGACTTTATCAAAGAAATTTTATCCACTTTGCAAAAGTCACAGACAGACAGACAGAACTAACGTATTATTATATAGGAGATTTTTGATGTCCAATGAAGTTGCTTAAGAGATTTAAAGTTGTTTGCGAAATCTATAACACGGACTAAACAACAATGTCCCTTTATCCCTCCATGTTTTTACCCTTAAGAAAGGTATCATTATCAAAAAATACAATATTTCTGTAATAAAAATTTGTATATTTCACTATACAACGATATAAAAATATCCTAATTTCAAACAAATATATACAAATGTTACACTTAGTTAAATTCCACGCATCTTTGTGCAGCATTATGAAAAGATTATTTTTACTAAACAATAAAAACTAGCTGGTTAGATGGTCATTCTGTCTTTGTACAAACTTGTAATACTACTTTCACATGTCTGATTGTAACATCATTTCAATGGTCTTCGCCTTGGCGAACTAAAAAAAAAAAAAATTATCACAATGTGTTTTATATTTTTAACAAAGCTTCAAGAACTTTTTAGAAGTATCACAGAATAATCAATGTCCTTTTAGATTTCACATCATAAATACCGCAATGATCTGAACAAGCGACCTGGGCGCTTAAACGAGGGAAGGGGTTAAAAATGCTGTGCGCTGTTTCTTCCTTGAATAATAAAACTGAACAAAAGATGTAACAAAATGAAGTTTAGTCTTTCTCTAGGGTTTTTTAGTTTTGCATTTTATACAACATCGATTTTCAAGTATGCGCCCAGTTTCTCAGGGTAATTTTCGATTAAGCGCCTCCTCTTATCAGGTGGGCGTTTATTTGAGGGAGCGCTTAAAAAATGATGGGCGCTTAATTGAATTATTACGGTATGGCAAAATCATGTCTCCTAAGCTTCATTCCTGTGTTTGGTTGTTGCAAAATGAACTCACGAATCAAGATGTAAAAGATTAATGATTTTCTTCGAATGAGGAAACTAGAAAACGTAACTTCTGTGTATTTCATCGATTCGCAACTCATGATAAATTTCTTACGAAAAAGAGAATACAGTCCTCTTAACCTGAACAGGTTATTAATTCGACACTTTTCTATAAAATAAGATAAATCAATTGCTTCATAATGAGTCGGTCTAAGTAGCCAAAAGTTGGACAATTTCATCAAAAACCTACCATGTGCTCTGAAATCGATCATCAACGGTTTCGCACTATTTCCCACATTAATATCTTTTGATATCATTTGTCCATCAGGAAACACAATTTTAATCGCATGTTGACCATGAAAAGCTTTAAATTTGAAATGGTTTTCATTCTCCTCCGCCAAACTCGGTAACAATACTTCCGTTGGAGTTTTCCATTTATGACGTAATGATAGATATTTCTTGCCTACTGCGTTTGGCTAAAATATATGAAAGCTGGAAGTTATTTGCCATCTGTTTTCAGATCCTATTTACACTTTTAAGACATCAGATTCCGTGCTAATATATCGGTGGTATAACCGAAAAAGAGGAACTTAGAGTCCTGGGTCATGTTCTTCCTCTAGGATCTTGGGTCATCGTTTTCAGGTATGTCCACTCTGGTCTCTTCAGCAACCATATGCCTAAACATGATGCGTTTCTGCGGAAGAAATAGTTTCTTCTATACAATAACCCTGTGAAGTATGAAGTTCATGCCAAGGTTAAATTTAATGGAGATGTCTCGCAGAAGAATAAGCATTACTTGTCAGTTTATCTCAGTTAAATTGTTTATTGTTTACCTGCAAGAATATCCTTAACTCCTATCAGAAAATAATGATATACATACCATGAAGTTATCTCCTTCAAACAAACACGTGTTATTACCACGCCAAGAATGTTTATCCCAAAACGACCAAAACACCATTCCCTGTACAGCTGGATGACTGAACGCTACTCTCATTATAATTTCTAAATTGTCTGCTCGTTTTTTTTCATCTTCTTCTTTAATATCTAATTCTGTTATCCAGATTGGTAAACCTGCTGTTGCGAGTATGTCTAGACGATCCTATAATCAAGCCGCATAAAATATGTGATTTCTCATGTTACTTTGTGTTCTTTTATGTGTCTATGCTATCAATCAATGCATATTTTGTCAGTTTTTTTATAAATAAATTCGATTCTGTATACTATTTTCTTCTTACCTTTATTATTTCAGGATGTACTGTACCCATAAAATGTCCTTGTACACCGATACCTCCGATTGGTACCTTTTTCTTCTGAAGCAATTGAATCATTTCAAGATAACTCTAAATGTTAAGCGATAGATTAATAATGTAAGTAATTGTTGCCATATTGACAAGGCCATTTTGAAGTTGAAGGGGTAAAATATTTACCTGTGTAAAATATGGCGCAGCAAAAACATCAAGTTCGTTTACGAAAAGAATTGTCTCTGGATCCATTTTATGAACAGCGTTGAACATCCATTGCCTAATACCTGAGCCTAACTCCTTTGCGAAGAAACCTCCCTGTAACATCTCATTATTAACATCCCAGTGCTGGAACCTAAAAGAAAAATGTTTCTTGCGGAGAATGTTTTGTTAACAAAAGAAGCAAATGATTTCTAAATTATTAAAACTTCTATACAGTATATGGGCACCTCCCCATAAGATTATATAAGGCAAAAACTCTTTTAACTCCAGAATATAAGACTCAAAACAAACTAAAGTCTTACCTTCCTTTGTATCTCCCTACCAGGTTATATAGTCGACTTTGGACCATCTTTTTCAACGCTGTACTTTTCATGGAAAGCAGCCATGAAGGTAGATGCTCCGGCAGAGCCCAGTATATGCAATGCCCACGTACAGACATTCTAAACAGAAGAAAATCTCATTTTCAACAGGGAAACGTGATAACCATAATTTATCACATGGAAAGAAACTATCATGTTTGTCAGCTGACATATTCATTGGTTGTAATATATAAATATTAAAGACTATATTTACCCCATTTTATCAAGGATATCCAACATTTCATCAACATTGTTGTAGTGCTTTAGTCCCTGTTAAAATATTGAAATACATAAAGACATTTTTAGCGTCTACAAATTATGGAGTATTAACCAAAATTAAGTTTCCTTAGAGTTAGAGTACGGGTAAGACCTTTATTTAGAAATTATACCGTTGAGCAAATTTATATAATGCAAAAAAGCATAAAATACGTTTTTCTTATAAGAAACAAAATAATTTTCCATTTCTTTTATATTTCCCTTGCAAATGATTTTTTCCCCTGTAAAAGAGATTTAATTTTCATGAGTACGTACATGGACGTAGTCCATAAGCTGGGTACGATTTGGACGACTCCAATGAAACAATAAAACTAATGATTGCTTCATACGCATTGGCATATTTTCGTCTTCATCGCTGTATACTGTACTCTTGAAACTTGGAGTGTATTTTAGGCAACTTATATGGTTGAAATTTTAAGAAATACTAGCTCAATAGGCCTTGTGAGAATATAACTATCGAGGATTTATTTCTAACAAAGCTTCCTACCTTTTGTTTTTCCATGTTCTCCCACTTCAACGAACTCTCCATGGTCGCCCACTCAAAATTATGCTTTATAAAATATCGATATTTCTTGTTTTCCTTCAAAGCTTTGTGATGGACAGAAGCACCAAAGCCAAAGTTAGGCAATAAAGAACGCACCTATATGATTATAGTACTTAAAGTTTTTTTTGTAAATGTTCATAAAAAAGATTACTATAAGCGAATGATGATCAGAAGTACCTCTAGTTTGGTTTTCTTTAAATCTTTTTCGCTGTATTGATGTCTGTCAAACATAACCCTAAGATTTCGATAAGTTACAATAAAAAACATTAAAGTAATATAGGTTTCGCATTATTAATGTTGAGATCTAGGGGTGAACGTTCTCAGAAATGGAAAGAAATTCTTTCCGCAAAGATCTAGAGGTAAACCGTCACAGAAATGACAAATTTTTATTCAAAGCACCTAAACGAGATTTTTTTTCGCAAAGATTTTCGTTCGAAAGAGAAATGCAAAAAGAAATATAATGTCACAAGTAAATAATGCAGGGCTTAAGACTTTTACTTTCGCAAATTTAACAAATAGTAGAAGTTTCCGTAAAATTTTCGTTGTTATTTATTTTTGCGATTAATGCCTACGGTCATATTTTGTGAAAACCTAATTTCGCGAAATTAATAATATGTTGCAAAAAACGCACAAGCTATTCACGCTGATAATTAATCCCGTTAAGATTCTTGTGCGAAATGACAAAATGTGTAACTGGAGAGCAGTATACAACTTTGATAAAGATTTAGCTTTGCTTTTTTGTATTCCTTCAAGCAGAAAAAACTGAAATATTTTATAACCTACAACGAAAGACCTTTAACATAACTTCATGTAATACCTGACGGTAACATCACGTGTCCGTGTCTTTTCAATTTTCATGTCATTCAATTCCTTCCAATTCTTGAGATGCTGTATCTGTTGCAGTACCATGCTGTCTACGTAAATATCTATATGCTTTTTAGGTCCTTGAAAGTATATGAAGACAAATCGGTAACTTCTTTCTTTAGGTAGATGAAATTGTGTATTCCAAAACACCCAGCCATCGTCTAAAATTCGAATACAACACGACCGTAAAATCACCAAGCTGGGAAAATTTGATATAAGTTGAAATGAACAATTTAGACATTCAGCGCGAAATTTAATACACGCAAAAAAAATTTTTACTTTTATTTTTCAAGTCTTATCAGCCTAATCCTTGATGAAAATTAACTAATGCCAAAAAGGAGTTAAGATCAACAAAATTATAGGCAGCGATTTATTCGATCCGAGAAATAGTTTTAATAATCCTAAAAAGTCGATTTTATAGAGACGCGATAATGTATTTATGTTGTGCAGTGATAATTATATATTATTTAAAGAACAGTGTTTGTTGTTATTATTTTATCATCTGACTTAACCACAATGTGTCGGTTTATCGGCCCTGCCAACAGGACACACAGAGATTCGTAAAATTGCAAATAAACATCGTGTGAATGTTGTCATGAGCGTATTGATGGAATATTTGGCCGGATACATTGAATACTTTATGAAATTACTTATAGCCTTTTTTGGTCAAGACAGCATTATATCAGTTAATTATCCAATAAGGCCTGGTTATTTCAATCAGGTTAGCCCCACGGGTCGAAGCTCAGAGACGGTATCACAATTCGAACTTCTATAATTTGAATAATCATATAAATCGAAAAAATTCTCCGGTCCCGTCCGAGTTTACTCTAAAATCCTTATAAAAAAATTTTTCCACAATCGAACGTTTTAATGAAATTCGAACTTTTCCAATAATCAAACTTTCTCGAGAATATCGAACCTTTTAACAATGGAACGTTCCCATAAAATTCGAATTTTTCAACAATCGATCGATTCTATTACAATGAAATAGAATGTTTGGAAAAGCTTTTGGAGTGACAAGGATGACTGTCCTGACGACCATCCAGTTTCGCCACCGTCGCAATACGAGACTGAAGACGCAATAGAGACTCTGAAGAAGCTGACGTTGTTTGAGACTAATACAAACCTTGATACACTGCTGTCGCAAATGTCCGATAAAATGAACCATAGAAGATTGATGAATGGGAGACAGAATAAAATCATGGATATTTATGAGAAAAATTAATAATTTAAAATTTGTAACACTTGTTTTACATGAAAATAGCAACTTACTTCTCAAATACTACGCGTCGTTTGTTGTCTCCATAGAATGTTACAACATTTATAATCAATAGCGCTGTAAACCCGTTAATACTTTTCTACCACATCCGGCCAAAAAAAGTCAAAATACTGTAAATTAAAAATTTTGAGGGGACCGGGTCATTTATGCGACACTGTTAGAACAAATTGTATTTTCGTTACTTTTGTAAAAAAAATCAAGCTCTGTACTACCAACAGAGAGTCACACGAATGAATGTTTTAATATTGATTTCTTTTCCGTTGTAAAATTTTATTATGTATAAATATATTCAAAATGTAAAATAAAATATGAAGCAAAAATCTTTATTGATTGACTCTGTTGGTAACACGTTGGTAACTTTCTTTAATTGCATGTGTTGACAAAACGCCCGAGAGTGGGAAATGCAACCAAATGGGAACAAGCCTTTAGTTCATGTTAGTAGCACACTAAAATCAAAGTGTGTCGATTGCTTTTCGAATGAAATATATTTCCTAAAAATGTTCATTGGAGTCAAGCATGCATGGTTTTAATAAAAACTTAATAGCTAATCATAGACTGTCAATTGTTATAAAAACCAATTAAAATCCACGTGTGCTTCCAGCGGGAAAAATAAAGTTATGAAAAGGTAACGTAAGTAAAAAAATCAGCGATCTACTTTTTCTTGCCAAATTAACGTAAAGTTTCCTACATTCGAACTTATGGAGAACGTTTATTTATTATTTCGACAGACATTTATCTACGCAGACACCTGGTAAGATTTTTTGCTTATTTTATACTCTTTGGAGGACACAATGACCAATAATATCCTGATTTGCACTCTATTTACATGTTCAAACTTCAAAATTTTAATATATTCTTTTTCCTGCCACAAAAAACAATTCGTAAATAACTTTGCCTACCTGATTTTTTCTCTCTTTTATTTCTTTCACTAACGGTAAACATTGTCACAGAAGAGGAAATTTTGTAGACATTGTTCTTTTTTTTTCGGTGTAAGTAAAAAAATTAGGTAGTTACATGTGTTTTTAAGAAGAGTGAACTTCAACTGAGGTGTTCCTAATTTTAGTCGGACAAAAAAACGTCACTCTTGAAAAAGATTCAAATAAAATCAGAAGAAAAAATTATGAAGGGGAAAACTGCCGACCGGGGAAAACAGTCTGCGAAAAAAATTGGACATTTGCAGAACAGTTAGTTACTTTTCTCACATATTTTTAAGACAAAATAAGACATCTTTTTTAAATCATGGATAAAGTATATTTGATAATATGTGTGGTTTTATTATAATACCTGAGAAGGTAAAACTTCTTTAACTATGGGACCGTGGAATATTGGAGGACCTTACAACACATTCTAATCACGACAAAAAAAGCATTTTGGAGACCAAAAACTGCGGACGTATGCAATTTTACTTTCTAGCTTGTTCGCAAAAGTACTCCTTTCGAAATTTTTTCTCGAGAATCTCGAGAATAAAATCTTTTGAGGTAACAGTAGCACAAGAAAAATAAAAATGAAATAAAAGTAATGAGACAAAAATAGCAAGAAGTAATAATTAATGACTTAAAACTCACTTTTTATGTATCTGTTTCTTTTTGCAAGTAGTCTTCTTTCCACTTTGCGATCAACAGTTGATTGCCATTTTATCCACAATTCGATTGAAGCCATTTCGTCTTCATTTGTGGCATATAGTAACCGCGTCCATCCTTGCACTTTATACAGCCCGTCAGAAATAACACGATTGCCTCAAAAATAATAACGATAAGAACGGTAACGCTGCTTGTAATGCTTCAAGGGTAGAATTCAGTTTTTCAAAGAGAGATTCCTTCGTTCTCTCGCTCAAAAACGCTTAAAATTTGGGCATCACAAGAATGACTGACGCGGCCTTATTTTGTTTTTTACGAGCGTATCCCGTCTGCATGTTGAAAATGGTAGCTTTTATTCCTGTGATCTTTCCCCTATTTTTTAAAAACCAGGGAGGGGGGTATTAAATCGAAGCCTATAATCATAGTAATAACCCCTGTCCAACTAAATTTCATATCATCTTGCTAACAGGTGGGCAAGAATGCAGGAAAAAGCGATGCCGGCAATAGAGTCGACCCCCTGTGGACTTATCTAATGACTGGCACTGCTTTAAAATGACAAAATTCTTTTTTTTTTGGCAACACAAAAAAGATATGAAATGATTTTACGGAGGGGGTTGTTACAGGGGGTTCTTACATATACATAAGTACACTAATTCAACATATTTTGCCTTATTTTTGGCTGTATAAGCTTGTAATTATCTGATTCGATATGGGAGAGTTGGTTATTAAATTACATTCTCTTGCCTTCATATTTTACAGTCTGACATCAAAACTACCCGATAGCAGTTTTATTACATGAACCTAATATAAGAAAAAAATTCTACCGTAAAGAAAGGAAAAGCTTTTGTTGCAGCATTTATTTTCCAGTCACCAAGGGGAAAAAACGAATGCTCAATGTTATGAAAGTTTCAGGTTTATTTGCATTGTCATGGTATTAAACTAATACTAGTCGTTAACCCGTCGAAAAGTCCCAACCTTGAAATAAAAGCTTAAAATATCGCATTTCGTGTGTCCGTAGCACGGCTATATAATCGGGCGAAGACAGATTACGGGTTTTAACATATAAACTAGTCTTTAGCCTGTGAAAAATCCGTGGGAGATTGCCCGGTACAGCAAAGTCGATAAAACTATATCGCATTTATTTATTTGTAGCTTCAAGATTGTGTGCGCGGTTAACAACATTACAAACAGACAGACGGACTACGACTATTATTGAATAGTTGAATAGTTGAACCCGTCATAGTATAGCATGGAAAGTCTCTGATTTTAATTTCGTTTACGTGCTGGGTTTAACTTTCGCAGGGTTATTGTACGCGTCTGGCATTTCTTTCACTTAAGGATAATTTTATTAGCGTCGTTTTAATTATTAATAGGGCAGAAATTGTGTAACATTGTAAAAGATGCTTTTTAATCTCCCAACAAATAATTTTTTTTATTTTTTTTTGTTTTTTTGCGTATCAATGCAGCCCATAGCCAGATAACTAGCACTGTTGTCGAGACACTGAGTCTAGTTGAAAATACAATAGAGTAGCGTACTGACGTGTGTTTTTCCAACTTCTTAATACAACAAGCGCCGTAATAGGAAACTTTAACTGAAGTTACTTCGCAGGACAAAACGCTTACCAACATGCTGGCCAGGTCCTTCCTCATTCACATTTCTATTTGTACATAAGCCACAATACTTGCCATGTCGTGGCTTGTAGGGGTTTCTATACATTGACTTGTGACTAGCCTCATCGCCCTGGCAAGACCAATAGAGCAATGTCCCTCCTTTATCAGCCCGTTCAAAATCATTATTACGAAATAAATTTCTGTTAGAATCTAGAAAAAGATATGAGAATTAATAAAAAATATAGCCAAATAATTTAGACAGAATGAATGTGAAAATGAGAGATATTTTTTATGGTATTTTCTAGGTTGTCTGGACTGAATTTTGAAATAAGTCAAGAATGGAATTTTGCATGGGCAGTGAGATATTTCAGGAATGTTAATTGCAAAGGTATGTAATTTATGGAATTTTACCACGCAGCTTAGGCGTGTTATTTATGGTGACACTTATAGGACTTCTGCGCCACCTTTTTATTAAGCAATTCTGAGATTTAAGTTTCTCAATTTTAAGTTGAAATATTAGATTTCTAAAAGAAAGTTGAACACGTCAAAAAAACTGATAAATCCACCATAAGCGATTGATGGAATGCAGACGATGTTTTGATTTCTTAAAAGTTGCTTAAACGCATAAAAATGACGTACAATCCGCAGTTTAATGTTTTTGTGGTTAATATATATTTTTGACGTTTGCACAAATGACGTCATCATAGGCATTGAAGTCGCCGAAAATTTTAATGAAATCCACGGGAGTAAACGTTGTACTTGTTTGCTAATTATTACACACAGTCAGGATTGACATTTTAATAAAAGCTAAAAAGTAAGAATAAAAAGCAGAATTGTAAACAAAATTGTTTGATAGAGATTATTTATTTAACTAATACTTGTTTTGATAACGGGACTTGCAGCTATATATTGACGTTTGTTTTCTTCGGTAATAATGTTACCGCTTCCATCGCTGTTTTCTTCATCGTCGTATAGTTGACCTGTAAAAGAGGATTTAGCTTCACAAGGGCTTCAAAAACAAACAAAACATCAAATAAGATTGATGTGTATATCTCTTATCTTTTATGCCATTGGAGCTTAGCTTAAAAATTTGTTCGAAAAGTAAGCAATGTTTTATTTGCCGACAGATCAATAAAACGTAAGACTCTTGTCTTGTTTGTAATACGAAACTCACCAACTAAGCTATAGATTTTTAAGCGGTTTGTACAGTGTTCGTGATTTTTAAGCTTTGATAGTGAAGTCGGCAGCACCAGCTTTAACTTATCTCCAGTAATACACGTGTGATTACATGCTCCGAACACTTGCTCGTGAAGTTTTTTCGCTTTTTTGTAACAAACTTTAACAGGATTTCGAGCTTTAGGCACATTTGTTTTTACAGCGACTTCAGGAAATAAACTTGGAGTTTCGGTATCATTATATCCAGGACATTTAAATAAGCAACCAAGAAACGTTAAATCTAAGATATTTAAGAAATAAAAGTGTAAAATGTAATTATTTAATTGCGTTATCTATGAATTATTAGAAAAAGAAGTTAGTTATAAAATAAACAAATAAACAAATAAAAGTAACGATCAATTTAGTACACACAGTGAAGCATTCACGGGCAGCTAGATATGTTTGTGGATAGCAAGAGAAAGTTAAAATTGGTATTTCTTAATTTTGCTACACCAGGTTAAAAATGATGAACATTCAAGAAAAACTTAAAAGTATCTTCAAGCCGTTTACTTTAGCTCTAAAACGAAAGAACACCAAAATTTGTAATAATTTTAATACGTTTTTTTTTTTAATTTACTTTTTCAGTGTTTTTAATTTTCTTTAAAGATTTTACGAAATAGATAAAATATTTAAAATCCTCGTCAAAAACACAATAAATTCTGTAACCTTCAAAAAATTTTTCTGAGTAAACAAGGTGAATGTTTATTTAATAAGCTATGGCACGCTGACCTCTTATTGAAAGCGAGGTAGCAAGAATAGAACTAAAACTGCACCTTTTTTAGGTTTAGGATTAAATTTCCTAAAAATTGTGAAATTTGGGTAAAATTATTGCCTAAAATAACTTAGTAATATTATATAAGATTAACCAACCGCAAACAAAATTTCACAATACACAAGTTAATTGAGCTCTTACCTTTTGGTAACGAAAATGCCAACGTTACGTAATACCAATAGCATATGACGATAGTGATAAAAAGCAGTCTTGGCATCTCATGTCATCATATGATCAATCAGATGCAATTTTTCTATCTCACGGGAATTCTTTAAAATATATTGCTTTTTTACTAAAATATATTTTAAATACTAGTACGTGTTTTTGTTATTTTATTTAAATATGGACAAAAGCGTCAAACGGTCAATGCTCAGGGGTCAGCAAGCCGCAAGGTCATTACTATTGCACATACGTAAGCCAGGGAGACAACGTTTAATTTTTTCTAACTATATTCTCTGCGTTTGGCCCCACGAAGTCGCGGAAATTCGTGGAAAATTGCCATGCTGATGTCAGGAACAGTTCAAGAGTTTGGATTTAACCAAATAACCTATAAAACCTAAGTCGTAAGTTCACTCCTAACATTGACAAATTTAAAGTGTAAATATCAAATGTAGGTGTAAATTTACTCATGCCTGTGATTTCTTGGTGTCAATTATTTTGCCAAAAAAATAATTAAATTATTATTTTTAATTTTTTTGGGTGTCTACTCAATGACATGCAGTTTCTTGTAATTACACATAAGTTGGTGGTGAAATGTCGTTTACTGCAATAGTTAGATGTTAAGAACTTAATTTTAAGGAGCATAAGTTGAGAATAATTTATGAAATCAGTTAAAACTTTCAAATTTTCGATATTTTGTTACAATATTTTTGAATCAGAGTGTTTAGCAGGACCATGTAATTGGGCATTCTAGAATGCCAACATAATTCATGGGAAACATTGTAATTTCTGATTTGATAGCATAACACTTACAGAATGTTGAAAAAATGAACACTTTCTCAAACGCTTTTTTATATCAACCAGTGCCAGCTGTTTTTCCTTGTTTTTCAATTCTAACTTAAAATATTATTTGCAATCCGGAACTTTTTGCACAAATTGGCATTGTTTTTGTGCAAAAATGAAAAGATCTGAACCATTCATATAACTAACTAGAAGAATTTACAAAAAAATTAAAAAAAATATACGTTCACTATTCTAATAGATGATAATCGCTAGACATGGTGACGTCACGCGAAAGAGCTAATGTCTTTTTTGTTAAACTGAAGTCGTACGAGGATTTGACACACAAAAGTTTTTCTCGTGTCCAAAATATAATACACGGAAATTTTTTGTCTCATCTTCACCCTCTGCTCCCACACATCTTTCTAGGTAGTCAAAGACATCTATACCTAATAGGGTTAAAAATCATTTTAAGAAACATAACAACGAGAATAATTGATATTTGTGTTTGAAGAATTATCAGTTTTCGTATAATATAATTTGATATGACGAAATAAAAATATATTTTTTAAATTGTCTGGCTTGCTGAAATTTATTAAAAACGAAATTATAATCCCACGTAAATTGCACTATCGCAGTATTGCGATAGAACTATTTAAGACCTTTGTTCTCTCAGACTCAAGTGTTGTTGTTTTTATGTCTTGTTGTCTTGACCGAAGACACAATATAATTTAGACAAGTAAGAAGACAGATAAAATGTAAAACCAGGTAAGCATAAATTTTATATCCAAACAAAATTTAAAGTGTATGTTCCTTTACTTCTTGGAAAAGAAATAGTTGTCGCTTCTTATATTCAGGTGGGTTGCTTTTAAGTTTTTTCCCGCAGTTATGATAAAGTCGCAAACAAAAGGTAACAAGATTTTAAAATGGCGCAAATTTATCAAAAAATTTCTTATCCAGAATATGGTACAGGAGTATACTCGCGTTAAACGAGACCTTGTATAAATGGTACTATTGCTAAATGTCACTGTTGGCAAATGTACCAGTTATCTGAGGCCTGATGAACTTCTTTACTAAATTAAACCAGAAAAACGTTTGTGTTTGTAATCAACAAGTGGGACTTTTTTACAAATACCTTTTTAAATAATTTGCATTTTACTTTATTTAAAGAACAATAGTCGCAT
The DNA here is from genome assembly GCF_029227915.1 of Hydractinia symbiolongicarpus. NCBI lineage: Eukaryota > Metazoa > Cnidaria > Hydrozoa > Anthoathecata > Hydractiniidae > Hydractinia > Hydractinia symbiolongicarpus. The sequence goes on along the minus strand of NC_079878.1, from coordinate 22,550,599 downwards.
TCGCATTGCAAGTAAAGATCTGGTGCTTGCCTACACCCGAATGTACATAGTGAAAAAAGACGCAAAAAAATCTGCAATAGATAAATGTTTTTCCCTTGCCTGAAATTTTGCTGCTTTGAGGATTTTTTTTTTTCAAAAAAGTTAAGCGTGAAATCTTTTAGGACTTCAACATAGGTGCTACTAAAATTTAGTTAGCAACTCCGGGAAAATAGTAGTTGTCGGTAACATGAGTTGTTATATGGATTGATGGAAAATAAGATGAACAGATGCTTATCATATAAAAATAAAGAAATAGTTGAGTTCCAATGATTTGACTATGTAATAAATGCAATCATTAAGCATAGCTATGTTTTCAGTAAAAAGCTAAGCCGTTTAAAAAACTTAACATGCCTCACAACTCATGATATATTTAGAACCGAGGTATTGCTATACAGTTGCTTAAAGTTTAACAAAGTGTTGTGTTTGTTGCTTATGAAAATATTACCTCTGAAATGTGGCACATAAACACATGTGACGAAGAACGACCACCGCTTTTACAAACCAGGCAAACAATTTCTTAAATGGGTCATACCTTATTAATTTAGAAACTTCACATTCTGTATGACTCACATGTTTAAAAATTATCTGCTAGTAAGGATAGTGCGTCAAATAATAAACAGATTAAGTTTTGCAAAAACAGCAATCACTGGAACATAAAAAATAAAGAGAAGAAACATACTAACTTAAAAAAATAAAGATTATCTTTACCAATCTTCTTGCACAGATTCATGCTAAAACCAAGATGTAAAGATCTATTTAAGACGTTTGTAGTTGAGCATGATATTAAGAATGTTGGTTACGCTTCATTGCTTTCTCGTATTTGCTGGGTTTGGTGCTTTCAAAAATCTATCAATAGCAGAAATCTTTCTCCTGCTGTTAGTTTTATATTACTGTTTTCATCCAAGTAGCTTCATATTGTAAAGAAATCGCCAAGTTAATGCTTAAAAAAGCCTTCCAATGCTCCAGCAGGTTTAAAAGTGATAGAGTCAATAGTTTTTAATAGAACTGTAATTTTTTTTCGAACGCTTTTATAGGAAATTCTGAAAAAAATGTCTTAGAATGCCTAGATTTTGTTTTTTTAAGATTAAAAAGAAATACAGGATAAAAAATGGCACAATAAAAAGCAACGTAATAACTTCAATACTTTAATTTTCACTTTCTTCTTTTAACCTACCAAAGTCACCTTAATAATTACAAGTAGCTATTGTTAGCTACAGAATAAATCCTTTTCTAAGAAGAACTTTTTTTTGTTTATTCATGACTTACTTTAACATATTTATTGATGTATTTCTTTTTCCTTTTTCTTTACCCATGTTTAAGCATGGAGGTATAGTTAAAAAATAAAAGCTGTAATGTGATAAAAAATATTTTTTTAAAATTATTATTATTTTTTTTTTTTACCAAAAAAAATTACAGTCTCAAGTAACTTGGAAAACTCAGATAATTATGTCTGCTTCTGAGCATGTACTTTCAGTTCTGCATAAACTTTGAAGAAAGCCTTAAAAAGAAAATGGAAGAGTTTCTTCCCTTTAAACTGTTTGAAATGTGTTGTGAGTAAATTTGTAGTCGAAATAATTTTTTGAGGCATAATATGAACGTCGCAATTGAGCAAATAGAATCGTTAAAATTTAGGGAATTTGGATGGAGACATGAAATTGTTGGTTACTTAACGTTTTTATGCCTCTCTGTTTGAAAATGATATTTATTGATTGAGTGCTTCAAAAAGAAAATTTGTTTCGATCTTAAGTAAGCCTTCAACTTTCTTTTGTCGAAATGCTCTTCTTTTTTACTTTTTTATATCTAAAAATTATTACAAAGTATTGAACTTACATCAGCTCGATGGTAGTTCAAAATACGCGTTATTTATATGCAATTATACGGCCCAAATTTTGTCAACCCCAAGAGATATGAAATTTTTAGTAGGTGACAAAAATTTGGTCTGGGGAAAAATTTGGGCTGGCAAAAGTTTCAAAGGCAACGTTTTGGCTGTTTTTTACATTGTTGTTAGTTTGTGTTAGCTACATATGTGCCAGCCATACCTCTGTTAGCTGCTACACTTGTGTCGGTTACACTTGTGTTGGTTACGCTTGTGTTGGTTACACTTGTGTTGGTTACACTAGGGTTGGTTACGCTTGTGTTGGTTACGCTTGTGTTGGTTACGCTTGTGTTGGTTACACTTGTGTTGGTTATGCTTGTGTTAGTTACACTTGTGTTGGTTACACTAGTGTTGGTTACACTTCTGTTGGTTACGCTTGTGTTGGTTACACTTGTGTTGGTTACACTTGTGTTGGTTACACTTGTGTTAGTTACACTTGTGTTGGTTACACTTGTGTTGGTTACACTTGTGTTGGTTACACTAGTGTTGGTTACACTTGTGTTGGTTACACTTGTGTTGGTTACACTTGTGTTGGTTACACTTGTGTTGGTTACACTTGTGTTGGTTACACTAGTGTTGGTTACACTTGTGTTGGTTACACTTGTGTTGGTTGCACTTGTGTTGGTTACACTTGTGTTAGTTACATCTGTGTTGTTTACACTTGTGTCAGTTACACTTGTATTGGTTACACTTGTGTTGGTTACACTTGTGTTAGTTACATCTGTGTTGTTTACACTTGTGTCAGTTACACTTGTATTGGTTACACTTGTGTTGGTTACACTTGTGTTGGTTACACTTGTGTTGGTTACACTTGTGTTGGTTACACTAGTGTTGGTTACACTTGTGTTGGTTACACTTGTGTTGGTTACACTTGTGTTGGTTACACTTGTGTTGGTTACACTTGTGTTGGTTACACTTGTGTTAGTTACATCTGTGTTGTTTACACTTGTGTCAGTTACACTTGTATTGGTTACACTTGTGTTGGTTACACTTGTGTTAGTTACATCTGTGTTGTTTACACTTGTGTCAGTTACACTTGTATTGGTTACACTTGTGTTGGTTACACTTGTGTTGGTTACACTTGTGTTGGCCACACTTGTGTTGGTTACACTTGTGTTGGTTACACTAGTGTTGGTTACACTTGTGTTGGTTACACTTGTGTTGGTTACACTTGTGTTGGTTACACTTGTGTTGGTTACACTTGTGTTGGTTACACTTGTGTTGGTTACACTTGTGTTGGTTACACTTGTGTTGGTTACACTAGTGTTGGTTACACTTGTGTTGGTTACACTTGTGTTGGTTACACTTGTGTTGGTTACACTTGTGTTAGTTACATCTGTGTTGTTTACACTTGTGTCAGTTACACTTGTATTGGTTACACTTGTGTTGGTTACACTTGTGTTAGTTACATCTGTGTTGTTTACACTTGTGTCAGTTACACTTGTATTGGTTACACTTGTGTTGGTTACACTTGTGTTGGTTACACTTGTGTTGGTTACACTTGTGTTGGTTACACTAGTGTTGGTTACACTTGTGTTGGTTACACTTGTGTTGGTTACACTTGTGTTGGTTACACTTGTGTTAGTTACATCTGTGTTGTTTACACTTGTGTCAGTTACACTTGTATTGGTTACACTTGTGTTGGTTACACTTGTGTTAGTTACATCTGTGTTGTTTACACTTGTGTCAGTTACACTTGTATTGGTTACACTTGTGTTGGTTACACTTGTGTTGGTTACACTTGTGTTGGTTACACTTGTGTTGGTTACACTAGTGTTGGTTACACTTGTGTTGGTTACACTTGTGTTGGTTACACTTGTGTTGGTTACACTTGTGTTAGTTACATCTGTGTTGTTTACACTTGTGTCAGTTACACTTGTATTGGTTACACTTGTGTTGGTTACACTTGTGTTAGTTACATCTGTGTTGTTTACACTTGTGTCAGTTACACTTGTATTGGTTACACTTGTGTTGGTTACACTTGTGTTGGTTACACTTGTGTTGGCCACACTTGTGTTGGTTACACTTGTGTCTGTCAAACCTCTGTTAGCTGCTACATTTTTGTTTGTTTGTCAGATTCCCATCAGTTAAATTTATGTCAGTTAACTTTTTCTTTTTAGACTGGTGTTAGTCTTGTGCTTGTGAAACTTGTGTTCGTTAAACTTCTGTTTGCTGGATTAGTTTTAGTTAAATATGTGTTAACTGGACTTGTGTTAACCACCTGCTTGTTAGACTTATAATAGCTAACACAAGTCTGTGCTAACCAGATTTGTGTTAGCTATTTTTGGCTGTTAAGTTTATTGTAAAAAATAGTCAAAATGAGCTATCTTGACCCTTTCTTGACAATATTTTGGATATTGGGATTGTTGTTCTATGTGCTCATTGAAATTATAATACCTAGCTACCTTTATTTTAAAATGTGGAAAAGATAATGAAATTATATCAAACTAAAATACATTGATTGGCTGTAGTAACAATAAAATTTCAAGTATTTTTATTTCTACAAAAAGTATTTTAGTATCTCTTGGGGCTATGTAACTTCTCAATACAGTACCCAGCCTGAACTACCGTTGTCGTGTTTTTATTTTCTTTAATCCAAACAATTTCAAAGTCATACTTTTTGAAAAACCCTAATTTGTAGGATGACTATTTTTAGGCGTCAAATATTTTAATTTTAGGTTTTTAGGAGTAAAAAATTTTAGACTAAAAAAACATGTAGCTAGTCAAATACATATAGCTATATAGAATGACGGAAAACGCAAATACTCCTTAGAAATTACTTTCGTAGATCTTCATATGAAACTGGAAGATTTGAAATTTTTATTTTCTATCAATTTGATATGGGATTTAAAGAAAAGGCTGACTTTGTGGTAGCATTCGTTGAACAAATTAAGTATTTACACACGTGTATATAAGTACACCTTCATCTTATATTTACAGTTAATTACAAGTATACAATAAATATATACAATAATCTTGTAGCATTTTATATTAATTTCTCAAAAGTTTATTTTTTTCTTTATAAAAGAAGGGAAAAACAAAGGAAACCAAAGCATCTAAGAAACTGGACAAAACATAGAAAAAAATTGAAATAGTTTAATTCTTGGCTCTTATATATTATATATTTTTTATGAAGAAAAATGAGTTGAGAGAACTTGTTAAACTTTTTTGGACTTATTAAACTTTTTAAAAAAATTATTTTTCAAAAAAAGGAGCTTTATTTACAAAATATAATATAAATCCCATAACTATATAAATTATTACACATGTACTATTACCAAAATAACCAAAAATCAAAGGTAACATGCATAATCATTCATTGTAAATTTTCTATGTGAGAGTCGTGGTGCAGCCATCACACAATTGTGGTTTAAAAGCATATCTCGTAATTCGTGTAGTTGCTGTTGTAACATTTTAATTTCGGTTTCAACTTGATAATTTGCTGCTTCTATTTCTTTCACATCCTACAAAGAAATTATATTATGGTATAAATGAGGGTACTGTTATTTCTTGTATTTTAAATTTTACAATGCACCTCATGCATTTACAAATGTTTATGCTTCTGGCTGCCAAAGGGAGTTTTATTTTTTTTGTTTAAGTTTTAGGTTAGTGTGTGTATCGCAAGATATTACCTTTTCTAAGTAGGTGATTCTATCTTTTTGCTTTTGTCTGCATCTTCGTGCTGCTAGTCTGTTTTTCTCACGTTTCAATTCTCGCATTTCTGGAGTTTCTTCAAGAAGTTGTTTGGCTTCTTCAGTGACGTGTAAGTTGATCTACAAATGTTGAATATGTTATTCAAAAAAACAGTTCACAAACCTGACACTGAATTTTCAATGCCCTAAATTGATACACTTATTATATAAACCCTATAAAAAAGGACTTAAGTTCTTAATAATTGTTCTCAATATTTAGTTATTTTAATTAGACTACTTATTTAGGTTTTCTATTTTGTTTGAGGTTTTAACTTGTTACACTTACATTAGGTGAAAACTGTTCTAATTTTTCTTCTAATGATTCCCCACTCTTCGATTGTCTGCCAGGTTGATCGCTCCCTTCTGGACTAAGTAAAGGTTCGGAATATTCCATCACCTGCTCTAACTCTTCATTCGATGCTGTATCCCACGAATCAACAGAAAAATCATCTTCGTCCTCTTCTACTTTAATCGAATCAATATGATCCATCATTTGGGGTAGCAAGGTATCACGGATGAGAAACCGTTTTTTTTCGAATAACTAAAAAGACATAGACTAGGTCATTGCTCATTCTTATTATATTATATAAGTTGCATCACTGGGAAATTTTTTTTAAACAAATTTGTATATGTTAATCAGACTTTGCTAGCTACTTTTTATCTGGTTATGCCCTAGAAAGACCACTTTAACCTCTACTGATGTATGTTAATGTATTTGGACTCGTGAATAAAATGTTTATATAATTAATAAATGCTTATATGAATAAGATGTTGGCAGTGCACTTAACATTCGCCATCTTGTTTGTTATTGTATTTTATACGCATGCGCAAAGACAAGCGACGATTGTGCTGACTCTTTCCAACTTAAAATGCAAAAGAAAACGTGCCAGTTGTATCATCCTTTTACGCGATGGTTAATTTATACGTCGCTGTGATCGAAATTTGAAATGTCAGAAACACATGAATTTACTTTTTGTTTTCGTTTGGCTAGTTAATGCAAAGTTTGAATTGAAAAAGTTTACTACCCTATTTTGATATTTGTGGAAAAAAGTCTAAACACAAAAGCTACTCGTAAACAAAAAAAATCTTAGTGTCAAAAGCTAAGCTAGCAAGTAACTCTACACTTATTGTAGACATACAATATATGGTTAGTCCAAAGGCAAAACGAAGTCACGTTACTCTATATATATATATCAGTCTTTATAAACTAACATGTATAAAAAGCAGACTTACGGGTGTCAATAAAGTTAGCGTCATTGGTCCGTTAATTTCTTGGAAACGCGTCGTAAGTAAAATATTTTATAATAAAACCAAAGCCAGCTTGGTTCAGATGTGTACTTGTTAATGGTCATTCAGTTTATGTTGAAATCACCATCCTTCAGTCTTACTTATAACTATCTTCCATCCCACGTGCAATCATAACAGAGACATGAGTTAATGTTATTTATAGAAAACACAATAACTGACTGTTAATTGCCCCCGCATTATATTATAACATGTTGCCATGGAGATGTTTTTAAAATGGTATTACTTGTACATCTATGGCTATGTTATTTTTTTTTTCATACAGCTTTCTGATGTCAGCAAAACATGATAAAGTTGTAAGTGTTTGTTGACTTGATTTAATCATTGCGAAATAACAGGACCGAACAACGCATTAATGATCAAAGTTTACACTATAAGGACTTTATTATGCGCTTCAAATTTCAACTTAATTTATGCATAAAAACAAAACAAAAGATTGACATAATTATGACTAATTATGACAAAGATGTTGTAACCATGGCATGCATAATTAAGAATAATTATAATATTTAAATTTTTCTACCCACAGCTACTGTTTTCCTGAATCATTATTGCATGGCGGTACACAGAAACCTGGTTTCTCTTCATCACATCATGCTTCCTTTCACAATCAAAGAGTCCTTAAAAAAATGTCAAGGTGACGTTGCTTTTTGAAGATAACTACATGGATTATGAACCGTTTAAATTTCGTAATATTACTTTCTGATTTTTTAATTTTGTTTTAACACATAGATATATAGTTAGATAAATAATGCACACTTTTTGATAAGCATTCCTAATTGGTTTTCCTCTTAGTAAGTTTTCTTAGCTCTACAATTTGATTATTTGACGCGTTTTGCTTTCGTCTAAGCCACCTTTCAGTACATATGATGACAAATTGTGAACTAGTGTCCGTCAATACAGTATGCATTTTTTTATCACAACGGTTTAATGGTAAGGCCAAGGATTTTCGTGGTCCGTGGATACCGCATTGTGCGTCCCGCTACTTGCGGTACTATTTTGCGTGACAGGCAGACAGACGTATATGGGTATTATAATATAGACACAACAAATATGGAGAAATATTTTGCTAAACTTTTTACAGACAAGTGTTTCTTGCAATTTGCGAAACTAGTGCACATTTAAATTTTTGGTCACAAAAATTTGTAACATGGAATAAAATATTAAAAACAAAAATAAAACAAGTGGAATAATAAAAAAACATAATCTGGGACGAAAACTTAATTTCCTTTTTTTTAAGGGAAAATGTTTTTTTATCAATTTATTTGATTGTACTTACATAAAAGGTGTCAGAAAACAGACATGTCTTGCTATGTTTGATGACCGTTAGTGCGATCTTTTTTGTTTTGTGTTTTTTTGTAAATGTGGAAGTTTTAGGCTTAAGTCTATTTCTATTGAAAGAATACGCGCAGAAAAATGAAATTAGGAAAAAATAGGCTTGACAGTTGCTGAAAGGAAACGAAACGAACTGAATGTTAATCAACAAAGTACGTATAAAAATAAAAACATAAATACTCTGTAAAAACTTAATAATAAAAATAACAATTATACTATGTCTACTTCAACAGAGTACATGGAAAGTAAATAAAGCCATTTAATTTTTGATAGTTGTTTGAATTTTTTCCAATGTTAGACCTCCTTAGAAAAATCAGTTTAAATGGTGAAATTTTTTTTTCAGAACTGGCAGGATTTAATTTAGTGCACGAGGAAAAATAATTAAAATTAGCAGAAATTTAATTTGACCTATGTCAGAAGAGAATAAACAAATTTTTGCAGAAATTTAATTCGGCGAAACAAGAATTTTATTCGAAAAAATATTTAAGCAACAAATCGAAAACCGTTAACGTCTGATAAAAAGGAATTCGTACTTCCACTACCCAATTCAAAAAAAATTCACCACCAAAAGGTTTATAAAATATTCGGATGACGAAAATGGATTTTCTTCGATGAACTACTCAAATTATAATTATTTGATATTACTATTTACTGCATGTCGTGTGTCTCCCTACCACGGTTACCATTTTGCGTAACAGACTAACGTATACGCGTAGTATAATTTAGACTAGTTGCTGGCCCCTATATAAATCTATGGGTTCGCCCGCCTTTATATACTGCATTTCGTCTCCCTGCTGGCGGTGCCATTTAGCGCAGAGACAAAGTACGGTTAATATTAAAGAGATATATGAGATGAATTTTTGCAAGTTGCGGTTAAAAAAATTAAAAACACGTATTTTACATGTAATGAATCCTCTCTTAGCCTTACTCACACCTAAAGCTTGCTAGCATAAAACTACCAGCTTATCTAGCATAAAACTACTATTTAGCTAGCATAAAACTACCAAACTGAGCTGACATAAAACTAGCTAGCTAGCGTTTGCAATCGGTTATAAATTATATGCCGCTTAACAGTTAACAGTACTACTCAAGGCTATAAGCTATAAATGTTTGGAGAGAAATGGGTTATTTTTTTAGGCAATTGATAACTTTGACTCCGTTTAGAAGCATGCAAGATTAAAAATCATATCTTTCTCAATTTAACAAAAACTTCACCGATCATAGAACCACAACTCTTACACATTTAGATACTTAACAGTATTAGGTTTTCTTTAAACTAAAAATAACTTTTTAAAGAACAATAAAAAATAATCTTAAATGCTCTAAAAAAAGGAAAGGAAATAATGAACTTACTCCCAACTCCTGCAAATTTTACTGAACGCTTAAACTTTAATGTGCATACATGTATTTGGGAGGCTATTTAGGCGCATAGCTAAGTGTTTACATTTCGTCATAAATGTCTGGGTTGTAAAGTGTTCTTTTAATGAGACACGGGTAATAAGAATACATTACGTAATCCATAAATGGTTGACGGACAAATATTTAAGCTAGTCTTAAACTATTACTCTCGGTAGAATGGTAAGAAGGCTTTTTAGGATTAACATTTCACGACAAATCCTTGTTAGTAGGAGAAGTGTTTTGTTGTTTTGATTTAGGTGGTTTTCTGGTGGGTGTTTCGTCTGCAAAAAAATTACAAGTATTCCTGAAATGAATGGAATGATTGTGAAATTCCTCTGGGAAATAATATCGTAACCTTTTTTAAAAAATTAGTTAAAAAATAAATACATGGGTAATAAGATAAGGAATACTTACTGGTGACATACCGAAACCAATGTGATGGAATTGTGTGTTCGACATCTTACTATATCTGACATAACTTTCCTTATGTGACTTCAAGTTAACAACTGGACAAGTATATCACCTTCATGTCTTTCTTCCGTTAGAGTTTATAAATCTTTTGTTTTTTAGAACATTCATAAATTTGCACTGATTAAAATTTAATTTAAACCTGGTATCGAAACTTTTTCATCGCAAAAACAGTTGTATTACAAACTTGATTAGACAATGGAAACCAGGTCAATAAAAAGTTATTCTATTGCATTAAACAACGTCACTTCAACTATTAATTTGTGCGGACGTTCAAAATTATTATGCATGACGTCAAATATAGAGACTTCTAGAATAAATTTATAATGTCATATAAATTTTAAAAACTTGTCTATGTTAGGTATCATTCACGTGCAGTTTGATTTGATGTAAATTAAACTTCTTATACCTCAAAATAGTGTATTGGAATATCTTTTTGAGAATATAAACACTTGTAAGAGGGATCTATACTATTTTAATTTTTAAATATTCCTGCATCGCTTTAATTCAAAAAAATCATTTTTTCTTCCATGATGTCACCTTCATGCATCATGCTGCAAGTATTACTCACAAGATCTCTATTCACCAAATATTATCCATACTAATCTGTGGGGGGAAGTTGTGGTATAGGTCCACTAAAACCTCTCTAAAGAGCTTTGTGACGTACAGTCATTCGTCCTTTTGTTTATAATTAATGGCAGGGTAATTAATTTTAATTAATACCTATGTCAGCATTAATTCCTGACAAAAAGATGTTTAGGATTGAAGACTTCGACAATCAGCATAAATATATATTGGCTTGCATATGCAATTTTTATTATAAACGTTAGTTAGATTGAGGTCAGCCTTAATTAATAAACAAAGCAATTTTAAAATCCGATTCGAGATGCAATACTGTTAATACAAGTGTTAATGATAGCTAATAATAATAGTTAAATTCAAGGTACAATTAATTTCTACAGTGTGCAAAATTTTTTAAAAACTGTTTTTAAATTATCAAAACTATTTCCAAGTGCGCTTAATAACGTACCTAACTTTTCGGCATTTTTTGCAATGATACAAACACGAATGTTGTAGGTTGGAAAATAATAATATATATCAAAGATTCCGTAGACTAAACTGTAGCTTTTTAGGTAGCCACTCTGCCTTAACAATAATCAACCTTAATTTTCAAATTATATTCGCATATTTATTCTTCCATATTTTCTTGTAGTATATACCGAATTTGTGTATTAAAGAGCGATTCAGGTTAATTAAAAACATTCCTTATTAAGATAGATTAATGTAAACAGAAAAAAGATTTAGTTCCAAACTTGTTACATGAATCGTGTTAGCCTTAAAAGGAAATTTCAACATGTCTTAAAATCAAAAAAATATTAGAAAAACATGTTATCTTATCTACCAGTTTTCAATTGCCCACGGTGCAAGTAAAAGTACGTACGAGTAAAAATGACAGATTGACAATTTTTGTCGTAAAATTATATTAAATGTTTCAGAAAATGTATGTTGCAGTTTCTTTATGCATTTAATATCTACCTAAAAATTGTTATAATACAAATATAATATTTTTTTCGCACTAAATGACAATACATCTATCGTATACCTGAACTTAAGTATTTTAAGGGAAAATATAAAGAAGAACTAAAATTCATCGATATATCAAAACTCTCTTGTTATTTTGAAGATACATTATGTTATACCTAACCAAACCCTGAGGCGCCGAGATTTGCTAATAATATTAATTTGTTTTATACGGAAGCAGTTTTAGTAATAGTAACAATAAAGTACAACTAATTTAATTTATGTAACTACTATACATTCCGTACCGACGTAATGACGATGTTTTCGGGGGTTGAAAATATATGTGGGTTATTCTAGCATCACCAGGATGCTTGTTTGAGGGTGGCAAGGAATACAAGTTTCCAATACGTGGAGCAGTAACCTTTAAAACAATTTTAATGGCATATGTTTTTGATAATTTTAGTTGGTGGGACGCCTACTATGGCGCATACAGTGACAACATTGAAAGCGGAATTGTATAACGTAGAATGAATGCATTCCCCTTTTTACAATAAAAAACTACATTGTTTTATTAAAACACAGAATCATTACGACAAAAATTAGATAGATTTGTAGTTTTAGCGCTCCGTGTTTTCATACAATTGTATGAGGGTTCAAAATAAAAAAGATGTGATTATAATGGCGGTTGTTTGTCAAAGCCCTCGTTCTCAATGTAAAATCTCGCCACTCAAACTACGATTTTTTGACTTACAGAAACAATTTGCTTTTGTCAAATGACCACAATTATACTGCATCTGACTGGCCATCTCTTACCCGCGCTTTATATTGCATTAACGCCAGTGCTAACAACAGTCGGAAAACCTGTAATGGTAGACTTGTAATTTTTTTGTTAGCTAAATTTAAGTAAAACTTTTGCCAAAAAGTGAGGGCAGAAAGGACCAGTGTATGTTATGTAAATTTAAGGTGGATTGAAGAGGTATTTTCATGCAAACGTTTTCGGGGATGCAAAGTTGTTATTTAAACAGGTAATTACATCATTCTATAGCGTGCGATCGCTCGTAAAAAAAGGTAGAAACAGATCCTACTTCGGCCATCGGTAAAAAAACTCGTGTATAAATTTGGTCAATCGGAACTTTGGAAAATGTTAGCAAAACTTTATCAATGCAGAAGCAGTGCGCGAAGAATTGGTTAGCTTTTGAAATCGGTTAAACAGAGGTACTAGAAAGAAATGTAATAGATAGTTATATATATAAAAATAATTTTTTCTTTTTTGGACAACAAAAAGTTATTTTTTTTAAGAATGTTAAAGTTTTAACAGAACAAACTGCAAACAGGAGTTTTAATTATAATAAAAACAGCGCAAAAAACAGAGGCAAACAACCAGAGCATTTTGCGACTTTAAAAAATACGTGCGAGCGTGGAAATAATTTGAATAGAAATCCACCTTGACAAGAGTGGTAAAAATCCTTCGCGTAAAAGAAACGTGATAAGATATTGGTGATATCTCTTGTTATATCCTTTTCTTTTGACAACCACTGAATTGCTTCGTTATCCCATTGCATCAATAATTAGGTAGCGTTTTATCTATTCCTGTTTGATGTAAATGTAACAAGTTGTATTGACACTTGTGACGTCAATCGATTAACAAGAGGCTTAATTAGTTTGTCTTGCATCATGTTTTTGTACAATTACCTTCATAATTGCAATCAAAAGAACTGTTTGTTTTTCCTCCGAATAATCAAAATTACGGGGGTGTCTTTCGAGGACGGTAGAACGTCACGTACGTGCGCAAAATATTTTTTTTAAAAATGTAGACTTTAATTATATTTGTTTAATCAATCTTCCACATTTTTTATGATTTGCTTTAATGTCACAAATTTTCCCAACTGTTTCACCTTTTCTGTAGCTAACTGAAGAACAAAAGATTTTGCATGTAACCAAGGAGGTTGATATAACAAATGATTCTGGACTTGCAAAAGGCTTCAGGTTTACCATTGGGTAAGTTTTTTTTCAGAATAATTAATTTAATTCACACATGCAAGAAAAATTTTCTAAATAGCAAATTTAAATTGGTCCAGTATTTACAGCTGAGTTTGTGTTAATTAAAAAAGTATTTTTGCCTACTTTCGTCCTTTTTCACATTGTATTTCAATATTCAAATTTGTATTTCTGTTATTGTGTATCGAGACAAAGGAAGATCTAGCTATACACCTTATTTTATGGTGACCTTAATATTAAACTAATTACATATAATTAATATTAAAATCGGTTTTATGCAGATACTACCTTTAGTTGTCATTTTAGACTGTTCTAAATAAAAAAAAAATTATTTCAAGCCAGAATGAGCTACACATTTAGGATTAACTTAAATTTTTTGAGATAAGTTTTATTTAAAAGCTGTATAGTGCTCGCCGAAATAGATAGACGGGCAGTACAAGTGAAACAACGGTGTTAAATTCTCTTGAAAAATAACAGACGCATACATAACACTAAAAAAACCTATCCTATCCAAAATCTATAGTATAATACCCGTTTGTCCATCTGTGAAGCAATTAGCGTATTTCCGTGGATTTTCCTGGTGAATATGACTAGTTTTGAACTAATTAAAAATTGACCGTATTTATCCCTCTCTGCCAATGTTTAGTTATACTGGCTCACCCGCTTTGGCGTTCCGGTATTCCGGAGTTGTAGCATGCCACGCGTCGGTATTCCGGCAGCCTGACTGTCTCCTATTTCGGTATTCCGGTATCCAATAAAAATAAAAGCAGACCAAGAAATTATAACCATCAGTAGTAATATATATATTACATTATATTAAAGCAAGCAATATAGGCGTCTAACTTCGTTTCCTATGACATGTAATGGTATTTATTCTAATTTGTTTTTAATAATCACTTGCATATTTTATATATTTTTTTTATATTTTTTTATATTTCTTATGCAAGCTCTTAAAGTTGACTAACTGTTCGTGCGCAAAATGGCTGCTAAAATCTCGATGTGCACAAAATATGTACCAAAGGTTTGCACGACTGGTGTGTAGGCTAGCTTGAGGTTTTACTTCAAATTTTAAAATGCTTCATACTTTCGCCAAAAACTACTAATGTTACAGTGAGACATTCAGATTGGATTACTCTACTGAAGTTTGAAATCGGAATCGAAGACATGCACAGAGAAGCGCTAGGTATACGTGATAGGAGTGTTTCAATGTTGTTGTTTTTTGTTATGCCGCATAAACATTCCGTGATAATTCTATCTAATTAAGAGGGGTATTGATCATTGATTATTGGACAATGTCTAACTAGCAGGATTTATAAACCAACATTTGACATCGCGAGTATTACAACACAAAATAGATGAGCGAAGCATAGTAGGTAGTTAACATATGTTTTGCATACATACATATTTAATTATTTCGTCATTTGAATCAACTGAGTCATTATAACGGTAACATATTTGAATGTGATGACTACGATATAAAAGGTTTTTCAAAGGTCTTGACTGTGCCATGGTTACTATGTTATATTTAGGATAGAGCTCCCAACATACCATTGCTAATTTACTTTCAAATAAAAAGCAGATATTAATACGCTTTCTCAAGCCGCTGTTTTTTTACAGAATTCTTCACATGAAGTGTATATATTATATTGCCAGTTTCGGTGCATAAAAATTACAAAGAATTTGTTATTGATGATTTTATTTTTTAGTTAGTGTAAGACAAAATATACACTTGTTTTTTTGAACTTTTCACTTTCTTGACGCACATCGACGACAGAAAACCACAAGAAACTAAAACTAATAATTAAATAACACTTCCCCTGTCTCAGTCAAATTTATGCAGTTACACCTACAGAAATTAACATGTGTGGAGATTTCAATATTTACTTGTTGTAACCTTGGCAATTTTTTCATACTACGTTTCATTTTTCTTTTACTATTAAAAATAAAAAAATATATAATGGCGCATAGCGGGCCTGTTACAGGGTTCGCCTTAAATAGTCAATAGTACGGGAGTTTTTAACAAATGTTGTTGCCACAGGCACGAGTCAATTTAAGTCTATGTGAGTTCATAAATTAAGAAGACTGGGGCAACTAGAAATATTCAAAAATGATAATAATAAGAAAGACTTATGACTTGTTTGCCTGTCGAAGAAGCTATTATACGATCAGTGTATAGCTAAATCTGTTGACAAATAAAATATATTTTTACTAATTTTCTATTTTTTTGCTAAACCTTCATTACAATATGTGTTTCATAAAGCTCTTTGCATTGCAAATTTGCTTAGAACACACACAAAAATATATCTTTTTACATGACAAACATTAAGTTTTACCAAAATTGTTATAGTAATTTCTAGGTAAAGAAGTTACCTACACAAACACTTGCGAACAGCTTGTTTAACGATTAAGACTGGCTCCATACAAGGGAAACCATGCATACATTTAGAGATCGGTGTACGTTATAGACGGCGGGGCAGAATGGCCATAATGTAATTTCTATTATACTTTATTACATTTTCGTTCGAAACTCAAGATAAAAATTTGATTCGTAACTTTAATAGGCTACTTCAGGTTTTTTTAACATACCCTCCTCCAATCTTATAATAAAAATTTAAAAATCCAGTACACGCCGTGGGTGTGTTATTCACACAAGTCCAGTAAACCCTGTGGGTGTCTCATTCACACCATTTGTCATGATTGTTTACAAGATTTCCTTTTTTAAAAAAGAAAATGAAATTAATATTTAAAACATTTATTTCAGCTGTTTATTTGTTATTGCTCTTTTAGCTTATAACTTTTTTCTAATTGTATATATGTTTATTTGTTTGGGGATTTTCGAGGGAATTAGTAGCTTAGCTATTTAGTTTCCTAATGGTAACATTCAAATCTGAGCGGCAGCTGTATCGATAGGAAAATTGTTTTTTCTGATCCCAAAATTGACTGTAGCCTTGGTTTTTTATCTTTAGGATTTAATTTTAAGAAAAAATTAATTAAGAAGTGGAACCGGTTTTGTCGGTTAAGGCGCTGTTTTGCTTTAATCCATTGATGAAGGGTATTGTGCAACAATTCATCCACAGAAATATTTTGTGTTGATGGCAACAAAATTCCCCCTTCTTAATAATGAGATTTTGACCTTGACGTAATATTTTGTATTTCACTAGATTTTGTAATAAAATCTACGTTAATCTACGTTAAAACATAAAAATGTTGCCACATTTTTTTCAGTAAAGGCAAAAACACTGGATATACTTATTATACTATAGGTTAGCAACATGTAAATGGCAAGCTAAAACACTTCTTAGTCCTTGCCTAACCAACGGCAGGCAAACTCTCTAATAATTTTAACATTAATTAGACTCACCAACAAGCTATTAAAAAACAGGCAACAAGCAACCTGTCTTACTGGCGCCTGCGAATTAGCTATACCAGCAAGTAAGTTGATTATGGGGAAATATTTCTACCAAATTGAAGCTACTTGAAATAGCTAGTTAAGCGTTTCTTCTGAGACTCGGAAGAAAATTTTTGCAATAAACGCGCGTTTTAAGAAACAAACAGAAGAAGAACAAAAGAAGTATTTATAATATAATAAACATCACGTGAGTTATGTTAAATATAGGATCGCTGATTTCTTTATTGCATTAGAAGCTCAATCCTGGCTTTTCCTTAGCTGTTATATACATAAACTAGTCGTTAGCCCGTGGAAAATCCACGGGGTCGTCGGTCCTTTAAATTAACCCGTTGCAACAAAGTGGACAGAAATATATCGCATTGGTATTGATGCGCATTTTAAGAAATTCGTGTTTTCGTTACGGGACATGGCTTTCGCGGACACACAGACAGACAGACGACGGCTATTATTAAAGAGATGTATCAATTAAACGGAACAGTGATTCTCTTATTGGTCACTCTGAGTAAAACACATAAAAGATATCATAAGTATGACATCAACATAAGATCATAAAAATTGAGGCTAAAATGAGCAATGAAAAAATATTAAATTTATTTCAACATATATAGCTGTAACAATTATACAAAAACTGATCAATAGAGTGAATACAAGTTTTAATACTGAAGTACTGATTGCTTAACAGCAGTGTTGGGTCATCGGTCAATAAAAGTAGTGTAACTTAATGACCTCATCTAAATGGTTAATAACTTGTAGAACTTACCTTAACTTCCTTGCAAGTGGACTAAACTTTGCACAATGATTATCGTATAGGCACTTAACGTTTTGCTTGTCAGAATGAATACAATACCGCTACCACCCAACACAAAAAAGAAAGAGTCTATTCAACTATCTGTTCAGTAGGAGTGCGTAACTGGCCTTTCACACTATACAACAGTTTGACGGACATTGTCATAGCAACGTGTCATTTCGTAGGCAGTTTGAGTAGGAGAGTTTCGCATATATTATGCAAAAAATTCAGTAACTACAAAATATAATTAATTTATCAATTTTAATGAGTTCAATTATATAAATAATTTATGAGTCAGAAAGTTATTATTATCCTGTTGTGAGTCGGGATTGATTGTATGGCGTTTCTCTGGCTATGTATATATGCATTCAAATATCTTATTGAGCATATTTTATCTGATATGTCATTGCCAGGAGAAACGGGATACATAGTTCTGTAAAAGCGTATGCAAATTTCGCAATATATCGGTTAGAAAAGTCTGGAAGGATTCGCAGTAAACTTCTACGAACATTTACGTTCTGATTCAGTCCTAGAGCATGTCCAGTTTTGATAAATAACCAGCAGAAAATGAACTGTGAGTAACCATATTGTAAGAGATTTGTGACGTAATAAATTTAAATATATTTAGTATATCTTCGGATACCTTAAAAAACATTTAAAGCAAAATTTAATAAAAACATCAGGACGTTTCAAAATGTTTAACGAAAAAATAAAAACATTATTTCCAAAACAAACACTTAGCAACTTTGACATTTTTAATTTTACAATATACAAAACAACTGGTTAATAAAGTATAATAAATATAACATAAATCTATATATACATATATATAGGAGACCTAAAACAAAAAAAAGGAGACCTAAAACAATAAATTACAGGTTATGAAGGCTTGACTGTCAAAATATTTTCAGTAAAACAAATTTAAGTAGCCATAGATCTACGTAGGTCAATTTCTTTTGGGTAGTAAAAAAACGCGAAACATTCCAGTTCTATCTAAGACATTGCGATGTGTCATAGAATATAGCAACATGAATTAAGCGCTAAAATAATGCTGTTGAAACAAACGCGAAATTTTGCAGTCTGTTGCTTAATAACATGATCTAAAATTTTGCGCTGTGTCAACAAACATGGCAACATAAATCAATCGGTAAATAAATTCACGCACAACAAACTCGAAAATTCTATCACTGGCATTGTGATTTCTCATAGAAGTTGGCAGTATGAATTAATTTAAAAAGATTACCGCTGGTTAAGAGATTTTTTGTCCTTGGTGGCAAAGTTAATTATTCTACTTTGGGCAACGTTGTTTTTCTCCCTAACAGCAGTATTTTGGCTTATTATCTAATTTTGCCAAGCTTCAGCAAAAATTAAAAATAACAACATGGAGTTGGATACAATTTTTCTGCACTTTTCCTAAGTTTTATATAGGTAGCCTAAAATTTAAAAACAATCACTTGTTTACAGCAGCTGCCTGTGTAATACAATACTTGTGAATTTTATTTCACCCTTAAAAAAACTGAATTGCAATGGAAATTGATCCCTACTCGAGAAAAGACAATTTTAAGTTTTTGTCCTATAGCGGAACATACTGCAAAATGGAAATGAGATATCAAAACTACGTATGAAGTATTACCGCTTTTGCACGCAGGGTGGTAATAATATAGATGGAATTCCAGAATAGGATTACATATTATTCAATAATTGTAACAACACGTAAGATTTTTACCTTATTTCCAAACATTGATATTGAGACTTCACCCTGACACATAATGAAAAATTTGTGAAGTTATAAGTAAGTAAGGTCTTTTTTTGCACAAAACTTCTAAATTTAATGAAATAAGTCTGAATTACATTTGGTGGGTAAAATTATTACGTTGTTTGTTTTTCACCTTGTGTTTTCCCTATTGCTGCAAATTACATTTCTTGCTGGATTTATATTATGTAACATAATTTTGATGATTTTAATGTGTTCAATGTATGTAATTTTGGATTTGAACTGACCTCAGACTTGCAGATAATGACGCATTCAGTTGATAAATTGCTAGAAAAGTGCGTTGGCATGCAAGTTTTATCTGCCGCTTAACTAATTTGCACACGTGAAGATGAGGTAACGAAACTTAGAAATGCGTCTTTTTTTATTTATACTCGCATTCTGTGTGTGCCAGAAGGAAGTCGTGCTACCGGCTGCTAAATAACAAATAAGATTGTTTTTATGAATTTTGTTGTGGATTTTTGTAAGGGTGAATTCCTATGAATTTCTTAGGATTTTTGTGCGGAAGCTTATTAGGGCCATTTCTACACATTTTATTGATCATTGTTGTATCTTGAGATCGCAGCTGCCATCTCGAGATCAAAACTTTGATCTTGAAATGAAAGGTTTGATATACAAGATCGAAAGTGGTTCTTCGATCTTCAGATGGAAGCTTCGATCTTCAGATGGAAGCTTCGATCTTAAGATGGAAGCTTTGATCTCGAGATCAAAGCTTCCTTCGATCTTGAAATGAAAGGTTTGATATACCAGATTGAAATGTGTTGATGGAAACTTCGATCTTGTTTGTTTGTTTGTTTTTGTTTTTTGAAATTGAAAAAAAACGCGAAATCTAAAACAAGCTTTCAACCGCAACATTTAGTTCTGGGAAAGTTTTATTTATTTAATTTAATTACAAAATAATATTCTTGGTTATTATTAATCCCAAATGAACTGATATAACAAAAAATTAGGAAACTTTTTGAAATTAGTAAAGAAGAAATAAAATGTCAATATCAAGTAAAAAAAAGACATAAATTACGTCAGTTGTTTGTTAATACGATGCCTTGCTGTTAGTACTTCGGTAAAATAAAAAATTATGACCAACTTCAAAAGGTTAGAAAATATATCTTTTCAAACACATTTCCCCAAGAAACCATTGCATGTGGGAAGGTAATTCTGTGGCAAACTTAAATGCATGAGAAGATGGCCTTCCTACTTAACGAAAGTTTGTAACCAGAAAGTATTTAATCTTAAATATTTTATCGGTTAAAAACATCTGAAATAATCATCAGGAGATAAATAAACAAGAGCTCTGAATAAAGGCAGGAAGAGATTAAAATAGGGTAAAAATAGCAATTGGGAATGGGGTATTTAGTTTAATAAAATTTCACTGCAATTCAACAACGCTCAGCATTCTTTTTTCTTATTAAATTCAGTGATTTCAGATATACTGTTTAATAACATTCAAGGTATAAGTGAATTGACTGGATTTTTAATAAGTTAAATATTTTGATCTTAATAAATAGAGGGGAAAATTAAAAAAATTACAAGCGATGTCATGTTTTTGCAAGGCTACGTCTGTATACTTATTAATATAAAGAATTAAAAAATGACAAGAATAATTTGGCAATATATTAAAAAGGAAAAAAAGGAAATATAAATTTCTCAATATTTTAAAATCACTAGACCGACTTGCCAAACACTTGATCTGAATAACAAAATATTTTGTCTAGCAATTAAACTTTGCCATATACTAATAAGAATATACTCCAGACCGATCTGACACAAGGTATGTAATTTTCTCAGAATCCCAAAGAACGATCATGGTAGCCTTTAATTTTTGTTATTCTCGCACGTAGGACAGCGTCTTCAGTTCCTATCAGCACTGATATAAACAAGGACTCTTCAACAACGGAACGTATATTTATGTGCAGCTGGCTTACTTTTTTTAATTATTGGCGTGTATTATGTTTTCATACTGGAAGATTGTTTATCGAAAATGTAACTGGAAGGTGATGCTATAAAGAGACTCAAAATACATAAAATCGCTTCCTGGACAATAGCTTGTAAATCATGCGGCAATGAATTTGAATGTAGCTACATGAGAAATACTTTGTTTGTGCTTATCGTACGAGGCCTAATTAAAACTAACTTGATTTCTTGGTATTTTCCAGCAATTTTCTACAAGGACCTTTAATCGTATGTAAAACTTGATATAAAACTGTAAAAACAAGATGCAACAAGGTACATAGATCATCTTGTTATTCTAATTGTTCGACCACATTGACAATGGTGATGACACACCTAATTCTGAAACAAACTAAGATAATACATCTTAGTAGATTCCGTTTTAATAGTCCGTCTAAAGGCACTTCATCATCGCATAAAAATAAACATTGCGACATCGTGTGCAAAATTACAGAACTAATAAAGAATCCTTATCGGATTAGTTAAATTAAATGAAAATTCCAGCCTTTAGAAAAATGTTTTCATGTCAAATTTACAAATGAATGCTGGTAGCTAGGTGTATTTACTCCCAACAACATTATTGCGTTAACAATGTCTTAGATTAGTATTTAACCTTGTTGCTAGGATGGAAACATTCCATGGTAACAAATAACTGGTTTTCATTAAAGCAAATATTAAAAATGCGGATCATTAATAAATTCCAATGTACGTATGTCAGTAAAGCTAAGTATTCACTGAAACGCGACAGAGTTAATTAATTAAAAAATTCACGACGAATAAATTTTCTGTCGTGAAAAAAGTTTCACGAACAGGTGGCACAGTGTGTCCATTGAAAACATTTTAAAGATTGAATTTCTCTCGCATTTCTATCATGGACAGTGAGGATGAGATTTTGTATACGCTGGTCGTAGTGATAGTGAAGAGAAATGAGGAAAAAAATCATTGCACGACTTGTCGTACAGACAAGGATATTTTCGGACGCATTCTGCTAAAGTTTCTTGTTCGTTCATATCAAGGGAAGATTAAACGGAACTCTCACTGTATATCTTCCTGTGCATAAACATTTGCATGTTTCATAATATTAAACGCGAGCATGAATTTAAATAAGGGGTTCTTTAAAAATTAATCCAATTTACGTCCTTTGAAATTAAAATTTTTCGCCACGAACGAATTTTTTAAAATGAAAACCTTTTCATTTCCTATCGCGAAAAACTACGCGACAGAAAATAACGATTAACTGGTGGTTTCTATCGCGAATGTGTGTCCACCAAAATATGAATTATTTTTTTCGCGATAATAATTTGCGAAGAGCGTATTTTGCTTCAGTGGACACTTAACTTAAGCGTAATATGACGAATAAATTCCGTTTTGAAAGAATAACAGTGTTTGCACTTAGCAATACTTAGGTTTTACATTTTTGAGGAGCAAATACACCTTTCCCCAATTTCATAAATTTTAATAATTATGACATCATCCAAAATTTTATAATTGGTCTGTGCTCTTCAATTAAAAATATTCAGATAGAATATTCAGATAGTATATTATCATGACAAAAATGAAGTATTTAGATCAATATAATATCTGGTCGGATTTTATTTAGATGTAAAGAAAATAAACGAGGCTTTTCTGGGAAAGCTCGGTTATATAAAGGGTTTGACCGAAACTTTCAACTCGGAGTTGAGGCACTAAACAAACAGAAATATTAACGAAATTAGGTAATTTGTTCTACCTTTTGCTAAGGAATTTACGGATAAGAATAATTTTTAGTATCGACTTTTTTAATTGAGTTTCTCATAATTAGGAAATTCGGGGAAGGTCTATTGAAGATATTTTTACCATACAGAAAAATATTTTGTTGGTCGACTTTAATGAGGTCAAAAATTTTAAAATCATCAAGAACTATTAAAAATAAAAAAATTTAGATATAAAGAAATGCTATCGGATAGCCCCTTAAAAATTTAATAGAGGTTTTTTTGGAATAATATGAGATTGTTTGCTTAGCTCAAGTTTTTAGGCAAAATGTTATCCTTTTTGGTTTTCTTTGCACTCTAAAGGTGCCATTATTTTGGGAACGTTTGAGCATTACAATATATTTCCTCTAAAGTAATTCTTTTTTTATAGTAAATGGTTTTCTATATTAACAATTTTATTGTCCCATCTCTTTCCGGTAAAATTAAACTACAACCTAATAAATGCACAGTACTTGTTTTCATGATTAAAAAATAATTGATACCTCTAACTTGTATTGTAAGAATACTATTTTAAAAGATTTAGTTTACCTCCACTACGACTAACTTTATGGTATACAATGGTAAATATTATATGGATATACCAGCAAGCACCTCTCAAAAAGCGCTACTTTCCCTTTGTGTGTCGTATAATTACACTCCCCTTTAATTGCTTGATTTCTAAAGGAACAAGGGCTAGAGAAGGGCTGAGGTGCTCTTCTTCTGTTTACAGGGGTTTTCTTCAGTTCTAAAATGATTAGCCTGGATTATTGTTTACATCTCAGACAATTTGACAACGCTGAAAAATAATTCAACAAAAAATTACACGAGTGGGAACTTTAAAAAGCGTTTCTTTTATTTTTCTATTTTGCTAGTCGATATGATTGCAAATGGTTGAACGTCAGCAATTAGAGGACGTTTACTGACATAAAAAGTAAGTAGCCAGGACAAGTAGCTATTGAGTACAGTATTCTTTGTCATAAAACATTGTACCTTAAGCTACATTTTGTATTGTATGCAGACAAAGTTGCGGTTGTTTTCACCTACATATGTGCGATTATCATTCAGAAATGTAGAAAATCTTGACCATAACAGATAAAGTGGTTTTACCCCAGCTTGAAGATTTTTTAACTAGTTCAGTGTAAAGGGATTTTATTTAACTATAGCAATCTGTTGTTTATAATTTTCATTTTTTTACAAAATGATGTTGAATTGCATGCCGAATAAAGTGTTAATTAAACGATTATTTTTTAAGTTTCTTTTTTTTCACGACACAAAAATTTCTACTATTTTAGGCCATCTCGACGTTTAAAAGTCATTTTATCGTCAAGTGACTCTTTTACGGTTTCATCATTTGTATCTTTCACGACTTTTCGGGTTTTGCAGCTATTGTAATTTCGAATATTTCTAAACTGATGTGAATTTTAAAAATCTCTTCACGGAAATCGTATGATCAGTTGTTTTTTTACCGTTGTTGGTCAGTTTAAGAAAATTTAAATTACAGCGTAAAATTCAT
Organism: Hydractinia symbiolongicarpus; assembly: GCF_029227915.1. Lineage (NCBI taxonomy): Eukaryota > Metazoa > Cnidaria > Hydrozoa > Anthoathecata > Hydractiniidae > Hydractinia > Hydractinia symbiolongicarpus. Next base: position 22,525,810 of record NC_079878.1, on the reverse strand, counting down.
ATTCTATTCTTGGAGAAGTGACAAATTTGAACAACTTTGTTTGGAAAAATGCTTAAATACAAAAAAAAAAAAAAAAAAAAAAATGATTAATAAATTTTTATTCCCTGATAAAACCCAGCATTTGAAAGCCATTTTGACTTATGAATGAGCCATTATGAAGGATTTTGATGACATTTGGGGAATAAATTAAAATAGGAACATTTGCAATACAATTTTTTATATGAATATTCAGACTCAGATAGAAATATTTTTTAAAGATATGCTCAGCGTTTTGCCCAGCTTGTAAATCCTTCTGATGTGTATTCGTTTGTGTCCGGGATATTATAATTTTAAAGTCATTTTATTGTTTTTATATATATACACATTAAGACTTAATTAACCCAACCATGATTCTGAATTTTATTTCCTACCGTTTTTATATTACGTAACATAATATTGCTGTTTCTGATGAGTTCATTGTCGTTAATTTTAGTTGTAAGTTGATATAATTTTTAACTTTTTACTTAATTCCCTTATACTAGCCAATTATGACGTGATTAAGTTGATAAATTACCGGAAAATTGCGTTGACATGCAAGTTTTGCTGTTTGCAGCGACGCTACACAATAATTTTCACGTGGTTTAGTACGATCACAGTAACCTAAACATTCAAAACATTAACTACTATTTCACTGCAAATAAAGTCGCCTTTTGGCTTCATAAAATTAAAAAAAAACTGAATATCTTTTCACAAACGAGTGTCCTGTACACCTACGTTTTAAAAGAAAAAGGAAGCCTACGTTTGGTTAACGTAGACATACAGACAAAGGTGTATTTAAAAAACAGTTTGTTGGTATTTTAACTAAATTAATCACCACAGGGGAAATTAAAAAAATAATTATTTTTCGAAATTTCGCAAGAGGCTACTCCATGTGGGAAGATAGTTTTGTGATAAAATTAAAACTTGTTAAAATCACATTACTGTTACTTAAGGACAAGAAGTCACTTTCTATCGAAACTTCTTGACCACCAGAACGTAGTTCAGGAAAAAATCAATTTTAAATAATATTTATTTATCAATTAAAATAATTATGCTACTTTTGTGTAATTAAATGATTTGAATATTAATACTATACTTAAAGCCCAAAAGCTTTAAACGCCAAAACAAGTCAACACGTATAGTTAGGATGGTAGAAAGTACAAAAGGGAAAAAAAAGCGAAATAATTTTTACGAATCGCCAAGTTTAATGGATCTGTTTAAAAACAGATTTTTGGTGATGAGAAGCAACTCTGTATAATTTCATAGTTAAAACTATAAATATTATAATTTTTTCATGCCTATTGCTTTGTCTCTATTTTTCTTCACAAAATTACATTTCTTAATTTTCTTCGTCTTTGTGGCAAAACAAAACCAACTAAAAGAACCAGTAAACCTGCATAAAATATCATCGATTAAAAATAAACATTACGTCATTAAGTGCAAAATGACGATAACCGACCAAGACTTTATTGTCACTATGGGATTAAGCTTGTTTTAAAGTGATAGCAAACATTGGGAAAGGTAGCTAGGTGTATTCGCTGCGATAAGCATGAATTACCAAAACCTTGGTAATTCCACAGAAATCTTTCATAGCAACAAGGGAGTGATTTTAATGAAGAAACAAATACTAAATGTGATTAAAATCATTAATAAATACCACTGTCTGTTAGTCACTAGGCGTAATATGACTGTTCTGAGAGTACAAGTTTTACCGTACTTTTTTTTTGCAATTTATAACGACCCTGCACGTAATTTTATTTTCACTTTGTCCGTCCGTCCGTCTGTCTGTCACGAAAAATGGTAGCTTAGCTGCGACGGGCGAACCCGTGGATTTTTCCACGGGCTAACGACTAGTTAAATTAAATACAACAACACACATACGAACATAGACATTAGACGTTGAAAGATGACAAAACATAGAAAAGAGTACACTACTAAGGCTGTATGTTCGCGTTCATTAAAACATCTTGTTTAATTGAGCCGTGCGGACTTCTGTCTCGAAGTTGTTCGTAGAATAATTTGAAGGTAGGTACCTTGAACTTTCCACACATCGTACTGTCGATCTTAACAGTGGGAAGGATATCTTACTTCTTACTTCTTATAGCCTTCATTGATATTAAAATGAAGATGTGTCATTTTTCGGAAATCATTCTAGCCATGCGTTGGTAGAAGATTTGACGTTCTCTTCATATTCCACGGTTCGTTGAGAAGACTAGCAGGGTAAATGATCCGTTTTGAATTTAAAGTATACGTTCACCATAATGTCGTTTCTTCTCGTCTTCGTTTCGCTGGTAACACTTTTCTAATTCTAGATTCCAGTACCTCTGAGCAGTGAGATCAAACACTCTTATATCGAGGAATGCTCCTTGATCAGTAATTCAGATGTTGAGGGCGCTAATATCCAAACGTGCTTCCCTGCTACTGCTGGCGGCTCTTAAGCGTAAAGTTTCACCATTCATCTCAACTAGTAACAGTTCTTTTCTCATTTAAACACAAATGTCACTCAATAGATCAGCCTTGATGTCCCTGATTTAACTGTGGCGCAACGTTACGATGCCACCTTTCTTACAAAAAAGACTGTGCGATATATCGAAGCGACAACCACATGCACAAATTGACGGTAATCTATCTAGCTACCAGTTCGAATCGTATCCCAGAGTTCCTTTTGTGCCAAATCATAGCCATACTCCTTCAATGGTAGCGTAGTAAGCCAGTTCAAAACTCCCTTTTGATTGTTCGCTTTTACTCTTTGCTTTCCTTTCTCGTCCATGTATGCTAGAAGCGACTCGAGATTATCTTGCTTTTTTTTTGACGTGCGCTTCGCGACTGTTGTTTCGTCCTGCCTCTATATTCTAAACATTGATGTTAAGTATTTGTGATTGACGATTAATGGTAGCCTTCATGTAGTTATTATAATCGTCAGCAGCAGCGGCTGCGAATATCTTCAACCCCAAACCACCTAAAATTGGTGGTAGGGCAAGTAATTGATGTCCGCTATCGCTGACGATGTGACCACCTGTGATTGCTGGAATGAATTGGTGCCGAATGATTTCATCGACTTTTGCTAACTGGTTCTTGATCTCAGAAATCGTACGAAGAAAGTACGTCAACTTGTGTTGGTAACCAGCCACATAGCACGTGTAGGCTGCTTGTGGTTGCGCAATCACTACTTGGGAAAGTATGGAGCTCTCGTTGATCCAGTTTGTAACGAGACTATGTACAAAACTTTTCTTAAACGCCTTAGTGCCAATCACGGCTCCCAGGTGTCTTTCACCATTTCCAGAAACTTGGACACCAGTACCTTTAAAAAGGGTAATTGCATCAGTAAGTCTCTCCGGAATATTGTGGAATATTGCCCGCTATGACGTAAGTTCTAACCAATCACATTGCGCGATCTTCGAAAATATCGATGGCGCCCTTTTGCCCGGGTAATGACGTCAAATAACACTGCTTCAACGGTCGACATCGGGCCCTGCAGTAGAAAGTCTTCATTAGCATCTTTTTCCTCAGGAGTTTTCGTCCGAAGCAGGTTTTTCCGTTAAAACGTAGTATGTGGGATATCATCAGGAGTAGAAGCTACTGTCGCATCATCGTTTTCCAGCTGATCTTCTGCTGGCTTATGTCTCTCCAATACGTTGTTTCCTGCTTGATCTCTTTCCACAACAACACAAAATCGAAGGTGCTGTAATACACCTCCATTGTTTCTAAATCGTCTACCGCACCAGCCACACACATCATCTGATTTTCATTTTCCGGAATGTTCATGTCTTGTCTGACGTTATCGTTAATGTCGACTTCCATGATAACAAATATATTAGAAGCTAACTAAGAAGTTGATAACTTTTTTCACTGTTAATCCAAATTGACGCTGATTTGCTTGCGTCGATTTAATTTTTTGTTATTGCACCTCTTCAATTTTCAAAATAATTATCCGTTCAGATCAGATCCCGTTCCCGTTCGAAAATAGCACGACTTCAATAACATTTTACTGAATATTGCTAGCCTGTCATAACGAGAATAATTTTCCGTGGGAAATACATACACGGATGGGCCATGATAAATCCCCATGTTTATTCCGAACAATTTGTTACATAACCATGTTTATTCCGAAAAATTTGTTACATAACCATGTTTATTCCGAACAAGTTGTTGCATACTCATGTTTATTCCGAACAATTTGTTGCATACCTGCGTCTATTTCGAGCAATTTGTTACATACCCATGTTTATTCCGAACAATTTGTTGCATACCCGCGTCTATTTCGAGCAATTTGTTATATAACCATGTTTATTTTGAACAATTTGTTGCATACTCATGTTTCTTCCGAACAATTTGTTGAATACCCATGTTTATTCCGAACAATTTGTTACATAACCATGTTTATTCCGAACAATTTGTTGCATACTCATGTTTATTCCGAACAATTTGTTGCATACCTGCGTCTATTTCGAGCAATTTGTTACATACCCATGTTTATTCCGAACAATTTGTTGCATACCCGCGTCTATTTCGAGCAATTTGTTATATAACCATGTTTATTTTGAACAATTTGTTGCATACTCATGTTTCTTCCGAACAATTTGTTGAATACCCATGTTTATTCCGAACAATTTGTTACATAACCATGTTTATTCCGAACAATTTGTTGCATACTCATGTTTATTCCGAACAATTTGTTGTATACCCGCGTCTATTTCGAGCAATTTGTTACATAACCATGTTTATTGTGAACAATTTGTTACATAAACATGTTTATTCCGAACAATTTGTTGCATACATTTATTAATTTATTTAGGTAACCATAGTGTTATCTCATTTCAGTTATTCAACCAATTAACAGTGACCTGCAATTAAATTGAAACAGTACTAGTCAGCGACCCGTGAAAAAAAACTACGGGTTCACCTGTCCATTTTACACCGCATTGCGTGCATTTCGCTACTAGCGGTACCATTTGCGTGACAGTCGTGTACGGGTATTATAATATAGATATCAGAATCAAAGAAATCTGAGGGAAAGGATTAACAACAATACCTTACTACAGTACCATGTAATTTGATACACTTTATACTTTGTTATCCCATCGCATTCTTATATCTTACCTTGTCACACTCTTATTGGTTCAACAACATCCTTCTTAAAATGTTTTTTGTTATAAATATTGGAAAAACTAATGGCAGTGATTTAACTGAATAAAGCAACTAAAAATCCTTACCCTTGAAGTATCCATGTTTTCTATTTTTCTACCTCTCTCTAATTGTTTCGACTTCTCAGTTGTTACTTTTTAAACATTTTCTCCAGTTTAGTAACTTTTTAAGCGGATTTTATTATACTTTTGAACCTGTTTTGGTATTTCGGAAAATAAGGCAAGTTACTTGGGGCTATATAAAGAAATATTTTGTTATATTTTACATTTTTAAATGTTTATGAGATTTGATGTGACAATTGGCAGCCTTGTAGTAGAGCTTTGCTTCTTGTAGAGAGGATTGTGGGTTCAATCTCGCCCTACACTTGCTAGAGACTATAGCAGTGTGGATCGATCCAATTTGCCAAGCTTTCAGCATGAGAAGGCTGTCTAGTTAAGCGGTTGTTGTGCTTTAACGGTGCCTGTAACTCAAATAGGTCCTTTGGTTTCATTAAGGTTCCTTTCGAACGACCCTCACAGATAACAGTACCAATGTGAATTATAGAAGCCGTCCTGGGTAAATAATTGGAATAAAGCTATTTTAAATAGTACTTATTACTGATGGCTTGCTTATAAAATGTTTCATTTCAAGTTGAGGAATAATTTTTTAGACTTTCAAGATTGTGATAATCTTACTATGAAACCCCCAAAAATGTTTCGTAAAATTTAATAATGTTTATAAAATCATACAGATGTCCCACTATATCCTAATTTTAAAGCCAATAGAAAAGTGTTTTATTGTCTAGAGCTTCGGTATTATTTAGTTCTTTGTAAATATTAAAAAGTCAAGCAAACGAAAAAAAATTTCCAGGTGCTGACTGTGTTTTTTAACTTCAATGCATTTTTCTCTAACATTTCTTCACGGGTAAAAACCAATTTCATCTTGTAAGTGCTTTTCCTGTAGTTCAAAGAGGACTGTTTTTTTACTCCTTGTTCGATGTGTTCCCATTGCTTTTCATCCCTATTCTATCCTCTTCACGTTGCGTGTTGTTGTTCTTTATCAAGTCTATTAACGAATCCAATCCAACTTTAATCACACGAATTTCATTTCGTAAATTATTTATGTCAGTTTTAACATCGTTAATGTCTTCTTTTTTTAATTTACACAATTCATTCGCTAAATGGTGCAACGACAAAACATTATTCGCTCCAATACACTCATTTGCCTGAACGCCTTCTGTAGTATAAGAAATTAAAGAATCTACATTAGTCTCATATGAGTTATGAATGTTTCCATTTGGAATTTGTATGGAAATGTTTTCTGATTTTCTAGTATGTGTATTGGTATCAGAATAAGACTCGCATGTTCCACCTGATTCACGACCATTCGTACCTGAAAGCTGAGAATATATACCTAGATCAAGCCCTTGTTCTTGTAATGTGTTGTTATGCAAAGCGTTAACGTTTGTGTACATAGCAGTATTGCGTTCTGGACTTGATGCAGCAGGAAAAACATCTTGTTGTGTTGGTGCAGAAAGATTGTCTGTTAAGTAGGCCCCATTTGTAGAAGGGTAATGGTTAGCGTAACCTAAATTGCGATGGCTTTTTCGTCTGATTGCTTTTTTGTTATTGTTATCGGTTTCTTGTTCACTGTGTGCGTCTTTGTTTAAGGGGAGTTCTTTAGCTTTTAAGTCGCAATAAGGATTGCTTAACACTGGAGGGTCAGGAAATAAGCATGAAGATTCAAGAGAAAAGGTAGTACTCTTTATAGAATTTTCATCCAATTTTAAATCAACTTCCTGCACATCTGGTTTTTGATAAAAATTATCATGCAACTCGTATCTGCTCGAGGATATGTTAATTCTGTCTATGTTAGTTTGTTCAATATCAGGTAAATCAAACGCTGTCGGAGCTACAGAGTTATTGTTTTTTTCATCAGTTAAATACTTTTTTTCACCATCATCGCTATCCTCGCCTGACTCAAATAAAACAATGTCGTTACTACCATTGTGTTCTTCGTCAGAATCAGACGATCCAATTTTCATCAGACGACTTTTAAGGCTTGCAGAAGGTGATCTTTTAAGATCAGTCTCTCGATTTTGAAGTTTTTGTTGCCATAATGGTAATGTCGATTTTTTGGAGTTTTTTTTTCTTGAAGTTTTTTTTCTTCCATGTCGTTTCCTTCGTCGATCTTCATCAGATGAATTTTGAAAGCTACTCGAATCTGTGCTGAATGAATTTTCTTCTTCCTCTTCGATAGAATTCAAACCAGAGCTGTTAAAGGTAGTATTGCCCTATATGATAAATTGTGGAATATTTATTTACTGCCAATTCGAACAACAGTTGAAATTAAATACCTAAAATAAATATGCCATAAAATTTAAAATAAAAAGTCTTTACATATTATTTTTACTTACTTACTTATTTTTACTTACTTATTACTTAAATTCACTCAATTTTCGCGCACAACTATTTTAAATCTAAAGTCGAGCGAAAGGAAATATATATATTTATTTGGCTTAACTCTTTTCGATAGCTATCTAATTGTGCCATGTAACTGTATAATATCTAACTCTGCTCTGCTTCTATTTTTGAGTATTTTGTGATCGTTTTATGCCCCATGATAATAGCAATTCTACATCAAATTTTAATAATTGATTGTATGCCATTTCGATTAATTTTGCAAACCTTCGCGACATCAATTTGTCGACAGTGTGCCAGAACAAGATGTGTGTAGGATGTGTGTAGGGTGTGTGTAGGATGTAATTGACAAAGACGTGCGAATATCTTTAAGCGAATAACATAACGACTGACCGTTTTAAAAACGAATTTGTATTATTACTATCTCATAAAACTTTTTTTTATTTATTTAGCCCTATTTATATTGGGAAATAGAGGGCTCCTTAACCAACCCACTTTTTTATTATACCTACTTAACTTTGCTGAGTTGTAGTCCAAAAAAATTAAAAAAAGGTTTTTTGAGCATTGTTTTTACTCATTGTTTTTACTCATTGTTTTTACTCGTTGTTTTTACTATAGACCCAAAACGTAATATCATAATAGTATCATAGGAACCACTTAACAAACAAAATTTATGCACAAATTAGTTCAACCGACCTATATTATGTTCAAGTCCGAAAAATAATGCTAGCGCCAGCCAATTTTCATTCCAGCCAATCAATTCATTTTATACTGTAATATATTCCTGCGTAGTTTTCTTAAGAAAGAAGTAATGCGAATATCAGGCGTACCTCTTTAGTGTCTAGGTTAAAAGACAAGCTAATATTTTGTGAAAAATTTTCTGCAAAGTCTGGGTAATGCTTCAAAACTTCTTGAATACTTTCTCGTGTCAAGTATAATATCTCACAGTACATTAAAGCTCGAATATCTCCATCTGCACGTCGTAGAGGTCTGTTTTTGCAAATATGTCCACCAAATACATCACCAGACCCTAGTCAGTAAATACACGACACATACACTATACAAATACACAAAATACAGTATACAAAATATGGACTTTTTTAAGAGCTTAAGAATGCAAGTGCCATTCAAAGAAATGAAACTGTGCTTCCCACTGAATATTTCAAACCTGGTTCTACCAGGAAATGTTATTTAAATGTCCAAAAAGGTCGACAGGAATAAAATATGCAAGTTCGTCTTTTTCTTGACTATTTAAATCAATTTAAATTTATGAAATTCTCAGGATAAACAGTGAAAACGAAAAACACGAATCTCAATACTTGTTCTCAAATATCCTTTGGATGATAAGTATTTAAATGATTAATATTTTTATGATAAGTATTGATTAAATTTTATAGTCACTCGCGAAAATTAATTTCCGCAAAATTTACTATTTTTCGTGACCTGCAAAAATAAGAAAATATCACAAAAACAGCGAAGATATCAGTCTACCAAATTTTCCAATAATAAAGTATATTGATGATATATTTTTTAACCATTTATTCTAGCAGTAAGAGTGTTCAAAATATTAACAAGGGTCTCTTACCTAATATTGCTACAATGAAATCTTTCTGCACGACCTCCACTGTTCCTTTGTGAATATAGAATATTGCATTCACAACATCATTCTCTTTAATAACCATCTCTCCAGGACTAAAATAAGTCTTTTTTATCTTAAGGGATATCAACCTAAGGCAGCCACGACTTTCATGCATGAAACAAGGTAAGGATAAAAATCGTTTGTATAAATGTGAACATATATCAGCTTGTAGTTCAGTTGGGAAGCTGTCAAGCATCTAAAATAAAGGTCGAATACTTTAGCAAAAATTTGGTCCGTTGTTGCCGACCAACATTTTTTGCCAATTTATTTATCCGACCGAACTTTTTTGCCGATTATTTCTATTACCGACCTCCATTTTGGTCGACCCATTTCTTAATTCAATATTGGAGAAGAGCAAGTAAGCGTAGCAAAGGAAACAGAGATTCTTCCCTTATATGAGAATGTTTTTCTCCGTTCAGTGTGCCAGTGGGGTAGCTAAGTAGGTAGCTCATTCGCAAAAGACACAGACACATGGCATCAAGTATTTATAAAAACGAACCTCGACAACTTTACACGCACTCGGATATATTTTTTGTTTAAAATATTTCAGAAAATGTCCGAGTATATAATTTTTCTGAATTTTATGTTCTTCAAAATTATTTCCTAACAATTTGCTATTTGATTAGTTAATGATTTAAAATTCATGTTTATGTTGTGCAAACAAACTTAAGTTGTGTTTTATTGCGACTAAATTGATTACGGAATGTTGTCGATCTACTTTATAAAAAGAGGTCTTAGGGAGATCATTACCTGGGTCCAGAAATATTTCCTATTGTGTAAACTCTGTCCAAAAATACTTGAAAAAATTATTTTTAATGAAACGTATTTTACACAATTGTTTATAAAAAGTTAATAAATGAAAGTTTGGTAAAAAAAAATACAGCATCGGATGAAGATTAAACAAAAAACATAAAAAAGGACATCACCTCCTGCGTGTTGACTCCTTTGCTGATAGACCATTGCGAAATAAACCAGTCTTCGATGCGTCGTTTCAGCTCGTCATCTATTTGGTGCTGGCGTACAAATTGTTTGATTTGCGAGGCTTTGGCATGAAATTTTGCTCTTGCAGCGTAAAGTTTTTGAATAACTGCGGTCATGTTTCCAAATATGGCGGATTGTACAATAGCTACAAAAGAATGACACACACACACACATTGAACTTTTTCTTTAAAATACAACCTTTTTTAAAAACACAAAATCTCTTCTGAAATTATGCTCATATGCTTTTCATGACGTTTCATATATAATAAAGAAAAATGGAATTTCAAGAACTTTACCTCCAAGAAGAAGAACTAAAATTGAAAAAGTCTGTTCTGCAACTGTATTTGGAGCAATATTTCCAAACCCAACAGTGGTTAAACTTGTAAATACAAAGTATAACGCGTTTATATATTTCTGGTTTTCATTAAGTTGTTTAACTTTGCCAGTGTTATTGTAAAATAATCTTCCATTCTGATTACCTATAAGAAAACGTAACTGATAGAGAAGATACCCGTTCTAGCTAAATTTACTTTGAGTACATTCGCAAGTTAAAAAGTCATATTTCCCGATTACTTATTTTCGCGAATAAAAAAAACCTTTTCTGTGAATCCTCACAGTAAATTATTCTACTGAAAAACTTAAAATGCAACTTTTATACTTGATGGATTAACAAAAAGTATAATAAAAATTGAAAAACAAAATTAGAAAATTCACGATATTTTACGAAACTTGAAATACACGCACTAAGATTATTACACTGAATGTGGGTTGTTTTAGCACAAAAATTGGGAAAATAACAAGGTACGAAATAAATAACATCAATTAACCTAATTTGTGCAACCAACCAGTTGTTTTTCCATTCTGCATTTCCCTATAACCAATCACGTACCAAATACATGCAAACCAATGCGCAAGCAGCGCAAACGAAAACATCATGAGTAGTAAAAGCGAGGTTGTGTGCTCGATATACCGATTTACTCGTCGTATCACTCGAAATAAGCGAAGCAAACGAAATATCTTCAACACTGCCACATAAGGAAGCTGTATAAAAACATAGTATTGAATGTAATTATAGCAATATACAATAAAAAGAGATATACATACAAATATTACATATTGAAAAAACTTTCTTTTATTTCTTTATTTCATCTTTTATTTGAAAGATGTTAAATCATAGATATTCCAGAGATGTACTTTTAGTTTTGTAGTCAAGTCATCGATAAGAGGCTGTTTTGCAAGTATTAGGAAAAAATTGGAGGTAACGTAACAACATCTTGGCAGCTTTCAGGCTAAAATACCTTATTCCTAATGCGCAGCAAAGAAACTCATCTATTTCTTGCGTATTATATTTTTGCGGCCAATAACAATATGAACATATTTCACACGAATCAATTTTCGTTCGAATAACAATAAATAACAAGGAAATATAGTAAAATGCAGGGTTTTAAACAAATTACAAATGTAGATGTTTCGTTCATGTATCTTGTTGAGAGCTCTTGTTGTTAAAAATTATAAAAAAGGAAGAAATTTGACGCCTTTCCCCATTTGGTTTTGTTTGTTTTCGTGCATTAATTTTTGCGAAAAGCGTAATACACCTTTTCTTTCCTGAATTAGTTTTCTTTGCTGCTATTTTTCAACTTTTCTAACTTGATAAAATGTAAAATCTTCAGATTCTTACAGCGAACAAACAACCTGTTAAAACAGATCTTGCGCTGATTGACATGTGTTTAAACCTGTGTTTAAAACCGAGGCTAATTAGTTAAAAGCTAAGACTTTTACTGTAAAATTTATACACACACCAATTCAATGATGCTGAATGTGATCTTAAGGTGGCAGTAACCCTTTTAAAAATCGGAATTTTTTATTTACATAGTTAGTTACAGACTATATATTCATTTTTTTTCTGATATACCAAACTTGTCACAATTTTATAGCTAAAATACTATTATCTTTCACCAAAAATATTCAGCCTCGACAATTCCTCTTTAAAATAAAATTCATGAATAATTAATTAGTTATGCCGAATATGATTTAAGTCTACGCGCTTGTGAAATTGTACAGAAAGAAATGACGTAATTATTAAAGAGAAACGTTAATAACAACTAAGATGGCGCATTATGTAGAAATTTAAGACGATCTTCATTATGCTACACTGCACGAGTTTTAACTTTCGATAGCATTTTCGTTTTACTTTAAAATTTTTAGACATGCTTGGTGAACCATGCAGCCATGATACGGTGTGCGGAAATCTTTTTATTCGTAATATTTTTCTTTTAACAGTGTTCGATGCAGCAGGGGATGCTAACAAGGAATCTTTTGGAAAAACAAAAGGCTATTGTTAAAAAAATAAGAATGAACAAAAAAAATCCGCGCACCGTTTTAACAGGGTCAACCCAAGGTTCCTTTAAAATCAGAAGCTGATGAAAAATAACGAGATTGTAAAAAGTTGGAGCTCGTAGAAGCCGATTTTTTTTTGTTTATGATACATTTTTAAATAGAAATTTCTGCTGACTCAGCAATTTTAGTGTTAAGTTAAAATCATTTTATTATGTATTAAGGCCTATATTTTTAGGAAATAGTAAAAAAATGGTATAAATAAAGCACTGAATAAATAATTCAGCTATTTTGACAATTAAAAAAGGGTTACTGCCACCTTAAAGTCGAAACATCAAAAATAGAAAATTATATAAAATGTGTAATTCGGGAAATGTATATTTTTATATTAAATTACGGACACGACGAATTTTTTGTGCGAATGGGCGAAAATTGGTTAACACGAAAATTAGTACTAATAAGATACATTTTGCCCTCGGGGGTAGAGGTTTGGATGAGAAATGGAGATGCCTTTAAAAAAAACCTGCATTGATACTGTTGCCATGGAATTAACAATTTACGAAATACCGTAAATTAATTTTCATTTTATTATTGTTATTATTGAAATTTTTTACCCAGCCTTTTCAGTTCCTATATGTACTTCTATCAAGGAAGGTCCTTCGAAGGGTGTTCTAGCGCGTTTAAAGCTCAATTTAAGTTACAAAATTCTTGCAAGCAAAGCAATTGCCTTACTAGACAACCGCGGTATCAATCTCATACTTATGTTGAATGTTGAGCAGAAAGGATAAATTCTCTCTTTACAGTCTCTAACATGACTGGGTCGAAGCGAACGTTCTAGTACATGGCTACCAGTCTACACAAAAAAAGATACTAAAGTACATATTGTGAACCTACCAAGGAATTGTTAAGAAGCATTATTAACTCAAATGGTACAGTAGCTATACAGTCAACCAAAAACCAGCCTTTTAAGTAATTTTTAGATATGTCGGACGGATTCGTTACTAGCTTGCCTGTTTTAGGCTCGATATATGTCGTGCGAAAATTAACAACGATATCGCACATAAAAATAAGTTCTAAGATTAAATCCAAAACAAGTAGGGTATTGATGGTGAAAGCTACATTTAATGGAACAATAATAGCATTGTAAGCGACCAAGAATAGAATAATCCAATCCCATATCAATCTTTTTCGTCCGAAATGTAACAGCATTAACTTGGGAAGTTCTGTATTTTCGAGTTTGTATTGTGGAATGATTTGCGCCTGCGTTCCAACCTAAGTAAAAAAATTATTCTCTTGAAATCCACCTTTTAGAAGATAACTTGATTAGTACTCTAAAATTTAGTAAATGTTGATAAATATTTAGAAACTAGTCGTTAGCACGTGGAAAATCCACGGGTTCGCCCGTTCTTTTATACCGCATTGCGTACTTCTCGCTATTGCGCAGCTAAGCTACCATTTTGCGTCACAGATAGACAGACAGACAGACGTATACGGGCATTATAATATAGACTAGTCGTTGCCGTGAAAAAATCCACGGGTTCACCCGTCCCTTATATTTACCCGTCGCAACAAAGTGGAAAAAAATATATCGCATTTGATGTTCGTGTTTCCGTAACATCATTTTCTAACTCGGCGGGGGGTCTGCGCAGAGACAGACAGACGACAGCTATTATTATAGAGATGCAGCAATTTATCTTCTTAACTTAAGGTAGCCCTAATTAAAGACGTATGGTTTTTTTAACATATGAATAGGTATAAAACATGGTTTTGGCCGTTAGTATAAATCGATACCAAGAGCTCTCTGTAAAATGTAGAATTTTGGATATAGAAGATCAAGAAGAAATGATAAGAAGTTAACTGTACTCTAAATACCAGTTATTGACTGTATATATACTACAAAAAGATTCACAATTTACCGTCATTTTGCGAACCACTCCGGTTTTTAAGGTATTGGCTTGATTAGCTGTAATTCCACTTGGTACGGAAAGTGGTAGCAAACAAGAACTAAGTACAGACTGTTTTCTCTGCACTGATTCCATAAATTGTGTCATTTCTTCAGCAGAGCCTAATGACTTTATATTGTAGTAACTATTGTATTGCACCATTTGATTAATAGAAATCAGTGGCTTCTTCTTACGCCTTAATGAAGCACGAAGACTTTTCCTCAAATCAGTTTGTAACATACTTGAACTCTCATGTACAGTAAAATCGATTGTCTAGGTCATAATTAGACCTCGCATAAGACTAAGCTAAGTCAAAAAAATTATTCCGTTTTATACACACTGATTTCTCAGGTTTGATTTATTACATATTAGCAGCAGCTACAACAACGTACGTACGCCAGATGTGATGAGAAAATCAGGAAAGCAAATGTATGCGAAGAAACGTGAGTAAAATTAATGAAATTCATAACAATTACCAGCGTTTAAAAACTTAAAACCGTCTTCTTAGAAGAAACGTGTCGCCTTACACCTCGTTAAGTCTGTGGCTTTGTCTTAACACCAAAAATTGCACATGATCCACATATTAAAAATTTGAATATCAAAACAGAAGAGGAAATAAAACTAAGGGCAAATTTTTCACATTATATCGTCTGAATTATTTACTTGAAGCGTATTCTAAAGTATTTTGTTGTATTTTCATCCTACATATCTCTGACCTTTTATAAAAAACCCATACATTAGCTTAAAGGGGAGAGGAAACAAATGGTCTATTATAATTGCTTTTATTTTACATATTTTCTCATTTTAAAATGTTTTCTCTTTTTTATAATCCACACAAGAAAATGAAACAGGTGTGTTGTGGCTGGTTTTATAAAAGCATATTTTGATGAAACTCTGATAGCCTATTCGATATCTTGTTATGCTTTTTTTAACACAAATCTTTTATCTCTTTAATGTTCAATTGAAATTGAGTAAACAGTTAACAATATTTTCTATGGTTAAAATTCATCCGGACTCTTCCATACTCTTAAAACACTAAGACACAAGATTTTATAAATTTTTGTACACGATTTGATTAACCAATCTTGTTTACTTAGCGCCACGTTTGTTCATAAACTGTGAATCTCGTGAATTAAAAATGTCTTTCCAGTTATAATGCACGGTAGAGAAGAGCAAAAGGATAAAAAGGAGATGTGAAAAGAAAAAACAAACTCGACAAAATGACGCAAGATATTGACAACTTCTCGTGCGATGCAAAGTTTTGATTTTCGTTAAAAACAACGGACATACGCATTTAGAAAATATAAACAACTAAATAAATCAAACTAATTTCCCGAATTTCCCAATTATGTCAAACTCAATAAAAGAGGTCGATACTAAAATTGATTTTTATCCCCAAGTTCCTTAGTAAAAGGTAGAATAAATTACCTAATTTCGTGAATATTTCTGTTTGCTAAGTCCCTCAATTGCAAACCGAAAAGTACGGTCAAACCCTTCATATAGCCGAGCTTTCTAAGAATAGCCTCGTTTTTAAAATAATTAATTTCTTCAAATCTAAATAAAATGCAACCAGAATATTATATTGCTCTAAAACTTCATTTTTGTCATGATAATTTGATATTCTATCTGAATATCCTTACTTGAAGAGCATAGAACCATAATAAATTTTAGATGATGCCATAATTATTATAATTTATGAAATTCGGGAAAAGTGTATTAAAAACGAAATATTAGCTAAAAATTCCTTTAAGTGCCTTTTGGACTTTGAGTTTTCAAGTTAGCTGTATGAATTTCAATAATAGCTATTTTACCCCACCCGGCCTGCTTTTTCACTTACAGAATGTGTACGCATGTACAAAACTCCTTAAAGTTAAAGAAAAATTTGACAAGTCATCTATTGTCGAAGGAGTCTTTTAATTGCCCACGATGTTGGTATCCCATGTTAACAACCCTACACATAACTTAAAATAGGAAAACTTTCCACAAAAAAGCTACTTACTGTAGTTGCATGGTGTTGCGTGTTTGTATTATATTTTTCTCCTGAGTATTGCCGTTGCAAATGAAACAAAACATCACGGCTGAACTTCCTTTTCTTTTTCAGTGGTTGCGATTCTTCAGTTTTTACTGCAATGTAAATTAAGGGTAGCAATATGAAGCATAGGGCGCGTAAAAACTATATTTTGGCGATATTATGACCGAGATTTGATAGTTCTTCAAAACTTTACAGTTTTGCTTAGCTTTGATCAGTTTTGATCAACTTAGGGCTACTTTTGCGAAACTTATTTTAGCAATCTGCTCTTTGTAATGTTTTGGAATTTAAAGTTTCAATAGGGTAAAAATTGCTAAGTTCCGAAAACTTTGGTAGTTCAAAAAAAAGTTCTTTCCTTGTAATAGGTTCCCCAAATTTGCATAAAACCTGCCGTATTCTGACATTAGTGCTCTCGTCAGCATCTTTGCTGTGACGTCATTCCTTGAAATACCCAAAATCTAGTCTATATCTATTATTCACGTACTGTTCAAAGTTTCAGGTTGAAAAACGCAGTTCTGACCCTTTCCGCGAAATTTTATATTTCTAAACACGTTAAAGGGGAGGCGAACAAAAAACATTTTTGTGGCAGCCACAAAATAAATTTTAAGCGAGGAAGCAAAGATTAAGGAGTCTCTAAATCCCAAAATCTAATAAAATAACTACTATAAGCACACACAAATAACTATGCTTAATAACTGAATATCCATATTCCTTACAAGCAAGATCTTAGTCTTCATGGCTGTAGGTGGCAAGAAGAATCAATTTTAAGATGTACTTACCAATAAACTTAACAAATAAGATATTTATGAACCCAAAATATTTTACATGCAATCGTAGTCGCAACAAAATAATAATTCTTTTGTAATTTGGTTTGCTTTTTCACAACATACTTCCAGCTTCGAACAATGAAGTTTATAGTGATGACGCCAAATCCGATAAATACACAGACCGGAATTTTTTAAAAACAAATCGAACGTGCAACGGTTTCAGCTTTGCTTACAGTAATAAAAAAATATTTTGGTCGTGTTATTCAACTAATAGCATTTTTGCTATTTTGATCTTTAACTTTTGTCTTGTTTATTATTTTTGATAAAACAGTGGGATCATCGATGCGCTGACATCACAATACACAGAAAGATCTAATATTGTTTTTAAATATAACCACCAGTTTTGCAAATGTGTAAAAATACTGAACTATAAAATAACTGGATGAGAGAAAAAATGTTATTTTGTAACAAACTCCTGTGAACAGATGTTTTACGGAACATTCCAGACCAGCGTATCTGGTCTTTGGAATTAACTCTATCATCATAAATTTTCAATCAGCAGCCGTGCCCGCGCTGTTCGCCCCTCCTTTAAAAGTTTGTCTCACATTTTCAACATATTAAAATTAGGATTTCGCCAAGCACTTATTTAGACTTACAGACAAAAAGAATGATTCCCCGATGTGGACAATACTAATCATTGTCATAAAACCCTCCCATAAATAATCACCTGTATACTCTGTCGGAGTGTTCTTTTTTACTTCTTTGTGGGACACAAGAAAGAGTACAACATCGTTTTTTTCATTACGAATTGGTATGACATCCAGAAGACAAATAAATGAAGATCCTAAATGAAAAATATTTATTAAACACTCAAAAGCTGATTAAGAATTGCACTTAACATAGTATCTCTTCCTGAAAAATCCATGGGTTCGTCCAACCTTTTTATACCGCATTGCGTGCGTCTGGCTACTTGCGCAGCTAAGCTCTCATTTTGCGTGACAGACAGACGGCAGACGTATACGGGTATTATAATATAGATTTACCAAATCTCCATTTAATAAATCCATTTGTTGTCAACCCTTGACAGTTCGTTGAATTGGGTACACTGTAGTGTATTTGTGCCACCAAGGAGGAAAGAGTATTCACTCGATTTTTTCACCGCCTGAGGGAGTTTCATCACATTTGCGATATTTTTCTAATATTTTTTTGTTTGGAGTTGAATCTTCATCTGCATAAGTCGCTACGTAGGGACAAGTTATTTTCTAATTCATTGCATTCAATCGAAAATAACTTGATTAATTAACTCTGTATAACCTTCGTATATGCAATACAAGTGCTGTAATCAGATTAGGTAGTAGTATATCAGACTAGGTAGTTATGCAGTCGGAACATAAAATTTACAAAAGAATTACAAATATATAATTATTCTACTCGAAAAATCACACACTAAGGGCGGGTAGGTGGGTGTGATATTTTCCAGCTTATTCTGCCCTTTTATTTTCTTTGTCACGTGACGAAGCAAAGTGGACTAATAAATTCATTTATCGACGGTGATTAGTAGTTGTATCGCCAAAAATACACAGTGGAGCAGGTCCACGCCCGTAGGTTGCTATTGATTTGACATATTAACTCATCCTATTTAAAGAAGTTTTCGAGAATCCATTGCACGCATTGGCATACTGGTTCTGATGCCATTGTATAAAAAAAGTATAATTTTTCCGGCCTCGCGCATTTTGCGAACCCCTAATGACCAAGTCCCACCGTTAATTTATGTTGTTTAGAAACAAACCGAATTAGAATTTTTACGCATTGCATTATTAGTTAAGGACAAGAAACTAAAAAGTTTTCTTCACTAAAAAAGTTTAATCCCATTCGGTCTGACGTTTTTTTTTTAATAACTCCTTATTGTTATGTTATATGTCTATGAAACTTACTGAGCTTCAATATTTATCTATTAGACACCTGCATACCAAATTTTTAGGTTCCAGACCATTCAGAGGCTTTGATATTGGCCATTACTCGAAACTACCCCTAAAAATGTCTATGAAATCTCTTTAATGGGGAAAAACTCATGTTAGGATTATCCTTATCATTATCATTAAGATTTAATTTTGCATAATTTGGACACGTGATTAATCCGATTTCCCGATTTTGTCCGATTTTACGCAAAAATCGGAAAAAATCGGATTTTCAGGCAATTTTTGGCAATTGTTTATGCGATCCACGTAAAAAACCGAGAAATATATTAAATATCTTTTATTTAGCTTTAAGAAAATTCAAACAGAATGCAAAAATTCGCTCTGGAAAAAAAGTAATTAAATTTTAAGCAGATAGTGGCATTTTTACCAAATTTCAAGCTTCTGATGACGTCAGAGAAAATGTGCTGACGCAAGCAAAAATTTATTGCTGCCATTTTGTACCTTTTATGACGTACTATAAATGTGCCAAGATTGATTCAATTTAAACTACCCTATAAAAAGTTATTGAGAGGGGGGATTCCCCCGGTCATAGTATGTTCGAAAAACCCCGGACCGAATAGGGTTAAGCAGATGTTTTTCTGCAGTTTTGTATTCTCAAATTTTATTTTAAATTCTGGTCGTAAATTTTAAGAGATATTTTTTTTACTTTTTGTTTATTTACACATTTTTTAATTAGATATAATATAGTAGTTTGAGATATGACTGCATGATTAATGATTTTACATTACCGGTGTAACCGTAAGTAATTACTCCCCGAAAAAAATTACTCCCCCAGTAATATTTTCCAGGGAAATTATTACTCCTGGAGTGGTAATTTCCCAGGAAATTATTACTCCCACACGGAAATTATTACTCCCTTGAAATCACTCTTTTATGAAAGGAGGGGTACTTTTTTCCCAGTAGAAACTAACTTTTCCTGTAAAACTAACTCTCATGAAGACATTCCATTGCACATTCGAATGTGCGGGCTTCCTTTATTCATAGTTTTTATAGTTCTTTTTATCGATTTCTAATCTTAAACAGTTCTTTTTCTATGTTTTTCTAGAGTGTCAAGCTCCAATTATTTTTACTTTGTTTGATACATTTTTTAAACTCAAACGTTTATTTATCTACAACAAAATAATATTATTTGCTTTATCCGATAAGTTCTTAAGCTCAAGGTCAAAAGTTTGTATTTCTATTATTTAAAGCTCTAATAATCTATTATTTATTTCATTTATACATTTTTAAGCTCAAGCACTTCATTTTTTCCAGATTTTATAAGATTTCAAGCTCCAAAAAGTTTTTTCTCCTGTGATTTGAGCCGATTGTACTTTTTTGTATTTGTTAAATTTATTTAAAGTCAAGTTCAGCTGCATATATACATAGAGATATCTCTGACATGTACTAACCATTTATAAGAAACAATTAAAATCATCTGATTCTGAAAGCTTTTTGTATTGATATATCTTTAAACAACTCTTGCTTCTTTTAAAAGCTTGTATTTATATAGATTTTAATGTTCCCACTAAAAAAGAGAAGCCAAACCCACCCAACCGGATTTTTAACTCTTTCGGTAGTCCACTGTAAGTTCTCTTAATAAATTCTTTTTATCAGCATAATAATGGTCATTTTTTATTTATTAAGGTAGGGGAGTAAAAATTTCCTGATACTCCCGGGATATTGTAACAATATCCCGGAAAATAAGTACTGGGGAGTACTTATTTTCTAGTAAATTATTACTGGGGAGTAAACTTCTAGGGGAGTCTGTTTTTACGGTGACACCGGACGTTCGTCCACGAGTGCTTCATACCACCATGTTTGCACTATTTAGTTTTAAATAAAATGAAGTAGCAAAAAAAGCGACAGTAGCAGTCAGCCATATTTGTTACAGTTGTCATTATTTATTTGTCACTCTGTTTATTACTTAGCTAGATGATCTATTTGTATCACTTTTTGTATTAGGCTATTATTTCTACAAATTTTAGCTGATCACAATCAGATGACGCTTAAAGGTAAAACAATCTTATAAGTAGATCGGTGAAGAAGATTAAACAATGATTCGTGCATCTTCCTTCCCTTACGCTAGCATTAAAGGTGCGAATTTGCATTTAATAATATCGATTTTATATGCCACATATAGAACAGAGCCAAGAAATTGTAATACGAGTATATAAGACAAACCGCTTTTCTTGTGAAGCATAAGTTCTGTTTTGTATTCTGATTGCTTCATGAATGCTTCCCTTATTTTTTCGATTTTATTCACGTTCGTCTGCATGCCATACAGGAAGCTGCAATCACAACTTTTTCCCAACAATTCTTTCCGTGAAAATTCTGATAATAAACAAAACCCATCGCTGCAGTAAATTATTGGAAACCCGCGGTGAGATTCTGCATTCCCCAAAACAAAGTTGCTCACTGAAAAAAAATGAAAAGAATCATTTATTTTAAAATTTAGGATGATAACTAGCGTAGGTAGGAACCAATGCTGTAGGAAGTTTATCTCGTGGAGCGACTAGAAACGTTAGAAATACACAAATTTTGCCAAAATAATGGCAAACACTGCAAATTTTAAAGTCCGTCTCTATAAACAATAATTTAGGCTATTTTTATATTACATTTACGTAATTTGAACTTGTCAATGTTAATAGCAGACTTAGGATTAAGATCTTAAGTTACTTGGTTAAAAACCAAACTCTTAAACGTCAGCATGACTCTTTTCCTGATATATCGGCACATTTGGGTCCTGAAGTGGATTATTTCGTAATTTCAGAATGGTAACAAGTGGAACTAGCGCATTGTAAACGCTGCTTAACAAACGAATATGCAGAAATTGCACTTTCGCAACTTCCTGACTTCGGATTATTGTCGAGTTGATGCTTCTTGCTAACTCCAAAAACAGCCAAAAAACTGCTGTTATGACATGAGGCTTTTATCTTTCGGATTATAGAAGTTGCAACGAAATACGAGCAGTAGAATAGTTGCTCAACTGTATCAGATTGTAGGTTAATCCAAAAGATTACATGGATAAGTACAGTTGAACTCATGCAATTCAAACTCCAATAATTCTAATAATCATATAAATCGAACGAATGCCCGTCCGAGTTTACTCCAAAATCCTTATAAGAAAACTCCTATAATTCGAACTCATGCAATTCGAAAAATCATGCAAATCGAACAATTTTCTTTGTCCCATGAGCAAATTGTGATCATGTAATTCGAATTTTGAACTTCTCGTCCGTTTAAAGTTCCAAAACTCAAATTTTTCCAATAATCGAACTTTCTCGTGAAAATCGAGAATTTTTTAACAATCGAACTTTTTATTGAAATAGAATGTTTTGAAAAAGCTTTTGAAGTGTTTTTGTTTGTCTGTTGATATTCTACATCATTCCCAACAATGGCATCCAAGAGTGACACAATGGCAACAGTGACACAATGGCATCCAAGAGTGACACAATGAGGTGACTTAAAAAATAAAGTATAATGATTTAAAGGATCTGGAAAATTTGTAGCACTTGTTTTACACTTTGCTGGGATAGTGTTTACAGCGGTATTAATTATCAATGTTGGTAATTATAAGCGCCGTAAACACTATCCCACCAAAATTCGGCCGAAAAAAGTCAAACTCCTATAATTTGAAACTCATGTAATTCGAACAAATTTTGAATCTCCTTGAAGATTCGAATTACATGAGTTCAACTGTACCTATTAACCATGTTAGAAAATTATTTGAGAATTTTTTAAAAAAGATTTAAAGACTTCATCTTAAAAAATAACAATTTATGAGAAGGTATGGTGCCCGCCATCGCCACTCCATTTCTTTTCCGACTTAATAAAGCGATGATTCCTTTTTATTTCAACACTAAGAACAGAAGAAAATGTAAGTCATGTCATAAAAAAAGGTGCATTGTTATAATATACGGAAAAAAAAGACTACTCGACTAGAAAAACGCATTCCATCCCTATCCCAACATATCATCTTGCATGTATTTTTTCTCAGAATTACGAGACTGCGCCAAAGAAAGGTTTTATCAACTTTTTTATTCTTTTTAACTATCTTCTTTGAAAAATTTCGAATGTTTTAATTTTACATTCACGATCAAAGTCTAGGAAAAAGAAATTACTTGATACTCACTGGGCGTCTACTTACTTACTTGATACTCGCTAGGCGTCTGACTGCGTCTAGTTGCGCCTGTTGTCCTTTGATTGCGTCAGGGTACGTCTATTTGCGTCTAGTTGCGCCCGGTTGCGGATGAGGCGCACAATGAGTATGACTTTTAGACGCTACTTGACGAGACTACATCCTTGTGCACGCGATAGTTTCGTTAGTAGACGCGTAAAACAAACAAAAAAATTCCTAGCGTCTAACGATCAAAGAATGCCACATTGTAAACAAAAAACCAACCTCGCTCCCAGAACTTTGTGTCTCTCATTGGCGTTGTTTTTATTAATAGGACATGCAAAAAGAGACAGCATGTCTTGGGATGGTGGTTGCAAAAAAACATGTTTAAATTCGCTTTTTAAGTTTTACTGTTTTGCGCAAATAAAAGTCGATGCTAAAAATGATAAGGATTCGAGTAGGATCCATCTCTGAACTTATTTTGGACACAAAGTATAGGATGAATTAATGGCTCAACCAAATATTTATTACTAAATATTCTGTTTCTTTCCGGGGTTTTTTTCGTGTTCTTTAAAAACTATACATTTGATATAATGTGGCCCAAGGATAAAAAACAGACCAACAGATCAGAAAATAAATAATTTTTTCTTTATTTCGTATAGTAGCTAAATAATTCAACAAATTAAAATGTCTTTATAAAAAACAATTTTTATTTATTTATAACTCTATTTTTGCAACATTTACCTGGTGAATTTTCTAAATACTCAAATAGAAGTAATATTTTTCGACTTACCACTGCCATCAAATTTTTTTCCAAGACTTTCAAAAAATGAATTGCCACCTGCAATTCCTTTTTGGTTAAACACCATGATAGCTACGATTGCCTTCTTTACTTTAAATCCTACACAAAAAAAATGTATTTTTTATTACTTTAGCAGAATATTTGTGTAAAATATTTTGTCCTTAATGGTGAAACCGTTATGATAGACTAAATTTGCAGAACAAAGCATTTTATAATAAGTCAAAAAGCCTTTTAAACCCTTTGGTACACCTAATATTGTTCAATAGAACTACAGAGTTCCCATTTTTAATCACGATTTAAGAAAAGTCTCCGAACCAACAAAATATATTAACACAGCAAATAAATCCACGCTTGTACACGCTAACTTCAGTAAAACTAATCTCGTTTGTGGGAAGGAAGAGTTTTTCCTTAAATAATTCCTTTTGTTAGTTTCACCTGTTTATAAATAATTAATATAAGTATTTATTTCTTTTTTCTTTTTTGTGCCTTGAGAATTTTTTAAGGTTTCGATAAAACTAAGTGAAAATTATAAGAGAAAAAAAATTTTCTGCAGCAAGATTGCTGCTAGAATCATAGAAAAATGTCTCCCTAATTTGGTTGTTATATATAGATGTTCTTATCTTTCTATGCGAAGAGAATGCATGTACGGGCGGTCTCATATTTTATACTTTGCGTTTAATAATGCGTGGCAAGATAAAGAAAGCTTTAAAAACCTATTCTCACAAAACACACAATATTTTTACATCCTTTTCTTTAATTATATTTTTTTTCTATCTACCTTTTTATTATTTGCTGTTTAAAAATGATTAAATTTATTGAGGATCCTAAAAATTAAATAGTTTGATATCACCTGCAAAATTTACCTCTTTTTAAAAATAGGCCGGCAATCCTAATACAGATATAACCCAAATATACATGAATGTAAGTTTGACTCGTGGCCTTGTGGTAGAGCTTTCGCCTCCAATGTGAAACGTCTTGGGTTCAAACCTCGGCCGAGTCATGCTAGAGACTATAAGTGTGTATCCGTCCTTTCTGCTTAACGTTCAGCATGAGAATAGGTTGATATCTTAGGCGGTCGTCTTGTTGAGTGGCTGTTGTGCTTGCACGCCCTTCCGTAGCTCAAATGTGGGCTCCAATTGCACTAGAACCTCCTTGGAGGACCATCATTGATAACAGTTCTATTAGAAACTGAAAAGGCTTTCCTGGATAAATCTAGCAACAACAAACTTTTGATATTTTATTGCGTAAAGACCTCCAATGCTAACTTGATCTGTCGAGATATCGATAGTTTAGTCTCTTCCTGCTTTGTAGCACTGAAATATCGATAAAGCCTGTGGAAAAATCCACTTACGCAGGAAAACAATCGAAAAGAGAATTGTCGCTTGAATTTTGCTGACGTCAGCAACTGGTTAACACATTTCTAAGAAGAAAAACTTGTGTATGTCATGCCGACTTCAGCAAAATTATTAAAACAACCTATATTTTTTCCATTGTTCTTCTGCTTAAGTGGATTTTTCCACGGGATTATAGACAAGATGCAATAGTTATACTAAGTTTTTTTGATTTTTGTTGAGAAAGGGGCAGGTTTTTTGAAATAAAATCAGCCTTTCTTTTTTTTATCTTTCTATACGAAGGGAACGCATGTATGAGCGGTTTCAAAGTAGAGTCCAAATGATAATAAAAATGACAAGAAATTAAACATTTTAGTAATGCTTGTTTGATGGTCTTTTGTTTTGTCTTATTTGTGCACAGCGCGTCTATTTATTAAATAAAATTTTAAAATCCAAAAAAGTGTATAATTTCTCACACTTTTTTTACTTCTTGCTTTTTTTTCCTTTCTTGTTTTTCTTCATTTCTTGTTTTTTTTTCTGTTTCTGTTTAGATTTTTTAATTTCTGTGAGTATTTTTTCTTTTCGCATTTTTTTTTTATTTCTTGCTCTTCGTCACTTCTCAAGTCTTTTATGGCCATAATTCTCACCCTTTTGATCCACTTCCCACATTTTATTTGTGACTTTCCTCACTTTTCTTACTTCTCACTACTTTATCTTTACTCTTTGTAGTATAAAAATTTGGTTTAGCACTATTTTTCTCAATTTTCTCATAAAGAGTATGAACGTGCGTTGTGTAGTGTATCAGTTTGTAACTCCATCGTCCGATTTTGTCGCTTTTTCTAATCTCATCGCACTTTGTAACCTATTTTGTCGCACTTTGTAACCCCAAACCTATCGTACTTTGTAATCCCCTCTTTTCACACTAATCCCTTACAAATGAAGAGTATAAGATTTTTTGATGTGCATGTATTTTCGTGTTGCGAATCTACATAACCTTTTATCAACTTAAAAAACTTAACTTTTAGAACAATATCGTATTTTTCTGCAGGCATGACCTATCTGATATATGTTGGTGGATGTTTTTACTCTTAATTTCAAACAAGAATAAATTTTACACATGAATTTTTTGAGTTCTTTTTTCTATGGAAGTTCGTTCATTATTATTTTATTTACGATAATATTTCGAAACGTCTTGACTGTGTCTTTTTCAAATCAATTTTGAATAAATTTTTTTAAATCAGATTTGAAAAAGAAAGAAGAATTATTAATTCATATTATACACGTTCATTTGAGATGACATTTAAAGATAACTTTTACACATCTTTCTGGAAGTTTCTTGTGACTAACTCAACATTCGATAATTTTCTCTGTTTGAAATAAGTCAGAAACAAATCGAACTTTGCGTTACTGATTTCTTATGAACCGGAAAAAAACAGGAGAATGCATGGTCTCTTCGTACTAACGCGGTGTATCAATTTAAAGGGGCTATGAAACGATTCAATAAGCTCAATCCCTGTACATTTTGAAAAATAGCGTGTGACCACTAACAAAAAGTCAAGGTGAAGGAAATGATACGCCCTTTAGAACCACATAGACGTGTAGACAACCTGATTATAAATAAATACTAAATTATACAGTTTACCCCCTGCAAAATAGAAACTCTACCGGGTGATTTCTAGTTTGACCCGAGGTAACCTGACAATGCTGCCGTTATTTCGTGTGTTATTGTCATGTTGTTGCCTGACAAAATAATTGTCAAAATGTTCAGATGTTAGTTCGTTTAGGAGACACTTTTAGCGAGTACACAAATATTACGGTTGACGAGTTCTGTGATGGATAGAATATTATCACTCCGGACAATCGATCTAGCACGGTTCTCAAGCGATTTTAACTTGTTGAGCTGTGTATTTGTGAAAGGTATTCTCAATGCACTACTATAAGTGATTAAAGGTACAATCATCATCGAGAAAACATTGTGTGCGGCTTCAGCGGTAAGATACGGTCGTAATCTTTGTAGTAGGCGTAAACGGCTGCTGGCGCTTTTATATGATCGGTCGAAGTTGTCATTAAGCATTAACTTGCTGTCGATTACTGTTCCCAGATACTTATACTGAGAAACGAAATTTATCGGATTTTCTTGATATACAACTTGTAGAGCCTTGCCATGTGCTTTCAAGCATTTAGCCGTTCCGAACAACATGACTTCTGTTTTCCCTTTTTTTAGATTTCTTATGAACCGGAAAAAAACAGGAGAATGCATGGTCTCTTCGTACTAACGCGGTGTATCAATTTAAAGGGGCTATGAAACGATTCAATAAGCTCAATCCCTGTACATTTTGAAAAATAGCGTGTGACCACTAACAAAAAGTCAAGGTGAAGGAAATGATACGCCCTTTAGAACCACATAGACGTGTAGACAACCTGATTATAAATAAATACTTTTTTTATCATGAATTTGCTACTTTTATTTTTATTTTTTTAAAAACAAATAATTTATTTAGCATTCTTTTCAGCGGTAAAATAAGCTGCGGTATATAAAATATATTAAATATCAGTAAATAAACAGTTTGTTTTGACGAGGGAACAGAGACAACACACGATGTATTTGATAAAAAAATATTAGTAGCTTAAAGAAGGTAATACATTTCAAAGATTTTAAAGTCATTACTGTTGCTTCTAATGGGGTTTTGTGCAATTAACTTGTGTATTTGTATGTCAAATTTCGAAAGATATAGCTAGCTAGCTAGCTAGTTTAAAAAGTTAAAGTTTATTTCCAACATACGTAGAGGACTTTTCTGTTATTTTCAGTTATATTTAGATGCCCAAAATGACGATGATTTAAAAATTTGTTTCTTTCATCAATGACCATAAACTTTTCACCACCGCTCGACTTTCGTGTAAGTCACTAAAGTCGAAAACCAACAGTTGTTTCGTAGACCTTTTAAGTACGCGTTATATTTTAATAATGTATTGTATTCGGAGAGAATAATGAGCCAGGAGTTTGGATGGATTTACTTCAATGACGTTACTTAAATTAAAATATCACTCTAGTCAGCCACAGTAATGTAAAAGCAATATCAACAATAGAAATATCACCTATTAGAATTTATTTCTACGTGTGGTGTAACGTGTAGGTAAAACTGTTTCTGCTTTTCAGAAACATTCGCAGAAATATACCAAGAGGATTTTTTAACGTTGCATTACAAAGAGCACCAGGTCGAAAAATTACAAAAGATTACACATTCCATTATGTTTGGGATTACAAAGTGCGACCCTCCAAGGTGCGACAAAGTGGGTTACAAATTGGTATGGAATTTCAGGGTGCGATGGACTACAAAGTAATACATCTTATGTTGTCACAAACGCAAATGAATTCCCCACTGTTTATTTATTTATTTATTTATTTATTTATTTATTTATTTATTTATTTATTTATTTATTTATTTATTTATTTATTTATTTATTTATTTATTTATTTATTTATTTATTTATTTATTTATTTATTTATTTATTTATTTAAAAATACTTATACAGGATGAGGACTTCAGTAATTTGCAAATATATACATAAATACAAAAAAATGCTATCAATGTCCTTCCTGTCTGAGAATAAAAATGGAAAAAAGCAGTAAAACAGTAAAAACGATAAAAACAAACAAAAAAATTGATCAAATAGAAATGCAACAATATGCAGACAAGGTGTGAAGTAACTTAATGTGAGAGCTAAATAAGACATTGGCATAGTTCAAAATATTAATCCCACTTAGCCAAACTTGAAGCAGACTGGACGGCACAGTGACTAAGATAGCCGCTGAGAGTGCACTTTGCACAATAGCTGGTATCGTGTATTAAGAGAAGTACCCTCTGAGCGCCTTCATAAAAAGAGACTTTCAAATGGCAGTAAATTATACAGTTTACCCCCTGCAAAATAGAAACTCTACCGGGTGATTTCTAGTTTGACCCGAGGTAACCTGACAATGCTGCCGTTATTTCGTGTGTTATTGTCATGTTGTTGCCTGACAAAATAATTGTCAAAATGTTCAGATGTTAGTTCGTTTAGTAGACACTTTTAGCGAGTACACAAATATTACGGTTGACGAGTTCTGTGATGGATAGAATATTATCACTCCGGACAAAAGATCTAGCACGGTTCTCAAGCGATTTTAACTTGTTGAGCTGTGTATTTGTGAAAGGTATTCTCAATGCACTACTATAAGTGATTAAAGGTACAATCATCATCGAGAAAACATTGTGTGCGGCTTCAGCGGTAAGATACGGTCGTAATCTTTGTAGTAGGCGTAAACGGCTGCTGGCGCTTTTATATGATCGGTCGAAGTTGTCATTAAGCATTAAATTGCTGTCGATTACTGTTCCCAGATACTTATACTGAGAAACGAAATTTATCGGATTTTCTTGATATACAACTTGTAGAGCCTTGCCATGTGCTTTCAAGCATTTAGCCGTTCCGAACAACATGACTTCTGTTTTCCCTTTTTTTAGATTTATAATTAACTCATTTTCACGGAAATATACTAGTAGTCTCTCAAGTTCTTGATTGAGAAGTTGTTCAATTCTAGTAACATCTTTATGGGCAACGTATATGACGGTGTCATCTGCGTACATTATAACTTTAGAATTTGAGATATGGTCTACAAAATCATCATAAAAAATTAAAAAAAACAGTGGTCCCAAAATAGAACCTTGTGGAACACCGCAGTAAATTGGCTCGTAGCTAGATCGAATATTATTAATGTCTACTAACTGACTTCGATTAAATAAGTATTCGGTAAACCATGCTAGCTCCTTGCCTTTAATTCCGTACGTGCGTATCTTGTTTAATAATAATGAGTGTCCGCTCGTATCAAAGGCTTTCGATAAATCTATATAAACTGCTCCAACTAATTTACCGCCATCTATTTCGCGACGAATACTGTCGCAAAATAAAGTAGAAGCAAGTTTCGTGGAGCGTTTACTTCGAAAACCATATTGACAGTCGTTCAGTAATTTCTCTTTTTCGAGATAGTTCATGAGTTCGTTATGAATAGCCTTCTAAAGAATTTTAGATAGCACCGGTAAAATTGAAATCCGGCGATAGTTTTCGGGAAGAGAAGAATCCCCAGATTAAAATATAGGGGCAACCTTAGCAACTTTCCAGGCTGATGGTAGTTGAGGTGTTTATCGAAAGGTTTATTATGTGACTCAGAGGTTTTGAAATTAAAATAGCACAGTCTTTTAACATTCCGGGTGGTAACTCGTCTATGCCGGTTGCCTTATTTCGTTTGAGTGATCGGAGTTCTTTCTCTACAAGAATCTTAGAAATATAACCTGTCATGAAAATTTTATTTGTTCGTGAAGAAAGAGGTGGTACGTATCTCCATGTAAAATTCATAAGTTGAATTGACTTGGATTTAAGGTAGTGAACAGCTGTACTAAAAAACTTGCTGAAGTTGCTTACTTTACTTCTGTTTTCACTATCTTTTGACATTTGACACACTTTTTTCGGTTTGCTTGGGAATACTGATTTTATTGCATTCCAAAACTTTCTTGGATTTGACAGATTTTCGTTAATAAGATTACGCTGGTGGTTAGCCTTTGCTTTCAGTATATTATTGTTGCAACTATTTCTAATCTTTTTATATTTCTCTGTATCTTCTGTTTTACCTGATTTTCGAGCCTTGCGATGAAGTTTGTCACGGCTGTTCATTTGAGATTTTATTTTTGAAGTTAGCCATTTACAAGGTCGTGATTTAACTCTTTTTTTGACTAACGGGGCATGTTTATCAAAAGCATCTCTTAGCTTCGAGTTAAAATACGTAACTGCAGAATTTACATCACTGGCGTCGTATACAGGACGCCAGTCAAATTCGGAGATGTCATTAAAAAGATTTTCAGGAACGTAGTCAGTGTAATTACGGCACTTCAGAGTTCGCATAGGATGCTTGATGTTGTGTATCCTACGTATTCCACCAACCATATCGTGATCGCTCAGCGAAGTAGGGAATACGTCAGTGGAGTGAACATTGTCGGGACAATTAGTGAAAAATAAATTGTCGTTTATGACGTAGCAGACGTTGTCGTGGGTTTATTGATAAGTTGTTTCAAACTATGGATATTAATTGTAGATTTAAAATCTTTATTGACGTTTGTAACATTATAGTCCTCATTGAAATTTCCCATGAGTATAGTTTCCTTATTTTCTTGATTGATACAATTTAAATGATTGTCAAATGTTTCGTTATATTTAGATGGTAAGTAAACCCTCTGGAGGGCGATAGAAACACCCTACTAAAATTGATTTCGATTTTTTAATAAAAATTTCAAGCCATAGAGACTTCAAAGTTGAATTTTCTAAATCCAGCCTTTGCTTAAAATTAATATTGTTTTTGACATAAACAGCAACGCCTCCTCCTTTTCCAGATGTTCTGTTTCTTTTAACCAAAGTGTAACCAGACAGTTCATAAAGAGCATCATTGTCACTAAAATCCTCGTTCAAAATATGTATTTCAGACAAGGTTATAATGTCAATTTTTGAATCATGCTTGTGTACTAACGCTTCCAAGTGGGCAAAGTTTGAAAGTAACCCACGAATATTTTGATGAACAAATTTCAGACTTCTCTTACCACAAAATTCACCAAGGCTTTCCGGTCCAGGACATGGTTCTATGTCACCACACAAGAGTAGTAAAACTATAAACAAACTTTTGCGTCTTGTACAACTTACTGTTGGTCGAGGTTTTTGTTTACAAACATGGATTGAACTGAAAGTAAACGTTTCTCCAATCTCGTCGTAGTAGTCTTGAACATTAAGTGTTAAACTTATTCCATACACAAAAACAACAATAAATTCCAACAATCAAACCAGCTAGAAAAAACGCGTGCGATATCTTCGCCGCCATTCGATGTATTATAGATGTAAATAGATTAGATAAAAGTTTTTAGAATTTTGTTGTAAATTTTTGTAGAAGAAAATCGAGTAATAAAAGTAGCTATAAAGCGTGCTTCTTCCTTCAAATAACTTTAAGAACAGCTTAGTTATCAGTTAGCTATCTGGGTAGCTAAAAAATTTGATTAGCTTGCAACTTTAGGATTTCATTTTTTCTGATCAATCTCGACGATCAAGCAACACTATTTTAAGATATTTTATAAGAAGAAACTTTCTCGCGAAGAATTTTCACGAAAACAACTTGATAATTTAACCTCGACTTTCCGCTAACATGTCTTTTGCAAAACACGCTTAAGTTGCTCCAACGCCTAAATTTTTTTGAGAAAATTTATTCCCTTAAAGTGCAAGTTCTGTTCATTGGACCTTGTTCATTGAAACAAGTGCTTTTGAAGTGTCTTGCAAGGCTAAGACAAAATATTTTGAATTGAAAACAACAAAAACAGCGATGAATAGACTTGATTCCATCGTTCAGATAGAATCAAGTCTTTTCAGAAATGTTAAGAAAGTCTCCGTCGTACTAAGGTAGAGAGGGTTTACACCCTTTTCGTGACAAGTTTAATAATTTCGAGCAAATCCAAAACTTTTATATAAGGAATAATGTCAAAAAACACATTAATCTATATACAGGATAAAAAGTTATTATAGATACAACTTCATAATCTGCCGGCTGCAGATATAAATATATTAAAAAATCATTAAAAATAAGTATAATTAACTAATTAAATCAATAGTGAACTTTGACTTTCGTACATTCTATATTACTACTTTGAGGTATCAAGGACTTTTTCAATCTCCGCAAATCGTAATTCAGGATTGTTCTTCAAAAAAAAAAATTACTTCAAATTTTTACACCACAAATCCTAATTACAAATCTTCCTTATCGTCGAGTTGCTTTTTGAAAAATTTTGCGAAAATTTATCCACTTAAGGTAGTTGGTACTTAACTTATCAAAAAACAATTGCATCCATCTAAAAGTCATCTTTTTAAACATCATTGGGCAAACTGTTAGTCCATGCCAATATATCATTCGCTTCTAACACATCGATGTCTTTCTCGTTGACTATATCATCTCTGGATGAGGAGGGTAACGCGATTTTTACACCTAAACAAAGCATCAATAACAACACGATTACTTGCTAATTTACCTCGTACTTTATTTTCCCGCGCATTAATTTTCGCGCGAAAAAAGCCAGTCTGTAAATTGTAATTTGTAAATTCGGTACATAAAATTAGGTGCAAAAATCATACGTGCAAATCACATCAACCTGTTCCGTAAAAAATGAAAAAATCGGCTAAAGGGGTTGGCAATAACTATTTGCCAAAAATGTGATAGGGATAAGGATATAAATAATCAAATTAAAAAATATCTCTTTTTATATAACAATTTTAATTCTTTAATTTAAGGTTTTTGGTTCTTGTAATGCACTAGAGAAGAAGAAAATTGGTAAAAAATTGGTTGACAAAAAATAATGTTGGTAAAAAAATTTATTACTAAGCTAAACTTTAGGTCAATTTAGGTTATTACGCCAAAAAATTAGCGCGGATATGTTATCATATAAAATACAACCTTAACAAAACCTTTTGAATCAATTCCTATGGATGCTCGAGATAACTACGGTGTGTCAAATACCGAAAGCAAAATAAAGAAAACTTTTTTACTACTATTTTTTTCCCCTTTATACACCTTTCCCGAGACCATGAGTCATACTTTTTTTAAACTCGTAAAATATGAATACGAGCATAGTTTAATAATAGCATAGTTTGTTTACAGAAAGTGCTATTTTGAGGAGATATATCACAGTTAATGATTTCTTAATGCTCCAGTTACCATGTCCCGCCTCGTTTTTAAAAAGAGGTTGGACATCCCACAAATCTTTAAATTAGAATAGCAGGTTGTTTACTTGCTGCATTGTTTCGAAATTTTCTTTGTTTATGACATTTTTGATAAGGACTTAAAATCTTTTGTCCGTTTTTAATAAAACTGAACAGAAAAAGTTGCGGCACATCAAAATAATAAGTCTCAGGAAAGCTGTATTCTGCTTATTTAAAAGTTCTTACTTTTGTGCTCCCTTTTATTTGTATCTAATTCTTTCAACAACGCCATTTTGTTGGCTGTCAATCTTTTCGCACTATTCTTTCCATCATTCTCAAACTGACCGAACATCAGCTTGCGATGTTCAAATAACTGTCGGTGAACTTCATCATCTACTTCTGTTTTTATCGAATCATAATCGGTCTGATGAAAATTGGAGTCTAGCAAGCCACAAAGTGAGTTTTTGTTTTGTGTAGCATGATTCGTAGAGCCTATTTCCCTCCAAGCTTTTAAGTATTCGTCGTAAGACAATTTACAACTATCCTTTTTATCACTTTTGTCGCCCTCATCAGGTGCTTGCTTCTTAAGTTGATGTTCGTTTGGTGGCGAATTATTGGAGACAAAGGTTATGGAAGGATTATCTGAAGAGATACATTCAAATATCAAAAACAACAGAAACACAGCGTAAGTCTTACTCTCCGGTACATTTCTCAACTATAACCCCTTTTTGTTTTCCGAGAGGTTTGGGCTGGGGATTAGAGAGCAACGATTTAGGGAAGTCTTTCACGTGATAATAAAAAAAAGTGATTCAAAAGGGCAAAAAATTAGCAAAACTTAGTTATGCAAATCGCGTAAAATTTTGGTTAAACTGCGTTATTTACATCCAAAGAACAAGTGTTGCTTAAGACTTGCATAAAAATGAAGAGGAAAATTGAAACTACAGTTTCACCCTCCCCACTAGAAACAAACGTATATGGTATAATCTTACATCTAGACCGTTTACTTTCAAGCACGCAATCAAGCACCAATTGCTTATACCGCCTTGGATAAGATCTGATCAGTACCAAGGCTTCTTTATTGATGACGTTTTCCAAGCAAGGCTCAGACAAAATGTTTTGAATTGACAATAACAAAAACAGCGATGAATAGACTTGATCCCATTGTTCAAGACATCCTAAACATACTCTTCCACTTTTGCTGTCAACTAGAATAAAATGCAAAACTTTATTCAAACACATGGATTTTGTAAAGATTCAAAACTCAGGTGTTTAACAATGGATTCTTAATCAACACTTTGTAGGGTGGCCACGATTTCAAACTTCGTAATTTTGGAAGATTTTTAAGGTTTTTGGGTGAAGTTTTAGAAAACGCTCAAAAACGTATAAAAACCATTTCATATTTTAGGAGAGTTTGCAGAAATTTTAGAAAGAAATGAAGTTACTAATAACCAACCCTTTCCTTGTTTTATATTTATGTGAGAGACGCTGTTTATTTCGAATTGAAGCAATTATGTAAATATAAATCATCATTCCAATTGCAAGGTAAAAAGATACATTTTTGACACATAAAAAGTAATAACAAAAAGATACCATTTGAAAAAAAAGTAATGGACGTCACCATAAAAGATGTTAGGAGAACTTAGGAAAATTAATAATTTGAGTCCAAAATTTTTTAGAAGATTTAAGGAGAGGTCTTTATTTTTTGGGTTATTGAGGAGATTCTAGGTGTGGTCACCCTGCTTCTGGTCAGTGGGATAACACCAGTACCACAAATCGTTTTGATATAGATTTTTATTTACCGTTAGGGTGAAACGGTATTGTCTGAAACATTACTGCAGGTGCCTCTATGTTGTAATCTTCTGAATAATCAATCAGTAAAACAAACTCACCATCTTAAAAATAAAAAAATATATATAAAATTAACAAATATACAAAAAGCAAAACATTCTATTATTTGACGATAATACTGTTAATGTGTTACTTTGTGCACGAAAAAAAGTCAATCCAAGAATACAGCAAGATCACACAAAATCAATAATAATTATACCTTGCCAAAGTGTCCCTTTTAAACCAGCTAGAAAAACTCTCCATTGAAAAAGATTATCGTCCACCAACTCAACATTGATTCCCTGGTAAAACAAAAATGGTATAACGGGATTCAGTAAAAACTCAACCACCTTCCTGTCCAGCACAAATCCCTTAGGTTTCTGACATTTTACTGACATATTTTGACCAAAATTTGACATCCCCTTACACATACAGCTATTTTGACAGATATACCAAAAAAAATGGGATTACCCAAAATATGTACATCTGGTACAACCACATTGATAGAACAGACTGTCAAAAATTATTCTTGAAAAAAAATTGCTGATGATACTGACCCTTTCCAAAAATTTTGACAAAAATTTAAATTTTCCTAACAATTCCTGACTTTCTTGACAGAGCTTGCTATGGACAAAGTAGAGAGCCCGACACATGAGTTATAATATAGGAGTGACATGACTGACACAAACACATAACACTTCAAAACTATAAATAACCTACCCAAACTCCCGCTTGTTTCACTTTAAACAGCTCCTTCTGGAGAAGTAAGTATGGACGAGAATGCAATGCTGACATGATCACCCTTTTAACATCTCTTCAGCGTTCCAAGGTAAAACATATGCAAATGGTTTTTCTTTTATCATTGTACTTAATTGTTGCTAAAGAAAGTGACAAATCGCCTGTCAATTAAAGTCGATTTCAGTTATACGTGGCGAGTCAGTGATTCTAATGTATGATAGCTTTAAAATTCACTAACAAAGTTATATCTTAAGCAAAATGCCACGACGCTAGTTTTTTAGACAAACGAAAGAGAGCTAGTAGATCTTGATCGTTAGAAAGAAAAGATATGAAAATGTTAAGGTTAATGTGTAACACCAGAGTTCAGACCTTTTTAGGTTGTCTGAAATCTGGTGCAGGCTATGTAATTTTAGCATTAAAGACGTTATTCAGATCTTAACGCAAAGGAATGAGTTTAGATCCAACACAGTACATATCAGAATGCAAGGTCATTAACCTTTCCCGCCTTACCCATGCTAGCATGAAAAACATGGTTGTTAATTGGTGGTGTAAATTAACCAAAATGCTTTGTTATTATTATTCCGAATATTTATCGGGATATAGCCACTTCACCGTTGCACTGTTCTTAATGTGGGCCCTGTGTTCTGAATGTATATACATTAGGTATACACCAGCATTGCCTACCCAATTTTTCTCACATAGCATGGGTTGACCCGTAGGTGTGGTAAAGACACTTGCTAAACATGCAAGCGCTGAGAACTGAACCACGGACCTTGGTCCCACACCGTAATTGAAGATAAAGATGCTAAGTAAAGATGTAATTTGATAAACATTAACAACAAAAATCTTTTTAATTCAGACGTCCACGAAACATAATCACTGTATATTTACAACGTGTACTTCAATACAAATGTTTTAAAATATGAAGGGTATTATAAACAATTCTGAAGAATACTTTTATCTGCCCGAATAAAGTCAAATCTTGTTTGGCTTTATTTTCTACCAGATACCAGGGTTTATTTCTACACTATTTACTACCAGTTACCAGTAGTGAAAACATAATTTGGAATTCAGTTTTAAAACTAAGACTTTCATAAATTTTCTTCAATGCATTGTTTTTTCTTCTTTTTACTGGGATAACAATAAGACAGACTCAACTTTTTTTGTGTAGGACAGGCCTACCAAAATGAGCAGAGTCATACTGCCACAGGTAATTTTAACCAGTTTCGCTTCGACACAACACGCCAGATCAGGATGAGACCTCATACCTTAAAAATGATATCATGAACTCGATAATGATAAATAAGCTAAAGGCACTAAAATAATCCTACCAAATATTTCAACCATGACAGGTATATAACAGATTCTGCAATATATAATTCAAATATAAATGTATAGGTTATTTAGCTGTATATTTAAAAAACGAAAAGTATATTCTTCTGCCAGCACATAGTAATATACAAAATAACAATTTCTTGCTATCTTTAAAAATACTCTACAAATAGAACATTTTTTTAACACTGGCTCTCCAAATTTCAGAGAGATAAAAACAGTGTCCGGGTACTAACGTTTTCTTAAATATTTCGCTACTCACATAGATATTCTTTCTTTCTTTTTCTTTTTTGTTTTATGCCTTTTTCTCGAAAAGGAAGTCTAAAAAATTCGGATTTTTTTTTACTAAAAGTATACTTTTTAACTAGACGTAGTTTATTTGTACGCAACCAGTTTACAGACTTAATGTACTAAAATTAAGCAACTTTAATAAAAGTAATATTCGATAATAAGCAACAAATTATTTTTTTGGACTAACAAATATTGCTTATGACTGGGGTTTTTTTCGTGCGTCCAAGATAATCTTTTATATATACTTCATTTGTGGGAAATTTCATTTTATCCTCAGTCAAAACTGAATTACAATATATTCTCTCGGTACTAGTAAGAAAATGACACCAAACAAAATCATTGCGTGTGGATAAGTGCTAGGTCAGAAGT
Source organism: Hydractinia symbiolongicarpus (assembly GCF_029227915.1). NCBI lineage: Eukaryota > Metazoa > Cnidaria > Hydrozoa > Anthoathecata > Hydractiniidae > Hydractinia > Hydractinia symbiolongicarpus. Next base: position 22,487,033 of record NC_079878.1, on the reverse strand, counting down.
AAGATTACTTGTAAAAAAATGTGGCACTGTAAAAGTAAAAAACAAACATTCCCAAAGCTGGAAACTGGATAAAGAATGGTAGCATTAGATATGGAAAAACCCGCAGTAACAATATCTACAAAATATGGGTTTTGGGTGACTATTAAATGTACTTCTTCAATGTTCAAAAGTCAATTTCGCATTTTTTTGTTATGCCATTTTTGTAACAAAAAATTTCCATACAGCTGACGTAAAGAAACTTCTTCTCTTTCTACAGCCAATGGTACTAATTTTTACAGGTGTTTATTTTTACAGGTCGATAAAAATTGCATTTTGCGGGTACTATTGTATTCTTACTTGTTTATCCACTGAACTTTTAGAATTTTTTTTGTATTTTATCCTATCTTCTTTCCAATGTGGTTCTTTCTAAAAATAAAAATAAAATAAAAATGATATTTTAAAGTGCTTTGTTTCTTCGTATATACTACTTTTTGATTTAGTTCTGCTTCATAAATTTGATATATACCTAAAAAAAAATAGTGTTGGCTATGAATCTGCTTGTCATTGTGAAGTATGTTTTATGAATACACTTACAGAACCTGCATATAGGTTCGCTGATAAGCTGCCCTGTTAATCCTATTCCTGCTGGGCTATGTGGGTGCTCCTCGATGCGATGGGAAGGGTTAATTCGACCCTCATTCTCTTTTATTTCTACAACTGTTATTCATAGGACATGAAACTTACCTCAAGTTATAACCAGCCCTTGATTAACAATTTACTTAAAAAAATTACTTAGCCCTTCTGATTGCTCAGCATTTATGCCAACAACGTCTTCAAATCCAAAGAAGGGTGAAAATCATCTTATATTGGAGATTCGAAAAAGATTAGACTATCTGCTTGGGCTTAAGTTATATATGAAAAACAAACACTATTCTCTAAAGCTTATGATAATATTTACAAAAATCTTTTGTAGAAAAATTTCCGCTCAACTTCACTCAATTCAAAAACTGGTTTAAATTTAGAAAAAGAAAGTGAAATAAAAGTCAATTTCACGGTGTAACTATACACACACAGAAACAAAAAGTTATTAAAAAAGTTGAGCAATACCTCCATCTGAAATTGCTGATTAGGTTTCTTCATTTTCTTCTCTTTCTACATTAAAGCAAATTTGAACAATAATAAACGAAAAAAATGCATACTCGTTTCCAATTTTTTTATAGTCAAAGACCATCGTTTAACTTTGAGTATTTCTACTTATTGAGCCTTAGTCACCAATCCGTGCCGAAAAATGCTTTAGACGGCCAAAAATGTGACACAAAGGTATTGGTAATTGATCATTACGGGAATGGCCAAAACCCCTTCTGTCCGAAAACTTACTGGTGGCCATGTAGTAAAACGCTTGCCTTCAGTGGGGAAGGTCGTAGGTTCTATCTCAAGCCAAGTCATGCCAAAGAAAATGTAAATTGACCCTTTCTGCTACACTGCATTGGATAGGACTGATATCTTATGACTGTTATCTTGTTGACCGGCTGTTGTGCTTGCATACATTCCGTAGCTCAAATAGAAGCTTAAGATGCATCCCTTTTGTAGGACCCTCATGGATAACGGCATCATTAAGAGGTAAATAATAGTAGTAACAGTAATAATAATAACACATAATTGAGCGATAAACTACTTGTAACGAGTTTTAGGAAAGTGCGATTAAGAAAGGTACACAAATAATAAGGTTTTGTATGTAACAGTATAACATATAACAACAACAGCATCAATCCAGTGAATGGCTTAAAAAAAGGATGATTTAAATTGTTACGAGCAGTTTAACATTTTTTCAGCACGGATTAGTGACATAAGTCCTATTATTAAAGACCCTATCAATGTCAGCTGTTTTCATATCTTTTACTATCATTTTTTACTTTTTTGACGGATAGGCTTTATATATGTAAAATATCAGTCACAATTAGGGGGTTTGGTGACCTTTTTTGTGTTAAAGAATCCTATTTTGTTTGCAAAATATATATATTTTTTAATTTTTCATAGATTTGGGGTTGTTTAGGACATTTAAAATTTCAGGCTACTAAGCAATTCAGACATAATATTTCTGATGTCCAAAATTTATTTTGTTCGAAAAATTTTCGCTTTTTATACATAGTTGAACTTTTTACATGCAAAAAAATTCGCTTTTGAAATATATTTCTATTCCTTTAGCAATTATATTCTGATTACATCATTTTCCTTTTATATAGATTTTGCACTTCACTAATGCCATAAAGCACCGTAATTATATTGATTTGCTGTTAAATTCAAGTAAACACCCTATGAACTAAACAAAATATCAAATACAAAATATTAAATACATTTGGATTAATTTTTGCGTAAACTTATTTTACGACTGCCAAACTTTAAAAAAATTGCGTGCGTGTTTTCTCATGAATGAGCTTATCTGAAGAATTTTGTGTGGATTAATTTAAGCGAAGGAAGGATAAATCGATACATCCATAGTTTTTTTTAACAACCCCATAGATTACCTTTCGCGAATAACCAGATTCGAAATTTTCACACAAATTAATTTTCACAAAAAGTTCAAAAATTTATAAAAAAAACTAACCTTTTTTTTCTTTTTATGATGTTTTCTATCGGGTGAAGAAGAAGGCGAGGATGAAGAAAATGGCTTTCAAAACAAAACAAACAAATACACAAATTAAAAATAAGGCAAAGATTATGTGCAAAATTATGGACTGAAAAGGCAGACACAAGCTGTAATACAATAGGGTAACACAACAATCCTTAAAATGGAAAAGGGTGCCAAGAGAAAACTGTAGATACATGGTCTTTATAAAAAATTATAAACTTTTTAAAACAGACTGGTATACTTTTATCAACTTCATACATGAAAAAGAATGCAAGATTATCAACAAAATTCAAAAATGAATAGTAAAATTCTGCATGATTATTCTGACGTGTAAATCCCCTCCTAAATTATTTCAAATCACAGAGGTGAAAAAGTGAAATAATGAAGTTTTCTTTTTTTCCATAAAAATCTTTTTAATTTATCACAATTGCTTATAAACATTATGCTTGCAAAAAACATAATGTAAATACAAGATTGGTGTTGTAAATTGACAAGCAGTATATTTTAAAATTTTACTACCATCATTTTTTTAAAAAAAAATTTGAAGTTTAAAACATAACAAGTAAAAGTAAACATTAGGTTTAAATTAGGCACAAAAATAACAAAAGATTTTTTTGCTTACCGTGTATGCTCTTTTACATTTCTAAAAAAGACAATAAGACTGCGCTGTGATTTATTATAAAATACCCAAAGCAAAGCCCGCGTTAACAACGAATTCTGGTGGGAATTTATTTGAAGGATGTTACAAATTTAATTTGCCTAATTTATGTTAAATTTACTAAATTATATTTGCACCAAACATTTTTTCCTTATCTGGGAAATTTTATGCTAGAAATTCCAAATTAAGCCGAATGAACTGAATAATTCTGAAATTTAAGTTTTATATGTTTGGCTAGTAATATTTATTTAAAATGATGATTCTTATTAACACTTACCTCTTTCAGTAATTTATCCCTTTCTCTATCCAGTTCCAATCTAAATTTCTAAAAAATAAAGTTATACCTTCAACATATTTATATCCCCTCATACTTAATTGAGGATTTCAAGAAGTGCATTAAACTTGAAGTTTTGAGGAACCTGCATAGCTTTTACATAGGAGAATTACCTTTAAATAAGACGTAAACAAAGTAAAACTAATAAATGATACTTTATTTTGCTTCTCTTCAAACTCTTCAAGCAATCTAGAGCCTTTTTTCCGAGATGCCTTTATCATTTCTTTCACTTCATCCCTATAATAACGATTATAATAACGAGACAACATCATTTTATCTTGAAATTGCAAAACAAAAATACCTGTATTAAATTTTACATTTATGTACTAAATTTTGCAGATTTTAGCTAAGTTAATGAAAAAAGCCCAGTAAAATGTTTAAAATACCATTTGCAAAAAACAATATGGTGAAAATGTCACAAAAAAACTATATAATAACTTTTTTGATCCTATATATATATAAAAAATTAAATACACAACAGCCCTTCCAATAGACACCTACTTTATGTAATTGTTAAAAACTAATTTTAAGAGGATACATGGTCATTGTATCTTAAAATAATGAAAACATTTCCAATTTTTTGTTTGCACAAGGAGCAATTGACATTTGCTATCATCACTACAAAAATAGAAAGTTAAGTTTTAACAATCTATAAAACAACTGAAATAATTATACACTGTACCAAGTAGGTCTTGGCCTATTTAAATAATCTCTAATAGTTGGGCCAGAGACACGGACATTACTTGATCTCCCTGCAGCAATAGGGTTCACAAAAGCCTATGGAGAAATACAAAGTTTTAACACAAATTTCAAATCAATTCAAATTTTTTATTTCTAATTTCTAGACCGGACAATACAGAAAACATAAATGCAGTCTGCTCAATCCTGGTTGGCAATTTACAAAGTCAATTTAAAAGCGAGACATCATGCCAACCTTAAAGCAACAAGGTTGTATACTTGTTGCAGTAATGTAGATCTTCAAAGATATAAAAGTAAACCTTAAATAAATACACCTGTTCTTTTTATTCATTTCTTTTGGTGTTAAGATTACATTTTAAAATATATGTAAATTTAAAGGGAAAATGACTTTAGCCACATAAACAAAACAAATTTGGTATTATATCATACAGAATATCCTGACGCCCATAATTTGTCAGAGCAACAATGTGGATATGCTGAAGACTAGGATAAAATATTTTACAAGCCAATGGTCGATAATTGGCACACTTTAATGGTGATCTGTTATAGCAGGGAATTAGATGGCTGTAAATGTAATCTTAAAAAAATAATCAATTAAATTTATAATACATACTACTCTTGTGTCTTGCTTTCCCATTAAGTTGACGCTCTTGCTGAGATTTGCCTACCACATACAATATCTACATGATTTATACATGGGTAAACATTAGTTTTCAAGGACTTTAAAGTTTAGCTCATAATATTTTGCTTCTCAACAAAGTTTATGTTGTTTTGGTGTCAAATTCTGATTATAATGATACATATTATTATTTTTTCAATAACTTTATTTAATAACTACTCTCTCTATTATTTCCCTCCTTATTTGATCATGGTGACACAACGATATACACCTCCATTCAAGCAGCAGAGATAGATAGATAGATATATATTTTATTTATCAATAGCAGTTATATATATACAATTAAAATTAAAAGAAAATAAATATAAAGAAAAAGAAAATAAATATCATAATTAGTCAGGGTAACAAAATTAAAATATATAATGCTATTGAAGGGAGACCATACCTAATAGCATAAAGCTAAGGCAAAGGGTATGGCCACCCTTGGACAATTACAGTAAACGATACGAGACGCACAAAACAACACACACATAAAAGTGGGTCAAATGATAAACAACCATGCGGGAAACAAATGGCCAAGTCTGACAATTCAGGAAGGATTAGTAAGAGGAAACAAAGTACTTTTTCAGATCACTTCTAAGATTAAAATAATCAAGGGAGACAAATTTTCTAGTCATTAAAGACTGCAATTTATTCCAGGAAGTAATGGCATTAAATCTAATTGAGTTTTTACCAAAAGAAATAGTATTAAAGGTAGGGAGATTGATCAAACCAATTTTCTCTGCCCGAGTGCCTTGAGCATGGGTGAAGTCAACCGCAAATGTATTAAGGATAGAAGCAGGCAATTTTTCATGAAATAGTTTATGTAAAAATAGAATATTGTGACATTTGACAATATCAAAGAATTTGAGGAGCTCAAGATTACCATACAGGTGACTGGATGATGCTCTTCGAGATTCAAAAGACATGAGTCTAATAGCAAAATTTTGCAAAACAGTAATACGATTAACATCAAGACTGTTTGGCTGACCCCAAATTTGATTACAATATTGCAAGTGTGAATGAAAAATGGCATAGTAAACTAGAATAAGAACATTTAAAGGCACAAAGTGACGAAGTTTAGCTAAAGCTCCATTGGCCCTCTTGAGCTTGGCAACAGTATCATTGATCTGAGACTTCCAGCTTAAATCAGAATCTAATAGAACACCAAGATATTTAATACAATTACTAGGTATAAGCCTTTTACCATTGATAAAAAGCCTAAAATCGTAATTAAGAGGTTTCCGTGTATGTTTAAAAACAATGTACTCAGTCTTACTAGCATTAAGAGAAATTTTATTGGCATTGAGCCAATGGCAAAGAAGCTTGAGGTCAAAATTCATTTGTTTGGCCAGTTGTTTCAAAGATTTACTGAAGTTTAAGAGATTGGTGTCATCAGCAAAGTGATGCACCAAAGAAAAATTAATTGAACAATGCAGGTAGTTAATATAAATTAAAAATAAAAGAGGTCCTAAAACAGAGCCCTGAGGGACACCATTCCTGATAAGATTACTAGTTGATATATTTCCATTGATGGATACAAACTGTTGACGTCCTGTTAAGTAAGACTTAAATAGTGAGAGTGGGGTACCACGAATTCCATAGTGAAAAAGCTTTTTAAGCAAAATTTCATGATCAACCGTATCAAAAGCCTTTTGAAGATCAATGAACACTCCACATGCATAATTTCCTTTATCAAGAGCATCCATAATTTTTTGAGAGATGTTCAGAAGTGTTTGAGAAGTCGAGTAATTTTTCCTAAAGCCAAATTGATGCTTGTAGAGGGCGTTGTTTGCTTCGAGAAAACCATACACTCGTTTGTATATGATTTTTTCATATATTTTATCAATATTTGAGAGTAAGGATATAGGTCGGTAATTTGTTAATTCTAATTTGGACCCTTTTTTATAAATAGGGATGGTCTTGGCAGTTTTTAGGTTTGTAGGAAAAATACCAGTTGTGAAAGACAAATTAATAAGTTTTGAAAGTGGTATAGATAATTCAGATTTAACAAGAGTTAAAATATGGGCAGGAATACTGAATGGCCCAGAAGATTTACCAGGGTCAAGGGAAGAAATGCAATGCAGAACTTCTAAATCATCAGTTGGTGAAAGAAACATCGAATTAGAAGTAGAATTTTTTAGAAAAGAGGAGAAATGTTTTCGAGTGAACGGGATATTCATTCTGATGTTATCTGCAATTGAAGCAAAGTAATCATTAAAAGAATTAGCAATTGTCACTGGATCAGTTACAACAGAGTTATTAATGTTCATACAGGTGGGAGAAGCAGAAACAGAAGAACGAACAGAAATAATATTTTTAACCCCTTTCCAAATATTGCCAATATTTTTTTGGTTATTGCTAAAATATTTATTGAGGAAATTACTCTTACTCATTCTACATAGAGATACAATTTTGTTGCGGTACTTTTTAAAACTCTCTAGCAAGGAAGACTTTAAAAGTGGATCTTTCTCTCTTAAAAAGCATTTATGCAGATGGTCTCTTTTGATTATTGAGGTAAGGATACCATTAGTAATCCAAGGATTGGATTTTTTTTTTCTTTTTTTGTTGCATGTTTTTTTTAGAGGAGCATGATTGACCAATAGACTGTTGATACAATTGTAAAAATTGTTAAACGATAAGTTGGGATCATCTACATTCAATTGTAGGATATCATCCCAATTTTTATTGTGAAGTTCGGTGAGAAAGTCATTGTGATGAAATTTCTTCCAATCATGAACAAATATATCATCAGAGGTGTGCAAAGGATTGATTGCAGACAAGTTTTTTAAGACTAAGAACTGAGGGAAATGGTCAGATATTGAACTTATAATATTACCAGACACAGTGTCCCACTTGGCTGAACTAAAATAAATATTATCAATAATCGTGCTAGAAACTTCAGTAACTCTTGTGGGAAGAATTATATGCGGGAGTAAGTTAAATTGCGAAGTAATATCGATGTAATCGGACACTTCTTTGACTGTTTCAGACTTTAGAAGGTCAATATTAAAGTCTCCAAGGAGGAAGATAGACTTGTTATCTGAAGACGCTTTCTCAAGAAGAGGCAATAAAAAATGATTGTTGAACTCATCAACAGACATCGAGGGATGTCTGTAGATGCATCCAACAATCATGTTTCTATCTTTGGCCCGTATAATTTCAATGAATTTAGATTCAAGCTCCTTGCTTTTATATGCAAGAGTATCCAGGTCGGGACGTTCAATAAATTGCAAGTGATTAGGGATGTACAAAAGAGCACCACCCTTTTCACCTTCAGTAGGTGTGTGCGTGAAGGAATAACCCGATAGATCGCAGTTAATAGGTGGGATTTTAGTCTGGAATTTGGTCTCAGTGATACCAATAACACTGAAGTCATGCCCAAGTTGACCTAACAGAATCTTTAGTTCATCAATATGTTTAGACAGAGAGGCGATATTCATATGAAAAAGGGAGAATTTATCAGAATTAACTTGAAGGGCAGAGAATTCAATTGGATCGTAATATTTGCAGTTGACACCACCCATGGTTTCAGGATGGGGGACCTCGTTGATTTCAATAGAGTTGAGCTGGGAGAGAAACCTTTTCATTTCCATAGAGGAAAGACTCTTGTCATAAACTAAGGGGGGAGTTGTTGAGCCAAAGGGGAGAATTTTGTTGATACATTTACAACAGAACCAAAGTTCATCAGAGTTTTGGAGAGATATATAATCATCAGCATTGAGACCATTGCATTTAATATGAATCCAGAATTTACAAATATCACACTGAATAGCCTTATGATTTGAATTAACAGACTTTCCACAGACACCACACGGAAAATTTATCATTTTTAAGTGAACACACAGAACATAAAAATATCACACAAAAATTATCAACAAGCCTATAGAAACAAGATAATCACGTATGAGAGCAGACGAAAACAAGCAGGAAATGACACAACACACAAAATGAGATACTCATGACAGATCTTGTAGATAGTGGTGATGATTCTGACTTTGAGGACTCTGATTTAATTACACTTGTTCTATTTCACTGTAAAGACCTGAACAAGGTGAACTAGAACACACTAGGTGTGTCCTTGCTTATTGATCAACTAGAATCTTGATTCAAGCAACATCAACAGCTTCCCTAGTTGGTCCTCAAAGGGACAATTTAATAACCCATTAGCTGATAAATCAACAAAATGTTCTACCAGTACTTTTTGTAGCAGGTTTGTTTATTAAATCATAAAAACGGATCCTTTGAGGCAGGAAATCAAAATCCAACTAGCCAACACTGGAAGAGATTTATACCCAGTTAATGCCGTTAGACAATACCTACTAGACAAGGTATTGTGTTTCTGATGTCAAGTGGTGATTTCTCACATGAAAACACATATCACTCTTCCTCTTAAAATGTGCATTTAAACACTCATAAATATATATTTATGAGTCACAAAAATTTGGACATAAAATACACCCGTTTCCGTATAAGTGGTGCCTCTGCACAACCTTGTGCAGCATTTTAAAATCCGCTATATATATTTTTGGTCTAATGATTGGTATAGACATGTTCATTTTTCCAACAGTGCTTTGTTAGAAAAAAGTAATAGAATGGCAAGCCATATGAGTTTCATAAAATTATGGGGCACATGGTTCACATATATATATATATATTTTGTACTTGTATGTTATTTTCTTTATGACGATGTTGTACTTCTAGCTACACAGAGAAGTAAGTATTTGTTTAGTAGTAGTAAATAAAAATAATACAAGCTATAGCAGTCAGGAGACTGACATCTAGCAAAAGCTAATCCAACGAGGCCACCTTTAGGTATAGTTTCAATACTATTTTTGTTTATGTGCAATATGCAAAGAAAAATAATTATAAGAGTTGTGGTTTTTTTGGAGAAATGTACAGGTAAATAATTTAAGTCTAGAAAGACTAAGTGAGGTTAAGATCAATATAATTGAAATGAAGAGTTCCAGTTTTTTATTGCTTGATAGTGAATAGAAACCGTACCATATGTTAAAGTCCTAATAGATGGTATAGAAAGAAGTTTGTAGGACCATCCTCTAGTTACATGAGTATTTGGCAGATAAGTCAGATTAAAAGAATTTTGTATATACGAATGAGATAAGTTGATAAGAGTTTTATATATACACTAAGAAAACATTAATGTGAAAATTATATCAGCAAGGGGATTTATATTTAGAATATCAAAGAGTGGTTGAGAGTGGGCATAGTAATCAAAAAAAGTTATGAGGCGAACTGCAGATTTTTGTAGTTTTAAAATACGAGAGTTGAGTGGAAGATTTTGACCCCAGACTTGAGTTGCATATGATAGATGAAAGTGAAAAAGGGCAAAATATACAGTGCGTAGTGTTTTCCGAGATAAGTAATAACGTAATTTGAGAGAATACCATTGGCTCTACAAAGTTTAAGAACAAGAGTGTTATAATGATAGAACCAGCTTAAATTTTCGTTTAAGTAAACCCCCAGGTATTTGACTGATGATGAGAGTGAGAGACGTTCACCACCTAGTTTCAACTTGATGTCCTAGTTAATTTTTTTCCTGATATTTCTGAAAAGGATAACTTCTGTTTTGCTCACGTTAAGAGCTATCTTATTAGCATTCAGCCATTGTATATAGTAAGAGTTTTAGATCAAGGTTAACTTTTTGATAATGCTGAGATCTTTGTGAGAAAATAGGAGACAGGTGTCATCAACAAATAGGAAAGTTTCTGAGTTAATTATTGCATCAGAGATGTCATTGATATGGAGTAAGAAAAGGAGGGGTCCTAGAACAGAACCTTGTTGTGGTACGCTTGTGCCCACCTTGAGTTTTGTTGAAATATATGTTGATTTCAAGCCCTCCTATATTATTTTTTTCCAATTACTGTGTTGTTCAGATAGATTGTCGATATAAGCATTGCCCTGGGGAAATTAGACTATCCAGAGGGCAATGAGGGCAAAATCTATTATAGCTGGCTAGCTAACATGAAAAACTTTTGCTACACCATGCATCATCTAAAAATTAGTGGCCTAAAAGATAATAACATGCATGTCCAAGAAATCTGAGCTATTATGCTAAGTTAAGACAATGATGATTAAGTCAAATTGTTGAACGATTTTTTGGCTGATAAAACCTAAAAAATGCATAATGCGATACGCGTGATTTGATTTGATTGGTATTTGTTATTTTTTGTTTCCAACTACATACATAGCTACGCTACCATTTTTCTCTACATTTTACCGTGTGCGCAATATACCGCCCTGGGCGTTTATAAAAAATTTTAAGGAAAGTGTTTGTTAGAGACGGGGGCGTTTAATAGAGTAAAAAGGCGTTTACTAGAGGGGGCGTTTAAAAGAGGGTTTATTAGAAAAAATACAGTACCGTAAATGTTCTGACGCCTGGGATGATATTTATTGTTAATGAGGAGGAGGAGGACGATGAAAAAGAGAAGGAGTATAGCGTAGAAGGGGTATGCAGAGGATGCAAATAAAAGAGGAAGAAAATGGGAGAAAAATGGACTTGAATGGAAGAACAGCAGAAGGAAATAATAAAAAAGGAGGAAGAAATTGCATAGCTAAAAAAGGAGATGGAAAAGTTACAAGAGTTATAGATAAGTTAACTGAATAAAATCAAGGAATGAGGGGTGAGGGAAAAAAGGAGAGCAAAGACAGGGATATTGAATTGGAAATAAAGATAGGGAAAAAGTAGATTAGAAAAAAAAGAAGAAGTGGACAAATTGAAAAACTATAACTAAATACATTGATAGGATAGGGGAGGGGCAGAGAGAGAATAGTAAGCTGGAAGAAAGATATTACAAATTGAAGAAAATTATAGTAACGCACTAGAAATAAACTAGTCGATAAGGCCCGTGGAAAAATCCACTAAGGCAGGATAAGAATTTTGATGACGTCAGCAACTCATCCACTAAAAAAATTTAGAATTTTGTTTTCACATTGCCTCTATTGTGGAGAGCTTAAAGCGCTGATCAGGAAAATGTATATGATCATGTGCTTTTGATGAGCGGTTATTGAGATAGGAGGGTTTAAAAATTTTGCTGACGTCAGGAATGACCCGTGAAGACAAAAAAATTTTTTGAGAGATTTGTATTCCTGCTGCCTTCATTGTATAGATCTGGGAACGCTGATCAAGAGAATGTATAGGATCATGTACTTGTGACAAACGGTTGCAGAGATATTAGGGTTTGAAGGATTTTATGTATGACGTCGTCAACCGTCCACTCCGAAACGGATTTGGGGCCCAGGTTTGGAAAAGTTACCCAAATTGGTCCTGGTGGTCCCTAGCTACCCACCCGGCAAAAAATCACTGACGTCATCACCTCGTTTCCAAGTTATTTGCCCTCAAAGTTTTAAGTGCACTGTAACGGCTTCATTAATTTAATATAGGATATTGACGTTAAAGTAGTGTTATTGACGTCGCGCCGTAATGTCATAAAATTTAACATTTGAGACATACTTTTTTCGGCAACTTCAAAGGAAATTTCGGCGACTTTAAAGGAAAATGACGATATTAACTATGACCGTCACATACACTACGTATTATTATAAGAGACAAAGAACTGGAATGTAAAAAAGCAGAATAGGAGCGAGACTGAAGTGACAAAAGTGAGTGAAGGAAAAGCTGAAAAGAAAGAGGAAAAAAGAATAGAGATAAAAATGCACATAAGAAAAAAAAATGAAGGAAGAAAATGATGAGCTGTTAGACAAAGGAAAGAAATCACAAAGGAAGCAAAAATATATAAATACAGACAAAATAATAAAGCCATCAGTGAATCTATAACAGAAGAAAAAGTACTGCTTTCTGCAAAAAATGGAGTGTGTAAATATGGCAAAGCGTTCAAAGGGAGATGTACAAAACATTATTATCATAACAGGCCCGACGGAGCAATTTTAAAAGTGGAGGGGGCTAAATTATTCAATGTCAAAATAAAATAAGATATATTTTTAAAATAAGCAATAGTAACATCGAAGCAAAATAAAGATCATGCAGAGAAAGGCTATAGTATATGACAACTACCAGTCCTCCTTTGTAAATTTTCCGATTACTCGCTTTCTGTTGTCGTCTGATGGAACAAATGTGTTGGCAGTTTTGATTAGGTTTAGTTTGTCAGTCCTATCTTTGTTGAAATTGGAACGAGCTGAAAGCATTGCATACGAAGCATATGTATATATTGATCAATTAATAATTGATTAAAACACATGACAACCTTGTAAAATAGATATCTCTTCTTGGCAAAAATAAGGGATAGATAAACACTTATCTTATTATTAATGTTGATAATGAAAACCCAACCTCGTCCCTAGGGTTCTTGTTTTTTTTGACATCCAGAGGCTGGCGGCGAAAAAACCTTTGATACAGACTGGTAAGTTCTGTAATGCGATTGTCTTACATCTAGGTTATCAGAAAAGATACAAGATGCCCTGGGGAAGATGTTGGTATACTCAATGAAAATTACACAACTTCCAATCTGCTCCGTTTGACAACACAATATTATCGAAAAATAACCTTCTTCGTAAAACACAAGGTCCTGTTCGTATGTCCTCAGAATAACACTATTATGATTTTTAAATAATACTTTCTTATAAATTGTTTCTTGCGTTTTACGGTGAAGACTAAAAGGAAAAAACTTATCTGGGACCACCGCGCTAGAAGCTGGCTGCCTTACAAAGGTATTTTCAAAAAAAAATGACCACCTGCCAATATGACTATTGTTTAAGTCTCCAGAGTGGCCGTCTTATCAAGGTTTGACTGTTTTACCAACCTTTTCCCTAGGTTTTTTTTGACTTTTTAAGGGTAAGACTGGTTGTTTGCCGCCAAGTAAGCACTAGCTGCATTGACATTAGACAACAGCCCTAGGGGTGAGGTTGTGTATTTTCAAATCCTTGTACCTTTAAAGTTGCATGAGCAGTGGTTGATTCCGTGATGACTTTCCTTTTTGTGTTTAATTTATTTTATTACTTTCTCTTTATTCTATTTTCTCAATGTTATATTAAACACCTTTTATATTTGAGTTTCATGCCTCTTTAAGATAATAATTAGATAACGCACGAAGCATGTCAAAAAAACTTTTTAGAATACTTTATAATACAGAATACTGCCCGTCCCCAACCTCGTGTCTTCTTAAATTGATGATATTACTCCCGGCGCTAAAAATGCTAATGAAATGGTCGGTATCCCGTGTCCACGGTGGATCGCCCAACAAGCGTATTATCATATTGTAGAAGAACTACTTTTTCATCACTAACATACTGCTTGGCAGTGAGCGGGATTTGATCCGCGGTCCCCAACCCGCTATACTATGTGCGGCAATATGTTAGTGATGAACTCAGATACTTTATCCGGATGATGTGTATACATAGGTGAATATTTATTATAGCACATCCGTATTTCATTTTCAACAGAGAATGCTTCACCCCGATCATGACGGGCGAGTATAATGCGTGTAAGTCATATTGTAGAAGAACTACTTTGTTCATCACTAACATACTGCCTGGCAGTGAGCGGGATTCGCGGATCAAATCCCGCTCACTGCCAGGCAGTAAAATATAATAACTTTTTTAAAGAATTTCCTCAGGACTTGAAACTTACAAGACAACTCTATTTCGTCGAGGGGGATCTTTTTGAGAATTTTAGAGACCAGGTTAATCCGATTACCCGTTTTTTCGGATTTTACGCATAATTCGGAAAAAAAATTGTTCAACTTTTGGCATTTTTTTATGCAAACTAAGTAGAAAACGAAAAATATGTTAAACAAATCTTATTTGGCCGTCAGAAACTTTCAACAGAAAGTAAAGATTCGCCGTAAATTGAATTTTAAGCAGTTAGTGGTATATTAGAGAAATTTTTAAGCTTCCGATGACATCACAGAAAAAATACTATATTATTAGTGTGCCAAGTTTGATTCAATTTGGACAGGCCTGTCGCACACGTTATCGCCCGGGGTCATGATATGTTCGACATATTCCGTACTGAATAGGGTTAAAAGAACGTAGAAGTATCAGCATAAATGTTAAATTCTAACAAAAACCATATCTTGGGACAGAAACATAAGAATATTAAAAAAAGTTTTGACTTAACAAAAAAAAAGAATTTAAAAAAAATATAAAAGAAAAATCATTTGTAATGTTTATGTTGTCTTTAAATACAAGTGAACTACTTTCAGCATATAGACGTACCAAAATAGATTCTACTTGCTCATTAAGGACACTGAAGACACAAAAAACTATTTCCTTAGAATGCGTAAAAATCAACTTTTTGCTTTACTCATTGCCGTTTTGCATAATTTCCAAATCAGGAATAACACGAAACCAACAACAGGTGTACTAAAGAATTCCATAATATCCAATACGATTGATGTTAACCTGATGTTGCCCTGATATTCATGGCTGTATACATATAAAAACGCGCGAAACTGATTCGCGCCAACGAGAAAGCAAAGGCTCACTAACGAAGTCGTTTCTATCCAGTTGATAAACTTCGATTTATATGGTTTCACACGTAAATAACTACCAGTAGTAACACCATGATTGGAAGTATGAAACACAATCGTTGAATTGGATCAATCAAAAATGTCGCAAACACTGCAATGACGAGTCGTTCGTAGAGTCTCCATGTATCCCAAAATAAACAACTTTTGCCATTCTTATACACACGAAATGGCTCTTGGAACATGTTGCAAATGTATTCATTTAATATGGTGTCGTTTGTTACGTTCTGGTGTCGAATGAGCTTCCTCATGACCAAATACGCAAAAGCCAATGGTGGGAAACACATGCAATAAAAAAATTGCCGGGCAGTGATTTTACAATTTTGAAGAAGTCGAACACTGATACATAAAGTTAGTGGAAATGGTAGTATCCATAAAAGCAGAAACGCAAAGTTGATCTTTTGTAACAGATTGTAACACGAGATTTCTCCATTTATGATGTAAAGGATATATTCTCCATTCACGTATCGACACTTAAGCAATTGCAGAGAAATTTTGGCCCAAATTGTGTACCCAAGAAGAAAAACCTACAAACCACAAACGGAGGCACGAAGCAAAAATCTGCGATATTGCTAGTAATACATTCTTTTCATCCGCATGACATAGAAAATTGCCGAAATACGCAATAATATAAACGCCGCCAAAAGCATACAATGAACGAACAAAAACTCTTTAATAATCATTAAGGGTTAAATTCTTTTTAGGGCAAAATTTGTTAATAAACTCTTTTGGTATATTAAGATTGAACATTCCAAGTAGCAATGTATTTAGAACATTAAACCTTTCTTCAGTTTTGATATCTACTTTGACATGTATTAATCCTTTGATTTTGTAGAAAGCTACTAGCACTTTCAATATGCTAGATATTTGGCTGTTTTTTTTTTTGTAGTAATTCTCAGTTGATGTCATTACTTCTTCTTTGGCGGGGGGGGGGGGGGGGGGGGGGGGGGGTAAGTCGTGAACGACAACAAAATCATCACCATCGACCATCGTATATTCGTAATGATTACTGCCATCTGTGCTAAGGTTTAAGACATCTAATGGCACTGTATCGTCTTGCTTTGTACAGTTTTTTAATTCTGAAGCTTTTTTTAAAAGTACCATAAAAAAGTATTTTGAAAATTTATCTCTTTTATGTACGCCAACAAAATTGCAAAGTCAATCCGAAAACGATATAATCCGTCCAAAACGTTCCTTGACGTGCGCATGCGTTTGTAGAAAGACAACGGTTGTCAAGATAACTTACTTCATAGCGACTTTCGCACAAACCACATATTTTTCCAGTTCTGTGTCTCGCACAGCTTTGGTTACTTGTACACTTACCTTCTGTACGAGAACAGTAATACTGCTTCAGACATGGAAAAATTGTTTGTTAAGATTAATAATTTTTTTTTACTTTATCAATTTTAATCCGCTGGGTCGAAGTGTCAAGTCGATATGTACCCCTAGAACAGGGTGCACAAGAAAAGGTATCAGGATATGGATTACCGTATTTTGAAGGTCTAAAGTTTGAAGATGCGTAGTAGTTTATCGGACAAGTATAATTTAACGATATGTTAACTGGACGTGAATCAAAATCAAAATAAATGAGTTGAAATTTGTCCTTGCTGCCTAATAACGTTATATTAACATTCTTAATGTATACATTCACTCTTGGAGGAAAGAATACGGATTCTTTCCTCCAAGATTCACTTTAGAAGAAAGCCCGAGTAAAATCGACAAAACATCGTATACCAAATGCTCTTCAGATTTTTTGCTATTGACATTGTTTATTTTAAAATTTCGTCGATATCCTGTAAAGGTTTGTATACCATCATAGTATAAATCTTGAGCTGAATTATCATAAAATTTCGCATTTTCTATTGTGACGCTGCTGGATTTACAATACAAACCCCCAACGGTATTTGCTCCATTACCTTGAATTATTGTTGAATATAGCTGAAGTTGTGATAGATGGGTTATAATAGCACCACCTTTTATGAACGCCCATTTGTGTTTACTAGTATCACCCTGCTCTCTTTATGCACGTAAATACCTCCTCCGTGTTCCGCAAGGTTGCCCATAACTTCGCAGTTATTAATACTTACGCTTGAATTGAGAATAATTATGGCATCCCCTGACACTAAAGATCGATGTTTAACAAAACTTGAATTGTTTATCAATATATCGCTGTGCTTTATGTACAATGCTCCCCCATAAAATGCCGCTTCGTTCTTTTTAAATTTTGACGACATGATTTTTCCATTTGTGTATTCATTATAAAGTGCTCCACCTTCTGATACCGTGTTTATCATGGTATGAAAATTACAGTTATTCACAAACATATTACTGTGTGAAATCACTATAGTAGGTTCGACTCTGTTTTTGATATTGAAAATATTAAAGATTCCACCTTCTTGAAAAAATGGAGTTGGTGTCATTTTAAAACCGGATGCAGAAGATCGAAGCCTCGTTTGAAAGTTTGTTTT
Organism: Hydractinia symbiolongicarpus; assembly: GCF_029227915.1. NCBI lineage: Eukaryota > Metazoa > Cnidaria > Hydrozoa > Anthoathecata > Hydractiniidae > Hydractinia > Hydractinia symbiolongicarpus. Next base: position 22,469,106 of record NC_079878.1, on the reverse strand, counting down.
CAGTAGAGTTATGTTGGTGTGAGAGGCAAAAATAGCACCAGATTCATTAAATTTACATTGCGTAAATTTTACAGAAGTAACATCGAAAAATAATAGTGCAAACTTTGATCTGTTGAAAGTTGCGTTTGTGAATATAACGTCTATCTTGCCTGTTATGGAAAGAAGAGAGAAATCTCCTCCAGCAAAAATAACGTTATGAAACTTCACCTGAGATATAATCTTCCTTGCCACATTCGCGAATGTAAAATAAAAATTAAAACACGTTTAAAGAAAAAAAACTTAGAATTTCTTAAAGCGATGTTCAGCGTAGATTTTGTGATGTGTACAACCTACAAAAAAGAAGTAACGTTTTTGAAAAACGCAGTCATTAATATCAATGTGTACTGATATATTCCTTTGACTTGCATAGATGCTTAAGAAACTGTAGTTTTGGGAAAACAACATGTTGGAGAAGGTCATCCCATGTAAGGACAAATAAGTGTTGTTAAATCTTGGGATGTGAAAGAAGTCAAAATCTGTAGCGTGATTTTTTTTATTATTGGTCTGAAGTTTTTGATTGAATCAAGACGATTTGTAGAGATATTGTGTTTATTTTAAGACATATGTCATTTGGGTACATTTTTCACCCATGAAGTATAATGGTGTCGCCTTGCTGTTGTATTTCTATTGCATATGAAAGCGTTTTCCAAGGGTGTGCTTCCTGTCCACAGGACTGAATATCCACACCATAATGAGAAATGTGAATGGCGGTACATAAAACAACTTAAAAAGGAACAAAAATATGAAAAATGTTGAGGATATTTTGAGGTATTTGTAATAAAATAGGTTTTCTTACCAATCAGACAAGAATTTAGTATTGAAAACAACAGTTTTATGGCAATGCTAAAATAAACAAAAAATGATTTGATCAATTTTATGTAACGTTGAAATTTTCTCCGTAATGGAGGACTATTGAAATGCGTGATCGAAAGAGCGAATAATGTTCGGGTCGTGATAAGCTGGTAAAACGGGGGTATTAATATTGTATAAATAAAAATCATTTTATGATTATCGTAGGTCATAAATGCGTTGCGGAAGCTACTGATTTGCAAGTGGTTGTTTTGACAAAATGTTTCTTAGAAACTGCATTATCAGCATTACATGCAGCCTTTAGCAGTAACAAAGATTGAAGAAAATGGGTATATTTACCCCCTGAAAATATTCAGCATGTCCTTTCATCAAAAAGCTTCTTTTTTAAAAAACAAAGAATAGAAACTTGAGCGCTACGAAAGATACATGCGTAACTAGAAAACTTTTTCAGGTGGTGATTGTATTGGCAATTGGTAAAATGTTCTTTTATTTAATATAAAAATGTTATTTGGTTGTGTTGTTATAAAATAAGAAGAAATGAGAAACCGTGATCGCGCTCAATAGCTAAAAATACAAAGTGGCAATGTTTTAATATGGAAGTTTATTTCCTGGAGATCTCTTTTAAAAGAATTATCTGTGAAGTGCGCCAACCAAATATAAAAACTTTGATCGCTTGGTAGATCACCTGCACGACGTATTTTGTTTAGCCATTTTTGTTTGAGTTCTTTCTTTTTCACAGACGGGATTCTGTGAATACTTACTTCTTTACACTTCTCTGGTCGTTTGGTACATCGAAACGCAAAACAACTAACCATTTTCTAAAGATTTAAACGTAAACTACATACAAAAAGCGATTTAATGTAAGCTATAGGTCTTAACATGAACGTTCTCTGCGCTCGCTTAAACTTTCTGCACGATGTGATGTCATTATTTATAACCGGGTCCAGTCCTAAATGAAATCACGCCTGTCTGTTTTTTTATGAGAAAAAATTGAATATGCGAAGGCTAGTACAACAATTTTAAATAAAGAAAACAAGTGAAGTAAGTTTTTTTGATTTCTTATGCTTTTCTGAGTACGTATAAAACAAAAAAGAAAAAAGTGATTTTTACTGAAGTTCCCCTTTAATATTACCTGTTCATATCTCTACTTTTTTTCTATTTCTTTCTATTTCTTTCTGTTTCAAACACTCCGTAATTTCCTTACTCCTTAAGTAGTAGTAGGGAGTAAATATAACCAGTTTTTATTCCTCCTATACCTTTCAATCACAAAACCCCGCTTTCACCATTTCCACCACCACCTCATCCAAGTAAAAAACGAAATCATATGACGTCATCAACGCATACGTGAAATGATAATAATACAGAATACAAATGCCAATAACCAACACAAAATAATATTAAATGTATATAATAGTGTATATACTCATATTATACAGAATATGAGTAAGGGAAATTCCCAAAATATTCAATCCTTGACCAAACAAAATTTTATGGTTGAAAAGAAAATCTGTATATAATAAAACAATGAGTTGGTTTAAAAATGCAATAAGTAAACTATATAATACCGTGTCGGCACCAGTAGCGGCAACTCGCGAAGCTCTCGCTAAGCAACTAAAAAGCGTTCGGGATACCGTTAGTTACTATTATAACAGAGTCAGGGATCAATTTTCAGGAACACCAACTCTCCACGATGAGATCCAACGGGTCACCATCGAAGATGAATATCAAGGAATTGAGGACCTCAAACACATGTTCGGGAAAGAATCGAAGCAGGCCACGAACTCAGAGGTAATCGAGGATATTCAAAACATTTTTGATGATGACGCGGAAATGTTTGAAGAGGGGAACCGCATCCAGACATGGCGGTTCAACAAAAACCTTAACCAGCCATTGACAGATACCATTATGCGAAAAATAACATCACACGTGGATATGCGCGTGAAGGTAATATACAGCTTAAGCTGTGAGATTTACAGAGGCGGTGGCGATGTGGGCAATAGACCTTTCCCGAAATTCTTAATTATGTCAAACCGAATTAAAGCGGTCGATACTAAATTGGTTCTTATCCCTAAGTTCCTTAGCAAAAGGTAGAACAAATTACCTAATTTTATAAATATTTCTGTTCGTTAAGTGCCTCACTTCCGGGCTGAAAGTTACGGTCAAACCCTTTATATAGCTGAGCTTTCTAAGAATAGCCTCATTCTTAAAATAATTATTTTCTTCAAATCTAAATAAAATGCAACCAGAATATTATATTGCTCTAAAACTACAGTTTTTGTCGTGATAATTTGATATTTTATCTGAATATCCTTATTTGAAGAGCATAGAACCATTATAAAATTTTAGATGACGTCATAATTATTATAATTTATGAAATTCGGGAAAGGTGTATTACCACAAGACAAAGAGCTCAAAGTAAATATCAAGAATGGCCGAAATCGAGGTTTTCATGGATGAATGTGAGATGAAACGCTTGGATCTGGAAGATGCGGAGTTTTGGACGAAAGCATACTTGCCACCCGATAGAACTATTGAAACACCAGGTGCATATGAAGGTAAAATAATATTCAAGCACGTTCAGATCAAAATAATTTCTACGAGGGAACCACTACTTGGATATGGACCCCTACCTGATTGGTTGCGCGGAAAAAGATGTATCTATTCCATGGACGGTGAAGATGCTAGAACGGACAATCTATGCTTTTGGAGATGCTTAGCTGTAGGGGAGAGAGCGGATGTAAAAAGAGGGACAGAGTTCCTCACAAAAACGGCCCTAAAATTAGCTCGTGAATACTATGACGAACCTAAATTAAAGAGGGAAGAGGTGCGTGCCACGAGGCTAGTGGATTTGGAGGGTATTGCCAAACGATTCAAGATTAACATAAGGGTATTTGAACCAAAAGAAAACAACAATAAGGCCTCATGGCGTCTCGTCTATGGCCCAAATTAATACAAAAAATACTTAGATACGATCAACATTGGTATGTTAGGTGGTCACTGTTTTTTATATCAAGAAAATGTAGGTCTAACGCAGCATTGGGAATGCGAGGTTTGTACACAAAGATTCAACAGATCGGAGAACCTCACACGACATAAACAGAATGAATGCGAAGGTATCAAGACCAAGATCATTTGCAAAGGTGATAGGGTTGAGCGCATGTAGAGTAACTCCGAAAAGATATTCTATCCCGATAAGGGTTTCAGTTAGGCGGCATGCCAATGGATTGAAGCCATGTCAAAGCAAACAGGTAGGCGTATACATCATGCTCTTTATGGGCATGGTGGAGAACGTGTGATACGCGACGGCAGTAAGGCTGTATACAAGATTGATGGGTATGATCCTCAGACAAAAACGGTATACGAATACCACGGCTGCAAATAAAAATAATTTTAATTTCACCAAATTTAAAGAGGATCATATTCGGAAACTCGGCTATAATCTTGTCACTGCATGGGAGTGTGAAAATCCTCCCAAGGTTAAGAGGGTATTCAAGAAAAAATTTCGACCATATCGCCACTTCATTGTCTTTGATTTCGAGGCTCTCCTGGCACCATTGAACCAGCAGCAAACGTCTTATCTAACATATATATCAGAGCATATACCCGTCAGCGTAGCCATCCACGATAGCCTACAAGAACATCTTACCTTCATCATGAATGAAGACCCAAAGGTGCTTCTGCAAAATTCGTCGAGCAATAGAGCAGAGACATATCCGGATTGTTAAAGAAGTTGAAAAAATATATCCCAAGCCGGATGATTTCGATATGCTCCCGGAACAAACTTAAAATGCTTGGTACGAATGGATAAATCAAGTGACAGTGATAGGCTTTAACAGTGGCAAGTACGATATCAACATGATAAAGAGGTATTTTGTAGAACGAATTGCGGATGATGATAATATTAAAGTAGCGAAAAAGGATAATGATTACATGTTTCTAACCACCTCGAGGTTCAAATTTATCGATATAAAAAACTTCCTCGCACCAGGTCTGAGTTATGAAAAATGGTGCAAATCGCTTGATTGCTATCTCGAGAAGCTCGTGTTCCCATACGAGTGGTTGTCCTGCTACGAAAAGTTGAATCATGTTGGCCCAGTCGATCATGATGCATTTTATAGCACACTCAGTGGTAAAAACACCCTCTCACCCGAAGATTACCAGACTTTCAGGAATGGTTTTTTTAAAAGAGAATGCGTCACGATGCTGGATTGGTTGGGTGAATACAATATGGCTGACGTTGTCACATTTATCGAGGCTGTAGACAAGACCCGTAACACGTACTACGAGGATGAGATTGACATTCTAAAAGATGCAGTGAGAATCCCGGGTGTGTCAATGCGCTACGTTCTGAATAAATCATTGCGGTTGAACCCGGATATAAAGCTTTATGCCCCGGGTGATCCCTGTAAGCATAAATGTGAGGCTCGTTGCACCAAAGCCCGATGCGAGGATTGTAAACAGGTTCAAAACGCTTGTACACTATGTACAAAGAACGAGGCGTATAAACTCCTCCAAACGGGCATGGTATGTGGCCCCGCGATCGTATTTTGCAGGTACCACGAAAGTGATCTAACAGGTATCAGATCGCATATTTATAACGAACCGAAAAAATGCAGAACCATCCTAGGATATGACGCCAATATGCTTCACCCAAGCACACTACTCCAAGATTTCCCTTGCCACAAGGAGAAGCTAATAAAATTGGCAGACCCTGCTGAAAAAATAGATGATCTGGTTCGAGACATTCTTGATGGATCGCTTTCGGGTTTGCTCAAGTTGATATTGAGGTGCCTACTGAGCTGTACGACAAATTTAGTGAGATGTCTCCGTTATTTGTGGTTAGAGAGATCGCTGAAAATCAAATTCCGCAGCATATGCACGATTATTTAAACAAGACCGGGCGAAAACATATCCCTGTTACCAGGAAGCTGTTGGGAGTGATGAAAGCTGAGAAGATCCTGCTTTGTACTGACCTGCTTAAATGGTACCTGAATCATGGTTTAAAAATTACGGCTTGCTATCAAATACTCAAATACAAACGCGATAAACCATTCGCCTGGTTCCCGGAAGAAATAGCAGATGCGTGGCGCCAAGTTGATAAGAACCCTGATAAAAGTATCGTGGGCGATACAGCCAAGCCAAAGGGTAATTCTTTTTATGGGAAAATGATAGAGGACTTGGCGAGACATAACAATACCACATTTACAAAGGATGAAAAGGTAGTAGATGCACATACCTGGAGGATCTTGAAGAAATTGGAGAAGCGTACGAAGTAAGACGGAGTAAACAAGGCGTTTCCATTAATAGAGCGTACCAATGCGGGATATATGTATATCAATTGGCCAAGCTGCGGATGCTCGAATTTTACTATGACTTCCTGGATAAGTACGTAGATCGAAAAAATTATGAGTAACTTTAAATACAGACTCCGCGTATTTTGCAACCTCCAGAGATAACTTACGTGATGTTGTTCGTCCTGAATTAGTCAAGCAGTACGATGAGGATGTTAAAAACTGGCTAGTCACCGATAAATATTCAAGCCGCACCGGAGGGCTGTTCAAAGAAGAATTCATCGGTTCGAGGATGATTGCATTGACCGCAAAGTGTTATTTCGTCGAAGGTAAAGATGCCACTAAATTTTTCTGCAGAGGAATGTCGAAAAGGCAAAATGAATTGACATGGTCGAGGTATATGGGAGCCCTGAAGGAGAGCTGGATAATGCAAAAAATGTGGGCTTCCGGTTTCATAACCAAGGCATGATAACGTATCAGCGTTCTACGATAAGAGGATAGTGCTCGAGGATGGTATTCATACAAAGCCATTAGAATTATAAGTGATGACTATTGTCCTAAAGTTTGTATATACTATCAATATATACAACAACAAATGGAGGATGCTAAATGCTGTACAAGCTGTAAAAACCTTCTTCTTTTGATAATTTTAAGATCCAACGGAATGGCGAATGGACAAAATGGTGCATCAAATGCCTCGACGGCATGAAGGCGACAAGGGAACGCAATAAATGCCACCATGGGAAACAGCATGGCCATTGTAAGGCATGCGATTTCCCTGGATATATGCATCACCTCATTCTAAATAGGATTCGCAATGCTCTAAACAGAGACACAGAGATAGCATCCACGGAGTACCTTGGGTGTGGGATCTGCACATTTATTGGCCATATTCAGGCTCAATTTCCAGATGGTATGTGCTGGGGAAACCGAGGGCAGTGGTAATTCGATCACAAAATCCCTATTTAATATCAAGAAAATGGTGTTCCTCCTAGTAGGGAGATACAGCACGCGCGGTTACATTATACCAACATGCAGCCATTGTGGAAAAATGAAAACCAATCGAAGGGCTATCGATTCATATCAATACTCCTCCCATACGTAGTAAACATTGCTTGTTTCTATCGGTACAAACGTATAATAAACATGGCTCACGATTTATCGGAGATAAATGTTGATAGGCTGTTGATCAAAAAATTGATCAAAAAATAGACAAACGTCAAATATTGAAAGATATACGAAAGACCAAGCCACATTTACTGCCTAAAAATGTAGCGAAGGTTTCCTGGACAAAGTATCGCCTGAAGTTATCGAGAAAATATATGATAAGTATATATTCAACGCGAACTGGTGGCTAAAGGAGAAGCAACAGCGAGAGCTATCAGCACTCACGCGCTTGGGTTGTATAGCAAAACCATAAGCAATTTTGTACCCATCTATGATGTCGATGCTCTCCGTAAGGATCTAGAAAATGATTTGATCATCCGTGAATCTATGACCGAGCTTGGAATCCTCGTCTCTACAGCATTCGGGAAATTTTTAGCGCCTCTTTTAGTTGCCGCGCACACGATAAATCATACTCAGCTCTCAAAGTCCACTGATGAGAATAGAGAGATTGAGGAGGAGCAATAAAACAATGGGAAATATTCTATCAAAGATATACATGCACAATCGCGAAGTGTTTAAAATTGGAAGCATCATGGCAGATTCATTAGGTAATAGCAGAATAAAATCGCGGTACACGGATTGGTGCGGTATCTACGGTGACTCCTACTCACGCGCTTTGGAAATCCTGACACCAGCAGCTGATCGATTTCCACCACAAGCATGTAATTTAGTGAGGGCCCCACATATGCATCAAATAGGATACGCTGGCAGAAACGGTTTAAAGCCCTCCATCTTTCTGTAAAAGGGAAATGATTTTATAACTCCAACGAGTTATAAAAAATGAGCACTGAACAATCGCAAGAACAGAGGGTCATTACAAAACCAGTGAAGCATTCTGGTGGAGTAGCCCAAGGGCACAAATTAGCCGCACTGATAAAGAAGAGGAAGGAAGATCTTAGACAACAAGAGGATGCTGTACAACCTCCAGTCAAAACCTCTTCTGGAGAAAGTTCTGTACAGTCAAGCAGTGGAATATACATTGGTGGAGGTATTATTGCAATAATCGCCTACTATTTTATTCGTAAAAAATCCGCTGTTACCCAGCAGCCTGCACCAGCGGTTCAGGAAAAACTTACCATGAACCACGATATTGATATTTTTAAGATGAAATAGGATATAATGAACATGTCTACAAACGTAACTCCTCAGCAAAAAAAAATCATTGATATGATATATGAGACTGTGGTTGATCTCGGTTTTACTTTCGCTAACGCAATGCTCGGTAAGCGATTTTTAGGAATCTCGAGTCCTAGTACCGCTGGTCGGGGGTCACGTGAAATAGCAGTGAGTAAGGGCTGGTTGCCCGCTTCCATCGTTCCAAAACCTAAGTAAGCACATACAAGGTTTGTGTATACCCTCGGGTTTACACAAGTTGAATAAATGACCTTGGATATTATACTACAGCCTCACACAGCTATATTCACAGGCTCTACTTCTTGTGGAAAAACTCAAAGAGTTCTCGATCTTTTAGAAAATGAGTACAAGGGTCATTTTCACAATATAGTGATACTCTGCCCCACCATCCGCTGGAACAAGACTTACTTGGAAAGATCTTCACTTTGGAGAGATCCATATGTATTCCTTATTGATCCACGAGATCAACTCTTGTACTGGATAGAACAACTATCGAGGGTTTTAGCAGGTGAAAAAAGCCTATTCATCGTCGACGATATGATCGCTGATAAATCGCTGGATAAGCGTCGACAACCGCTATTGGAATTAGCCATTAGCGGGAGGCACAGGAAGCATTCGTTATGGCTGTTGACGCAATCGTATACGGCAATCCCTAAAATCCTCAGAAGGCAGAAAAAAATGCTATTTACATGGTATCCCTGCGAGAGATCGGACCTCATACAGATCGGTAACGAGAGCAACCTTATCGAGGATCGGGAAGCTATTAAAGCTCAACTCAAAAAGTCAAAGCATGCGTGTTTGTATATTCGACTTGAGCACCCTAGAAATTGGAGTATATTGGAATAAATAAACATGTCATACATCAGAACCTTAGAAAATCAGCTGAAAGCCTGTCATGAGGAGATGGATAGTATCCCTTATCTGGAAAGTCAACTGGAATCCCTTGACGAAGAGCTAAGGGATGTTTTGGAGAGAGAAAGGATCCACAGGAACACCATGTATTTTTTCGGATTCATGTCTGTCCAAATGATCATCCTGGTTGGGCTAATGTAAATTAAATAAAATGTCACTTACCTTATTTAACACATTGCCTACCATTGAGATATTGGTAAACAATCAGGGCCAACCAATGTTTAAACGTGCTGATCTGGGAAGATTTCTGGGTATTGTTGATATAAAGGCGACATACAGAGATGTAAAAACCACACCTCGTCATGAGATAACAGATGGTGCGTTAGCCGCACTGTCCAAGGAAGTAACCGGAGACGAGGCTTTCGTGACATTAGATGGTGCATTAGAGATTGTACATAGATCTTGAAAACCAAGGGCTATTGAGGTCATGAAATGGCTAACTAAAAGAGGTGTGGAAAAATTACAAAATGAAATCGCAGAACATCGTCAAGCCCTGGCAATACTCAGCGATGATCTTCAAGAAAGGGACGTAACTATCGCAAACCTTGAGGAAGACCTCCATGAGAGAGAGAAGCAGCCTGATCTCCGAACATTGAAAATTGCAGGACTCCGTCGAAGATACGTGCCACATGCCAATGATGCGGGCAAGGATAATGTTATTATGATATTTCGCAAGCATACAACACCGGAAGATGATAAGTACAACCATCTTCCGTATTACTGTGAACGCGTTCAACGCCGTGGTATTGTAAAGAAAAGACGATGGATCAGGCTTCAATATCCTGAGTCTGAAGATTAGAGGCGCGTGGTTTTGTGTGTTAAGAAAAAAAAAATCGAGAAATTTACCATTCTTTCACATGCTCCGGAGGTACCTGAACATCCTCTGTTATTAGCATGAGCTCTTCCTCCACAAAAATTCTATCAGGACCTCCATCAAGATAATATAGGAGACGGGTACCAGGTACGATACGATTGAGTCTGTACGTTTTCTTGCTCCACAAGGCATCCGTTGCACGTCTTTTAGCATCACCGTGCTCTTCTCCGGGTTGCAGGAGGTATAAGTATAAGCCATCATCGGGTAGAGGCTTTTCCTCTGGATACTCCTTGCTTTTCGCGAGTGGGACTTCATCAAGCTTAATGGCTTTTGAAGATTTCATTCCGATCATAGCCGTCTTGGTATTATTCATGCTTTTTACGATATTATATAGATGTTTCACCCATGTACTGCTAGTTTCATCAGTGACCAGCTCCTGCGCGTCCTGAGGCTTGAAGAGTTTTTGTGAGAGTACCTTATTATAAGATTCCACGAAGGCTGTAAATGTATGATGGTATTTGGTAGTATCACGTTTTATTTCGACACCCTCGCTTTCAAGCAGCTTTGTCACGTCTGATTTGAATTCCGAACCGTTGTCACATTGGAAGGTCTTCGGGTATCGTAAAGGTCCTGCCTTGTAAATATCCTTCAACATCTCCGCAACTTCACTGGCTTCCTTGGTCCTCAATGGTCTAGCCACTTTGTAGCGCGAAGCTACATCGATGCCTGTGAGGATGTATTTGTAGGCATTTCCATATACTTTATCATGGGGCATGTACAAGAGATCAAATTGATGCATTTGATTCGGCTTTGTAATAGTGAAATGTGGGTAGTTGATACGCTTGGGGCCTTTGATATGCCTGAGCCATAGGAGTTGACGAGATAGTCAGTGAATAATTTTCTTCTTTGATAGACCACTATGCTCGCTGAGCAATTTGATAGCTTTTCTCCCGGTCCAGAGATGTTCGGGCTGGTAGTAGATTTGACTCAGCTTTTCAGCTTCTTCGGCTGTAACAATATGTGATTTTGACATGTTTATTACATATCGAAAAGTTATTACATCCATTTGTACGCTACGAAGCCGCGGAAGGCCAAGGACCATACGATGAACGTGAGTTCACCGTCTTTTTGGCCTTTGCTATGTGTGTAAAAATCTGAGAGCTTTGGGGTACGCTCAATTGTAACGATATAGTACTGTCGCATTCCTTCGTCCAATTCTTTGAGAGATTGCCCGGCCTCCCGCTGTTCCTCCCGCCGTCGGTTATACCAGTCTATTTTTTTCTGTCTATCCCGCACCCATTGGGCTTGAGCAGCTTGTAATTTCTCCGCCGCGATATCATGACGTCTCCTTTCCTCTTCGCCATGACCTGAGAGCTTACTGAAGAGATAATTTTAGCCTGAGAACGCGAGCGCGTTAATCAACGCCCCGCCAGCCATAATCGCGAGACTTGCCATCTTTATTCTATGGTAATACCATAGAATAACGCGTGATACTGAATATCTTAATATTCAACACTATGGAAACGCCCGTCTAGGATGTTAAGCTGCGCATCTTGGAGCAAGTACACATAGCAGCGTATATCCCTAGTTCCGTCTGCTTTTTTAGTTATATGCAAGGTTATGCCGTCCGATAATCTCTGGAGGTGGCGCCCAGAACCATGTAAGCTGTGATCTGGACTACTGCGGAAATCAATTAACAGCGCGTATCTTTCACTAAAGAACTGGCCAATGGTCATATCCGAATCGTGGCTACCAAAACGTTCAACGACGTTTTCCATGTGATCTTTCGGGAGCATGGCGTGTCTATACAGTTCATTAGGTGAACCTTCAATAGTTATCGAGATTTTCTCGATCTTGGGGTTATAGAAGACCTCGTTTTTACCAGCATACAGAACGTGTTGGCGTAGGCCTCGGCTATGGCTTTGTCCTTGTTGTTCCGTGATCACTGGCCTTGACCTGTAGAGCTCTTATGGTGCCATCATTGGGGTTGATCCCCTGCTAAATTAGATTATTGCCCCTATCAAATTTTGAAATCCAAAGATCACGGTACACTGCGAGTACGTTGTAATCTTGTATGTTTTGTATTTCATTTTCGTTCAGCGTAACCCGTAAGCTCTGTACCAGGGCCTTGCCGATATTGCTAATGATGGTACCTTTGGTGTTGGTACCAGTCAATTCCAAGTCGAACAGCAGCTTGATTGAGCTGGGAAATATCATATCATTTTGACCAAGGTTAGGAATGTCCACATACAAATCTTCATTTTGATTGATTGCGGATGGCACGTGAGATACCTTTACTCTCTGTCGTTTGCCTTTCATCCCATACTTGATTTTCAGTTCCTTATGCGGATCTAATTTTGTTCCAAAAACAGACATCTTTATTTATACAGGTACATGGGTTGAAATAAATGGCTGATAATCCAGGATTTGAGGATGACTTTACGCTAGAACGAGATATAGAAGAGGAGCCTGAGGAGTTCAGCATTGAGAGCGAGATTCTTCGACCCGAGGATATTCAAGAAACAAGCACTGAGCCCGCGACACCTTCACGAGGCAGCCTTACCGTGTCATTGAGGCGGGAAATACTGATATCGAAGGTTGATGGACTCTACGAAGCTCTTAGTGGGGAGATCGGTCAACCACTCGCTAGACATTATGATGATTTTGAAATGGATGGTACCGGGTTACCTACGATGGGATAGAGCTTACGAAACAAAATGGTGAGTTGAGAGCCATGGGAGTGATAAAAAAAGCCTTGGGCGCTGGTAGGTTGCGAGCCATGGGATTCGATCAACATTCAACACACAACAAAGGTAGTAGGAAGATGGCGCAGGAACTCCTGAATAATATTGATACCATCAATGACAACCCCGGTGAAATCGAGATGCTGCCGATACTCGAGAATGTTATAGATGAAACGAAAAGCCCGATGGAGGATACTTCCTTTACAGAGGCTTTAGACGAACGTGAAAGAAGGAGGTTTAACCACGAGCTTTAGACTTTAAGTGGCAACCTGAAGACGCTAGAAGCGAAAATAATATTATATGATTCTCAGATCAGAGATAAAAAAGCTAAAGTGAAAGAGCTCGAGAGCAAGAAGGCCACACCTGGAGTATCCAGGGAACAGCTAGCTATCTAGGATAATGATATAGCCAAGACTAAGGAGGACATTGAGCGGTTCAGGGGTGAAAATCAGGCCATTCAAGAAGCACATGGTATACTATCTTCCAACTGAAAAATATCAAAGATACTTTGATGAAGATTGCTGGTGATGATGTACCCTTACGGGAAAAACTGACCATTTTGTTCAAAGAGCGGAGCCGAACTATAGCGAGCATCGTGAATGCCATTGGATTGCTCGTGTCGACCTTGGTCCTTGCACTAACAGATGGTAGTGGTGCAGCAGGAACAGGAGGAAGTACAGGTGGTAAAGGTTTTTTTCAAAAGCAGCTGGAAATACTAGGACGGTTCCTTAAATATCTAGCAGGCAAGGCTGGGACCGCATTACCGGGCATTATTGGTACGATCGTTTCATTCTTCTTCCGGATGGCCATAGCAGGTGCTGTAGGTATAGTTGTGGCTTACGTGGGGAACAGAAGGAGTGGGAAGAGATCATAGATTATTCTGGTAAACCACCTAACTTACCAGACAACTATCTCTTCATCCATATATATGCAAGAATCCATCCTACTCCTGCAGTGATAATGGTAGCCTTAGTTTCCTCGTGAGCTATTGCTGACGATGGAGCTGGTGGAGGATGTTGTACCTTGGAGGGTTGACGTTGATGATTCTTCCTTGGTACAACAGCATGAGGAGCGTTGATATTTGGATTGATACCAATCTTGAAATGGTCCTGACTGATCAGGATCTTGTTGATAAATCCAGCCATATTTCCGATCCTCAGTGACATATCGCTTGGTATCATGTAGACGCCATGGGCAACACTATAGTCGACCTTGCTTCGTGCATATCGCGAGTAGCTTGCCAGGAGCTAAAAATTGTCTCATTTTACCAATCGTGTTCACTACCAGATACGCCAAATTCACGTGCCATTTGCCTGAATTTTTTCATATGGAACGGATTGTTCATGAAATTAAATCGGGAGGAGCCTGGCAACGATACCTCCAATTCTTCGAGGATCTTCCGAATTTAAAAATACACATGGAATCGATACACGGCACGTACAAGAGGGTAATGAAGACGTTAGGTTTTGCATGCTGATTCCACATGCTGATGTCGAGCAAAATACAGCGAAGTTCAATTGTGTTGACCAGAGGCTGAAATGGTGATTTTTCCATTCGTTGATAGGAGGGTTGGCATGGAAAACATAGTCAACGAAGATATCAGGAAATTTCACCTTGAATGATGACCCTTTCGCGTCTATTACTATATCCTGCACTATGAGATCCGAGCCCTTGAGTCTCTCGAGATAACGCCCATGATTGGAGGCATACGTTGCCCGTGAGTTGTATGAGTAAATATTCATTCTTTCTTTAAAGAAAGATGCGACAGCTGTATGTCACAGATATAGAGAAACCTACGAATTGAGAACTACCTAGGGCAGGACGCGAGGATAGCCCTGAAATCCATCAGCATTCGACCCACGTGGCTGAACCTTTACAGCAACAATGATTTACCATCCGTAAGGTAGGGCCCGATCAGACGGTTACTAGAATTGAAATAATGAATGGGTTGTACCAGATTGAAGATATCGCGGCCATCGTCAATACCCAGGCACAGGGCAAGGTACAACTTTTTGTTCTGAAAAATGGACTCTGCAGACTCCGTGTTAATGACGGGTACACGGTGGTGATTCATCGACAACTGCAAGAGCTCTTGGGTCTATCCTACGATTCCAGTAAAAAATACTATATGAAGGGTGACAACGATTCATTTTATATAACCGACCCATACCATAGGTTACGGCTTGTTTGCCCTCAATTAGATGAGAATGATTGCTTGCTGGATGGTAAAAAATCCAAGATAAGAAAGAGAGGAGCTAAACGCATGGGGAGACATACTTACGTGGACTTTTAATACACCGATATATCTTCCTTTGAAAGGATCCACCGATCGTCTCGAGTTCATTTTGACAGACGAATATCACGAGGATAAGAACGTTTCGTTCGTTGGAATTACCATGCACTTGCTCATAGAATAAATGACAGACATTGCTAATCTTTATACAAGCCTACCTTCTGCACCTCTGGAGGGTACGGAGACTGATGAAAGTCAAGTGTACAGACTGGGAACGAAGAAGTGAAACAATACTTGCGGGCCGAGATTAAAGAGCGTGACAAGCTCGCCAAAAAGTTCAAAATGCATGGTACGTGGGTTAGGTTCTCTGACAATGGCCTGCTAGCGGTAAGTGTGATAACTTCAGGCGTTGGTATTGGTAGCATGCTCTCAGGTATCGCTGTACCACTCGCCGTGGCTATGGGAGGAATCACTATCGCCATAGGGTTAGGGCAAGCCGGTCTACGGAACGCTGGGAAGAGGCTAGGTGTCAAGAGTAAGAAGCATGAGAGCATCAGACTACTAGCGAAAACCAAGCTCAACGCTATCGTTGACCTAATCTCTAAAGCTGTGGAGAATGGTGTTATTAGCGACCACGAGTTCAGCTTAATCATGCAGGAAAAGCAAAAGTACATGCCGCTAAAGGAGCAAGCCCGACAACGAACACGCAAAATCGTGGACTCTATCAATGAACGGGAGCGACAGCAGCTTGTCGCGAAAGGGCGTAAGGAGGCAAAAGATGAACTGCTTAAAAAACTTCAATCTGCACAGTATGTCAGCGGTATCTAGAGGAACCACCCGCGTATGCAACATACTCTAATGTATTGTTAATATACATTAGATGGTACCAAGTACTTCACCAGTATTGGCATCAATCATTAGGTCACCTTCATATATAATGGTTCACTTTTGTTTTGCTTCCAAACCTCTGATGTAATCCTCTAGGATCTTCATTGACGTAATTTCTAAGCATGATTTACAATGAGGACCATCGGTCTGCATTGCAATATCTATATTTTTTATCTTGTTAATTGCGGCTATAATTTCACCCTTTTTCATCGTAGAATAACCCTTTATACCAAATTCCCGAGCTTCTCTTTTCAAATCATTCACGTTTATTAGACCACAACAAATGGTTCCTCTTCATCTGAATCAATAAGATGTCGTGTCCTTAAGGGTTGTTGAACAGGCTTGTATTTACACTCCTCAAGCAAGACTTGCGGGTAATGCTTATTCCCTTGTTTATAAATACTAGATATTTTTAAAATGCAGATGCATTCACAAGGTTGCTTTAGTGGTACTGGTTTATCATAGAAATATGTGTTTATTTTACCATCCTATTCTGTGTTGTGTTCAGGTATCTACCATCTTCACTGATGAGGTCGTGAATTTACTACCATACAATTGCTGTATCCTATCCAGGATACAAGTGTATTTTTTCAACCATTCAGGATGCTGATGTATATCGAATGACATGGTAAGCGAAGATCCATCGTCATATCTGGATGAACCATTTGAATACAGCCCCTTTGGCGTTATGATTAGCAACGATGATATCTTATTGTTATGTTTAAAGCCAATGACAGAGCCTTCATCCTTGCCTTTTTTGTTTTGGATGGGATCGCTAATTATTATATTCTCAAGCTTAACATCGTCAATATCAAGTACTGTTGGTTCACTATAGAAATCCCTTGTCTCTACTGATTCATTGTAAAATTTAAACATCCTTTATTATAGTAACCAGGGCACAACTAAGGATTTTTACATTTGCAATATCCTCCGTTGTACGTTATATACATTATATAGTGCTGCCAACATAACATTTTCATACAGATAACTAGCCTTTTACCACAGGAGCATCTCTATCATATTTATCAAGTTCAATATGACATTTATCGCAATATTCCTTCATCGTTTATTTACTCCACAAGAGCTTGAGGTCCGCCTTTTCATCTTCCAAAAAGCACCAGCCTATAACTCTGTCGGGATGCCACGCAATAGGAAGTATCTCCTCCTTAATCCTTGCCTTCTCCGCTTTCTGCTGACGATAAGCCTCGAGCAATCGAGGATCAGTGCTACTACGCATGTCCCGGGTCACGAACCAGTCCGGAACAAACTCGAGTAGATGAGGTCTATCTCGAACCGCCATATTATACATGTCTCGTGTCTTGAACCTGTCAGGAACATGTCTGAGCATCCCTGGATACTCCTCAACTGTCTTTGTGCACATTTCCCGCGTCTTGAACCTGTCGGGGGTATACTTGAATAGCCAGGGGTTCTTTTGAACAACCTTGTTGCACATTTCCTGGGTCTTGAATTGCAATCTTACCAGCAGGGGATTCTCTTCAACTAATTTCTTCCATCTTTCTTGTCTCCAATTCATCTTTATTATTCCGACCTCGGCAAGGGATCCTTGAGTAAGGGACTTTCCTTACTCAATTCTATTTTTTTGTTGATGTCAGCATTATTCCCGTTAGTCGCTATTGCGCATGACGTCATATGATTTCATTAATATGATTGTGTGTTAGTATTTAATATATCTTACATTTAATATTATTTTGTGTTGGTGATTGGCAGATGACGCCATGTATCTTACATTAAATATTATTTTGTGTTGGTGATTGGCATTTAATATTATTTCATATTATTTTGTGTTGGTTACTAATGGGTGACTTAAGGAATTTCCCTTACTGATATTCTGTATAATATGAGTATATATTATATACATTTAATATTATATACATTTAATATTATTTTGTGTTGGTTATTGGCATTTATATTCTGTATTATTATGATTTCACGTATGCGTTGATGACGTCATATGATTTCGTTTTTTACTTGTTTTTGGATGAGGTGGTGGTGGAAATGGTGAAAGCAGGGTTTTGTTATTAAAAGGTGTAGGAGGAATAA
Organism: Hydractinia symbiolongicarpus; assembly: GCF_029227915.1. NCBI lineage: Eukaryota > Metazoa > Cnidaria > Hydrozoa > Anthoathecata > Hydractiniidae > Hydractinia > Hydractinia symbiolongicarpus. The sequence continues at coordinate 22,451,013 of NC_079878.1, read as the reverse complement.
AAACTGGTTATATTCACTCCCTACTACTACTCGTTATTTGGTGCAGCTTTGTTCTTGTTGTCATAAAATACAACCAAGATATGGTGAGACCATTTACTCGTTAAATTCGAATCTAAATATAACTATGGCAACCAGATTTCATGTCATTGTTGTTATTACGCATACACTAGACAACTCCTTCATTCCTTAATGATCAGCCTGGTCCCCAGGGCGTTTTGTCTCTCACCGGCCTTATATTTAAACAGCCGACCTTGTTCAGGCTAATAGCCTAACAAGCCTGGGGACGGGGTTTGCACTAGGGCGCAAATAGTAAGTGGGCGTGTTTTAGCTTAAAGGACTATGAACCGGTAAAATGCTCAGACTCCGTATATTCCGCGCACATAATAAAAATCCGGCAAACGCATTTTGCGCAATGAACAGACCAGCGCACTTTGCTCCCTGGTTCAATATTTTTTTTCGAAAAGTATATAACAAAGAAATACTTCAGCAATACTTATCCTAGATGAAGACATTACCAAGGCTGGAAAAGAAAAAAAATTCTAGATATATCTATATGTTTGAGTCTGTAAATTACATACAGGCCGGAAAAATAGCCATTTTTGTTCGCCGCCATCAGCTCGACTGTCGTGTAAGTCACTAAAGTCGAAATCCGACAGCCGTTCCGTAGCCCCTTGAAAGTAGTTTGAGGTAATGATTTTTCGCACCCTGTGTCACGGGATTGATTTTAATCAACATTGTCTTCTTTCGTTTTCGAGACAAAAACTGCACAAATGCCAGGTGTCGCAAGGTATCAACGAACTCCCAACTTCCCCTGTTACCCTTATTTTCTCTTTATAAACAGCCATTTTGACATAGGTGTCTTCTGATTTATCAGCAATTAATAAGACAGCTAGCTTTAGCTTACACCAACACAACTTTCACTTTCGTTGTGATGACAGGGAGCTAGCTAGCAGCTAGCATTATCAGCAGCAGTGTAAGTAAGTAAATAATATATTTTCTTATATAACTGCAAAGTTAGATATGGCAGGTACCTAGACTCTAAGGAAATAGATTCTATATTTACAGATTTACCCAAATCCACAGACAGTCAGGGTAAACACTTAATTAGCGATGGTAGGCTAATTAGGGCATACCACCTAGGCGACTTATTGTAGCCTAGTTAGGCCATATATAACCTAGTTAAGACATTACATTCTTTAATGGCATTCCTAAGAAAAAATCGCGAAAAATCTTTGTTCAGAATGGATAGTCTACACGACCATGATTCCAAAATTGTCACTCGTGCCCTTTCGATATGTTCGCGCGCAAGTAAGAATTATGTTAAAATAAATTATATAACCTAATTAGGTTAAGTGTCGCCTATTGAGGTAAACACTGCAACGCAATGATTTCGACGTATTTACAACAGAAAGTTTTTGTTCGCCTAGTTAGACTATGGGTAGCCTAATTAAACTACATCACGTCGCCTAACTAAACGACTCGCCTAAGTAGGTCATGCCACCTAATTAGGTGTTTACCCTGACTTAAAGAAGATTGTTCTTCAAGTTTTAAAAACTGGTCATCCTTAGAACTTTTTCAATGTCTTGTGGTGATATTTTACCAGTACTGACAAAATAAATGGGTACTTTCATTCAGCCAACAATAACTACTGACTATTGAACTATTGAATAATTTATTAGTCTAGTCGGTTAAATAAAGATCATTTAAACTATATACTAACCAAAATATACTCATCTAATTTCATCTAAAATCTCTAAAATAATAGCTGTATTTTGTCTGACTCTGTTCAAAATCTATCTATCTATCACCACCAGTATTATATATACATAATATAGTAATACAATAGAACGCCTTATTGCTAGTTCAGATATCTCTTCATCCCCCTTCAGTTCGATGTCATCAAATTTAGGTCCAAAGGCCAGTTTCTGGTTGTATGACAGTGGAGGACGCCTAGTTCAGTAAGGACGACCTGGAACCACGATGGAGCTAAAGCAATGTAATCAGCTTTTATTGAATGGACAGATGATGTGATGGTCAGCGGTTTGGTGCATGAGGTATTAACGACATGCTAGCAGGATAGTAATTGGTTAAAGGTTGTGCTGATTGTGCAGACAGTTCTATCATTTGTTAGGGCAGCTGAAGCACTGTTGGTGGCATTGACTGCAGCGTTTCAGTAGACTAAAGTAGTGGCATGGCCAGTGGTGGCATGGAAGTGGCTAGTGGCATTGCTTCAGGTTTTCTATTTAGAATGTTGCCTGTAGGATGAACAGCACAGCTGATGATGTCAGGAAAGACAGGCTGAAACTTCCGTAGAAATTGTCTGTTTTGCCTCAACCTTGGTGGTACCATCAACCTTCAGTGTGTAACTGTCATGGCTGTGTAGTTTAACCACGGTACCAGAACATCATTGCATTAAGGAACCAGCCTGTGTCAAGTGTTCCAGTTGGGTCAGTATTGAAGCAAAGAAGACAGTTGGCACATTTGACTCCTACCTCAGCATTGCTATTGAATTGTGTGTAAATGATACACAATGGAGGACAGACCAACAAGTGAGAAAGCCACTGGTATTTTGTGCTTCTCTCTTCAGCACACCAAGCGTGCGAAGTAGCACTGAAGCATGCTGCATCTATCAAAAGAATAATATGTAAAAACCAAAAAAAAAATTCTGCACACCATTTTGAAGCTGCATGATTTACAAAGTTTGTGCTGAAAAAAAAATTATTATATTAGAAACAAATGCTTTGAGAATTATTTATTTCGCTTTATTGTCACCGGGGCATTCTTATGCAGAAAATGTGTTGAATAACAATTTTACAAGTTCACTTTAAGTAACTAATTAATAATTAAATATCCTCTTTCAATTTCTTGTAAACAATCACATGTCTACAGAAAAAACTTCATTAACAAATCCTCTGAATAATTTTTTATAAACTTTTCGTTTGCCTACTTTACTTAAAAGGGATCTGTCTCAAAAATACCTTAGATGACATCACGAAATTTTCATTTCCGCCTTCACGAGTGTTTGATCTCTAATCGTGTATCTCATTTTAATTTTTTGTCATCGGATTTGGATGCAAAAGTGATCAAAAGAAAAAGAAAAAAAATTGAGTGTTATTTTCATGATCTTATAGATGTTTTACATCATATTTTCAAAACAAATAAAGTTGAGAAAAAAATGAGACACAAGATTTAAAATTCAGACTATGCTGAACATATGGACCTTTTTTTTCTGAAAACTTTTACACTTTTGAGACTAACCCCTTCACAGTTGGCCACACCTACTTTTTAAGACTTTTGACTATATTTTTAATGTGTTACAATATTTCAATTTTTTTGTCATATTGCAGAATAAACTTTTGTTAACAAGTACATCATATACTTTTGTAATGTTTTTTAAGGAAAGTTGAAAAAAATGCTCTATACAGAAGAGGTGTAATTTACCATACCGCTACTTTATAAATAAATCATCGCTTGATTTAAATAATTTTTACGAATCGATTTTTGTTATTGCATTTTAATTGTTTTCTATTTAAGCTTCAAAGAAAAACAAAATTCGTTTTGCAATTCGTTTTAGAATTCGTTTCAGAAGTTTTATTTCAAATTGTTTCCCAATCGTTTCCCATTTGTTTCCCATTCTTTTCCTTTTTTAACTCACAAATTTTATTTTATTTTAAATCGTTTCATAATCGTTTCGTAAATTAAAAATTTGTTTCTCGAAACGATCTGAAACAATTTTATATAATGACGAGGCGATTGCTATCATCATCATCATCATCATCGTCATCGTCATCGTCATCGTCATCGTCATCGTCATCGTCATCGTCATCGTCATCGTCATCGTCATCGTCATCGTCATCGTCATCGTCATCGTCATCGTCATCGTCATCGTCATCGTCATCGTCATCGTCATCGTCATCGTCATCGTCATCGTCATCGTCATCGTCATCGTCATCGTCATCGTCATCATCATCATCATCATCATCATCATCATCATCATCATCATCATCATCATCATCATCATCATTCTTGGCTTAACTTCCGTTTTCCATGCTAGCATGGGTTGGACGGGGTATATTAATGACCCTCTTCCAATCTGATCTAGACTGTGTTAGATCTAAACTCAACTTCCTCTGTATCAAGTCTGTCCTTATAACCTCCTTCCAAGTCTTTCTCGGTCTGCTTCTGGGCTTTGCCCCAGGAACTGTCAAGTCTCTACACTTTCTTACCCAATTATCCCCCTCCATTCTTTCCAAGTGCCCCAGCCAATTCAATCTTCTTATCTGGATAACATCTTTAATTCTACGGATACTTAGCCTGCTTCTTAGCTCATCTGAACTCTTTCTGTCTCTCAGACTGGCATTACACATCCACCTAACCATTCTCATATCATTCCATTCTAAACGGTCAAGTTCTTCCTGCTTCACTGCCCATGTCTCACTACCGTACAACATAACGCTTCTTACACAGGCCTCATACAACCTACCTTTTAACTCAATTGACAAGACTCTGCTGGTCAACAAAAGAAGTAACTCTCTGAACTTTTTCCAAGCAGAACCTATCCTGCAAGTAACACTTCTTCCAACACCCCTTCACTGCCCAACATATCACCTAAGTAACAGAAGTTCTCAACTATCTCTAACAAACCACTGTTGTACATCATTAAAGCTGGAATAACTTCAGTCTATATAATTTCACCTTTGCAACACTTGCATTACAAACTGAATGTCAGCTCTTAACCTTCCACCAATACTAGATAGATAGATAGATGTGCATATTTTACATGGCTAGCCTGACAAATATTGAGTTACTACCAACCCCTTTCCTGCAAACAATCATCACTAAGTGAATCATTAATCCTGACACGACTTCTAGCATTGCTGTACATAAACTGTACCATCGTAACTAGCCACTCATCCACACCTTATTTTCTCATAGCCCACCAAATAACTTTATGTGGCACTCTTTCAAAAGCTTTCTCTAAATCTGCAAAGGCAAAATATAATTCTTTCTCTTTCCTAAATACTTTTCCTGAAGCTGTCTGAGTAAAAATATTGCATCTGTAGTGGCACGCCCTGGATCAAAACCAAATTGCATCTTATCTATATCAATTCTTTCTCTAAGTAACTTATCAATCACTCTTTTAATAACTTTCATTACTTGATCAACCAACTTCAAACCTCTATAGTTATCTCTTTCTAATGCATCACCCTTGCCCTTGAAACAATTCACTATTACACTCGACTGCCACTCACTTGGAATAGCACCATCCTTTATATTCTGATTAGCAAGACTTAATTGATAAGCTCAACTCCAATATATTCAGATGCTTTTACCATCTCTGCAACAATACCTGATACTCCTGCAGCCTTGTCAATCTTCAATTTCCTAATAGCCTCCACTACCCATTCTGTCTTGATCTGCATAGCTGGCCCTTCTACAACATCGTCATCAGACAAATTATCCTCATCCCAATCAAACTCAGTGTTAAGCAACCTTTGATAATAATTCTTCCAAGGTACCCTTTTCGGCTCCTCTGTGCTAGCCAAAACACCTTCATCATTACGTATACACTTCTCACGTACAACATCTTGATTAGTCTTCTTCATTTGCTTTGCTATCTTGAATACCTCATTGCGCTGGTCTTCCCTTCTTAACACATCTGCAAATCTGTTTCTCTCTGCTTCTGATTTTGCCTTATGCACTGCTGTACGAGCACGATGCTTAGCTTCTAAGTAAATATTTTTACTACCACCTGACTTCCACTCTTTCCAAAGTTTCCTCTTTTCCTTTATACACTGATCAACCTCATTATTCCACCACCAGGTCTGTCTATGTCTAGCTGGTCCTTCCGTCCACCCACAGGTATTAATAATTTTAATTTTTTTTTTTCATTGTTATTTTCATTATAATTGAGCCAATAGGATATGGAATTGATGAAAGTAAAAAATTAAACTGTGGTGTGTATGAAAAATATTTCGTTGAAGATGGAGACAATAAATAAAAAAAGAAAGTTGATAGTTGGACGGCAATATGGTGGGAAAACTAATTGCAGAGTGGCAACTACACGAGTGCCTTTTTAACTGAAACCACGCAGAGTATCATAATGCGAGAAGAAGAAATATAGCACTGGAGTTGATTTCAAACGAATTAATACTGCCAGTCAAAGACAGAATAGAATTAAAGTCCATGTTTCAAAGAAAAGTGGAGCAGGCTTTTTATCTGATTATATTACACCTTGCACGGCAGAATCCAACATCAATGTGGACGAACATCCGAATGGTGATAATGAAACTTCCCGGCACTCAACCATAAACAAAAAAGTCATCTAGTGTCAAAAAGATCAAGATGTATCTGTTCCAGACAGAGTTATGTTAAAAGCGTTAGAGTGATTGGATGAGTCCTAATGAAAGCGAAACCCAACAACAATTGTTTGGTAGAATGATTTCAAAGAATTTGTCAAAAATGTAAAAAATATGTACACCGGAGAATAGTGATGATTACGAAAAATTTTCAGCGTCTTGTAATCTTAATTCACTAAGGATGCTATTGCAAGCCCCTTTCGCTTGTCTGTCTTATAACCATGGTCGCACCCAAGAACGTTTGCATTGCTTTCTTTTTTTACACTGACTTATCTTCACTTTTACTGTCAGTGATAGCGCCAGAATTAAAATAACATCTTCTTGTTTGCAAACCATTTTTAAAATGAGCGCACAAAAACTCACATTTGTTCGACAAAACTTTTGAAAGTATAAAAACTTGCACAATTGCTTGTACAAGTACTTGCAGAAGTATACTTGTATGTTATTTGCTATTGGAAACTTTGCTACGTGTAACGGACACTTATGATATATAGCAAATTATATTTGGTTAAATTGAAGACACTCTGTTTCTTAACATTTTTGGGTTTTCTTAATACCAAAGCCGCAGTTTCAAAATTAACCTTTGAACATGATGCAGAGCAATTTGAATTGGAAGTGGGATTCAACTTCACAGTTGTATGTTGATGTTGTTGCCGTTCACTGGCTTTGTTCTTAGTATTAGATGCACATTTCCTCAAAGCTTGACCTTCAGACTTGTGAATTGCAACTATTTTGCTTTTCTCAGCAGCAGATATAAAATCATCTTCTACTTTTACAAACTGGATTTCATACTGTATAGCTGGTGCTTTGTAATATAATTCAAAAATATAAGAAGCTAGTTGAAATGTATTGAAAAAATTCAAGATGATCGCAGTGCCTGTAGGACATGGCATGCCTGTCTCATCCAGGGCATGAGAGTCTATCAAGTAGTAGTGACGTTTACTAGGTATAATTAAAAATGAATATCCACTGATAATGAGCATTTAAACCACTATGAAGAAATCCAAAAAAATCAGCAGCAAAATAAAGTGGCACAATCAAATTCTGTATGATAATAGACCTAGGAATTTCTGTTGCAGACAAAAACATTCCTGTATTTTGAGATTTATACAAGGCATCACCTTTTTCCAATGTGCATTCCGAGTCATTTATTGTCCACCAACTGACTAGTTTAAATGAGAAAAGCATATTCCAAACAAAGTATACATGAGCATTAAATTCCTCGTGTGTTTCCAAATTTTTTGTCCCCTTCGTGAAAAGATGCTTGAATACATTTCTTAAACAAACCAACTTCATAAACTAATAAGAATCAATTGGTGGTGGGGTTTACTTGTGTTGAACCAATCTTGCTGGTGAAATCATTGTGTTTATAATAGTGGTATATATTGTGTTGTGTGTAAATCAATTGGGTCTATTTGGTGTTGTGTTATTAGGAGAACTGTGAAGATAACCTACAGGTTAGTCATACACATATTGCGAGTTTAACAAGTGTAACGTAAATATCCAGGACGTTAAAGAAGCAACTACTTTATTCCAGGAAATTGACGAGGCACAAAATTAACACAAAGGAAATTAACACAAATGCCTGTAATAACTTATAAAACAGAATTTAAATAACCCAACTTAGTTCAACCAACTTAAAAAAAGCATTAAAATAACGCGTATCATAAAATATGTTTATTTTTATTTTAAGAATGGGTTGTGTGATATTGCTTCCATTGCATTTTTTTCTTGCAAATTCCACTAGTAAAAGATGGTACTTTATCTAAATACTAAAACAGTTGCAATTTTTGAGCTGTATACTTTAAAAAACTCCACATTAATTAACAAAAAAAAAGTTATAAACCTCTATGTTTGTGCCAAACTTTGGTATATAATAGAAAATATTTTGTTGACACGCAGGGCTTCGCAAAATATGATTTTACGCATGTAAATTTTCAAGCACACTACATAAGTTAACTGTGCCTGACAGTTTTCGTGCATTTAAACTCGTCCATGTGCATGCAAATTTTACATGGCATTCTCTTGCACAATTTTTGCAGGTTATTCTTACTTACAACGAATCTCACATGATTCGCAAAATAAGCATGGAGAAAGAAATGTTCTTGTGGGCATGAGCTCAATGTAGGCGCTGTATATTTGACATTTTATAGTATGTCAAAATGTTACGATAAAATATTTTTATCATCAGTGGCAGGAATGTGCATTTTTTTTTTAATTTTTGAACTCACTTAATGTTGTTATGCTTGTTTATAATACAATATGATGGGTCTAGCATATTATTTCATTGATGGTGATAGATTGCTACGTGCATGCTGCATTTGACATTAAGAACTGTATCTTAAAGCACAATTGTACAAGTGTATTTTCACCTTAACATATTCACAGTTTACGTTGTGAAGAATAAGAAGCATATTGTTGCCACATTGTAATACATATTATCTGTTGTTACAATTGAGAGACTCAATGCTGGAATATATAGTAATTTTTATTTTCATACTTTCTATTCAGAAAAATGATTTCCATCATTATTTTAATTGTTGCAAATGCTATTTCTTCGACATGGGCATCAGGTGATGGATGCAATTACCAAATAAATGGAACTAATGCGTATATTAATCTCAAACCACTTGTGAAGAATGTAAATCTTAATCCAAGGTAAGTAACAAATTATTTTATACTTTCCTGATAAGTTTGCTTTTTAGACTTGTTAGACTATGAGGGAAATCCATGGTAGAGGTTATTTTAAATTAAAGCTAATTGCTGAAAAAAGAATTTTTTGGTTTTGATTTGGAATTCTGCAGGACTTTTTAAGAGAGACACACATGCAAAATATTTGGGTGTCCTGTTGATATTGTCCTAAAACAGCCCTAATAAGTTTCCACTTTTTTGTTCTCACACCTTTTAATCTTGGAACTTTTTTATACGATCTTGGCAAAATAATTGTGGGCAGAGCATTAAATAACAATGATATAGTTTTGCACCCACTTTTAAAATAAAATTGTCATTTAGAATTCACTTGTCCATGTTTCTGCTGGACTTAGTGTCTCAAACAATGTTAATTTTAGTTGAAGTCAGTACGATGAACCTAGTAGGTTGTTCTGTAATTCAACGGAAAAATGAATGACTATGAATTGGTGTTACTTTACTCTTTATGTTATCAACTGTGATCATTTTACTATTTCACTGCATATGGTCAGCTGTTATTCTCCATAGCTTAAGGCTATTTTGTTTTTTTTTACTATTTATACGTCTGTTTGGAAGGAAAGTCTCTAAAAAGTTATTTATGTAAACGAAATCTGCATCAAAAACATGGTTTTGAGAATGACCATTGACATTTTGCAGTCAATTCTTTGGAGAAGAAACAGGCCAGGCCAGACACTTCAATTTATATTTCCATCACGCAGCACTTTGCTGTTTTTCCTAACCACTTTGTTCTAATAGGAATGTTTTTAAACAGGAATTGGCAGGCCATAAGAGAAAGCACATAAATAAAATTCGAATTACGGCACATTTTCATATGATTTTTCTAAGATTAGCAATTTTTTTTCAGATTATATAAAATTTGCTGCTCTAGTGACAGCCATTCAATCAACCATTATCAGCAATTTTAAATACTTGTTTAAAAAATCCACAAATAATCATTTACACAAAGTAGCGATTCGATGTACTGTCAGACATAATACAGTTATAATTAGAGGTTAAGTACAGTCCTCTCCCTATAAATCATTCTTATTCTTTCCTTGTGTCTACAATTATTGGAAAAGGATTTACATTTACATTTTTGTTTACATAACAGACAAGCTATAGCTAGCTATCAAGTCACATAATGCTTTGCATTAGTTTTATTTAGTTTTATATATATATGTTTCTATGGGTTAAGATAAATATATTTTGTTTCGATTTCGGCTACAAACATAGATTTTTAGGTAGTATAGTAAAGCCAGCTATAGATAGCTTGCTTGTAGCCCATGTTCTTTATTTTTGTGTTATCTTCATCAATCTCATTTTTACTCAGCTGCGCATAGGGTTGTGACTGCTGTTAGCTACCTGTGCCTATAAAGTGAAAGTATATAGCTAAATACAGTTGGCTGCGACAAAATTTTCAAATAATTTTTTTATGCTAAATGCATGTTGGTACCTAAAGTTAATATTATGAAACTAACTTTAGAAAAAACATTTTACAAAGAAAAATAAAGTTTAGATAGCAGCGCTAATGAGAATTTACAAGAAAATGAGAAATCTTAAATTTTGACACTATAATTAAAATCATTTTGAATTAACCCTTGAAAGTAGACATTTTACACCTTACAAAAATTGTAGATGCAAATTTTTAATAAAGTATTCACTTATTATTGGTAAAATATGTGTGTTTTTTGGCGTGGAATTTCAGTTTTACACATTTTTGTCCTATAAGTTGTCACAAAGTTTAATTTAAGACTCCTGCTTTACTACACACAACACAAATCGATTTCACCATCCATTTTAAGTTTTCGGTGGTCACGGTGGTCACTGGGGATAAAATATTTATTTTGAACTCTGACCACTCTGTAATAAAGACTTCACTGGCGGCCAAGGATGCAGAAAATGCATAAAATATGTATGATAGGATCCCCTGTAACAACTAGTAATAAAGACACACTAAGAAGTATATAAATGTGCATAAAAGAGACTTTTTTATGGCAGCCTTTTAAAAGAGGATGTAACAGGAAACAAAAAAGAAGAGAAAACTTTTTCAGAAGAATGGGTTGATTTTTTTTTGCATTTTTTCATTTAATTATATGATACTGCCGTAAAAGTAAGGATGGTGAAGGAACTCACTAAGGGTACACTTAGTAAATTCAAAATGTTATATAAGTGTACAGTAGCCCCCATTTCAGTAGAAATTAAAAATTATTTTTGTCTTGATTATATGCAAAAAAAGAATAAATCCAAATTGACACATAGATTGCTACAATATTGTTATGTTTTTTCTAGATTCATTGCAAGAGATACTGAAAAATGGTACTATGCATTTCAGCCCTGTGGAAAGTTTAGCCTTTATTTGAATATGTCTCTTCCGAACAAGCCATGTAACCAAACATCGGTTAGCACTGTTAATTTTTATACCAACAGTTCATTTTCTTGTTTAAAAGTCTGTCCATCATCAATATCTTACAGTGTTGTTTTGTCCTCATAGTTACAATATTGTATGTGTTTCTTATATTTTACCATCTTGAAACCTTTCCAATGTGTTAATTTGCTGTGTTATACATTGATTTAGACAGCACGTTTCTTTAATGGATCTCTTCATGAATGTGTTGGGCTTGGTAGAACCTGTGACTTTAAAGTGGAAAAACATTATCATAAGCCTATTGTTTCAAATATGACATTAAATTACAGGTATAGGATTTTTTTGTAACCGTGTTACAGTTCTTAAGAATGACTTCATTTTTAAACTTGCCAATAATAATCTATATGCATGATAAAAAAAGTTAAGTCTTGTTTTTTAAATGACGAAATCTCTGAACTATATATTATTATTTTCTTAGTTAATTGTAACATGGAAACAATTAAGTGTATAACTAAATCTTCTAAAAAATTGCGATACTTGAAAATGGGTTATGACACCCAAAACGTTGTAACTTGTTGTTTTTATTTTTCAAAATTCATACTTGCAACCAACAGATTTATTAAGTTGCATTATATTGTTAAATTGTATTTGTTTTCAACATAATCCTTTAATTTCGTTAAGAAAAAAAAAGAAAGATAAAAAATAAATATTTTGACAATAAAGATAATTTTTCTATAGGGATGCTCTATCGTCTTCAAAGGAGGGTATGGTTATATCACTGATATGCAACCATGCTCTGCCATTAAACGAATCTGAATTTAAATATGTCAATGTTTCTCGTGGTACTCAGTTAACTTGGGTATGTATATGTTTTCTGTCGTGTGAATTTTTATTAGTAGATTAGGAACCTGATTTTATTCTTGAAAAAATTGTACCTAAATCAAGGACGCATTTTTAATTGTTTGCTGGCATATTTTGAAAAAATGAAATTAAAAAATGCTGTGTGATGCTATACTGATGTTAATCACTTTAATTTGTATATATTTTTTCTTTAAGAGCCAAAAACCATGTGTTTATTTTTTTTTTCAGTACTTTTCGCTTGAAAGTCGTTGCTGCTGTCCCAATGGATGTCCAAATGAATCTTCAGCAGCTCCAAAAAAAGGTAGGACATTTTAGGATTAAGGTTCTTTATGTAAACATCCAATTGATTTGTCAATTGGATGTTTACATAAAGTTTCAATTTTCATTTTTGAATTTATTAAAATTTTACAGCTTTAGTTGCATGTAAAAATGCTTGATTTATCCTATGCAGCACTTTCCTAACGAAATTACCAACAACTTTTTTGTTTATGTTTTTACGATGTAGTTTTAAGCACAATTTTATAAGGCGTTCTTTTAAATTAAAGTTTAGTGAGTTTATGCTGTTCTTCACTAGTCAGTTATAGATTCTTCAATCTACTTTTATTGTGAAAGCCGTTTCTTTATTTTGTGTTTACACAAAGCAAAGCATTTCCTGCATCTCTTAAGATACAAAAATACGGAAGATTTTTATGAGAGTTGAAAAAATTAAATTTGGCTTTGCAAGTTTTAAAAAAAATTTTAAACTTGTCTTGCATTTATCTTTTTAAGATATCAGATATTACTTCCAACGAATTTACGTTTCCCCACAGCTTCAAATTTGTGCTGATTCAATTTCACGTATTTCTCTATAATCTTATACTAGCATCATGTTTTTTGTTATAATTGTTGTAATTGTTATTTTTTTTTTGACAGGAAGCAATGCAGTCTGGTACATTGTTGGGATAACGGCTGCAGTGTTGTTTGTTATCATAGTTGTGTTTATTATCATATATGCAAAATTTTACCCTTGTAGTAATAAAGCTGAAAGGCAAAGGCTGTTGGAGGAACCTGCATAATATGTGTTTACGTAGTTAAAAATATTTTTTATTGTAATCGGTTTATACGTTTTAATTAGAAGAAGTATAATTTGATATTCATACTTATAAATAATTTTTGTATACTAACTACTGTGTATATAGTAAGAATGGTAATTTAGATTATTAGATGTTTATATGTTTATCCTTTTTTTTTTGGTTTCTTTGTTGGGTAAAAATTGCTCTCTGCTTCTCAGTAATGTAGTTTGTGATTCATGCTTTCACTCCTTTCTGTTATTTACTGCTGAATATAACTTCTCCTTTATAACCAGTAGTCAGAATTATAAACTGAACTTAAAGTTAACAAGTGTTCTTCTACATCTCCCTAACTGCAGGAAGTTTTCTAAACTGTTTATTTTTGAAAAGGGTAAAGAGCTTGTGTGATGTATTATTTGACTTGTGTTTTTAGAAAGAAAACTAATAAAGTTAATTAAAGTGCTTTTATCATCATTACGAAATCATTATGGGTGTCTGGATGTTTATTTGTTTCATCTTTGTTTTAAATCAATTACCACATAACTGTTATGGAGCTACAAAATCTTGTGATCCTATCCAAGGCTTAGCAGGCTGTGCATGCAGGATGAGTGACACACAAAAAATCATTGCATTGAGAGACCTAGTGAAAAATGATACGCAACGTCGAATTCCACGGTAAGTAAAAGCAAAACAAAACAGTGATATAATACTGCTGAATGATTTGTAAGTGCATTGCATATATCCCTGTGATATTTTCACACCAAGTAGTTAGCATAACATGAACGTGGTGAAAGTCCACTTCAATCTTTTAGCACGTCAGTTTTACAAGCGCCTTTTGCCTGGACTGTTAGTTTTAAAATTGGAGGTAAGAAAAGACAATGAGAAACAACTTTTTTTCCATATGCTTTAAATGTATTGAATTTTCTATTGTTTTTTAATTTCAAAAGAATTAGAGTGCGAGGTGTTCCACTGAGTCTTTTTGGTGTAGAATTTACAAGTTCTATTCTTTATTATGTACTTAATGTATCTTGTAAAAATCTAGCTCTAACACATTGCTGTCAAGTAAAATTTGTATGGGAAATATGCTGAATATATGTAGGTAAACATTGGATGAAAAAAGTTTAGAAAAGAGTTTAAAAAGCTGGGTTATTATTAAGCTATTATTACAAGCTCAAGTATACCTGACTGATTAACCAACTGGGACTGTTTAGTCAAAAACAATCACAATTGCAGATTTTAATTCACAAATAATTTATTCACAAAGCAGACAAAGTTTGAAATAAAGTTTTTCATTAGGCACATGCCAGAACCTCCCTGTTGGAGTTGTTTCTCCTTGTGTTTTTTTAATTCAAAATGTGAAAAGTCAAACCACTTTCAAATTTTCATGAGGGCTGCAAGCACTGCAGTGTATGATAAAGTATTTTCATGAGTATGGGCAATGAATTTGCTTAAACCACTGCCATTTTGACTTTCTGCACGCGTTACGGTGGACATTGTCCCGCTAAGATGCACGACTGGGCAGCACTGAGCACATCATGCAATTTCATTTTAAATGACCTTCAACAAAAAATTTAAAGGCTGTTCTTCCTATTTGAGAATTTTCCTGACTATGCTAATGTACCATAAGCACTTTTGATCTTGGCATGCGTTTAATAAGATGAACAGTCTCAATGTTATTTTATAACCAAGGAAATCTGTCCCTTTTTTATACCAACTACTGTGGAAAGTTTATCATTTCTTGAACATGATAGTAGGCGACGTTTTCGGGAGATCCTTCTCCCATCATCGGGCAAAGTAAAATGATGTTGCGCATGTATTTTGCTTTGTATTTAGCTTTTTCCAATTTTGTTATTTCACTCTCTTTTTCATTTTCCAACAGCCACCTGTAATTTCATAAGTTGTGCTTTAAATTTGAAATCATCTGTAAAATGCATCTGAAATTTCAAAGGTTTTCCTCCAGGATTTTATATATCTTAACTGTGTCATATTAAGCTGATGCCAATAATACTAAAGGTCAATATGTTCATTACGTTTTCATCTATAGAATGGCTATTTCAACCAATGAGATTTATTTTAACCTGTCTCTTGCATGAATATTTCTCACAGTGAGTCCCACAGTAGATAGTTTTAATGAAGATTGTTTATTTAATCCCAGCTGTCGTTGTCAATTTTTTTAAACACATTCCACACTTTTTTATAATTTTAGTTGACAATTTGTTATATGGAGTCATAGACGATAACATTACCACTCAGTACTGAACCTGCCAGTTTTAAGTTTAATTGCTATTTTTTTATGCTATTGCTCAAAAACAGAGATGTGATATTTTAGAGCTAAAATGCATACTGTACTTCAGCCTTTTTCATGTTTTTTATTAGAATCTTGTTTTTTCTACCAGTTTCAAGCCTATTTTATTTTATTTTTTTATGTTTTTTTATGCCAATGATAACTTTGCATTTAAAGTCAAGTCAAGTTAAAGGGAATCTCTGTGAAAGTTAAAAAGTAAAACAATTTTACAAAGTCCACCAACAACTGAAGCTAAGTTGAAGTATAAGTGTTCGTTAAAGTTAAATTGATAGCAGCACTTAGCCATGATGTCAGAAAATTAATGTTGCTATTAATAAGTCAAATTGTCTATAGCATTACTTGATCACTCACAGTTATTAAAAAAATATTTGGGTACAGTATAGTTTGTTTACATTCTGTACTTGATAAGAAATTTTAGGGTTGCATGCACGAATTGGAAAATGGTTAGAGAAATGCATGTGCTGTGTGTTAGCTGCGTCAAATGTTTTATTTTTGTTTTTATTAGTATTATTTTGTCTTCAGTATGCAATGTTTCTTATTATTCAATACATACGGCTTGATTGGAGCAGAGAGTAGGGAAAGTATGAACCTGAAGGCTTGCAGTAGCTAGCTAGCACACAAGGGGCTGTGGTAATGATTATATGTGTGGTAAGGAGCATGTGGTGTTTCCTTAATTTTCCTGCTGCTCTTAATTTTCCCGATATATTTTATGTAGCTAGAGTTGAGAAAATTATCTATGTTATTCAGGATATGCGAAGATGCGAAATTTTAAGCTTTCTTTTAACAATAACTATTTGCATCATTTTCAGTGGAATAATTACAACAGGATGTTAAGGCATCATAATAAACAGGGTTTCATTCCATGAAACTCCTCGAATCTCCTCCTTTTCAATTTTCCGCATCAAAACTCTTTCATTCTCCTTCATTAATTCTGAATTATTGATGGTTATTTTTTTATGTTAAAACTTTTATGTTATTAGTCAACCACAAAATTATCTGTTAAAGAATATTTTCCAAGTCCATGAATGCAAATCCATATGAGATAGGTAACAAAAATCCACAACAAAAGAGCACTTTTTATTGTCATGATGCACTTGTGGGGTATCGACATTCTACTATTCCTATACATTGTGAGTCATAAGATCAGGCGAGTCATAGAATTTGTGCTTAAATGCTGACCCAGTAAGATTTATTCATGGATTGTTGGTTGCTGGTACATTGGGTAGACAATAACTCTGAAGCTGTGAAATTCTCAATCCATATTCATGTTAAGCTTGATGTATTTCTGGGTTTAAGTATGGGGATTACGAATAAAAGAGATTGTGAATTATATTTTCAGCAATTATTCATTATATCAGGAGAAAAGCATGTGACCAATCTATATAACTCTGTGCACATGAGCAATAGTTTCAATTCAGTTAAATCTTCTTCATGTAAAGCCTGCCTTGCACTTTCAATTCATGTACTGATGTACCATATATATCCACAATACATGTGGAAGTTACATTGGGAAGAGGGTCAATTATATAGAACCAAAAATTTATTGGAACTGTTAGCCAGGTGATGGCCAAGAGTTTCACCAATCATTTTGATTGAACTCTTGATTTTTAAATTAATACATATCCTATATCATAACACATGTGTGGGTGACTATGTTAAAACTCACGGATTGCCGATTTCTTACATTTTGTGTGAAATTTTGGGAAGGTTATTGTCAACCTTGTTCCCAGTGTTTGATATGCTTTTTTTCCTGGTGTACTTTTGGCATGGGCAAAGCAAGGTTTTGCTTTAGCAGATTTGGCTTTTTACATGCTGTTAGACACCTACGATTTTGATGGAGATTTTGCTTTTTTTTTTTTTTGTGACCATTTTCAAAAATTCAAATTACTGTGATGTATGTTTTGCAAAGCTTTGGACCCCTTACACGAATTCAATAAGAGTTACAGTGGATTTTTCACGGGAATATGGCTAGTTAATGCATAATACACTTGACTTTTCATTCTCGCCTGACTTTGCCTCAATCATCACCTAGAATATTCTCATTGATCAAGTCATTTTTATTTAAAGCATTTTGAGCTGTTTAAAAAGACAAACACCTCAGGATTCGATTGGCTAAACACATTCATGTTCAGTGTCAAAATGATAAAAATTCGCTTGCGCTGTTTTTTAACTTTAATTTGATGTCTAAAAAAAAATGGAAATGATTTGTTTTAACCTAGTATTTGACAGTTCCAGTGTGTTGTTTTGTGTGTTGTAGAAAAAAATAAGTATTGACAATCTAAACTATCTCATAGTTTATCCCGTCTTCTCTATGTATGAAAACAACAACATTCTAATTTGAATTCATTTTATGAAGAAAATTTAGTCAAAACACGAATTTATGGTGTTTTAGTCTTTCTTTCTTTTTTTTCTATATAATCGTGTAATTAGGCTATTTATTAGCATATAACCTGAAAAGTTAAAAATTCCAAGTGCGTTTTCCAAGAGTAAGATTTCTTGTTATTCCATGAATGTGAGTTAGGATTGGCAAAAAAGATTATTTTTATAAAAAAGATGCTTATTTCATTTTTCTTTCAGTTTGCAGTCTTTCTGTAAAGCAGAAAATTCCACAAAGTTGCTGTATACCAGCAATATTATTGCATTTATATTCATAGGTTTAAAACTCAAGATGGAATAAGTTGGGATTTTGGATATCATCCATGTAACAATTTCAACATGTTTGATAACATCACAAAGCCAAGACCAGGCCACAAAAAGTGCGTTAAGGTCACAGTAAGTAGTCATATTTCATTATTTCACTTGTGTTCCTATTTATTCTTATTTTGATAGGTAGTTTTCAATGTTGGCTAGGAATGCAAAAATAGTGCCAAATTTCTTCATTCCTTAAGGGGAAATAATTCTTTAGCTGATAACAAATAATTAGTTTCTGTTTTACCTGAATCATATTAATGCCAGGTTATGGGCAACTACCTTCATAACTCCTATAGGTTAGATTGTAAGCTATAGCGCTTGATATATTACATGAAAATTACAAATCATGCTTAAGATGTAATAATTTTGGCTGGCATCAGCATTTTTTGTTAAAATTCCTGTTTTCAAAGATCTATTGTTTGACATATATTATTGGGGATATTAGCTTCAAATATATATATTCAAAAGTAGGTATTTAGAGCTCCATGAGACAAGTGTGATTGATGCAAATGTGCATGCACCCATGTACAACAGCAGTCCGGCATGCTATTTACCCTACTTTTTCTGTTTCATTTTCGGCTTTTTGCGTAAAAGACGAAAATGCAACAGAAAAACAAGTAAGAAATTAGAGTGTATAGTTAAGTTACCCTTTACAGCAATACGTTAAGAATTTTTTATATAGGGGAAAATTAAGCCTTTGAAAAGTTAGTTCACTTTTGTGATTTTTATTTTAAAATTAGGGTATAGCTAAATAACAAATTCCCACTTCTCAAAGAAAATAAAACATAAGCTCAACGAAGACATTTCTAAACAGTTTTTTAAAACTGTATTTATGTGTGCTATTTGAGGAAGTCGTGCATGTTGTTTTTCTCACTGAAATCTCTAGTATTATTTTGACTTGTTAAACAATTTTTTGAGCCTAAATAACAAATTCACATAATTAATTACCTGGGACTTTCTTTAAGCTGTTTTACAAAATAGTCAAAATCTTCAAACTTTTGATAATAAAACCTAAACTGCCGGGTAAGAATATGTATTTTGAGGCTATAGATCTTAGTTTATGGTTTTAAAAAAAGTGTGGTAGTTTTCAGATTGAAATTTAAATTAACATTTTGTTTGACCTAATGCAATATAATTTTTTATTTCACAGGCAGCACGATATACAAGTATATCAGCCCATATATGTGATAGCCTTGGCAACATGGAATCTGGTGTATTTAAATATGTTGTAAATCCAACGTTTTTGTCAAATTATTCTGGTGTTTCTGTAACTTACCGGTAAGATTGCATTTTATGTTTGAGTGCTTACTGTAAATATTTAGTAATCTCTTTAATAATAGCTGTATTCCGTCTGTTCGTGCGTCTGTGTGTTACAGAAACACGAAATGCGATATATAAAGGATGGGTGACCCCATGGATTTTTCCAGAGGTTAACATATAACCATATCTGTCACGCAAAATGGTACCGCAAGTAGCGACATGCACGTAATGTGGTTTAAAAAGGACAGGCGAACCCGTGGATTTTTCCACAGGCAACCAACTAGTTTCTAATAAAATAATCGGGTTCGAATAAAGCAGGGTCGCTATTAGCAATTTGCGAATTAAAATGCTGTCTTTGTGAATCATTCTACAAAAAAAAATGTTAAAATTGCGAATCCTATTTTTTTATCAATCGTTTGTATGTGACCTACGCAAAGTAACCATTAACAAAGGATTATTGGCAAGTGGCTTACATTCCTCCCTGAGAACAGCTGCAAGGTGGTTTTCTCTACAATCAGCACATTTTTGCAAATGGACTTTATATTTATATTTTGAAAAGTGAAATTATGTTAAAATCAGCTGGCACCTGTTTATATGAAATGTTTTTAGAAATTTGTTGTTAACCCGTTGCCTCCATTGTGTAGAGCCTAATAAGTCTGTGGAAAATTTACTTTAGGCAGAGGAGTAGAGTTGGAAATCTAAAAAAAATTAATTTTTAGAAATTGCTGTTCAGAACTTGATATGTGATGGCAAAACATTATTTGCAAAGACAAAAAACAATAGAATAAATTTTTTCATTATAAAAAATTTACAAGTCTAATATTTACGTTTCTTCACTAGGACAACTTGTAATATGCATGTACAGGATAAGTACAAGTTCTATTAACCTACCTTTAACATTGTGTACTTCGTTAAGTTGTGTCAACTTAGTTCAAAAGGCTGCCTGAGAACTTAGTTGTACAACCGTAATTTAAGAACTGATGGTCGCAGCACTCTTCTAATTGTATGTTCAAAGTAATGATAGTTTTTCATTAGAGTTGTGTATCACAGAAGTAGTCAAGCTTTAAAAAAGCCTGAACCATACAGGATACTCAATAAAAGAGTCCTCAACAGACCTCTCCTTGCAAACAGGAGGACAGGTCTTACAAGTTGCCTGCTGTGTTGTAGAAGAGAGGACTATCATCCTGAACTTTGATACGATATAAAATAGTAAAATTTATAGCATGTTGTTTTGTTGTTAGCTTTACTTAGTGGTAGGTGGCCTAAAATACCTAATATATCTTCTGGGTGGTAGATTTTTAGATAAACATAATACGTGTTGTTGTGTTGTTTCAATAAAATACATAGTGTTAACATAGGACAGCAATTACAACAGCATTGTTAAATGCCACCATTGATATTTGACGCTGGAAGAACATTAAAAAAGAACATTTGAATTTTGATGATATTTGCAATGACCTGTTAATACATGGGTTTTCTTTGTAAGTTTGTTTACCCATTGCCTCTATTGTCTAGACCATGAAATGAGGATCATGTGCTTTAGACCAACATAGGAGATATAGAGTTTGTCTTTTTCAAAAAGAGTTGGGTTTACTCAACTTGAGAAGATTAGTCTCCTTTTAGTCCCAGATGGTCCCTAGTTAAAGCATAGGAGATAAAATAAGTTATTCCTACCATTTCCAAGTTATTTGGTCTCAAAATTAAAAGCGCAATGTAGTAGCTTCAACAATCTTTTTTTAAAGGGAACCCAAGGTATAAAATGATGTTGGACTTATATTATAGAGCTTTCTAAATTTTTTAAAAAGCTCTTTTCGTTCTCAAAATATTCACATTTAAAGAATTTTAGATTTAATTATGCTGCATAAATTATGATGTCATATTTAAGTAATAGCAAATTTTATGTATATGTTTACTCACAAAATTTAATTGCAAACCGACATGCAGATCCTGAGTTATGGGGTCGTCGGAAAAAAATTAAGAGGTATGAGACGAGCAAACGAGTGTCACTTTGGCAAAAAATATTATGTCAAATAATTCACAATAAGAGATTCATTATTTCTTTACATCATAAATAGGAAAAAAGCAATAAAATTGTTGTATTAAATTCACTTCTTTAATTCATATAAAAAAATTATACGGATTTATTTATTTAGTTACTAACAATCTCCTACTAACAATGCTTAATTTACTCCCATTTGACAAGGTATGAAAGTTAATAATATAACAATGTTCTGGAACATAAATCTGTCGTTAGCTTGTTGCTATTTTTGCTTTTAAGGGACGCATCAACAAATGTGGGAGCCGTGATCTATTTGGTATGTAATAAAGGACTGTCTCTCAGTGAAAGCAGATTTAACTATCTGAATGTTACAGAAGGAGTTCAAGAAACCTATGTAAGTTGTGTGTTATATTGAGATTTGATAAAGACCTATATAAGTTGTGTGTTATAATGACATGTGATGAAGACCTATATAAGTTGTGTTTTATAATGAGATGTGATGAAGACCTATATAAGTTGTGTTTTATAATGAGGTGTGATGAAGACCTATATAAATTGTGTGTTATAATGACATGTGATGAAGACCTATATAAGTTGTGTTTCATAATGAGGTGTGATGAAGACCTATATAAGTTGTGTTTTATAATGAAGTGTGATGAAGACCTACATAAGTTGTGTTTCATAATGAGGTGTGATGAAGACCTATATAAGTTGTGTTTTATAATGAGATGTGATGAAGACCTATATAAGTTGTGTTTTATAATGAAGTGTGATGAAGACCTATATAAGTTGTGTTTTATGAGACGCGATTAAGACCTATATAAGTTGTGTGTTATAATGAGATGTGATGAAGACCTATATAAGTTGTGTTTTATAATGAAGTGTGACGAAGACCTATATAAGTTGTGTTTTATAATGAGACGCGATTAAGACCGATATAAGTTGTGTTTTATAATGAGGTGTGATGAAGACCTATATAAGTTGTGTTTTATAATGAGACGAGATTAAGACCTATATAAGTTGTGTTTTATAATGAGACGAGATTAAGACCTATTTAAGTTGTGTGTTATAATAAGATGTGATGAAGACCTATGTAAGTTGTGTTTTATAATGAGACGCGATTAAGACCTATTTAAGTTGTGTGTGATAATAAGATGTGATGAAGACCTATATAAGTTGTATTTTATAATGAGACGCGATTAAGACCTATGTAAGTTGTGTTTCATAATGAGGTGTGATGAAGACCTATATAAGTTGTGTTTTATAATGAGATGTGATAAAGACCTATATAAGTTGTGTTTTATAATGAGGTGTAATGAAGACCTATTTAAGTTGTGTTTTATAATGAGGTGTGATGAAGACCTATATATAAGTTGTGTTTTATAATGAGGTGTGATGAAGACCTATATAAGTTGTGTTTTATAATGACATGTGATGCAACCTATATAAGTTGTGTTTTATAATGAGACGCGATGAAGACCTATATAAGTTGTGTGTTATAATGAGACGCAATGAAGACCTATATAAGTTGTGTGTTATAATGAGATGTGATGAAGACCTATATAAGTTGTGTGTTTAACAAGCCTATGTCAATATTTATACATTGGAGAGCTGTATACCCAAATTTAAGTCAATTTTAACCTGTATGAATCATTTGGTTAAGAAAACTTTGGCTGTCATGTATTTTAAAATAGGCGTCTGCATAAAGACACCAAGGTATACCTTGTATTCAAGAAACCTGTATGCATAAAATATAGTTAACTTTGTATCACCTGATATTTTCTCTTTGAAGACATGTCATTTTTAGTGAATTTAAAATTGATGTGCTTATCAAGCAAAAACATTTGTGTTTTTAATTATTTGTCATTCTGCTTGTAGTACTTTTCATTGGAGAGTCGTTGTTCATGTCCAGGTGGTTGCTATGTCAAGATACCAAAACCAAGCGCAGCTTCGCGATTAAATTCCTGGACAGGTAATTTTTTTTTTACAAAAAACAAGAACTGTCACATACATAGATATAAGGGATTAAATCTGAAAAATTAAAATATTGCATTTTTAAGGATATTTAGCTCTAAAGTGTGTTTTTGTTTTAAATAATGTTAGAAATAGTTATTTATCAGCGAAAGGTTTTACAAATGTTTCTTTTAAAAACTATATATAGAGTGGATAGGTTGAAGAAAAGACATAATTTCTGTTGTTGATAAATTTCTCTTTTGCTCTTTATTCAGGCATCATCAGATTGTATATAAGTAAAAAAACTGTGAATTAAAAAATAATTAAAAATTGAATTGACAATATATTAAATAAAATAAACTGTGTTTGATTTGTTGCCAAGTCCAACCAAATATATATATTGGAAAGGCAGTCCTTTACGGATAAAAAGTTGCACCTCTGGTAGTTAGTATTGTCTTTAAAATTACTCTGTTTAGTCTAAAAAGAATTTGAGCAATTTGCCAGCTTGTGAACCTATATGCTAGCCATTGTATAACCAAAATCATTGTGTCTTCGAAATGCTGTCTATCAATCCCATGTAAAGATTTACAATTCATCGAAGTATATTCTACTGGCAACATTTTCCACTCACTCACATTTCATGTTCCTAGATATTTATGGAGTCACTAATGTGTGTTTCCTTTTGCATAATACCCATAAAAAGTAATTGAAAATTTTTAAGATTTTAAAAAAATAGTGCCAGTGTGTCTGAATTAACAAGAAAAAGTCTCCATTACCACTGCAACCTTCCCAGAATCAAAGAAATACCATAATGCTTTATCATTCTTCATGTCTTTGATATCTAGCTTATGCGTTTGCTTCTTTGGTTTTGGTCCTCTACGCAGTTGGTAAATAAAGTTGAAGGTGGTGATGGTAGGATAAATATATTCTATTTTTGTTTAAAAAATGTTTTCATGTTATTTTTGATTTTTTTTTTACCTAGAAATTTGAATGTTAGTATTTTTATTTCTCCATGGGAATGCCTATTTAAAAGGCGATAATAACCAAAGCACACAATCTTACTTGTGCTGATTTAAGTGTTGTAATTCTTTTTTGCCAGTAATGCCTAATGTATTGTCATCAGGATATGTCTAATTCTTAAATTTGAGGAGATGAAAAACAAATAGTAAGATAACAAAAGCATTCAAAAAAAGAAAATGTTTAAGCCATATTAAAAAATCTTCAGCTAGGTAAAAGTGTTAGGTATTCTAAAAGGTTTTGTAAGCTATCTTTTCTTTCTTTTTCGAAATTGTGTTCAGAATTTTCCATATCTTGTTTTACATTCTAATTTTTTTGGAGTAGCCTGAAATAATTTTTTCTGTTTGCTTTTTTTTTAAAAACCTTTCTAGCAAGGAAAACAATGCACAGTATAATACATATGAAATCCTGAGTGATAATCCTGATAGTGTGTCAATACTTCTGACATCAACTGACAATCACTTGAACGGGCTTAGTGTACTACGCCAGTCTGTTACCAGCCCCATTTTAGGTTAAATGTGTGGCCAGAGGTATAGGGTAAAGTTCGTGTACACAAAAATTTGCTTTGGTGTATGCATGAAGGCTAGAACAAGCCATTTTAACCAAATTCAAAGACAGAGATGGATTAAATTAATGAAGAGAACCACTGCAAAAATATTCTCTGTGTACCAAAACCAAGTCATGATGAAGTGTATTCACTTCATTTTTTTATGAGAAACCAACACTTCAGTGCCCTAATCCTTCCTTGTATTTTATGACACAGCTCCAGTGAATTTGTGACAAACACTATTCCATCACCCTTGTCTAAAAACGCAATTATCTTCATCAACTGATGATCCAAATTCTTTGTTTGATAAGCCCTGTAGTTCCACAGTACTTGGTAATGTCAGTTGCTTATCATATTTTAGGAAATTATTGTTTTTGCCTGTTGAAGATCAAACTTTTTTCACTAAAAAACATGTTTTGAAAAAGGAAGCCTGTATTTAATACAGCCAAAGCATCTATTATTACCCCGAGAAGGGTTACAAGAAATAAAACTATCTTGATGATATTGTTTGAACCTAGGCAGTACTTTTAAATCTTAAACCACCTCTTATCAGTGAAGAAAAAAATACAAATAATAAACACCAATTAAACGGCTATTTTATAACCACAAACTTTAAAAAACATTATCAAGACTATTGCTTTAATAATGATTGCAAAACTCACTGAATGTAAATGTTGAGTGACTCCAGTGCTGTTCATTAAAAGCCACTTGGTCAAAATGTATCCGTGAGGGGTCAAGATAAGAAAAATAACAGTGTTGACAACCTGTAACATCCATTAAAATTAAGTGAAGTACTTATCTGATTCTTTAAGCCTAAACTCTCCTATCAACATTGGTTAAGTAAGGCAAGCAGAATCTTAGATCTTTAGGTGATAAATAAAGTACAGAATAAGGACATTTTACTTCAAAACAAGTTTTTGGACAACAGGAGCAGGTGACTATTCAATCAGGACTAGCACCGATAAACGGTAGATCTTTTTCAAAATACAATCACATCCTACCATTTGAAGAATCAAAATTAACATCTACAAGCCATCCCCTATAAAATAACTAAGCTTCTGAGTTCAATTGATCATGCAAATCCGTATTACTAAGCTTGAGCTTTAGATCTACTGAAAGCACTCGAAGTTTGTGTACAATAACTTTCCCTCAGACCCTTTTTTCTGCACGGTCCGGAGAGACATCTTATTGATCTATTGACTGCACATGATGAAAAGTGTTTGTTCTTGTTTCTGTATTTTATATTAAATATTAATTTCCTGGTAGGTTACACTGAGTTGTGGAAGTGGGATGAGGTGGAGAAATACGGTGTACCCTGCTATTATGGTTTTCGTATTTAACATTTAGCATAAAGTATTATAATGGTTTATATCATCTAATGTAGGATTTTGTCCTTATATATTTTTTACGTCTTAATAGTTTTAACAGATAATAGATATTTTTTTGCATTGTGATTACTAGTATTTTAATGTTTCAGTAATTTTTAGTATTTTTGTAATTGAAACTGCTTTACTTCTTGAGCATTTTGGAAATTTAAACCACAGCATGCAGTACAATAAGCACTTTGATTTACAATATTTTAACTTGCTCATTATTCACTTTCAGTGTAATGTTAACCCAGCATATTAAGTGTTAAACTGCACGAGAATTGAAAATTGAGAATGTCCAAATATTTTCTTACAATCCATTCCAATCTGTTTGATTTTTTTTCACGTTTTAAAGTTTTGTATTGTATTAAAGTCTTTTTTATTATATACAGTAATGTTTGTAACAATCTTTTTGTCGTTAACTGTCTAAAGAAATGAGAATAGCCATATAAGAATGCAATATAGGCATTGTTATGAATCACTTAAGCCTCTTGTTACTGCATAGCAACAATAGCCACAAACGCCCATATAAATTCTCAGGTTTATATGATATATTTTGAATTTTGTGCGTTAATACAAGCAATTGAGAACAATTTACAGTATTTAAGAAGTGAGCTCTGAAGGTTTGTGCGGGTTTCTAATACTGTGCATATTTTTCATCTGTTACATGGTAATGGAACTTTGCACATTGATTTGTTTAATCTTTACATGTTTTTGCGGACAGGTTTGGTTATATAACTGCAACATGCTTTTTTTTAAGCAGAGTCAAGTAAATTTATTATTTTGATTATTTTTTATTTTGTTTCACCGGTTAGTAAATTTTGTGAGAACTAGTCAGTGGGCTGTGAATAAATCAACGAGTTTTCCCCCTTTTTTATTTCTCTGATTTTGTGTGTCTCGCTACTGTGGTTACCATTTTGCATGACAGACAGACATACGGGTATTATAATATAGATGGTATCTTCACAGATTCACTATTTAATAAAATGACTTGAACATGGATGCTGTTGTGTCGTCCAATGCAACAGAATATTATCTTGTAAAGAAGGCAATGGATACTCAAATTGGTGCTTTTAATGCAGCTCGAAGCAAATCTACTCGAGGTATAAACATGCAGGCTACAGGTTAGTAATGCAGGTGACTTTTTTAACTCTCTTCCTGTTGGACTATTTGCGGGCTACTTAATGCTGGGGTAGGTCCCATCAGACACTCCTCTGTGATCTCTAAAGTAATTTTTCATTAGACAAAACTTAAAAGAAGTGTTGCACAGGCCTTAAGTAATAACTTATTCAAACAAAATTCCTGATGTCAGCATTGTTGATAATAACGTCCTTAAATTTACAGAAGTGGGTAAAAATTAGTAAAATTTGAGATTTTTATAATGATATTTAGTCGCACTAAAGTGTCAAGCAAAAATAATGTAGCATTATTTACTAAGGAGTTTCCTAAAGCTTATGAAGATATTTTACATAATTTTTTCAAAAAGAATTCTGCAAGATTTCCTTTTTATGTTGAAAAAAAATCTAGAAAATTAAAGCTAATTAAAAGTTAAGAAATCAAAGTGCAACTTTAAGTTTTGGAAAATAGTTAAAAAAAAGTTGAATAGGGTTAAGATGCTCTGTAAAAAACAACAACACCAAGATTGATTGATTATAGAGGATGTTGAGGATAAAAAAAGCATATATATTTTATTATTTATTTTACACTATGGCCACACCTATAGTCTAAATAACCTATCAAATAAGTATCCTAAAATTTTCTAAATAACACAAAATTTAAAACAATCTATCAATCTAAAGATTGTTTACCTAGAATTTTTTTCCAAATGCCAATTTTAATGAAATTTTTTAAATTTAGTGAATTATTATGAATGTTGTGAAATTTATTTATTTCTAAAGTATGGAATGATTTTTTTAAACGTTTTTTTTCCCAAGCGAAAGACCTGAGAACTCTTAGGCAAAGTTATGTTGATCGTAGTAAACTAAAAGAAACTTTTGTTTAATTCAATTTATGTTGATGTCTAAGAGTGCTTCTTGTGAAGTATTGTTTTTCCTGTGATGTTTCTGATCTCATTATGTCACAAAAAGACATAACCACCTTTCTTTCTTTGATAGAAAGCACATGCAATACATTGAACTGGTTTCCACATACGCATTCTGAAAGTAGTTGATCTAGTCAATTCGAAACACCACTTACCACGCTTTATTTAATCGTTCAGCTCCAAAAGTCATGTGGAGCGCATATCATTCAATTTGCCATATTTTCATATCTCTTCACTCATTTATCACGGAATTCAGTGATATATTTTATTGTTTTCCACATTTTGATCACTATTCCTTCTAATATGTCCAAATTTTAACCCTTTTACTGTGTTACTGTGGAGTTTCTACGATTAAACAAAAAATCTTACAAAAATTGTTGGTGAACTTACAGAAGTGACTCGCCTGGCATTCTTTTTTTTTTCTTTTTTTATTCTCTTTTTTTTCTCTTTTTTATATTTTGCTAAAAAGTTTTCCATTTATAAATCTAAGGTGGTTATGAATAACAATATTCATTATTTTTATTTAAACGATTTCATTCTTTTGCCATTCTTTTTGAGCAGTATTTTTTTGGTTCTGTATTATGAATAAACACTTGTGCATATATTTAGTTGGTATAGTTTTGATGTCATTTTTAGGGTTACGTCATCTAGACCCGGAAACAGATTTTAAAGTACAACGCATAGCGTCGAAAGTGAACGAGTCGATTCATTTGGCTGCAAATGAACCGTCTTTAGGATTATTTCGAATTCAAGAGCATGTCTGTAGAACACTTCCACATTTGGTGCAAAGAAAATCTGAGTTAAAAGCAAATGCTGTACAAATTGAAGGTAATTGATTTTAAATGGACGTTTCATGACATACACAAATAATTTTGCTCTTGTTTTTACATAGAAGATTTTATTTATTGGTTTTCAACTGTTGTGAAATAAATATGTAACCCATTGTTGTATATGTTTAAAAATCATAAAATAGATTATATGTAAAAAGGGGGACTCATAATCTCGTAATATATAAACAATAAAAGAAGAAGAAGAAGAAAACGAAAGAGAAGAAATATATTGTTGAAATAAACCACCTCTAAAATACCTTTTCTAGAAATAACAAAAATCAAGACACTGATTTTTTTACAAATGACGAAGTTTAATGAGTGACTACTGTTTTTCGCTTTTTTTAAAAAACCTTTTCCTCATCTTGAGTTTAATAGCCAAGTTTAATTTTCTTATTAGCCTTGGAAAACTGACTGCTTTAAATAATTAAGGAAGAGTTAATTTTGTAATTTTTCGCAAGTGTCTAAATCTTTATTGACTATATTTTTGTTCTAATGTTCTTTAACTTTTTTTCTGAAAAGGATATGTAAGAAATTAAGCATGAAATCTTTAGAAAACGAGATCTCCGTGTGACATGACTTTTTTTTGCTAAGCTACTTTCAAAGCTCTTTTTCCAACCTCGTGTTTTATCATGGTATTTTATTCATTTAGAAGCTGTTTATGATCTAAATCTGTCGATGAATGTTATTGAGTCAATATCAAAAATCAAAAATTTCACTCGAATACAAGAAGCTCTAAAAACTGCAATAAAAATGAAAAGGGAGTTAAATCTTGTTGAAGAGCAAGAAGCCGCCCGGCTAGAACTAGATTTAAAAAACGCGCAACATGCTAACAGATCTATATCTCAAAATGAACCAGCTGAAGGTTATATCTGTCCTGTTTGTTATTTTGCCCTTACAAGCCAAGACGAATTGATCTTTCACTGGCAAAAGTCGCATAGTTTACAGAATTACGACAACGAAGTCTTTCAGGAAGTTGAATTACCATCAGAAGTGACTAGTGCAGAGAATGCATTCGTTGTGAATGATGACAATGATATGACTGTCATTGACATGCCAGGGAGAAGTCACATTAGTGAATGTGAAGATGTAGTTCGTAGTTTTCGCGAGTCCTCTGGAATGATAACGGAGCGGTCAGATGTTGATGCCAGTGATGGTAGTGGCGACATCGAAGAAGCTCATGTTGTTGCAAATAAATTATGATTTTTTATTTAAATGTTTGTAAAATTTCCTGTGTAGATTTTTTCTTCATAAAATATGAGGGCTTTCAATAGTTCGTAAAATAGAAAAGTATATAATACTTTGGAAACATTGATATATTCAATCATACCGTATATTTATTAGGACAAAACCCAAATTTAGTTTTAAAGCGTGGTCATCTTAACTATGTATCCATTTCTTACCATCATTTTTTAAATAATTTCTTACATCAGTTGGTAGTTTATGGTTTATAATTAAATTGTTCTCAGATAAATTTACTGTGTGTAGTAGTAGCTTAAAGAGTTAAGGTCGACTTTACACTATCCTTATTTTTAAAGGCCAGCTGTACACATTTTGTGTTTTTTAGCTTTAAGTGTCTGTGTCATAACGTTCGCTGTCTAGGAGTTAAAGATGGTAGCTGCGAAGTGACCGTTGAACTTCCGTGGATTTCTTATGGGTTTGTGACTAGTATGATAAAATAAGCATTATGCATTATTTCTTTTGATAATGGCTGCTGTCTAATAAACGTTTGAAATTGAGTTGTTTGTTTAGAACAATATTTTTAATCAAAAGCAGTCTAGTGATGTAAAAAAACAGTTTGGTTAACATGACTACACAATGGCACCATATCTTCGGTACATGATCTATACTATATCCACCTTATATGCTCTCATAGTTTGTAGTTACGTGTGTGTTTAACATGACATCATTGTAGACCACGCGATAATGGTGTAGTAGAAATTATTAAGAGAAAAAAAGTTTTAAAATTTAACATGTTTCATAGTGATTCCTTTTTGTTTCATTGAAGATTTACCTAAAGAACCCAAATAGTACTTAATAATTTCGCTACAAAGGCGTGGCCCATTCAGATATTTAAAACTGTTGTTTGTTTGTTTGTTTGTTGTTGTTGTTGTTGTTGTTGTTGTTTTTATTATTGTTGTTGTTGTTGTTGTTGTTGGGGCAGTGAACTGTGTTTTACTATTTTGGAGAGAAAAACTACTTCGCTCATTATTTTAAGCTTAACTAAATAAAGATGGCAAGTTCAACAACAACCATAGCATCACAAGTTCCGTTCCATGATTTTGCTGTATTTTGCGAGAGAGTTTGTAAAACTGCTGGAAAGGAAAAGAAAAAGGATGTGTTTCGAAAATTTCTTCAGCATTGGAAAACTGCTCACTCGAAAATGCATGGGAAAACAAAAACAGTAAGAATTGTAGGGTTTTTTTTGAGTCAGTTTCCAGCATTTTCAATAATTAATGCTTTACTTAACAATTTGGTAAGAAATAGAATGAGGATATGGCGATGGTAAGAAATCTAAGGTTAACTTTTTTTCTTCTTTTCTTAAGTAATAAGATTGATATGAAATTGAAAATAACTTGGAGTTTGTTCTGTATCTCTCTAACAGGTTAACTCCTGAAAAGTTGCAAAAATGGGAAAACTTCCAGAAGATAAATTTTCAGACTGTATTGATTTCTTTTTTGTTGTTTTTTAGGGGGTTGGGGTGGAGGAAGGGAGGCAAGTGTGGCTGGGTGGGTGGGTGGTTGGTTAGGTGTGTTCACCATTAGGTTAAAACAGCTGTTCACTGTTTTGTTATTAAAATTTATGTTGTTATTAAATTAGCTCAATCTTAGGAAAAAGATTGCACTAGAACACTCTTGAAGATTAGTTTTTGAATATATTAATGATATATTCTATTAACCACCCATTATGAGTTGTCTAATTTGTTGTACACAATTTTTTGCTAAAATTCAAAATGTAAATTTGCAGCAAGTTTTTAACATCTAATATCGTGAAATTTCGTTCGCAGCTTACTTGCCAATTTTTTCTGCTATGCTATGAATTTTCAGGTTAAACGTATATTTTTTTCCATCGTGGATAAATTTAACATACCCAACATAATAGTTCCATAAAGCTGTGTTAAAAGATAATAATATTTATTTTTGCAAAGCTGGCGCTTGTGCTTGCTTTACACTTTGCAAAGTTCTTCAAAAAAAGGTGCAATCGGCCGGTGCATGTTACAAAAACGTTTAGGAGTTAACAGACATTGGCAGACAAACTGAAGTATTTAAATCCGCTTGGAAATTTTCGTAAAATTTTTTCTGATGAAGCAAATTTAATTTCCGATGGCTACTTTTTCTAAGTTACCATTTACACTATGACGTTAGTTTTGATGTTCTGAAGTTTTTTTTTCTTGTTTAGACTGATTCGTTTTTTCCTTGCATGCGATTCATGTTGCCCCACCTCGACAGGGACAGGTTGTCATATGGTATGAAAGAGGTAGGTGGGCGTGGTCACATGGATGGGTGTAATATGTGTGTGTTGAAATGCTGTGTGCTTCCTTGTTTGTTTGGTTTAGTAACTAATTAATTTTTAAGCACATTCTTCTGGGAATTATAAAACAAAGCTATACAATACAGAATAGTGAATTTACATGGATAGGTCATTTATGTCCTACCTTCAGAGAAGCAATTTCAAAAGAAAAAAACAAAAATAGTTTAAATAAAAAACAAAAACTGTAACTTGATTAGTGTTTGCGAATCATTATTTGACGTGGATGAAGTTTCGTTAATCAACAAAAAAGGCAGATTCATTCATTCATCTTTTCTTTGATTAGATTGTGTTAGCAAAATATTATATCGATGCTCTTAACATTGCTAAAGAAAGTGAAGATGCAAAAAGATTGCTCAATTACAAAGCTCCAACAGGCAAACAAGTAAGCTTTGTATATATAACAAGTGACCTCCTCTCTATTTATTTAAAACATAGTAATTTTGACTTACTACCAGGCAAGAGTTTTGCAAATTTTTATTTTAAGCGAAGCAAAATTATAGGTTTTAAAATTATAGGAGTGCATGAAATAACTGCTCTATAAATGGGAATTCGTTTATAAGCTGCTCAAGTGATGTTGTTCTTAGAAACTTATTGTTTTAATCTCAAGCTCTGTTCATGATTATTGCGGTGATGTCAATATGATATTTTGTTAGGATGCAGGTGACTTCGCCAGTGTCGCATTCATGGTTTTGAAACATAGATGTCCTGAGAAAGGAAGGTAGGAGCATGTGTAGATCCATTGTTAGATTTTACTCTTCTCTTAGACATCTGAAGTTTCATTTTGGAATTAAATCATTGTCTTATTTCGGTTCTATTCTAGTGTAAAAATAATTACATGGTTTCGCACGAAATGAAATTCATTTTTATGTTGATTTAAGTTTGGTTAAAATGAGTGAAATAAAATCTTGTTTTGCCCTCGAAATGTTTATGATTTACGAAGCTATTGCGCATGTGTACAAAGCTATTGCGCATGCGCAGTTGCACAACCCCAATATAAAAGAAACTTTATGTAAACACGACATACTATCATTGCTTATTAAATTCTTATTTTGCGTAAATCTCATTTCGAATCCATATAAAGTCACCTCGATCTAAAAATATTCAAAAATATAAAATTAAACAACACATTTCTTCTTCTTGCCTTCCATGTATTTTCATTATGTGCCCACTTTATAGTAAGAATAACTAAATTCAAATGTTTTGAATTTGGTATCTAATTTTTAAGTAAGTTAGACACGTATTGTCTAAAATCTGTTAGTTGTGAATTTTGTTTTGTAGGATTTGTGTTCACATCTGAAATGGCATTTTTTTTTCAGTTTGACTATAGAGGATATCAATTCATCTCTAGATGAAATAGCACGTGCAAATATTGACAAAAGAAGAGATTTGTCGAAAAAAGAAATACAGCGAGTTATTCGTAACACCAGCGCTATCGAACAAAAATGGTTTATACGAATCGTCTTAAAGGTTAGAGGTTGTTGTTGTTGTTGATTTTGCTGCTTTTGTTGTTGTTGATTTGATGTTTTGTTGTTGTTGATGTTTTTTGTTGTTGTTGTTGATTTTATTGCTTTGTTATTTTTTATTTGTGTTGTGATTGTTGATAGACAACATCAAACAAAAGGTCAAAATAAATAAAGGTTATATGTAAAAAAATTTTTAAAAATATTACTGCAAGTATTAAAGAACACTGTAACATTAAAAGCGTTTGTTACCTGTGTGCACTCAAATTTTCTTTTTTAACCGTCAGTTGTTTAACGAGTCTATTTAATTTTTTTAAAGTTCTTTCTGTTCAAAGTTATTCGAATTTAAAGATTTAATTGTGTGATAGCAAATTTTAAAATTTTCTGTGACGAATCTATAACTTAGACGTTCCAATAAATATTCGTAAGGAAGGTTATATACAGATTTTTTGAAAAAGAAACAAGCTAACGGCCAGCTAGAATTAGTTTCTTTATTTTGAAGTCATATTACTGGAAGAAGATTCTTAACAAGGTTCAATCAAAAAACTTTCATCAATATGTATATAAGAAAAGTCCAAATAATCCCTTTTTTGACTTTTATTCATCTTCTTCCGATTGCTACTTGTAATTGTCAATAATAATACCTAAATGCCATTTGAATGCTATTAATTGACGGGAGGCATGCGTTTAAAAAGTTTCTTAACAATTTTCATTTTTACATTTTAGCGTTTCCCCCAAACTTTTACTGCAAGCTGACATTCAAAGTTATGCAG
The DNA here is from genome assembly GCF_029227915.1 of Hydractinia symbiolongicarpus. NCBI lineage: Eukaryota > Metazoa > Cnidaria > Hydrozoa > Anthoathecata > Hydractiniidae > Hydractinia > Hydractinia symbiolongicarpus. The sequence goes on along the minus strand of NC_079878.1, from coordinate 22,415,920 downwards.
CATAATAAATAAGAGTAGTTATGATATGTTGTTCTCTGTTGCTGACGTATGCTGACGTTGCATTTTGTATCTTTAGGAGATGAAACTTGGTTTGAATGAAAATTCAGTTTTCCCTGTCTTCCATCCTGAAGCAAAGGAACTGTACAATGTGTGCAATAGTTTATCCAAGGTGGGATTTTCTATATTTGATCTATTAGAGGCGAAAGTCTATTTTAATCTTTTAGCACGTCGGTTCAAGGCGCGTACTAAAGGGTTCAATATTGCGGAATATATAGTATCGCTTTTGCACGCCTTGATTGTTTTGTCAAAATCATTTTGGCTTTTTAAAGAGTGTTGTGAGCGCGGCGGTGTATAATGACGTAATTTTTGATTTTGACCAATGAATTTGCTTAAATCGCAGACATTTTAAGTTTGAGCGCGTATTCTTGTTTCAAGTGGACATTGTACCGCTTCGACGCACGACCGCGCGATCGCAACATTAGCCTTAATTCTACACACATTGTCCTTGTTTGTTGAATAGAATATTTGAGCCTTTATAAAATCCGTCATAAATTTTACCATTTTTAACAGAAACAGGTTTAGGATAAGACATATGATTAAGACTTGCAGATATCATATTGCTATCAAATTGATGAGACGTGTTTCTTTCTTAGGTTTGTCTGGACCTGCATGACTTAAATACAAAACTAAACGAAACAGAAATAATGTTAGGCACGCCATTCCGCCCAATGCTTGGTCAGAGGGCGGCTATTGACGACGTGGAAAAACTAATGCAACATAAAGAGTTTATTATCGAGACGAAAATCGACGGCGAGCGAATGCAACTTCATAAAAATGGCGACGAATACCGATACTTTTCACGTGGCTCGATAGAGTACACGCAGTCGTTCGGAGCGACTAAATACAGAGGTACACTTACTCCTTTCATCGCGAACTGTTTTAAGACTGATATTAAGTCGTGTGTATTAGATGGAGAAATGGTCGGCTTTGACCCGCAATCAAATGATTACGTACTGAAAGGTTCTAACATAGACATTAAAGCTGAAAACCTTGGCCCCTTTCATCCTTGTTTCGTCGTGTTTGATATTCTCATGGTGAATGATGAAAGATTAGCGAATGTACCACTGAAAGAAAGAATTGAGAGAGCTGAACACGTCTTTGATGTTAGCAGTGGACGGCTGCATCACGTAGAAAGAAAGCTTGGACGAACAAAGTGAGTAAATATGTACCAGCTTTAAGACTGCAACAACTGTACAACTACGTTAACTAGAGATCTCAGACCCCTTTTATATCGCCCTGTGAGCATCGTTTAGCTAATGCATTCTTATTTATTCTCTTATGCTGCGTATTCCATAATAGCTTCTGTTGTTCTAAAACTGCGTAAAGAATCTCCTTATTTGTAAAACCCAATAAAGTTCAACCGAAATCCAACCTCTATTATTTTTGTAAAAATTAGATATACCATAAAAGCAAAATTGATGAGGTCACGTGTTTTTTAGAAAATTTGACCTTTGACAAAAAATAATGTTTTCTTTTTGAAGGTACATTAAAAACTGTTTTGACTGTTCAGCAAAAAAATGTCAATTTAGTCTCTTTATTTACAATCATTTAGAGAAGATGTTGTGGGTGCGATCAACAAAGCTATTGATCAACGTGAAGAAGGAATCGTAGTGAAGGATCCACTATCAACTTACAAACCAAGTAAAAGGAACGGTGAGTCGAAACTCAAGTACACGAAAGCATGTAAAGGGTAATGATTGAAAGGGCTGAAAAATATAGGTTAACAAAAATCCAAATCTAACAGTGTTAATCTCGAATTTTTGGTCTAGTTAATCATTTAGGATTGGAACTCAAAACAACTGAAAGATATCTTAAAATAATACAGGCCATTCCAGCTTTACAATTGAATTCTAGCTAAGAAAATTGACACAGTGGTCATCGTTATGGTAATCATGAAAAATTTAAAGGTGTCCTGAAAATTAAACAAATTGAGTTTAATTTTTGAAACTTCAAATATATATTCAAATAACAAAAGACTAGTTTTTCCTAAAAGTCCTGAAAATTTGGTATAATTAGCCCATTGATCCTTGAGTTGTCTCATTACCTCGAACAATTTTGTCTTGGAAAATAAAAAAAATTCTGTATGACCTGGAACTTATATCTCAATTTTCTGTAGCCAACATGTTAGATTGGACTCAAAAATAGGTCAGATCATCTGTAGTTTTAATAACTTTAAGCCACATAACAATAATTGTGATACGCTATGTTTTTAAACTGAATTCTTACGTCAGGTCAGATCATCTGTAGTTTTAATAACTTAAAGCCACAAAAAAATTAATTATGATACACTATGTTTTTAAACTGATCTTACGTTAGGTCAGATCATCCGTAGTTGATAACGCTTCTCTTCGATTACTTCAATTGAATATTATAATGTTACCAATCCTCAGTGTCATTCTTGTTGGTTGAAATGTGTTTGTTACTTTTATTTCTCATCGAGATATTGCTTTACTTTAGGTAGTGGATGGTTAAAGTTGAAACCTGAATACGTGGACAGTCTGAGCGATGACTTAGATTTGATTATTTTGGGAGGAAATTACGGTTCAGGCGCTCGTCATGGTGGACTGATATCTCACTTTTTGTTAGGTGTGGCAGCTACTCCAGCAAATCCCGGTGATCAGCCAGCGTCATTTCTCACTTTTGGAAAGGTTGTGTATTCTGTTATTTATCAACTTACTTTCCATTTTTTTCCTCAGTTTTAAAAAAAAGAGAATTCTGTTAAAATTTGTAAAACATTTGCTACTTGTTGCCATGACAACTGTATGCAGCCAATAAGGTTTAAATCTTTGTGTCGTTTAAAGTAGCGCAGCCAATTAACTTCCAATGTATTAGTGTCATAAAAGTTAGCGCAGCCAATTAGGTTGAAATTTTTGTGCCTTAAAAAAAGCACCGCCACTTAACTTTTAATATATTTGTGTCGTAAAAGGTAGGAGAATAGAAAGAGAGAAGGAAACGAAACTCGAATTTAAAGCCACGAACCTATTGAATTCTCTACTTTTTCTTAATACAATAAACACAGGCGAAGTGCTCGACCCTTTTTTTGCGCACAATTAATGAGATGTAACATTTTTGTAACAAAATTTCATGTTGTATCACAACATAACAGAATATTCAGCTTCTAATAAGTTTGAGAAAACCTCTTTCTATCTTCCTTCCCTTTGACTCGTGTCGGCTCTTATAAAACGGTGTGCTTAGCCGAACAGAATCTGGGCATGCTCAAATTGTTATGAATTTGGCTCGGCACGGCTTGATACCCGTATTTTATCTGTCTCTGCACGAAATAGAAAAGGCGAAAATGATGTCTGTTGCGTTACTAGATATGGTTGTTTTCTACTTCTTATTGTCTGTCAATATTTTATCGGGTTTGTCTTTTTAAACCCAATTTTTAATTGCATCAAGCTTGCATGCACTTTCCTTGCGTAATTGCACTCCTTACAAATATCTGTTTTCAGGTAGGATCTGGTTATTCGGACAAAGAATTGAAGTCGTTATTAGGGAAACTACATAAACATTGGCGAAAGTTTGATAGTAAAAATCCACCTAAATGCATCCAATTCAGCAGCGGATCAAAAGTAAGTGTCTCGTTTGCATTGAGGTTTGTCTCGTTTGCTCTCAGGTTGATTTTTCGTCAGTAAATATTCAGATGGCGCGCCAATCTTTTTTATATCAGTAGTATTTGCTCAAAGTGTTTCACCATACAATATGGCGTCTTGTGCTCAAAATAAACGCTCACTAAAATTTATCCGCTACTTGTGATTTGAGTTGGGTTTTTTTCAGAGAATAGTAGAGGTGGAAGATTGGTGTGTTACTGCTCCACTGCTACTTTTCGTGTTACCTGTGAAAACAAAATTTTGCTTCTCCCCAATGTTGCACGATTTTATAAATTATGAGCAAGTGATAGAAAACACGAGGATATAATTTTACAATTTAGGCATTAACCAAGCTATCCACCAACCTTATTATCCCAAAGGGTTTTTTATTACATAGACATCAGCATTAGGGAATTAATTAGCATTGCTATGACGTAAGCAATGAATAAGCCTGATTTTACTAAAAGGTTTTAACCATTAAAATGGAACAAAAAAGTTCTACTTGTCAAAAAATCGTAAAATGTTATATGAATGAATTTTTTGTTCAGGACAAACCGGAAGTTTGGATTGAGCCTAAGAATTCTGTGATAGTTCAAATAAAAGCTGCTGAGATCAGCAATTCTGACAAGTACAAATGTGGCTGTACCATGCGATTTCCCAGGCTGGAGAAGTTTCGAGACGATAAGATGTGGTACGATTGTATGACATATGATGAGTTGGTTGAACTCAAACAGGTAAAAGCATGAGTGGGTATGTATTTGGTGAGGTGAAATTCGCAGAATACATTCTGAGGACCAGTTTTGGCGAGTTTAATAGTAAACATTTTTGTTATGACAAAAAAAAATTCAATTTGAAAAAGTATTTACAAATCAGTCACTGAAATAAGCAAGACCAAACTTCAAAATCGAGATGGACGATACATAAGCGCGAGATTCGCATTGCTTCATCCATAATTATAACTGCATTTTTTTTAAGATAGCTGATGGTAAATTAACGTATAAATTAACGGACGCTTCAACAACAGAGCCGGCTACGAAAAAGAGAAAAGTAGTAGCTATTGAAAAACCAAGAACAGTAGCACAACATTTCAAAGCAGCTGATATTGGTGATGTGAAAGAGGTAAGAGTATTCATTCCTTTGTTTGTTCATTTGTTTGCTCGTTCCTTTGACGTTCGTTCGTCCGTTTAACGTTTGTTCGTTCGTTTAACGTTTGTTCGTTCGTTCGTTCTTTTGTCGTTCGTTCGTTTATTTGTTTGCTCGTTCCTTTGTCGTTCGTTCGTTCATTTGTTTGCTCGTTCTTTTTGACGTTTGTTCGTTCGTTCGTTCGTTCGTCGGTTTGACGTTCGTTGTTGTTTTTTATTTCCTTCCTTATTCACTTGCTGTTAGTTTTTAACATTTTAAGGTCATTGTTTATTTTCAAGTACGTATAAATATAACGTTACACGTTGTTTTTTTCTCAGATATCAACACTATTCTCCCACATGGAACTCTGTGTTGTCAACGGACCATCTGATCGACCAAAGCAAGAACTAGAAAGGAAAATTACTGAGGTAGATTTTTGTTCTATTTTCTTGTGGCTGAGTCAAGTGTTGTGATGTAAGTAAACGTGTTTTGTTTTTTCTGTTTTAGTTTGGTGGTACGTTTGTTCAAAATCCCGGGAGCACAACGTTGTGTGTTATTGCTGAGAAACCAAACTTTCGTGTTAAAAATATGATCGCGTGAGTTAAAGTTAATAGATCTTTTTGTGCATATTTTTCTCTTTATGTATGCATAATGAATCTTCTCCCTTTAGCTGTTTTTAAGAGTACAGGAACTTAGTCGATTACGTAATAAAATTTGTTATCTCGCGGAAAACTTAAATAATCTCGCGAAAGTCTTTACTGATCTTGGTTAAATTTACTGATCTTGGTTTAATTATGGTTAAATTATTTAGTTCCCTTTTTTAGTCGTGGAGATATCGACGTCGTGAAAGCCGATTGGCTGTTGCAATGTTTTGTAAGTACTTGTTATGCGAAGTTAAAACGGAAGAGAAATTACATGTCTTAAAAGGCTAATTTCCAACCTTTTTTCTTTCTCAAGATATTTGCGTTTAGATTTTACGTTCTTTATCCTCAAAATAATTTTTTGTTGTCATATTGATGTCAGCTCAGGGTTTATAGATTTTTACTTGTATACATATTTCTATACTTGGGTACACAGGTCTACACATGGACACATAGGTCTATACTTGCTTACATAGGTCTATACTTAGGTACATAGGTCTATATATGTTTACATAGTACTTGGGTACGTAGGTCTATAATTGTTCACATAGGTCTGTAATGGAGGAAATAGGTCTATACTTCGGTACATAGTTCTGTACTTGTTCACATAGGTCTATACTCGGGTACATAGGTCTATACTTGTTTACATGGGTCTATACTTGTTCACATAGGTCTATACTTCGGTACATAGGTCTGTACTTGTTTACATAGGTCTTTACTTGTTTACATATGTCTGTACATGGGTACATAGGTCTGTACTTGGGGAAATAGGGATACATAGGTTTGTACTTGTTTACACGAGTCTATACTTAGGTACACAGTTTGATGCTTATTTACATAGGGCTAAACTTAGGTACATTTTAAGTTTTGACGCCGTTTTTATTCTATTTAATGTAGAACGAGGAAAAAATACTGCCTTACAAGCCTGACGATATGTTATATACGACCCCAAAGACTTTGTTGAAATTTAAACAAGACTTTGATCGCTATGGTGATGGTTACACAGAAGACACGTCTACCGAAACTCTTGCGCGTGTTTTCTCTAGTATGAAGGAGACACGCGCGGGAATAAGTGTTAGTGAATTCGGAGAGTTAGAACAACGTTACTTTGAAGATGACACGAATGTTAATATATTTAGAACTTGCAGGTAGAGTTTTCTTGCTTTTTTATTTATTAGTTTTATTCTAAGTCAGGGCTCCCATGCTTCCTAAAAGTCTTAAAAAATCTTAAAAAAATTAAAATCCTAGAATTTCAGGGTTTTTTGTGAACACTTCTAAAAATCTCCTAATTTTTAAGGAACATCCATTTGTCGAACGTATTTTTTGTGATGGATTCTCCTTTGTGGAATATATGTCCAAGATATTTATATTCTGCATCAGCTAATGCAGAAGGAAATCTGATCAATCCAACTTGACATCCTTGATCTTGTGATTCTAAGTTACAATTTGACTCATTCAAATTGTCTTAAAATCTCCTAAATGTTTGTCTGTGTTTTCCCCACTTATCGAAAAAAGCTTCAAAAAACAACTAAATTGTAAATATCGTAAATATCGTAAATATCCTTAAGAAATTAATTTCAAAATTAGTGGGGACCCTGTAAGTCTACTTCGTGTTTTCAGCCTACAAGTTACCTAACAAGGAGAAGCTTACATGATAGCACATATGAATTTGTGTTTTCAGGGATTCTTATTTATCTTTAGGTTATATGTGGATGGCATATCTGAAGAAGCTGAAGCGGTATGCTAGATGTTATAGATAGTATAAAATAACGTAAAAGAAACCCTGTAAATTAAAAGTTTTGAAATTTTATTTTGATTTTTAGTTAGAAAGGTTTTTAATTGGGGATAGTAATTTTACTTCGGTGTGTCCTTGCGTAGTTTTGTGGCAAATGGAATGTAAAAATAATTTATTTGAGTCAAGTATCAGTTAGGAACATTTTGTTAAAATACACAGAAAGAAAAGGCTTCTCGGCTATACTGGGGTAGGGGATAGCCCTGATGAGGCTGTCAGTTGCAGTTGATAATCCCTGCTTCACCTGATATTTAGTTTCAAGATGACAATCGAAGCTTCGTCGCATTAGAGTTTCAGTTTTTTGGTGGTGAGATGTGTGTAGACTTAAACGAGAGAGCCAGTCATGTTTTAGTTGACTTGCGGTAAATTTCTTTGTATAAAATTTGATCACTAAAAACTGTTCAGAGGGTAGAAAAGTGAAAAACATTGACAAAATTATTTTTTTTTTTTGTGCTTTCCCTTCACAAACGTAATTAATTTTTTCTATTACAGGAACACAAACAGGTTGACGGAAATACGAGATGAGATACATGACCTTCCGTTGAAGCCACATATTGTGAGTTCCAATTGGATACGAGATTGCATCCTGAAAAAACGACTGTTAAATGCTGCTCCCTACGAACCGGCGTGATAGTCATTTCAACTAATGTAGCTGCAGATATAGGTTCGGACGATGAGCCACTACTACCTGTGAAAAACAAAGATTCGGCAAGTAACCATATAGAATTGTTGAAACATTTCCTGGGAAATAGCTTTCTGTATTTCACTTGTTTTCTGTAGAACACCAAGAAATAACAAGCAGTGCCGTGTTTATAATTTTTTTAAAAGGGACCGTTTTGGACCATTTTTGATATTGCCAAACAGATTACCGACGTATGAAAGCTAAATATTAACTACTAGTAAAATCTCCGAAATTTGACTCTTCTCCAATATTTTAAACAAGGTTGGAGTATGTTTTTCTCTTTGTGTACATTCATCCCTTATGTCAAGTTATTTTGAATGTGGTTCAGCACCCTTGGGTTAAAAGTTAAAATTTTCTGTGTTTCAAGGGTGAGTATTTACGAAAGATGACAGCTAGACAAAACAGCAAATTTTTTGAATTTTGATTGATTCCATCCTGTCATTGATCCACATATTGTTGGCACTGAAACGTACTTTGTGAGCATAAACGTTTACAAAGTTATGATCTTTTGTAAAGCACAAAGATAGCCAATGCTACTGTGGTACCATTTATGGCTGTTAATATGGAGGGAGATCGTCAGTCAATGGCAAATCCACTTGTTCGACTATTGTGCTTATTTCGGTCCTCCGATTTTCGCCCGTCACACCTATTCGGCTATTGCTATTTTATGCATTGTAACACAAAATTCGCGTCTCAACTAGGCGTAAACTCGTAAAAAACCGGACGGGTTTGCCGTCAACATAGTTTCACTCTTTAGGAGTTCCAGAATGAAGCTGTCACGTAACCATTTTAAACAGACTAATATTCCAAAAATCCTAAAATTTTGTAATGTTACTAGGGAATGATTACTTAGAAGTGTTTTGGTGTAGACAAATAAGCAGCTCGTTATTTACTGACATAGAAAAAGAGACTTGTGTGTAAAGCTTTTTGATGGCTTTGCAAAATTTATTCAAATCAACAAAAATTAATGTTTCAATGGTAATTACAGTACCATAAACATAATACTTTACTACAATAGTCTATTTTTATAGAATTAAAAATTAATCTTAATGCATTTTTTGCTGTCCATTTTTTGTCCATCATTCGGCAAATCTCTTATCAACGGCTCTTCTCCATTTCAGCTCTCCTCCACTTTTATCATGTAGAAGACTTCTTTTCCTCTAATCCAACTGTAAGAATTATCAAACGTAAACAAATAGTTCCCTGTTTGTTTACAAGTTATTTCACCCTCCTCCATTATAAGATGCGATGCTTTTTTAGTTTTGGGGTATATGTTGATATTTTCTCCGCCTTCTGTTTCCACGTCGACTGAGAACTCTATGTTATAATCAGACGTGATGAATTGGTATTTAATTTTACTGTTTGCTATCTTAACTTCGTGCGCTATTGTTGCTTTGGAGCCAGCCTTTACTGTGATCGTCTCAAAAGAATCAAAATTAACATTTTCCGTCACGTAATACGATTTGGGCACCTCTCCTCCGTAGCAGATATACTGTTCGCATTTCGGACTGCCGTTCTCGTCTTTGCAAGTGCCGCCATAATATTCTGGGAGGTTGTCCTTATCAATGTATTTTAAAAGAGACTCTTTCCAGTCACTTCCGAAAACTTTGACTTTGTCCTTAGTTGCTTGACTTAAAAAAGGTTTAATAAGTGCGAAGATGATTGGGAAAATCATGGGCGCATTTACCACGATAATTCGTTCGCGTAAGTTGGGAAACTCCTCTTCGTACATGCGAATTACAGCTTGATAAGAATTAAGGCCTGGTTTCCACAAATGCTTTCTTCCTCCACCTTCAGCATCTAACAATAGCGTTGTATATGTAACAAGAGCTTTACCAAGTTTTTCTTCTTGTTTGAAGCAGCGTTGCTTGCCTTCTTCACAGTGTCTTCGCTTAAATTCGACAATGTCCTCTACCTTAGCAGAATGCAAAATTCCAATGAAGTCCACTGTACCTAACGGCTCGATAAAAACAGGTCTTCCATCTTTATCGTTTCCAAAAAAGCCACCAGGGTAATATTTTTGTAAAACTTTGAAAGCAGCGTTGTCTGTCATATCTTGTTACTGTATTCTGACCTGTTCAAACAAACCATTTAGCAATTATGTTGTTCTTTTTAACAAAAACACTGTATATTTAAAATAATACATTCCTAGCTAAATAATCAATCGAATACTTAATTAACCTCGCACAAAAGAAAAATAATTATTTATTAATTGTATTTCAGTTGTCTTCTAATCTATTTACAAAGCAACATATTTTCTTGATCTCCTTAGGGTTTTTTTTTCTTACTAAACAAACCAACTCTTCGTAATCTTTACACAAAACAGAACTACAACTTATCCAGATGTTTTTTAGTGATTTTGATGAGATAAAAACAAAAACAATGTTAAACCCAGAGAATATTTCGCTCGCAAAATATTTCTTTCCCTTTTTTCATGCAAACGAGCGCATTATATTTTGCTTGCCACAATCTTTTTTTAAAAAAAGAGCATAATATAAGCATGGGCAACCTCGTTTCCAGGACTATTTAGGCTTTTTAGGTTCGAAAAGTATAACAAGTCCTGGGAAAAGGGTTGAAGGATATAAGCTAAAAAAAAGTTTATTATAATAAGGCTGGGATTTTTCCCTTACTTTTATTTCTTCCCCAAATTAGGTGCAAGAAGTACTTCAAAGTAAAACTTAAAAAACAATATTGGACAAGGTTAATGTTAAGAAAAAGCAGTATTTATAAAAAAGAGTAATTGGTTAACTACTTTCACATGTATCTTCTTTCAAACTCGTCCCTAGGACTTGTTAAGCTTTTTATATTTAGACGGGCTCTCCAAATACTTTAGGGACAGAAATTTTCGCGGGCATTAACTTTTGCGTTTTTTGGTCATTTTCGCGAAAGTTTATGCCTTTGGAAATTCTAAATCGTCAAAACGCGAAAGTTTTTTCACGCGAAATCATGGACCCTAACGAAATTGAACGGATTTCCAACCGCTATGTCTTTTGTTGGTTCCGTGTAAAAATCTTTAACTAGATCTAAATAACGTGATGGTTTCGCTTGAAGAAGGTAGCTCGTGTTTCGATCACAGCTTGACATTCTATTTCAAGTCCTCCTTGTACTAAGGGAGAACGGCGATAACGGGAGAAAGCGTGCAATACATAGACGCACCTCGATCTAAGAAATACTTTGTTATTCTTGAAATCTTTTTTGGCAAGTGTCCAACAGTTTCTCCATTTTCGCTCACTGTATAGCAAATCTATCGAAGGCGTTTCCATGCTCGTGAAGACAAATAAGTTTTTTGTTCTCTTTTGGTTGCCAAAATCTTCGATAGTAAGCGGCAGTAAATGTATGTTTTTCCATATTGATGAAGAAGATTTGTAGTAACAGTGATAAAAGATGTTATTTTCAAAACAATAAAAAACTTGTTTTTGTATAAGTTCGATTTTTTATAATTTTATTCATTTCTAAAGAAAATTCGATTGGATTCGAAAATAAAAATATTCGATTATTCGCGAAAAAAGAAAAAAACACAATAAATATTTTTGATTGCGTCAGACGGGAATGTATTGATTTTAATCTGCGATGGAGAAGGTATGAGTAGAGAGCTTTCAAAAACAAGTTCTGGGCTTATGTAAACAAACTTACAGGGTGTTTGATAGAGAGCCCTGCCAATATCCTGTCGTTTTATCATGTCGTTTTTAAGAAAGGTGCAGATTGAAGCTAAGAGGCAAAAACAGACAAACCGGCAGACCCTTATTATTAGGTGAGCTTGATAAGATGTTGAGAAAATATCTTCTATCAGTGAGCAAAAGAGGTGGAGTAGTCAATACAACAGTAGCAAATGCAACAGCCAAAGCTCTGATGAGTAAGTATCCTCATGCTTTCGGTCAAGTTGACATCGACTCATCGCGTTGGGCAATATATCTCCATAACGTTGTATCAAAAGTAGAGCAGTACAACATACCATCTGCCTTAATTTCAAATATCGATCAAACTCCGTTAAAGTACGTTCCAGTAGGTAATGAAACAATGGCAGCAAAGGGAGCTTACTCTGTAACGATTGAAGGAAGTGCGGATAAGCGTTCAATAACTGGAACATTTACCATTTCGTTTGATGGAAACTTTCTTCCTGTTCAACTTATTTATGGTGGCAAGACAACGAAAAGTTTACCGAGGTTTGAATTTCCAAAAGATTTCAGACTCAGCACAAATCCCAAACATTTTTCAAACACGGATGAATCGCTTTAGTTCTTGAAAGAAGTCATCAAGCCTTATGTAATCAAACAAAGGCAGATCCTGAAATGCTCTACGGATCAGAAAGCACTCGTCATCATGGATGTCTTTACTGGTCAAACGACGGCAGCTGTACTCGACGCCTTTAAAGAAGCAAACATATGTATCGTCAATGTCCCTGCTAATATGACAAAGTTCTACCAGCCACTTGATCTGACAGTCAATGGTTTCTGCAAACAATTCTTAAACGTAAATTTAACGAATGGTACTCAGACTAAGTGGAAGCGGAACTAGATAATGGTATTGAGATTGATGACGTCCAAGTAGGGTTACAGTTGTCCAAACTTAAACCTGTTCACGTCGGTTGAATTGTGGAATTCTACAACCACATGAGCACGCCGAAAGGGAAAGAAAATATTGATAGTGGATGGAAAAGTGCTGGTATTTTTGATGCTTTCCAAGATATATAGATCCGATGCTAGGTAATGATGTTAAGCAATCTGATGATAGCCATTCCTTAGCAATTTGTGATGTCACGGTGGAGGAATTTGAAGCGTTATGTGGAAGCAAGATTCAAAAAAGTGATGACGATACTGGCTCAGAATGGGAAAAGGCAGATAATTAAATTTACTTAGCCTAAACTTGTATATTTTATACATTTTTGATTTCGGTAAAGACCTTAGATGTGATTTAACGAATAAATTTTTGCCCATTGTGATGGTTTTGCCCATTCGCGAAAGTTTTTTCACGCGAATATGAATCTTATTTTGAATTCGCAAAAGTTTTTTTTGACACGCGAAAGTTAATGCCCGCGAAAGTTTCTGCCCTTAAAGTATAAAAAGCCAAACAAATTCTGGGCGGACGAGGTTAATTATGTGTAGATGACTAACGAATAAAAGTCCGTGTTCGAATAGCCCTAAAATAAAATAGGATAACAATTGTGCGGCTATGTATTTATACAGTGGGTAGGTTATATAAATTTCTTCTAAGAAGTATGTGTATAATGCTGATATTTTTTACATTTAGCGTTATTCGTTCTTAGCTCTTTTTACGGCCATAATATGACGCCACGGCAAGTTAAAAAGATCTGGAGTCGAGGTTGCGTGTAGTGGGAACCACGTAAGAAGAAAAAGGCAATGAATTTGCAATTTGTTTTGCTTAAAAAAAAACATTTTTATGATGTTTGTCCTATAAACATACTGAGATTCAAACTTTTCGGCTTTTTAAATGAAGGTAAGCGCGTACGTTAAGCAATTTTATCAATCTCGTTCCAAATGTCTGTTATTTCATATCGCGGTGGCGAGCCCTAATGTAAAAAAGGGGCGTTGGAATGGAGGTTATAACTTAACACTGATCACTAAGCAACGTTAGCTCCTGCTTTTTCGAATAATTCGTAAAAACCACTTTGTGGCGTGTGACATTGTGGTTATGAATTGCGTCGTGATCACAAGGTGTGTGGTTCGATCCACGTCGTGGGCATATTTAGCAAGTACCTTTACCACAGTTACGGGTCAACTCTTGCTATTTGAGGGAGTTAGAGTAGGCATTGTCGGTGTGTACCTGATGTACACTCAGGACAAATCGGACTCACGTATTTAAATAAATAATCATAAAATAATAATAATAACAATTTAAAAACATAACCTTGAAATTGATGAAGTGTTAGGCTATCATTGGATATTAAAAAAGAGGTTAGGAAAAGTCGGAGAAAGCTAACTAAAATTTTTAGACGTTGACATTTTCTGCATTAAAATATTTTGGACAGTCAATCATCATATAGAATCCAATAATTTGAACACAAAACATTCTGTTCTGAAAACTTCTTAAATCTGTGTAAAAATAAAATAGTGAATATATACAACCTCGTCCCTAGCTTGTTAGGTTTTTTTATTCAAAAAAACCCGATGTCAAAAAATCTATAAAGTGTTGGGAACGAGGTTGTGAAAACATTATGTAATATGCAATATGACCTAGACAACTTTCTTCCCAGGTTCTTCTGCACCTAATCTAAAATGATTTTTTGATATATATTTGATATATATTTATATATGAAAAGCTTAATATTTTTATCTATTTTAACCGAATATTTAGCACTTTTTACCTAGGAAAGAGTAAAATACCTGACATGACCTGTTTGTTTCCACACAATCTTGGGCGGAACTTCCAGAGAGTTGTAAAGAAGAAAAACGATTTGCAAAATGATTTTTCTGCGGCGTCCTGGCCGTGCTTAAGGTTGGCGACTTGCTATTATTTCAAAACCACGTGGTCGATACCTGGGAAATCCTTAGCATTCAAATATTTTGTACATGGCTTTAATCACGTAAGCAAGTATTAAGACGGAAAATTTTGGTTTCAATTATCATATGTGACCCTGACACGAATTATCTGAAACATGGCATTCCTTGTGTGTCCTTTTATTTTGGATTCACGCTTTAACAAAGAACAATCGTCTTTTAAGCTTTCGTCCGAGAAGAATAGTTCTTTCAGATATTTTCGTTTTATTCTTTTGGAACTTTTGGGTGTCAAATATTCTGCGGATTTGGAGGGAGGGGGTGGTTTTGACCTCCCAAAATAACTCTTTTATAAATTAATATTGGTAGAAATGGCTAAAATTAACATAATTAGCTGAAATAAGAAATTGTTCACATCAGCAATTTTGCTGTTTATGAGCCAGTGGGGTTTCCTATATAATTACCTTTAATTAATCGTCTCATGAACAATATAAATGGTGCTGATAAAAAGTTATAAACACAGTATTAAAACACACCAAGGTTTAGCCTCATTTGAACAGTATTTAGAGACTTATAATGAAGAAGGTCATTTAGTTGGGTTCACCCCTCCACACAACCTTACCTTACCCCCTTGGTATACATAGGGTTGAAATTATTTGAACGAAATCAACTTTTTTCTTAATAATAATATATAACGTTCATCATAATATTAGTGCAGTAATAATATCAATTCTATTAGATTTGAAGTCAAGATATTTTCCATTTCAATGTATCTGTGTTTCATCAGATGCGTTTTTAACAATTTTGTGTTGCTTCTCATGTATCTTCTCATGTCAGGTCGTAGAAAATGGCCTATAGTGAATTATCAGATACAGCAAGATTGTTTTGTAAATACTTTAAACGGAATATATACACCGCTCAGCGTTTCTCTGTTGCAACATTTGCGCCAACGCTTCGGCCCTGACGACATTCGTGTGTTTTTTTAATTGGAGTAAGAACTCAACTTCGAAAATGTATGTTTCATGTTTTCAACTTTTTGCATCATTGATGTTTTCAAGTTCCCCTTTCGGTATAGACGCATAAGGTCATTGAAGTTTCCAATATATTTATCGTTCACAAATACGATAGGTAAAATTCGGCTATCTGCTTTTTTAAAGAGCTCATTCCGTTGTACCGAAGAGAGTTCGATATCAACAGGTATGGTAAATAGCTTATCAAACGGATTCTCTTTTCGCAAAACTTTCTCAAGTTCCGATTTATTGTGATGATCGAGCAAACTTTTTGAACTGGCACTGTAATACAGGAAAATGCTTTGCTTGCTTACTAATCGATAAAGTTGAAGTTTGTTCCTATGCGAATAAGTGAATTCTTTCTCCTGCCCGTTATTTTCGACACTATCTCCAACAGCCAACCGAAACGGACTGCCCGGTATTTCCTTTTCTCCCCATCTCACGTCTATTTCGTAAACTCCCGGTTCGGTGGGTACGTATAAGACGTCGTGTACGAGTGAAGCAGGCTGGAGTTTAGTTTTCACACACGGAACAGGCAGCGACATAGCAGGACATGTAATACTAACACTCAACGGACCTTTGTCTGTATTTGGTGTTGTTACGTTAAATGAACCAACAAGCCCTACTTCGCCAACATGCAGACCTGTTCCATACGCTGTTACGCTAGAATTTTCCGGTTTGATAAACTTAGCGAGTTTTGTGTATAAATCGTGCGAATCTTTATCGAGCCAAAGAGGAGGCGAGTTGCGCTCCATGGAACTAAGAGAATCATCGTCTGCAAATGCGCTGTCGTGTTTGCTACTCACAGATCCTGCCGAGTCAAGACTTTTTGTAAGAACATTGACAGTAAGCGGCTCACTTAAAGGGTCAAGACTGATTATAATTTCGTCATCGCGATACTGTTTTGAGAGTAACACTGTTTCTTGGACATCGAGTCGAAACGGACTGTTTGGAATGTGATCTCCACCGCAAAATATACTCAATACATACTCTCCTGGCCGGGTTGGCGTGTAACGCACAATATAACTCGTTTCGCAAATTGGTTTAATTTGAAGCTCAGGTTTGTATAAGGCAGCTCTGTGATCATACGGCCGACATTCAATGGACACTGATAAATCAGAAGCTTCAGCGCCGTTTAAACGCACAATAAATTCAGCTGGTTTTCCAACTTGTCCCCATCGCAGCCCAGCACCAAAAGCGACACATCTTGCAGGCTGGTAAGGTATTCCTTCAGCTTTTATGTACTTCGTCTTTTTTGTCGGCTCGTTTGCGCTTTCGCTCTCGCTCTCCGACGTAATGCTTACATCACTTGTGTATGTTTTTGTTTTTATGCCTCTTTTAATCATTCTGTCAGCACTCCGAAAGAGAGCAACGTACGTCATTATGCTTTTCTCGTCGGCTTTCCCGTTCGCAATATCATAATGTGCAATAAGTTCTGGAATGCCTAATTCGTCCTCTGCGGTGGTGCACGCTAGCCTCACGTTCATTTCCGGATTGTTTGTGTGTCGAAACATACTTACCGGTATAGTATCCGGACGGATTGCATTGACCAAAAGACAAAACGCAACTCCATCAGTCCAGTCAGAAGTAAAGTTTGATATTGAGTAGTTTGGCATCTTGGATTGGACCCATCTCATCAAACTTTGCGACGCTCTTTTGTAATCTAACTCTTTGAGTTTCATTTCTCCTCCAGGGTTGTCGTAAAGTTGATAGCGCAAGATGATATGCCAAACAATGAACACTAGAAGCTGTATTTTTCGTCCCTCGTCTGTTACTGTATCTGGAAAACAAAACATAGGATATTTTAGTACTACATTATGTCACACACTCAACATCATTTTTACTCTTGTCATGTTGGCCTTTGGTCTGCCTGTTTCACATTTATTATTTTTACGCCCTTCTTTATTGATGTATTGTATAGTTTTTCAGTGGCACACCGTCACATCCAAAAAAAACCTGAAAATTAAGGTTTTGTGTTGTTTGATGAAAACGTGGAATGATGTTTTAAATTAAAGCCTTGATAAAAAGCTAAGGAAAGCATTAACCCACCCTAATTTCCAGTCTTAGGACTTTGGGACGGAATACAAAGCCCATGGATGTCCTGAGGAGGATGTTGCTAATTCTTCTTGAAACCTCCTGTTCTTTACGGGCCTGGAATAAATACTCCTGCAGTTGGTCAAAGAAGTAACCGATTAGGTAATAGCTAAAGGAAATTAGTTTTTTAGATTACGTCCAAACTTTTTACTGATTTTTTCTATTTGTATGCTAGACGTTTTTTAAAATTGATGTACATTATCTTCTATGAATGTTTATGCAGGACAGCCACTTGAACGTTTGAAACACCGTTATCAAGGTCCTGTGTTCTGGATGTATACTTTAGATGTACATCGGCATTGTCGATCAGTTTTACACATGGCACGGGTTGACCCTAGCTCTGGTATAGGGACATGCTAAAAACACTCGCGCGGTGGACTAAACATCTCTATTGCGATGAGAACCCAATAACCACTCAACCATTTGGTCGTCTTAAAATTATAGTTCAAGGCATCGTGGAGCTACCAATATTTACACCGTGGACTCACAATTCTCATAGTGCAGACTTAGTAAACCTTATGTTTGGAAAAAGGCTAAGGAGATGAACTTTTGATCTATTGTAACAAATTAGAATAATTTAGGAATGTCTTAGGCTTTACACATCTCTCATCCTAGAACTTTCGAAATAGAATCAAGAAAAGCATTCTCGAAAACTCGCCCCTCGCAGCAAGAGTTCGATTTGTCGAAAGTTCGCAATTCCCTTGTACTTTAAAATTTCTTGGAGAAAGTTTGTATCTCTTCTAAATAATCCTAGAAATAATTTTATTTAAATAATTTTAACGAAAAGTAGAAAAATGCAGACATTTAGTCTAAATATTTCCTTTTGACTTCGAGTTGCTGGAGGGCGGTGTGGTTGGGGATAAGGGAAGAAGGTGCGAAACATTGACATTTTAAAAAAGCGCCTTCAGTCTTCAAAATCCAAGAAAATAAAAATTCACAATTCAGTTTTGTCATAAAAGAACGCATAATACGTGAAATGACTTTATCGGAGACCTTTATAGTTTAGGTTTATACCAACCTTTTTCCCAGGGCATTTTGCCTGGATTTATACTTGTTTAGAAATACGAGAAAAACAAGTTAATATTCTTCTAAGACATTAACTTCTTAACTCTTGATTCCGAATTAAGCCAATTGGCGTCTTAGCAAAGCCAAAACAGCGACATGCCGTTTATTCATCATAACTCGACTATGTGATATCAAAATGAAGACCCATAGAAAAAAAATAAATTTCATCAGACAGTGCTCAGCTTTACCAGCCTTGAGGAAGGGGCTGGCAAGAAATCGGGTTCAAAGCCTAAAGTTTGGTATAAAAAGAAAGAAAATCCTATAGAAATGAGTGATAAATCATATTTTAAAAATTTGCGAAGAAAAACTACAAACCTGGCAGCACTCTAAAAGCTTGCTAAAAAAATGGAAATATTTTCTCTCTTTTGTTTTAAACACGTTAATTTAAAAATTTTATTTCACAAAAAAGAAGATTTTTTGACTTATCAATATTTTATATAAGACAAAAATAAAAAACGCAAAGATCGAAATACAATAAAAAAAAGTTATGCAAACCTCGGCCCCAGGACTCTTATAAGCAGGACAACCCCGTCAGGCTATCATAGGCTTATAAGAGTCCTGGGGCCGAGGTTGCTTATGTGATATAAAAATTTCTCACTATTGTCAACAATTTTATCATATTCAAAACATCAGAGTCTTTTAAACATACTTTTCCTGCCGCAGCAGAAAAGTGACAGATAGTTGATATGCGTAACTTACAAACAAATATTTATCAAAGCAAAACAAACAAATCAACGAACAACAACGAATCAAAATTTCACACACCTGAAGTTCAATTTTTATTCTACGACCCACGTATCAAAAACTAAACTGTACAGTTTTAAAAGTCCGTGATATTGCGATCTCTGGATTCGTGAAAAAAAAATTTAAAAAGTAAATTAACTATAAGTGTGTCTTGATTGTTTTCACACGTGATCTTCTAATTGTTTCCATAGCAACATTAATTACTGCATAAATGGTTTCTGGGTTGGTTTAACTCACAACAATGAAAGTCTTATCTTATTCACTTCATCAAAATCGTTCTTTAAAAAAAAACATTCTCAAAGTATGACTTAAAAAGTCGATAAGCTCTATCATTCAAGCCACTCAATACTGTGGAATTTATTACAATGATACTCTCTAAGATGTGAGAGAAAAAGTCAAAAAAATTCTAAATCTATCAAGGTTGCTTTATTGGCGCAACCTCGTTTACACGGGACGTTTTTTGCCCTCTTATCAAAAATAGTACAGTCTGCGATTTTCTTCTAACAAGAGTAAATGAGACGGAGACTTGGTTAAACTCCAAAAAAGCCAATAGGGAGAAGTGTGGGACTTTTTTACAGCCACGTTGGTTTTATAATATACACATATATTCAGTGTTTTTTCTCTCGCATTTACAAGAAAAATACTTTCAAAAGCAGCACCCCAGCTTAACAAATGTTCATTAATCTCCAGTTAAGTTGGAGAATGGAAAAAATCAAAAGAGAAATAATTTTTTGTAAGACGAAACAAAGAGACGCGTTTATTACCCATTTGTTAAGTGAATGTTGGCTCAGCATGCATTAATATGATAATGCGAGTGATTGATAACATTAAACTGATTATTGTACAATTGGCTAGCTTTGAATATCTAATGCCACTTACGGCAAAGATCATATCAAAAGTTTTTTTAATATTGTACGATTAATTAGAATTATTTTCATTTATGTAGAGAGATGCATTTTTATGTATTTAAAATCATTTTAAGACTCTAAGGCGTAAAATTTAATGCTCCAGCCTCGTTCTCAAGCGTAAATACCTCACTGTTTCAGTAACATAGTCATGAAAATAAACATACAAACGAGGCTTGATGAATTCTTTCTTCCTCCAATGAAATGAGGATGAGATTTTGTTTAATAATAATATTTATCTTAAGATAATAAATTTGTACAAAAAAAATACCTGGGCACTCAGGCACTTGTATATTCTCTTCTTCCAAATACTTTAGAATAATTCTCCAATTGCGTGAAGCCTCGTTATCGTCATAATCAACCTCGATATCATATAAGTTTCTCCCGCTCACGATTTCCAATAAAATAATAACACAAACGCCATCTTGAAGATCGAGTAAGCTATCAATCTCAAATCCTTTTGATTTCAAAAATAGGTTACACCACTGTGTAAACGCTCTTTCTTGTATGCTGACCGATGACATGTCCCAACCTTTCGGAGAATGGTCTTTATACGAAGAAACCAAGCCTGTGATTTGACGCGTCATGTTTGCAACTAACATCACTTTTGTAATCGTTTCTCACTACACTCAAACTTCACTGTTTATTTAAAAATGGTTGCTATTCCCTGCAAGATAAAAGCTTTGAAAAAACTTTTTGTTCAACAAAATTTCTCTTAATTACTTGCATGAATCCTTAAGGAATTTAAATTAATAGCAAGCTGGATAGCTTTGATAAAGAATTCCTTAACAACGCAATATTGATAAAGACATTATAAAATCTCCGGAATAATAACACGATTTTTTTTATCGCTTAAGGCGTGATGATTTTATCGTTAAGAAAAACAGGCCTGGGGTTATGGCTGTGACTATCCTGGAATTGTGTGTGTGGTTAGTCTGGACTTGTGGGTGAATCTAACAACAACCCACAGAAAATTGCTTTTGATTTGCGGAAAGATTTTTGTTTCGTTTTGACCTTAAACTCTCATTATTATAAATGTTGGTCTTGCTACTCAGGGTACACTTTTTATTTATTGAGTCACCTCTTAAAAGTGAATTTCTTTCTTTGTTATGAAATGTGGCAATAAAAGATTTTGATAAAATCTAGGGCTTGTTGTCTAGGTGAAATGGATTTGTTGCAACATTTAGAAAAATGGTCAATGATTATTATACAGAAGGCGTGGCCACTCGTCCTCATGGAGTTCGGCTTATCACTCAAATCAAAGAGAGATTCAAAGGAGTTTCTTTCACCAAATTATATATTTATAATTTATTGTGTACTTTAACTTCCCCCTTTATATCGAATGATCTATTTCTACTTTCCTTTAACCATTTCCTAAAAAACGTTAGGGAGATGTCAAAAATTAACGACAAAAACCTGTGGCGCGCGGCCTAGTGGTTTTGGAGTTCGCTTTGTAATCACAAGGTCCTAAGTTTGGTCCACAGCCCAGGCATGTTTTTCAAGTGTCTTTACCATAGCTACGGGTCAACCCATGCTATGTGAGGGAAATCGGGTAGGCATTGCTGGTGTATACCTAATGTATACACTCAGAACACATGACCCACATTAATATCAGTGTTTCCTACACTAAAGTGGCTATCTTGTATAAATATTCGGAATAATAATTACTGAAATATATAGTATGCACACATAAACCTTGAATCTTTTATCCACACAGATGACCTGTTGCAAAAGATACGTTGTTATGCAGGCGAGTGTCATTGGCTGCAAAATAAAACCCTTGATCCAATAGACACCTGGTATTCAGTTAAGTTTGACCTCGATACTTAGTTTCAACCTCGTCCTCAGGGCACTTTTTCTTTTCCTGACAATCTCGAGCGATGAGATCAGAAGGAGAAAAGAAGCTGTGGGGACGAGGTTGCAAAGTTTCACCTTCTAAAATGACAAAAACGAGCTTCTCCTTCTCTTCTTATGGAACTTTAAACGAGCCTAAGATATTTATTTTATATGCATTTACAGTTCCTATTATTATCATTTTTGATAAAAAGTTGACATGTAAAGTTAAACTTCTTTTTCGCAATATTTATAACAATATCGTTATATGTGCTTCACACCATTACTAACATGTATAAACTGCTTATTTTAGTGCGACTATCATAGCGTTGTCTGATTTCTAAAAGTGAACATGATAAACCAAGTGCCAGGCATGTCCCCGCCTTCCCCTTTTCCTTCTCAATGTCACTGTTACTGACTGTTACTGAAGCTACTTCTGGGTTTTATATTGAAAATGGTAATATACGTGTATTTAGTGAAGAAATGAGACTGTCTGTGTGTTTTCCACCTCTGTAACATAGTGAAATAATACGTCCTCGTTTCCAGGGTCTCTTCTTCTGAACAGCTACCACTGGCCTTAAAACTAAAAAAAGCAGGGAACAGGGTTAGGAACGAGGTTGAGATGAATAGCCTTTTTCTCCACGCCTAACTTGAAACACCAATTTATCCCTGGCTAAATAAAACTCGTTTTTAGCAATAAAAATATTTTTATAAAAACATAAATAAATAAATAAATACAACAGTACTTTCTTACAGCTACGTATGTACATAACCTTAAACACAGAGAAAAAAAATAGATATATTTGAACATATAACACAAAAAAAGGGAAAAAGAAAGAACATACAAAAATACTAATTTTAAATTATCGGGAGTTTTATATTCATCCTGGCTAGTGTAAATAGTACCTTACCACATATAACCCCACTTACATACTTCTCAAAGGGAAGGATGATCTAACTTTTTTTAACATTATCTTAAGAGATTTTATCATGGTACGTCCCACCCTGATAACAACTAAAGTTTATTCATAGTAGTAATCTAGTTGTTAATAAGAAACATAGAAATATGTTATTGTTGTTGTTGTTGTTGTTTGCAAAGTTATGAAAATTTTGCCTTGAACAAATTAAAGACCTAGAAACAAGTGTTTTTTTTATTCCTTCTTAACAGAGCAGACCATGAAAGGCGATTATTTTCCTCCAACATCCCTTACTCTATCTAAATTTTCCTCGTGTAGATCCCACTCTAGGTCATGTCCGTTTTCTGTTTGCTCAAAACTGCACTCTTCATCACATACACTACCATCTTTATCTCTAAAAATTAAAACACTATCCAGACTAGGACTTTTTCTTATGCTGTGTTGAGTTTGAAATGAATTGTCTGTATAATTTTCCCCACCCATTTCTTCTACGTATCTGTAAGATTCTTCCAATATTGCATCGGCGGACTGGGTACTAATTGTAGAATTTGAACGCTGTTTAGTTGACGGAAAAGAGGCTTTCTTGTATTTATGTTTGTATTTATTATACTCTCTCCCGCAGTGTTTATGGTGCTCTCTCCCGCAGTGTTTATGTACTTGTTTTCTTCTGTGGTGGTCTTTAGTTCGATTTTTTAACGAAAATGTTTCTTCATATGAATTAACACAACTAAAAAATAAAAGAATATATTTACATTCTGGGATTGGATACAAAGTTTCTTACTAAGGCAATCTCATTCCCAGTCTCCTGGTTTAAATCATGTAGGCAAGTTAAAAAGCCTGGGCTCATATTGGACATTGAAATTCTGTCTGTATAACTCACTTTTTTAGGTCTGAAATTTGTGGCAAAGTTTCAACTGATCTTCTGCAATATTCGAGTTCTCTCGACATCAGCAATTGGTCTGTTTTATCGTAAAATTTCATATTTAACTCTTTCCTAAAAATATAACAGTTTTACTCGTAAGGACTTATGAGGTCTCAGAACGAGGTTTGTTTACGCTGACATGGAAACCTACTTTTTTAGTTCGCGTTCCCTTTTGCGAACTTGTCTCATGCATTCGTTGAGTTCTTTGTAAAGTTCATTTGCCCGAAGGAGTCGTTCTTCATATTGTTCTCGAACAAGACGAACTTGTCTAATAAAAAGGACAAAATGAATAAAGCAAACAATAAATCAACCTCGTCCCCAGGAAATTCGCTGTCATCTCTCATATCAAGAAGGCAAAAGTCCCTGGTGATTAGGGTGAACAGTAATTAATATAAAATCAGCTATATTTTTAAATTTTTTACAACAGTTGTCCCTTCATAAAAGTTACCTTATCGAGAGAAAAACGTGGAAGAAAAACTTTTGTCGGAGGGTAAGCTTTCGTCACTAGCAAATAAATGTCCCCACTTTTTATTTGGAACTCAAATGTTTGTTTTCTTGTTGATCTGCATAGCTTTGCTATGAAAAATATAAATTGGAAATCGAATCGAAGAGCTTGGAATATTTTTTCCAATACAATTCGATTACGCTCACATTTGTCGCCTTAACACAAAGTTCTTACAATATTTCTTCCTGCCTCTTTTTAATCAAATCGCCATCTAGCGTCAATTGTGATCCTTGAGCTTTCAACCAATCAAAATAATCGTCGACTTCTTTCTTCCATCCAACCTACAAGTAGAGAGATAAAATCAATTAGTATCAAAAATTCAAGTTTTTTATAAATCCAACCTCGGTACCAGGGCTTTCTTAATGAAGTTGATGAATTTGATAGCGGCAAAAAAGTTGACCACTCCGTAATAACGGCTCAGGGGTCACAAGACCCTGGGGACGAGGTTGCATAAATCATGATTACTTCAAGGGAAGACAGTGTTTGCGGAAGCAACTTTTGTTTGTTGTTGCTCTTGCGTGTTTTAGAACTTGATTCCCGCAAATAATTAAGTCAATTTGTAGGCCGTGAAACATTTTCCTGCAAAGCGTTCTGGTTTTACAAAGCTGCAAAAGTTTATTCTTCCAAAATTTTCCATTTAGAAATGGTCTCTTAGAATTTCGCTTCTCTAAGACACAAAACATCAACAGCTTGTGGACACTAGATGAAAAATTTTGTAGAATATGTTTTTTCTGAAAGCACTTCCCTCCCTTTAAGTAATAAAAAAGTTTCCGAGCATACTTGTTGGCTAAGATACTTCTTCTTCGGAATGTTTAAGACATCTGAAGCAGCTATAGTGATATGCATTAATATTTGTCGAAATGTGGGGCGGTTTTTGGCTTTACTATTCCTAAAAATACACATACATCAAAAATACAATTGTGAAAGTATGTAGAACATTATGATATCCGATGTGGGTCCCTCGTGTCTCTGAAATTAGTAGGATAGTACAATTACAAAGTCACTACGCCGTAATGATCAAATATGCACCCGTTTATTAAACAGTCGATTTTTAAAAAGGGCACTTATTTCAGAGGGGCAGTTATTTGGTAGGGGACTCATATTCGATCATTTACTATATTCCGTTCAAAAGATATCTGGTCTTACCAAATAAAACAACAACGATACTATAAAAATTACACTTGGGTTAATTTTTGCGGCTTTCGCGAATTTTCCTTAATTTAGCAAAATTATGGGCTTTGCAAAAATTAACAATAAGCACCAAAAAAAATACGAAAAATTCCACCTTTCAAGAATATAGTTAGTATTTATATTTATGAAAATTAGTCGAAATTACGAAAAAACTTCATTGACAACAATAAGTTTTCGCGAAAATTAATCTCGTTAAGGTACAATAACGCCGTTCAACTCACCAACACAAGCTTAGCAGTAATTTGAATCCTTCAGGGCAACTGGCAGGTACCGGTAACTTCAAGCTATTGTTTCCAACGCCCCAAATTAAAGCAGAATAATCAACGCCCTATAAGATAAAATTAATATTAATGTCTATTTTTAAAAAATACAAGCGCAGAACAATAATCTGACTTACTTTGTAAGGGACTTCTTCAGTCAACAGTTCCCATATCAATACTCCATAAGACCTAAAAAGCACGGCTCGATATCAACAAACGACTTGCTAACTTTACAATTTTCTCAACATACCTCCATTCTCCAGCGTGCGATGATTACGCCCCTGCTTCTCTCCCTTATTCATTGATCTATTTACGACCCTCCATCGTTATTTTTCAACACACTTCCAACCCTTACATCACTCTTCCCCTCATTTATACTGACCCACATTTATTCGATACTCTTTACCGCGTTGGCGCTTCAAGGTATTTTTGGTCATATGAACAAGAAAAATAAAAAGAGCGCTGTAAACGAGGTTTGATTTATTTTGTCGACTTACCAAACATCCACTTTCTCTGAGCACGGTTCATTTCGGATAACTTCCGGTGCCATCCATGCCACTGTTCCAGTGAATGTCATTTTCGCGCTTTTTTCAGCCAGTGGTTTCCATGTACCGAAATCTGTTATTTTTAGCGTTTCGTTTTGAGAAATAAGTACACTATAAGTGAAGAGAAAAAATTCGAATCAAAGGAATAACTAACAATTTGTAATAAACTACAGCTCAGGAAGCATGGAAAACAAACGAACACGACATCGGCCCCAGGGCCTCTCGTACCTTTGACAAAAATACGGACATTCTGGCGCCTGTTTATATAACCACCCAGAATTTGGGTTGTAATAAGTATTAAGATTTTTATTAACTTTCCTTAAAGGTATGTCGTGATAAATCAAAGACAATACAAAATACCTTGGGGACGAGGTAGTATCGAACGAAGCGAAATCAACAGACGCTAAAGAAATAGATAGAAATGTACATACTTTGGTGATTTTAAGTCTCGATGTATTATTTTATGAATGTGCAAATACGACATTCCTTCAGCTATCTGTCGTGCCCAGTTCACCAGTAAGGTTGGTGTGATTTCTTTCCCGCTGCGAATCGCATCGTATAGTTGACCGTAAGGACAAAATTCCATAACCAAACAGTAAGATGGGGATATAGAACAAACACCCCTAAAATTGCATAGAAAGTATATATAGCAGTGTATATAATATGTATTCTTATACAAGAATGCTTTTATTAACAAAGCTTCGTTTAGTATCTCTTCTATTAGCGGCCCACTATTGGGGCACTATTCTGTCCGCTAATTAGAGGTGTCCATTTTCAGGCTTATTGTCAATATATTTATATATTTTAAGCCTTTTTCGGGGGTTGAGTTGTTTTCATAGGATTGCATGAAATAGACGGAGCTATGTTACTGTAAAAACACACACGTGTATAACAACCTCTTCCTCAGGCCGTCAAATAAAAAAACGTACAAGTTCTGGGGACGAGCTTGACGTGTGTAAGGAAAAAGGGATAAAAACAAAATGGAACGGAAATAATTGCTTCTTAGTAATCGTAGACCCACATTTTGCCTGTAGAAATTCAGTACGTGTACGTTCTTAATGGGCGCTTAATTTTTGACAAAAATCTAAGAATAAACGCTCTTATAAAAAAATCATGCAGTAGGGTTACACAGAGAAGAATTATTAAGTAATTTACAGTTAATAATGAAACTTTTCACTTTCCTGTAGACGGCGGCGAGAGAGCGCTCGTGAAAGACAAAAAGCCGTGGGGGTTGTATGGTGGAGTGCACGGTTGTTATTGCTCAGAATAAAAAGGGTGAACCAAAACGGACATTTGCTTGATGAATATATTTTTTCTGATTCAACTTTAACTCTTATATTTGTTCCATTATATTTTTATGTTCGATTAGGCATTCCACTGGATTGGGCATTCCACTGGATTGGGCATTCCATTGGATTGGGCATTCCACTGGATTGGGCATTCCACTGGATTGGGCATTCCACTGGATTGGGCATTCCACCGGATTAGACATTTCACTGGTTTTGTCTATTTTTTTAGAATTTATATACAAAGGTATGCACACTGTCATGCATGTAAGAAAAATTAGAAAACTAAGATTTGACATTCCAGCCAAATAACTCGCACATTGTAATTCTGAATACTTCTGAAAAGATCTTACATTTCATGAAAAGTTTTTTTTAAATATAATAAATCCTCCCAGGTTTTAATATTCCTAACCTCGTTTTAAGGGCATGTACCTTGTTGATGAAATTTAACGGCTCATAGGCCACAAGACCCTGGGGACGAGATTGTAATTTTTCTAAACGTAATCTGGGAAAGCAAAAAAAAGGTCCATCAAAATCTTTACCTAAACTTAACGATGTTACAATGATCCAACTCTTTCAAATGTTTGATATCTGTATCTCTTTGAGTTCGTACCTTCTTTATAGCAACATCTTCACCTCTCCATTTACCTAAAAACACAGCTCCCTGAGCACCAGATGCAATCCACTGCAGTTCACAAATTTCTTCAAATGGTATTTCCCATAGATCATTTGCAACTTTTGATTTTGGTTTAAATATGGAAATAATAGGCGCCAAACAGTTAAAGAAACTCCTGATGAAAGCTAAATGTTTTTTATCACCTTCAGAATTATTTTCTTCTTTTTTATTTGAGGCAGCAATGTCTTTTGAGATTTCTGGACTTCCGACTGCATTATTGGGTACGTCTTTGACTAAATCAGGTTCAAAGTTACATACACGAGCGTCATTGAGAAGTATGTTTGATGAGTTTCTCATAATCTTTGTATTCGTTTGTTTTTGGATGGTATGCGTTAGCCAGCTTTACACCAACGTGAATAATATCATCGAGCATTAAGCGAGTTTTTAAAAAGGCAAGAGGTAGATCTATACCTCCTGCACAGTCTTTATATTTTATTCCATTAAATTTGAAGATGTCTTTTGGAGAAATTCGAAATAATATTTTATGCTCAGTTAAGAATTTTTTTGCGGCAATGATATCGCCTTGGTCACGTGAGTTTATTATGCAGAAGATAGTAATATAAAATGCATATGTGCTCAAAGTAAGTCACACTTGAGCGAGCTGAGCATGAAAAAAAATTCAGTGGAGAGTTTACATGAAATCAAAATAAATCGCCATGCGTTTGCTGATGGCGCGGAAAAAAGGCGTCAAAGTGGAAAAATATTTAATTCTACACTTTCTTGTTTTGCATTCTTTGTTATTGTAAACATGTCAAAAACTAACATGAAATTGAACATATATGCGAAATAGAAAAAGGGAATGGTAATTGAAATAGTTAAGTTGAAAAAAAAGCGTACAATCTCAGAAAAAAATATCGAGAAAAAGGCTTTTTTCATTATTTTTCAAATATGGAGATAAGCGTTGAACGTTCAATGCTCTGCAGGCTGCAAAATCACTACTTTTGCACACACGTATAGATAGACATTACATTACATTTTTGACAAGTTCCAAATTTGTGAATATTTATTCTGCACATTTACTTTACTTGTTTATTACTATTGGCTAGCACAGGAAATTTTGAGTTAAAAGCAAAACAACAAGCTACTTTGACTGAAAATGAAAATAATATGAAATAAAAAAGCTCCTTTTAGAAAATTTGTCTGCATTTTGAAAAATTTATATAATTTAGTGGTTATAACCCTCACAATTTGTATGGGAGACCAGAGTTCAATTTCCTTTGGTGGTGATTCGATATGGGTAGCTAACTGAATGTTACCATAGTCCTGGGTTAACCACAGCTAGGTTAGGGAAATGGGGTAGATGACACACTGTGAGTCGTTGGATGTTGATGTCTAGCAGAGCGAGGACCCTAAATGAATCTACGTAGCTCAAAATGAGCATTAAATACTCTACTCTAGAGTCGCTTTTTAAGCCATGACCCCTCTTTGAAATAATAGACAGGGTATATCCCTCGATATTTGTGAGGCTAGCCATGTAAAATATTACAGCACTGATCTTATTGATTTTATACAAATTATGACAAAAAAAACATTTGGTCTAAAATCCTCAATTTCAGTCCATGCCAAATTTTTTTTGTCATCAATTTACACCAAATTTAATTTTTTTCTACATCATCAAGTTAAATAAACCCCAAAATAAATCACTTTGCCCCATCACCAAATTAAATCTATATATACCTTAAATGTGTACGAATAAGGTATAATGTATTAGCCTTTTGCATTTTAGTTTATATACCTCAGCAAATATGTTTAAAGCAAGCACAATTAAAAAAAGGATTGTTGCATTGGTGGATATGGATTGTTTTTATGTTCAAGTCGCGCAGAAGAAAAACCCTGCCTTGAAAGGGAAACCATGTGCTGTGGTTCAGTATAATGCTTGGAAAGGTGGTGGGTATGTCATATGATTCTATTTATAGCCTAACTTCTTGTTTGGACTTTTGTCTGTTTCATGTAGTGTAACATGTTCAATAGAAATATTAAACTTAATACACTACTATAGTACTGTATAACACTCATAGTCCAAATCTTGCATCATTGGCTGTCTTGAGAAGTGTATCATTCATTTGAGAATTGGTAGCTAAGTCGAGGAGAAGGGTTTGCTCCCTTAAGTTTGTTGTCTAGTTAGGCAGAAATTTAAAAACATTTTCTCAAACAGGAGCTTTAAACACTCAAATTAATGAGGTAAGCATATAAAATATAAGTCACCACTATTAGTCCATATTAAAATAAGGCAAATAGATCAATTGATTTCCAAGTGTGTATTAATATTGGAAGAGGATCACAAGTGTTCAACATTGACACCAAACGTGACACAGTGTGTACTACCTGAAGCTTTAAATGTTCTTGTAATTATAATCTAGCCTGAGTAAACTCCTTTCTGTTAGCTTACCTTTCTTTTGATAATTGAATATACTTCTTGACTTTCTCAAGACTAAGTTCATGATCTGATGTATTTGTTTCACCAAGCTTAACCAACAAAGTCAGTCAAAAATTCATTTATTGCGTATACTTATTTTTTATTTGTTGAGACATTAAGCGTATTTTTTTAAAAAAATTATGACTGGTGTAGGTATGATGATGGGATTTAATGGAGAGGTTCTTCTTGTATTAAAAAAAGCTTCTTGCAAGATATATATTAATAATAACTTTATCTTTATAGCTGTAGTATACATTTTAAAAGCAAGAAAATCCTGAAAAACTATACAATTTAAGTTTTGATTATTGTATGGTTTCATATCTTTAAGAGCAGCATTCAAACTATTTATATTATTTTATTGATTATTAATTCCATTTTCTGCACACTGTCCAAGTGTTACCCTAAGGATGTAAAGTACATGTAGAAGAAACCTTTGTTGTAATCATTTTTGCAGATAAAAGTGGGCCCAAAATGCGTAAATGAATGCACTAAAATTGGAGCATTTATTATCTGCTGATAATTTAGTAATTGTAGTAGAAATAAAGACGGTATTGTGCCTACTTAGCTTTCAGAAATGAAGGTATATCAAGCAGATTACAAGTAAGGTATTGGCTTAGGCCTTCATAAGATCAAAGTATACAAGAAAAAAATAAGGTATGTAGTTGTAACAGAGGAAATAGTAGATTTTGTGCAAGAAATTATTACAGATGATGGAATTTTAAAAGAAATTGTGGAACTTGATTCTTCTACAACTTATTTTTTTTAATTTTTAGTACAATACAGTACCGTTATCAGGAAGCCTAACATCGTGATCATGCGCTACACCCACGATCCATGATCCTATCGTGTCTGTCATGATTATAAAAATATTAGATAGTAGATCGCGAAACTATCTTGATGATCTTGTTCATTGCGATGGATCATGAAAACCATGATAGTTTTGCTATGGAAATCCAGATTCATTTATGCAAATTTCTGTTTTTCTTTAATCTGTAAAAGCTCTCCTAAATTATTAGAGTTGTGAAATACGAATGATTTAGAAGGCTTTGTAGTGCTTAGAGTTAACACAAATCTTTTTTAGAAGCCTATTTAATTGATTTGTTTTTACTTATGGCTGCACTAATTATTATAGATATTGTTAAAAGAATACGGCGAATTTATTATATCTTGCGCTCAGTAGCTTTTTAGTACCTTTAAAATTCAAAATTTAACAGTATTTTAAGCTTTTTATAGACGTCTTTTAAAAAATTAAACTTAAAAAAAATAACTGAAACAAAATAATTAAAACATAAGAAAAAATCATTAACAAAACAGAATATTATTTTAAGTAATGATTTTCATGATTCATCGCTAGCGTTGTTATCAGCCACCGTTCAACTTCGTAGCTTAATTTACATTATTTAATTTACATTACACACGATTTTTTTTATCACCTTTGAGCACAAAGATCGTGTATCGTGGGTGTCGCGCATGATACACGATACACAATGGTAGGCTTCCTGATAGCATTACTGTACTTTTTTACACATTAGTTTTTGTATCTTTATCACATTGTTTTTTCTTAGGGGGGGATTCGTGTGTGATGTCTAACTGAGTATACACCAATAACAAAATATAGGCCATTTTGTGTTGTTTTAAAAGCTCTTTACATTTTCATGTCCAAACATTTTCATGTCCAAAAAAAGGATAAAAATGTCACCCATGACACTTCGCAAACATCTTTGTAATTCTTCCAGATTGATTTTAAATGATTTACTTAAAGAAGTAATATTCTGTGGCTTAGTTCAATAGAAGAGAAGGAAATTCAGCAGACTTCATTGAAAGACAGGGATCTAGTAATACACATGAAAACATAAATTATAAATGTGGTTTACTAGATAGTGGAGGAGCCTTAAAAGCAAGTAAAGTTAAACGTCACTGATGTAAGTAGCTGAAAGTAAACCACACAATACAAGATTAATAAAAGCAGATTCGGTTCCCTTTTAAAGTCATATCTTTTAAGGAATCTGTTTACAGTTATTTTTAAAAAAATGGGATGTATGAGGTTAGACATTGGCCATTAAAGGGTAAATCACAAATTTTATCTTTTTAGCTGTTTCTTATTATAAACTCTTAAGGAATTGCCTTGCTTTTATTGACAGAGTTTACAAAAAGACCTCAGCAGACCGAATATTATGGATGTTCAAATTGTTGCATACAAAAATTTACGAAAAATTTACGTACATTTTTAATATTATTCCCATGATATATATAACATATAACCCACAGTAAAAGTGAACCATGTAATAAACTTGAAACTCATCAACAATTCTTTGTTTGGTTTTAAGTGTATATTTTATTGAAGAAGGTATCAAAAAATCTTTTTAGAATATTGTCAGTCGAACCAGCAACTTTTAGTGATACCGATAAACCACAATTTCTACCTTTTTATTGACTTTTGGTCAACTTTTTTTAAAATTTTTACTTGATCGTGGGTGGAGTCAATCCAACAAAAATGGCTTTTTCTGGCTTTAAATTAGGGAATGATAAATCAGGTAAAAAAAGTATTCAGACATCTTTACCTATGTAGTTGCATAGCATTGGTCTAATTAGTGATATGAGATGCTTAGGAGAAATTGTCATTACTTCTACATCACATTACTAACACATTTTCTCTGCCTGAATATTTAAAGGTTGCAAACATTTAAGTCTACTCTTCTGTTCAAAAAACAAGTTGATTTTATATGAAAGAGCTTGGAAAGTTTGTAGGGAGTTGTTTTGTATCTCTGTAAAAAATTTAAAGTGGATTTTATAAAGAATTTGTAATTTAAAATTCCACTAATTATACGAAATCATCATTTAGCTTTAAGTGAGCTTGAGAAATCAGTTTACTTGAAGCATACATTTCTTTGTTTACAGTTAGCTTTCCGGCACACAGTCCTGCGCAAAACATTTTAAATATAAATGATATATATGTTTTTAGGATTATCGCAGTAAGCTATGAAGCTAGAAAATGTGGAGTAACACGGCAAATGAGAGGAGATGATGCAAAAAAAGTTTGTCCAGACATTGCTCTGGTTCCTGTTCCCGAAAGCAGGGGAAAAGCTGACTTGACACAATTTAGAGATGCTGGGGCTGACGTAATTGAGATTCTTGCTGAATTTTGTCCAGTTATAGAACGAGCAAGTGTTGATGAAGCATACTTGGACTTGACAGAAAAAATAGATCAGTAAGCTTTATGTTTTTTTGTCACATCTACTCAATGTATTTGTTTGTGTGAAACAAATAAATTGAGTAGATTTAAAATGCATACTAATGCTACAGCATAATTTAAAGCAATAATTTGTTCTTAACTTATAGCTTCACCTCAAATATTTTAATTTTTTTTGGAAAAACATAAAAATGTACTAAAATCTCCTCAATTTTTTTATGAAAACACCATCTTCTTCTCTGAAATGGTTAAAAATTCTCATAAAAAGTCCCCAAATCTCCTTAATTTTAGCCCCATAAACTCTGAATCATTTAGAACATTTTACAAGGCACCCCAAAAGTTTTTTCCAGAATAATTTCATAACTAAACCTGTGTTTTCCTTTTTTTCATTTTTAGTTGAATTAGAGAATCATTTTAGTCAAAGTTTGTGATGACTATTATATTCCTTGAAAAACAACTAAAGAGTTGCAAATTGAGAAAAAAAACTGGAAAAGATATTTCTTCATGTATATTATTTGCTTATAGATTCTGTTTTTTTTAGCCAACAGGTTATGGGAACTGTTTACGTTTTGTTTTTTTATTGGAATGTTTGTTTTTCTCGAACTGGATAACTCCTTAAAAGAGGGCACAAAATTCTTGGGATTCTGACTGGAAAACCCGAAAATATAGCTTTTGAAAACGAGCTAAGCCTAAAACAGAGAATTCCTCACTCTTCTAGCGTCTGAGATTATAAAACTGACAGTAACGCACACATACAACACGTTCTTTTTTTAATTTTTAACGTTTTTGAATGTAGGACCCTTCAGAATTATAATGTTGAGGAAGTGGCTATGCAAATTTTCCAGGACACGCATATCATTGGTGTTGACAATATTGATCCGAAGTTACAGAGTAAAGATGTTATCTTAAATTCTGATCTCTTCAAACAATGGTTGATCACATTGAAAAGGAACGACAATTTTCGACTTGCTATTGGTGCTGTTATTGCTTCCAAAATGAGACAAGCTGTCCGACAAAAACTGGGGTTTTCGTGTTCTGCTGGTATTGGACCAAACAAGGTTTTTAAAATTTAAGTTCTATATTTTCGGATAAATGGCTATAAAAGCTTAATGTGAATTTGCATTCGGAAATTAGAAGAAAGGGATCGGATCGAATAATTGTGATTTTAGGACCCTGACCGGCTGTTAAAATGTGATATAACAATCCAACAGAAAGTTGAAATCACTTTTATTGCGGACAGAAATGGAAAAAAAAGTTGTAAAAACGAAAAAGTCATTAGCTAAACAGACATTTAACTTTAAGTGTTATCCTTGTTTCATTCTAATTTTTCATGTTCTTGAGTGGAAACTCAGCTTATAGAAACAATAAATTTCTTACATAATGTGAATTTGTCTTTAGGTCCTTGCGAAAGTTGTTGCCGGCTTTTATAAACCTAATCAGCAGAGCTTAATATTGGAAGAAAACATTGTTGGGATGTTTGAAAGCACTAAAATAAGAAAAGTGTAAGTTACGTGTGTATTTTGCAGAACTGACTCTTTGTTATGAGCATGCATATGAAGCTAAGTTCTATGTGTATTTTGCAGAACTGATTCTTTACTTACATAGTTCTTGTGTTAAAAAACGTTACCTTACACGTGGAAATAGTTTTTGTGGTTTGTTCTTATAGGCGACACTTAGGTGGAAAGGTGGGAGCGCTGTTGGAAGAAAAATTTAAAGTGGAATACATGTCTGAATTGCTACCAATATCTCTACAGGAGTTACAAGCAAATGTGGGAACGAAAGCTGGGTGAGGATTATATTATTCAAATACTGAATATATGATGTTTGTGTAGTAGGTTCGAATATTCATTAGAGAGTAGTTAATAAGATTGTGTGTTGCACACAATATTTCACAGAATCAAGTCCTTCTATTTTTTCTTTGTATAATCTTTGTCTCATATGTAATTTTGCAATGTATAACATAAAAACGGTTTTCTTTTCTAACAATTTTAACTCCCTATTTTCGTTAACCCGACATTTTTCATAACTCGACATTTTCGGTAACTCGACATTGCCTAAGTTATGTTTCTTTCTACCACCTCTTCGTTTTCTTTTAGGGAACAAGTGTATTGGTTGTGTAGAGGGATTGATCACGAACCTGTTCGAGTCAGACAATTAACTCAATCTGTCGGGTGTGGCAAAAACTTTCGTGGTGCACAAAAATTAAAAACAAAAGCAGACGTAAGTGTGTCAAGCCTTTTATGGTGTGTGGTTTGTCCTATATTTTTCCTCTGTATTAGAAATTCCGTAAGAGTGCGAATTTATTTACAGGTTTATAAATGGTTGGGAAATTTTGCCGATGAGATTGTCGAAAGACTCGAAAAAGATAAACAGCAGGTATAAACATAGATAGCATGTTTTTAGTAAGTTTGTTCACATCTTCATAGATCTGTTGTTGGTGATATTCTTTTCAAATCTGTTTGAAAAATAAAGAAATTTAAAAAATGTTGACCGAAATCATTTTTTTTTAATTAACGCTATTTAATTTTCACTGCATTTTTGTTTTGAACGATACATTACAGTCGGTGCTCGAACATCTCAAATACCCATTATCTCGAACTTGCGCTTTGTCGAACTATTTTTTTTGTCTCTTCACGTTATCTTGAAATTTCGAACAAAAACATTCGATTTTATAAAAAGTTCGAAATTAGTATTTTAAGCTTCTTTGGAGAGAAGTAATTTAGTAACAAGCGCGCACTATTATCCATATATTCTGTCTTTTTTTGTTCCTTATTTCAACAATCTAATCAAGAACGTAAACTTTCATAAACAAGTACGGGTATCCGACCTTTAGAGGTCCTCGACGTTAGATATCTCGACTATCCTTTATCTCGAGATATCGAGCATCGACTGTATGTTAATTTGAAAGCCTAAAACAAACCCAACAAGGTAAGAAGTGAAAATTACAAAGAGTCTACATACAATCCACAAAATTTTGGCTAGTCCTTCAAAGTTTGACTTATCTGTTGCTTGCTTGTTGATTATCTACTTCCTTAGCTAGTCTATCGTACTAATTGAAAACAAACTTTAGTTTGAATCATCATTTTCATATAAAATATGTGTAACTTTTAGAACAAGATATGACAAAATTTTGTTCTAAAGTTACATAGTTAGGGTTAGGGTTTTAATCTCTGTTTCTTACCTTTTTTTGTTTGTTTTTCGTTTCATTAATTCTTCAGGCTGAAAAAAAACGTCTCCTGTATCCTTGCCCAACGTTAATTCAACTTTACATTTGAATTGTAGGAATGTTATTGTTATTCTTAGAACAATCGTGTTGCCACACAAATAACTGCAGGATGTGTTAATGATCAAAATCAAAGTCAGTCAAGAAGATGTTCTGTGCTGAGAATAACATCAGCTGACATTCAAGATGAAGCATTTCGGGTTTTATCTGAATTTAATAAAAGTTCTTCTACAAACGAATGGTGAGTATATTTTTAATTTTTACAGTCAAACGCAGACGTTTTTTAGAATCTGTAGGCCTAGCTAACAGGGACCTTACTGCTCCTAGCTAAACCCCACTTACTAGGGGTAGAGGGGTATGAGAGGGGGAGGAGCAGGTGTTATTTACAGTTTTCATTAAGCTATACCGTATTTATATATCTTGGTTTCAAACATAACACAATATTCCTTTTGTTTTTATTTCAGCAAATAAGAATTTCGAGAATAAGAAAATTAAATAAATGGGGGAAACATTTATTTTTTAGAAATGAGAGTTCAAAGGGGGTCACCTAAAAGAGGAAAAAATAAATCTTACTCATGGTGTTTCCGCATACTCTATTTACGTATGAAAAAAAATTCTGTTTTGAGGAAATGTTTAGGGCCCCATTTAAATAAGACGACGTCTTATCTCCAAATAGGGGGAACTTCAATAGACTTATTCCAATATCCATTTCCATTCTGCAAAATTCACAGCCGGAATAGACATACTAACATGAAAACGAGGTTAGTTTATAGACAATTATAATTTTCCAGCGAAGTGATGTACATATAGTTTGTTTACCTTTATTATTTCTCAAGTTAACTTGTCAAATGGGCAAATTATGAACTTTTGGTAAAAAGTAGAACATGACACTTATTTTATACCTATTGGGCTTATTAAAATTACTGGTTTATAGTTTTTTTCTGGTGTTTAGCTAGCTAGCTATTGTTTTTCTTATGACTATAGTTTGGATTTTATATTTTTTGAAACATCTGTAAATAACATTATGACTTGGCTATCCCTTTCCTCTAAGGCTATCCTAAGCATGTTGTGTTGGTGGTATTAGACTAAATATTGGTCTTCATCAAGTTATATATTCAAGAAAATGTAATAAGAGCAATGCAATCACCCAAAGTAATACTCATAAGTATCCTTGTGCCTTGATTATTTAAAAATATGGCCTCTAAGAATGTTATGGTTGCAGCTACAGATAATTGTTGTTGTTTTTTAAATTCACAGAATGTTCTGTCAATAGGTAGTTTTTCTATAAGTATTGTCAGTAATATTATATAAGTTTTACCAGATTGTTATTCCACGTCAGATATAACTATGGGTATTGTAATTTATTTGTACGTAAAAGCAAAGATCAAAAACTTATGTATATAAAAATAATTTTCTTAAGGGGTGCTCTTCTTAGACAAATCTGATAGAATTAACATAAAAACGTTTCTGTATTGTACTTGTTGTCAATTTCCTTTAGTAGTTCAAATTTTAAACCTGGTTTGTATTTCGGGGTTTTCGGGGCGTTATGTCTGTGTTATGGTCTTTGTAAATAGTTTGTTCTTGTGGGATTTTAAATTGTAAAACTTTATTTTAATTTGTTTTTGCATTTCTTTTTTTATATAATAAGTTATATTTTTTAATGCTATTAAAAAAAGAATAAAAAACTTCTTCCATAAATGAGCCACCTTCCTTGAGATGGATTCAAATGGAAAATTTATTTGTATACGGTAAAAAGCTGAATAATCGAGTAGAAACCCGTTAATTATCGTTTCTTCGTTTTATTTAGGAGTCCTGGACTTATTAATTTGAATTTATGCGCAAGTAAATTTCAAGATATTGCTACACCAGGGGTGAAATCGATAAATTCATATATGACGGCGGAAACAGCAGCTACAGCCCTTGCAAATCATGATAGAAAAAACGTGCCTGTACTAGAGAGAAAAAGCTCCCCAAAGAAAAAAAGTTCTGTTGCAATATCCAATTACTTTGCTGCCACCACTCGGAAGTTCAATTCTGAATCTGGGTGCAACAAAATTGATGCACCTACATTGGGTACCAAGATGAAAAACAGATTGCTTTCCCATAGTGAACCAAATGAAGAAAGTTCTGGTAAAAATAACGCTATTGATACGCATGACAAGACTAGAGAGAAATCTTCTCCAGCAAACTTTGGTCAAAATTTGTTTTCAAGATTTTGCAGTACTACAGAGACTTCTACGGCTACGAAGCGATCTAGAGGCGGCAGTATTCGAGTGAATGATAGAATATCAAATATATGCGAAGATGTTGAAGGAAATATTGTTTCCCCTAATTGTTCCGGTTCGATTCAAGATTTGTCGATTTGTGAGAAATGCGGGAAGAGAGTGTTGGTTTGGGACTTGCCAGAACACATGGATTTCCATTTCGCAAAAGACTTGCAAGATTCGATGAGAAAGGACTTCTTAAACCTTTATAGTAACAAGCGAAATGAAAATTCGAACGGAATTCGAAATCAAGCGTCGAATTACACGAACTCTCCATTAAAGAAAAAAACGAAAACTGACGATTCGTTTCGAAAATATTTTTCAGCTAGTTAATCTGGTCTCAAACATATTTCTGTAATGTATATCTTATACAAATTTTAGCGCGGAGAAAATTATCAAAATTGGCGATTTTGATCTAAAGTTACCAAATTCTGGTATTAATCTGGTTTCAAACGATGTCAATGTTGGATAATTTATTCATACAAATTTTAGGGCGTTGAAAGTTTGAAAAATTGGCGATCTGTATCATATAATAATTTTCTACCAATGTTTAACTTTTAATTGGCTGATTTTCTTCATCGCCAAATTTTACCCTCGCCAAAATATAATTTTTCCTCCATCGCCAAATTAAAACACGCCAAATTATAATTTCCCGTCATCGCCAAATTAACCCTCGCCAATATATAATTTTTCCTTCATCGCCAAATTTAACCTTGCAAAAATATAATTTTTCCTTCGTCGCCAAATTAAACCTCCCAAGATGTAATTTTTCCCGTTATTAAAATCAACTCTCCGTCAAAATTATTTTACGCACGGGGTAAATTGTAATGTTAAAGAACCAGTAAATTCTTGTAGAAAGTTAAAACGCTGAATAGCAAAAATTGAATTGTTGACACTATTTTTATTTTACAAAGAATAAATTGTATATGGTTTAAATAAGAAAGTGTAGTTGAAACATCCATTCCTTATTTCAAGATATCAAGGCCTAAATTTCGCATTTAGTTTAGATTTAAAACTCTGAATTGATAACTGAAATCACTGATTGATAAGAAAAACTTGAAATTTTGGTTGTCTATCAACAAACACTGTAGACTTGCATAATTTACAAGATGTTTTTTTAATTTGAGGCTGAGATTATAAGTATCTTCAACTGTTAACACCTATTAAGAATATTGAAAAAGTAAATTGATACAGGGATCTTACTAAAGAGAATTCAAGTGTGTAAAACAGGAGTCTGACTCCTAAATCTTTAGAAAATATCCTTGAAATTTAAGAAACATCTCAGGCTGAACCTAAAAAGTATGTTTTCTTATAAAAAAACAGAATTTTGAGTGATTTTTGCGAATTTTTCTCACATAATATAGAAAATAAGGCTGTTCGCGAAAGTTTATTTTTGAAAAAAATGTTAATTCTCGCCGGATTATTTTAAACCTTGCTTCGTTTTCATATTCCGATTAAACTTAATTGGCTAATTTGAGCAATTCTCAAATTTTTGTGAAGTCTTTTAAAAATTTCTTTTCAGTACATATAACATCAGTTATCAACGATCATGTCAATTGTAGCTTTTAACGCTTTATACAAAATTTAATATATTTTTTATATAATTTTTTCTGTTATCCATACGTTAGTTTTACCATTGCACTGTTGAATCTTGTTTTGCTAAAACTTTTCCACATCTTAGTTTATACTTCATCGTAAAAGTCCTTAAAAGCGTTAATATATTTCGACTCGAATGATATACAAATATTTTACTGCAGTTGATTTTAAATTCATAGTTTCAAAATTAATGCTTGGATGCATTCAGTGAAACTTCCCTCTCACAAGGCGCTACAGATCTCTCACATTGTTCGTGCATTCGACCGTGTACACATTTCTGCATAATGGGGAGAGAAACAGAAAGAAAAATCCAACCATGTGAAGATGTAGAGAGAGAAAAAAAGAATTGAATGGTACTGAAGAGAGTTTTAACGAACACAAACAAACAGCATAAATATGATTGTCAAACGAACGAGATGTTTCTGGTACTTGAGATGAAGTAGTTTCAACCGCTTTGAACAATGCGTCCACATATACAATGTTTTTACACACACTATTTAATGTTATTTATATTATGTGCAACTTTTAAAGAATATATATTTGAGGTATGATTTTTATCAGTATTATTAGAATTCGGTTCTTATTTTGGGTGGTGGTGATTTATAAAACCCAAAAACATTTAACAATTTTATCAGGAAAAAAGACTTCTTTAAGTTATGGGGGTAGATGGGGTGGGGAGTAGAGGGGAGGTTATTAGGGGGGCTTAGCGAAATATTTTTTTGCATGTGAACATGTCATTATGTCACGTGATTCCCATTCTCTCATGGCAAAAATAATTTTATTTTGTACGAGACACCGAGAAGGATAAAGAAATTTAAAAAACGAGTCTAACTCCAAAAATTTTTTATAAGATGTCTCCTTATTCTAACAACAAATTAAGCTCTTTCTAACATTTTAGGACACATTCAGACATGACGAACAAGTTTCGTTATTTGGTGATCTTGGTGACGAAGTACATACGAATTACCCAATCCGAAAGTCCAATATCCCCAACATTGTTGATGACTCGAAGAAACAGAATTTAAAAGACCATACCAATAGTAATTCTGCTCTTCAAGTGCAAATGGAACGTCTAATCAACCCGTTGTTCTATCGTGATTTTATACATACAAAAAACTACATGTCAACACATGAATTATCCAAGAAATCAGACATAAATAAACGTAATGACGTCACTCCACTAAGCGTGAACGAGATTATAGCTTTGAATAAAATTAAGCAGATGATCGATCCCAACAGCGCTCATATCATAGAAGCCGCCAACGATAAGCCGATAATCGAGCCAAACAGTGCTTATATCGAAGCCACCAACGGAAAGCAGATAATCGAGCCCAACAGTGCTCATATCATAGAAGGCGCCAACGGGAAGCGAAATCAATTATCACGCGATCAAGCTGTGAGGTTAGCTAAATCTTTACGCTCAGGAAAAACGCCTCAAAGTAATATGGAAATGAGAATTGAGGCTATGTCCCGCGGCGTTTCTGTGAATCTTAACAAATATAACGCCCCTGTTGCAAGCAGGTTTGCTATAGCCGATTCTACTTCTCGGCAAATAACCAGTGTGCCGTTTAATAACAAACCGGCCGTTAAATCGTTCAATTCTTTTATAAAAATCCCATTGAAAATTGCAACAGCTGTGAATAACGTTCTAGGTAGAAAAAAACAAGACGTACAAGACAGTGTATTTTACAGATCAAAGCAAGTTCCATATAATTCTAATTTCCGTGAAAGCAAAAGAGCGTGGAAAGGGTTTGCCAGTAGTGCCAAAAATGGCGGGAAAAATGATTATAATTTACTGTCTTCCAAATATAGAAACAATTCTCTGTTGAATGATCTATCGAAGGTGACAATGAAATGGACAGGTTACAAAGCTATAGATGCTATCAAACAGGGCAGCTCAGCTCCGACTTGGATGACATTTCTCAAAGGAGCTATGCAACCGAAAGTTGTTATCAAAGATGAGCATCATTCAAAGCAACTAAAAAGCGTCAAAAAACTGCAGGACCCGAAAAAGTCTAAAAGTTTGTCTTTAAAGAAAGAGAGCAATATAATTCCAGATGTTAGTCGTAAAATTTTAGGCATATCTGCTGAGAAGAGGAAAATTAAGGCAGCTCAAATGAAGAAGAAAAAGGACGAGGAGGAAGATGAAAATAAAGAAAATGAAGAGGACATAGATTCTCCACAAGAGGTTAGGAATAAATAAATTACTCTATAAGTTACAGTATTAATGGAATATTCAAAATTGCAACTTGGTACGCTGGGCAATGAAGAGTTCTGTATTTACAGAAATTTTCGTGGGATGAGAATTTTGCTTTTCGAAAAAAACACAAAAATTTTTGCATTTTCGCTATTGGCCAAATTCAATAGATTTCACAGGAATTAATTTTCGCAGTTAACTAAAAATTAATTTTAGTCTAAAAATTATTGCACTAATTAAGGGTTGGAATTTCTCATTGAATATCAAAACATTTTTCGCTACTTTGAAATACTACTTTATGCATTTTTTTGTAATACTTCGCGCACGATCAGTTCAAAAAAACTAAAGCATATCACAAAATTTATGTCGCGGTTGAATTTTTTATATTTTTGCGATTTAAAATTTTGCGGTTGAAACCATAGCACAATATAGCGGTTATTTTTGAATTCCATATAAAATGTAAAAGTTCTTTCGTGTTTACTTCATAAAAAGACATGTTATTTGCTTTTTTTGATGCATTAACGACTAATACGATGAATTTTTGGTCCCTTATGTGAATAAAAGGTAGTAAGGCAAGCCACGATTAATTCTCACACATGCTTGACTGATGTCTTTATTCTTTATCTTTTAACTACTCACATATTTTCATTTTACAGGTAATAAACGTTACCGTTTCTCGTCCTCCACCACAGCCATATCAGTACCCGCCGTATCAGCCCTATCAGTATCAGTATTTTCAGCCGCAACAGCCACAACCACCGCCACTTCAACAACCACAATCACCACCAATGCAACAACCACAATCACCGCCACTTCAACAACCACAACAGGTATTTATCCCACAGCCAGGAGTCATCCCATGGAACTACAACCATGCTGAAAAACTTCCAGATGGACGCATCAGACCAGCCTTGTATCCAATTGCCAAACATATTCCAACTGGGAAATGTCTACCCGAATCATCTTTATGTGATAAAGGTCATGATGAACAGTGTTGTGGGGCGGCAACCTTTTGTGTTGATTTCTGGGGTATCAGTAAATGTTTAGCATTTCGAAGGCAATCGCTTGATGATTTGCATAATCTTTACCAAATTCGAAACAACATTAACTATAAGAATTACCACCGATACTTGACTTCGAGTATTTTCGATAACATCAAAGACGCATCAGATTGAATCGTCGGATAAAATTTTAGCTTGCATTTTGTATATAAACTATTTTTCTATACTTTCTTCACAGCCTTCAACTTTTTCTTTATCACCGTATTTTGCAACTTTGTAAAAATGTAAAAAAGTAAACTGACTTACAAAGTCATTTGATATATTAATATGTAAAGGATATTATATCCTCGTTGCTGCATCTCACTAGAGAACAAAAATCACGAGGATAAAATGATAAATAAATCTGCAAATTTTCTTTCACATTCTCTGACCTGACATTTGCCGTACGGGAGCCTCTATTTCACAATAGGCACAATCT
This sequence comes from Hydractinia symbiolongicarpus, assembly GCF_029227915.1. Lineage (NCBI taxonomy): Eukaryota > Metazoa > Cnidaria > Hydrozoa > Anthoathecata > Hydractiniidae > Hydractinia > Hydractinia symbiolongicarpus. Next base: position 22,371,263 of record NC_079878.1, on the reverse strand, counting down.
CAGCAGTGAAAAACTCAGTTTCGTCCGGATCCACGATATCACATTGCCCAGGTTTTTTTCGCTGCGATGTCTTCAGCTAATCGATGGTAGAATGTTTGACACTCTTGACCCATTCCGCCATAAATCGAGAATACCAACGGTGTGAAGCATCCGTTCTCAACTTCCAATACTCTTTCGTTGTATTGATTCTTCTTCTCAGCCTCGTTCCTAACATAACATGAGAGCCCGCATTATTGTAGTTAAAGCCAGCCGTTAGCCTCGATAAAAAAGTCAAAAAACCCTGGGAACAAGGCTGAATGAGCCTGCGAAGATAGATAGATAGATGTGCATATTTTACATGGCTAGCCTCACAAATATCGAGAGATATACCCTGTCTATTATTTCAAGGAGGGGCCATGGCGTAGATGGAGAGTCCTAGAGTATTTAATGCTCATTTTGAGCTACGCAGACCCAATTAGAGCCCGCGCTCTACTAGACAACTCCCGGCAACATCCAACGGCCCACACAGTGTGCCATCTTCCCAATTTCCCTCACATGGCTTGGGTTAACCCGGGGCTATGGTAACATTCACTCGCCCATGTTGAATCGCCGTCAAGAGGAATCGAACCCCGGTCTCCCGCACAGAGTACGAGAGCTATAACCACTAATCTACGGCGCCACGAACGTTTATTGCTCCCCTCTCCACTCTCACACGTTAATGTTATCTTTTTGCTGTCACGTCTAATTCTCTTGTTTAATTTAAATTACTTTCCTGTTTTTGTCAATCTCGTCCTAAACGTTTTTTAGGCTTTGCGTACTGCAGAATGATTTTGTGTGATCGCTATCGCATTAACCGCCCTCCCCTGTGGCGTACGTTAAGGCGCGCGCCAACGCGGTACAAGCACAAACGAGCAATCAAGTCAAACGGCGCCAAGGCAACCTCAAATGAACTGTAAACATACGCTCGTGCAGAAATCTTTATTTAAAAAATTGATTATCATTATCTTTTATTTAAATTGAAACGCGATCTTTGTATTTTGCTTATTCTTTAACAGTTTTATTATTATCTTAATCGACTAAAAACTGCTCTCAAACTCTTATCCAATATAATATCCAAAATTTCATGCTAATCCCACCAACAACCCACACGTGTTTTCATGTATTCTGTTTTACAATAGACCTTAGTTAGAAGCAAAGAAGCACATGCTTTTTCCTGCAGCCTAGCTTGTAGGCCCTATTTGATAAAGAGATATGTAAGGTTTTGCTAGCTCACAATGATCATTCAGAAAACAGTGCTGTTTGGTTTGTGGATGAAGATGATAAAAAAGTAGCCCCCTTTACAAGAATACAGAGGTTTGAAGTCAGTAAGCAACTTTATAAGCAACATAAGGATCGTTCTTATAAAAACAGCAACTGGTCATTGACAACAGTTAAACTTTAGGGAACAACTTTAGGATGTTTCAGAATTTAGACCAAAGTAACTTTTCAACATCTCAGTCAGTACCAGTGGCTTCATAACTTCATGGATTACAGATCTTCACAACTGTGTGTCTTCACAGATTTGTGGCTTTATGTTTTTGTGGCTTTACTGTTACGTGGCTTTACTCTTTGTGGCTTTGTTGCAATGTAATGTTTTCATTTAAGGGGCGAAAAATGAGTAACCAAGTATATATATAAAGTCATTGAATTGATTCACAAAGGCAATGAGCCAGAATTTTATTTAGTAGAAAGATTAAAGTTTAGTCTAAAGTCTAGTCAACTTAGAAACGTATATAAAAATTGAAACTTATGGAATATCATCCAAAAAAATAATAATAAACTGCCAACTTTTAAAATTTCTGTAATTAATTATTTAAAACTAGTCTGTGAAAAGCCCGTGAAAAAAATCCACTTAGACAGGATAAAAGTGAAAAAGAACCATTATTTAAGATTTAATGAGGTCAGCAAGGACCCGTCATGACACAAAATATTCTTTTTTAGAAATTTGTTTACTTGTTGCCTCTATTGTGTAGAGCTTGAATAGCTGATTAAAATAATGTATAGGATTATATGTTTTGGACGAACTATACGAGATATATATAAGAGTTTAAAGACAACAAATATGTATACGAAAAAATTTGTCTTCATCGTCTAGATCTTGAAACGCTGATCAAGAAAATGTATAGGAGCAGATCATGTACTTTTGACAAATGATTGCAGTGATATTGGGGTTTAAAATTTTTTCATGATCAACCCGTCCATTTTGAAATAGATTCAGGAAGCCAGGTTTGGAAAACTTACCCAGGTTGGTCCCAGGTGGTCCCTGGTAACCCACGCAGTAAAAGATGACTGACGTCACCACCTTGTTCCCAAGTTATTTGGCCTTAAAGTGTTAAATGCACTGTAATGGCTTCTTTAATTAATTTAGATATTGACATTAAAGTAGATATTGATGTTGCGCTGTAACGTCAGAAGATTTAACATTCAAGGTAATCTGTAGAGGTTGAACTCTGGTCAAAATAATATACAGGATCATATGTTCTCGACAAACACCTAAGGATATCAGGGATTAAAAATTTTGCTCACGTCAGCAAAGACCTGTCACAACATTAAAAAATTTTTTTTAAAAATTTGTATACCTGTTGCCTTTATCGTATAGATCTTTAAACGCTGATCAAAAAAATGTATATGTAGGATGTACTTTTGACAAACGGTTGCAGAGATATAAGGGTTTGAAGGTTTCTTGAGGACGTCATTAATCCGTCCATTCCGAAACTGATTTAGGGGCACAAGTTTAGGAAATTTACCAAAATTGGTCCTAGGTGGTCCCTAGTGTTAAACTCACAATATATGTATGACTAACCTGTAGGTTATCTTCACAGTTCTCCTAATAACACAACACCGAATAAACCCAATTGATTTATACACAACACAATATACACCACTATTCTAAACACAATGATTTTACCAGCAAGATTGGTTCAACACAAGTAAACCTCACCACTAATTGATTCTTATTAGTAATCGCCTAGAATGAAAGATTAACACCTAGTTACCCATGGGGTGAAAAATCATTGATGTCACCACCTTGTTTCCAAGTTATTTGTCCTCAAAGTTTTAGGTGCACAGTAATGGCTTCATTAATATATAAGATATTGACGTAGTATTATTGATGTCACGCCGTAACATCAGAAATTTGAACACATTAGGCATGCATTTTTCGTCAACATCAAAGAAAAATAGACACATCCACTTTGCCTATCACAGACAGACAGACACTCTTAGCGTATTATTATAATAGATGAAATATGCATCCACTCCATGTATCTTCTTTGCAGCTTTTATATGTTGCTCAAGAAATTCTTATTCTTTAAATTGCATCTGCATTGCAGTCTTCATATATTCATATGATTTTTTGATAAGATTTTTTTTAAAGGAAGTATCTGCATTGCAGTTTTTATGCTTACTCAGAGTGTTTGTTCTTTAAAAGTATGTATCTGTGTTAAGATTTTATGTAATGCTTGAAAATTCTTGTTTTTTCCCCCTATCGGTGTTGCATATTCACGACAGCAGCTCAATAAAAAAGACAAATTTCAAAGACAGATAAGCTATATATAGATAAAATAATAGTTTCTCAGAAATGAAAGTATTGTAGAAAAAACTGCCAAATTTGTTTGCTGTCATTTTTTAATATTTCAATATGTGAGATAAATATTAAGATGGGTTTGCATTGTAACAAATACATCCTCAATTTATATTTTGTTTTGCAGTCAGTTGTTTTTATTTAAAAACAACGTTGGAATATCACGCTATGAATTTTTCTCCTTTTACCAACTGCTACTAATTTTAAGCCCCTGTGTGCAAACATACCCAATCTTTGTAATCTTATTTTTAATGCATATATAATGTTGTATTGTTGCATGCTTTGATGAATAAAAAAATACTCCCTAAAATCAAGGAGGCTTTTGTGACATTTTTTTGTTTTTGACTTTGTAACAGGCTAGAAATGACAATTTTCACTTACCAAACTTTGGTCAGGCTTAAACTTAGGCCATGCCTTTTCGCTAAAGGCTGTAAAGAACTCAAGCTTAACCAAAAATTACAAAGAACATCAAGTCTGAAAAGATAACTATGTATAATATAATGGATAATACAAGGAATAACTCTTTTTTGTAATTTAAAGTTTAGTCATAAACTAAAGGTTAGCCATATGTCCTAAATAAAATAGGTTTATTTCCGACCCAAGTTGTTGTAGATCAGAAATTTCAATATTGTATACTAAGTAATTCAAATTAGAATTTATGCAGTCCACACTGTCTTTGATGATATTGGACAGGATATTATATTTTGATAAGTTAGGCTAGCCACATATATGTGTAAATTATGAATTAATGCTCTTGAAATGTTGTTAATTTTGGATGATGAGTTGTGATCGATGTGCTGTTGTACGATTCTGTAATCATGTCTGGAATATTAATTTTCCTAATTTGTACATTATATGGTAATGGGTACAGCATAAGCAATGTTGCATTTGTTGACCAGTTTTGACGCAAGGTTTCCTGTTTTTAAAACCAATATTGGGAAATACTTTAATGGTCATTATTAGCTTTTATTTTTACGTCTGCCGTTTGCAACATTTTCTATATGTACAGCAAGCCATTAAAGAGCACCCCCCCATAGTTTATTCCAGCACAAAGCTTGAAAGTCAGATTCATCAATTGACTGAGAAGCCTCCTTGTTCAATTGCTTTTAGGTAGCTGCTATAGGGTTTATTCAAATCTTATCCATGTTCTTTACTGAGCTTCCATTCTTGTCCAGGGAGTTTATTATTTAATTATTTTTATTTTCTGTTTTTTTTTTTTTTATCTATTTATTATGAGCTGACCCTAGAGGTTGTTGTAACCTGAAATTATTGTCAAAATACACTATACTATACTATACTAAGAATGATGAATTAAGAATATAGTAAAAAATGATTAATCAAGAATATGGATTAGTACTTCTTGACTTTTAAAGAAAACCCACATAGGCCAAACAGAGTTTTTTTAAAGCAAGTGAAGAAGGACATTTTTTATTGTATCTATCCATTAAAACAATGTTTCTTTTGTTTTGATAGTCATTATCTTGATTACTTATCCCAAAAACAGAATGTTGCGTGGCAATTCACTTCACATACATAAATTAAAGTATGTTACATGTAGCATCAAAATTAGACAGTTAATTTATACTGTCTAAGAAATATCATACAAAATCTTGTTTATTTAAAGACTGAAGTGTTTTGTGACATATAACTTGTTATTATTATTTACTATATTTTTAGAAAAGATAATTTATGCAATGTAATTGATAACAAAATGAAACTTGGTTGACCACCTTGCTGAAATAAATGATGGCAAGCACATCAGACAGGTAAAAGTATTTGTGATTGTACGTACACAGACTTGTAGATGATAGATAGATGTGCTTATTTTACATGGCTAGCCTCACTAATATTGAGGGATACACCCTGTCTATTATTTCCAGTATTGTATTGTTAGTTTAGTCTTTACTCCACATTGATATTTTTAAAAATTTTTTTGTGTCTGAAGTGTACCCTAAAAGTGTTCTCTTTTTTCACTGGTGTCTTTATATTAGCAGATTTTTGATATCTTAAAGCTTTGTGAGTAAGTAAATTTATGGTATGTTGCAAGTATTGATTTTTGCGCAAATCAGCAAATGAAAAGAAATTAAGACAAATAATAAAATTTGTAGGTTTTTAAAAAAGAAATATACAATATTATAGTACCAAATGTCTAAGTCGATACAGAAAATAAATTACGTGATAATTATTGACTGATACTTCTGTGCACTCATGTATTTTAAAAACGTGAACTGCAACTCCAAGTGACACCTTTTTTGAGTATTAATTTCCTGGAAGGGGTGATTTTCTAATATTTCATTCGAGTATAAATTTTTGTCTATGAGAGGTTTAAATTTTTTTTGCAGGTATTTGCAAAAATAAGTACCCTTAATGTAATCTTTGAGAGAAGTGAAATTTTCAAAGTGATTAGATGATATGGAAATTATACTATACATTCATCCAGAGTCATGTCAAATTGAAAGGAAATGCAGAAAGTTAAATACTCTGACGAGTTGATCTACACAGCAAACCTGTAGCCACATCTAGAATGTTTAACATGTGCTTTTTTGCTACACATGTACTAACATTAACGGCTTTCTTACATACTGTTTTGTCTGTATATGCTTGTTTTGTCTGTATATGCTTGTTTTGTCTGTATATGCTTGTTTTGTCTGTATATGCTTGTTTTGTCTGTATATGCTTGTTTTGTCTGTATATGCTTGTTTTGTCTGTATATGCTTGTTTTGTCTGTATATGCTTGTTTTGTCTGTATATGATTGTTTTGTCTGTATATGCTTCTGTTTAACTTTGCTTTCTCTGAACTTCTTGTAATCAGGCTACTTTGTGAGAGATATAAATATTGTGGGAAAGCCATTATTGAAAAAAGACATTACATCTAAAAATTTGCACTGCTGTAGTTACCTTCTCCCAGGTGCAACATGACAGAATAGACATATAGCAAATTGATTTCAGACCAAAAGATGTAGTCCTAACCAGAGGTTTCTTGAGGAGGCTAGACTCCCTTGTTGCATGAGCTGATCTTTGATATTTTAGACTGAAACATTTTAAATGCTTAAAGGAAAGGTACTATATATTTAAAGTTCGGTATATGAGTATTATGTTAAAAAAATTTAGAGCAGTAGGTGCATAAAAAAGAGGCTGGAACAGAAGTCAAAAAATAAGAAAAAGTAATGATACCAATAGCTGATTTTTTAAGCAGGCAATCTTATTACATTTTGTAGACATTATTTGCATAACCCATACTTGAGAACCATACGTCATGTGAGAGTAAAATAATATGATGTGTGAAGAGAGTTAACATGACTTATATAAAATAGTGTTTTTTTCTTCCACTTAGCTTAAGTTTTAACAATGTTAAAGAAAATTATGGTTGCATTCAACTTTTTTTATAAGAAATTTGAAATCAATATTTATTATTTTTTAATTTTTTAAGACTGTGATTTGAACATATAACACACTCCTGTCGTCAGCAAAATTAAAAGCAGAGTATTTAATTATATTACCAAGATCATTTATGTAAAGCGAAAGTAAGAAAGGTTCAAGGCCTGAGCCTCAAGAAACACCATGTTTAGTGTTTAAAAGTCCAGATTTATGCTCAACGATTATAATTCGTTATAAGAGTCAAGTTGGAATAATTTAAGAAATTTTTGCACCTGTTATTATTGACTTCTGTGAAATTTATATTTTTAAAGATTGCACCCGTAATGCGTGCACAATGTTATTAAGGCATGTGTTTCAATGCACACCTATACCTAAAATATTGCTGTGCGATTATAATTACTTCTTTGTATGAGTCCATCATCAAGGAAATCACATATTTACCGAAATGGATGTTGAGTTAAAAAAAATAAAATACAATGATTTAATGCTATTTTGCTTTTTTGTTTTTTATGTGAATTTGTTAGAATAATTTTGCCATGCCAGAATGAACAATATGGGAGCTTCAGTTTTTATGCTAATTTTGTAATGCACTGTTCATGTTCAATTTTTAGTTTAATTAAGACAAAATCCAAAGCTGTCGACTCACCCATACGATTCTTACCAAGTTTACCAAAGGTAGGGAACCATAAAAATTGTACTTTTTTTATTTATATGTATATTTATGTGACTGTGCCACCAAATTAGTTTGAAACTTTCTTTAAATAATTAACACATAAAACAAACATTCTAAGGTAAAAAATGACGCCTTAGCACTGGAATGCTGCAAAACGCTTGGGTAAAATTCATATGCATGTCTTTGCGTAAATGTTTTGGTGATGTTTCAAAAATTATAATTGTTTTCGCAACGCCTTTGCTATCATTGAATCGTTATGTAAATGTTTATAATCAAACTAGTTTTGAGAGAAATATATTTAAATGTTATAAAAATTTATAGACACGTCAAAAACCAGAATGGCAGCAGACGTTATTTAAAGGTAAATCAAGATCTGGCCTTAACAGTGGCTTAGATGAGTTGCCAGGTAAAGTATTAAGGATTTTTGCCATTTTAAGGTCACAAATTTTGAATTTCAAATGTACATGTTTTATGGTACAAGAAATAAAAGCTTGCATTACAATATATTTCCACTATTGGAGACTCTTTCACATTTTATATGACTCTTTGCACTGCATTTGTTTGTTGTATGGCATGGGTAGCCGTAATACTAGTGACGCCGGTTTCCACTGTGACGTGACAAGGTATTGCAGTGTTGTTAATTAGGGTGGTATTTATGAAACATAGTGTTTATATGTTTACATCAAAAATTATAATCAAAAGGGTTTAAAGTAACCTATGTGGAAAACCTAGAAAATATTTTGCAGGCTACAATTGTTTAAGCAAATATTTCTGTATTTAATTTACATTAGGGGTCTTTTGGCAATGCTTAAAGCTGGTGTGTTTTGTAAAATGATATTTCTGTCTGCGTTTAAGCTGTGCTTGATGGTAGAAATGCTGTCAGCCAAATGTCTAGTATTTCCCGATCCAAAAAGCAGGGTGGTAGAATTCAAGATAAAAGTTCAATGTCATACCCAAAGAAGGACCGAGAAGCATTTCGCCAGGCTTTGGTTGGAATTATAATGTGAGTATATGACGTGTATTTGCCACATACCAGAAACTTGAATTGGAGAAATGTTAATGTTGCTTCATTTTACGGCAAATCTAAAAAAATAACTGTAAAATTAAAATCTAAACTAAGAGCTATGATAGCATGTACTTTCTTTTGCATTTAAGGCAAAATGAAGATGCAACACAGCCACCCACAATGCCATCTGTAACAGACAAAGATTATATTGCTGAACGCTCAGGATCACCATCTGTAGCTGAAAAAGATATATTGGTAAAACATCTGAGTGAAACCTGTTTTTATATTATTATGATCTAAATCTGTTCAAAAACATTGTTGGAAACTTGATAAAGTTATCATTATACGGTTATCTCCCTAAGAGCGCTTTCTTTCCTGTATGCAAGCAGGCATCTTTCCTGTCTGCGAGTAGGCAACTGTCAAATTCTTTTTGCTTACTATCTAAAAATACTATACTTCAAATATATACAATTGCTTTTTATTCATTCTTCTGATAAAAATATAATATAAACTGTTTTGCAAACATTCCCTCAGACAACCTTCGGGGCTTTTCGGCTTTGCTGTGAAATTATTGTTTGCTTTTTAAGTTTGTAAAAAATATTCCCCGCAATAAAAAAAATATTTTTAATTAAAAAGTTTACCTATTGACGTGAGTTCATCAATTTTTCGTAGCAACTGTCTATAAAATCATAATGTCTTGTTTCCAAAATCCTGCATCGACTAGGTTTTGATTTTGGCGCAATGCAACCTGTGTTTTTAAATTTCTCATAAACGTTAGATATTGCTTGTTGTGATACCAAAGCGCTATCTTCCTTCAATATTGATGAATATTGATGAAATTTCAGTAAATTTAACTTCTAAATTAGTGAGATCTACAACACGTTGTCTCAAGTATAAATTTAGTCCAGGTGCATTTTTGACGTTTAAGATATTAAAAGCTGATAACAACTTCTTATTTGTGGCACAGGAAATAATAGAGACGTTCTTTTCAGTTATAAAAAAACATTCACTTGTGGAAACTATATTTAATCAAAACAAAACTTATTAAATATGTTACTTATAGCCATATTAAAGAGGAAAAAATTTAAGCGGGAATTTAAAACTTTCCGCAGACAATAAATCAAAATTTCCATGCATGCGATCTTATATCTTTAAAATCTTAAAACTTCAAAAAATTTTCAAGAAGGTGAAGTAAAAACACAATTCCTTTATTCCTGTACACCGCACAGAAATTATTGATTTTAGCATAGCAAGCACTTGTAAGGTATGTTCTATCAATGTTCATGTTAACGAAAAATCATGAGTATTTAAGTTATTAATTAAACTTTGTTACTACTTGTGCAACTAAAAATATTTAATGTAAATTAAATTATGAAAAGTTGAAAAGCGGCTGATAACAACGCTAGCGATGCATCATAAAATCATTGCTTAAAATAATATTGTGTTATCGTTAATTATTTTTTTTATGTTTTAATTATTTTGTTTTAGTTATTTTTTTAAGGTTAATTTTTAAAAGACGACTATAAAAAGCTTAAAATACAGTTAAAGCTTGAATTTTAAAGGTACTAAAAAGCTACTGAGCACAAGATAAAATAAATTTGCCGTATTCCTTTAACAATATCTATAATAATTAGTGCAGCCATAAGTAATAACAAATCAATTAAATAAAAAAGATTTGTGTTAACTCTAAGCGCTGCAAAGCCTTCTTAAATCATTCGTGTTTCGCAACTCTATTAATTTAGGAAAGCTTTTGGAGATCAAAAAAGATCGTGGTTTTCATGATCCATCACGAAGAGCATGATCATCACGATAGTTTTGCAATCTGCTATCTAATATTTTTATAATCATGACAGACACGATAGGATTGTCGCGCATGATACACGACCACGATGTTAGGCTTCCTGATACTGATACTGTATGAAATGACATAAACTATATAAAACTGTCACAAAGCTTTTGCAGAAAGCCTAAACAATACTTACGAACCATATTATATATTTATCTTTAAAATGCAATGATACAAAGCAGAAACAGCATATATTGCCTTATAAAACTGTGTGTTTTGTACCAAAGCTACTGGAAAGATGTTTTAAGCTGTCTAAATATTTCCATGTTCTGTTAAAAACTGTCACCAATACAGTAGTGTAAAAATTTTAATGGTGTACGCAGCTTTTTACAAACCATCTGGCGGCGGTTAAAAGTTAAAATTCTAAATTTTTATATGCAGTGTTTTCCATTTAGAGATATTACTACTATATACATCATGGAATTGACACGAAGAATGTAGCACCAATGGAAGACATGTGGATTGATAATGTACTATCTCTTGTTCCAGAGTCCTGCAAGGTTTGTTTGCTTAATGATAATAAACAGATGTTGACAACATGCAGCTGAGCCAACATTAGAGGCCTAAATTTTGCGAATGGTGTTTTTTCAGATCCATATTAATATTTTTTATTTTATCAATATGGTATATAGCCTATTGGATAAATGCATAAACATTTCTATTAGTAAATAGTTCTAGTGTTACCAAGTTTATCTGAAATCTGGGCACAGTGTAGTGAAAGAGGTACTATGTTTCATGAAACATGCTTCCACATTTTGTATTTATGCATCAAAAACAAAATGATGTAAAGGATCATTTGTATTTATGATTTTTATAGATAAATCTTGAGGAGTACATCAGTACGCTGTCTGACGAAGTTCGTGAAGACTATTTGCTCAGTGTGAAAAAAGCTATTGGTATAGTTTTCAGCTTTTTATTTTCAAAGTTTAATTATTATTTAATGATTGTGCCCAGATTGTTTTGTTTGTGTGAGGAATTATGTGCTATGGACAACAAGGTACTAAACTACATTTTTGTTCTTCTGTGAGGTATATTTTTCATTACAACAATTTTTTCGTGAGCCGCAATGTCCTAAGCTTAAACCAACCTGGTCCAAACATGGTCATTTTTATTATAATTGCAGCATAAAAATTGTCTATGATAATTACGATGTACTAAACCTTGTTCTGTTTTAGTTGATTTTGTTCTTCGTGATCCACGAGAAAAAGAAGAAAATATCACAAAAGAGGTTCTGCCCCATTGTATTGAGTAGGTTTTTATTCTAAACATAATATGATGCTGTTTTCTTGTAGATGATAAAATAATTACTATATATAATTTAACTTAGAGCCTGAATATACAAGGCGAGTTGGCTTGGTGTTGGCCCGGTTGGCGGGTCAACCCGCTTGAAAAAATTACGCATTATACGGGAAAAGTCAACCCGGTCAAGACCTACACTGGTGCCGGGTTGAAAAAAAGTGTGTATAATTTTTTAAAAATGGCGGATGTAAGATGTGAACAAACAAGCGAAATTAAATCAAAATTATTATTAAGTATTTTGGTTGCCAATAATTTGTTATTTCAAATCCAAGGTGTTCTGTATTTGTCATTGCTTCGAAGAAATCACCTAATACAGAACATATTGACATATTTTTTAACAAAACGAAGGAAACTCTTAAAACACCAACAGGGAAATCTACGTAATTTGCTCCACAAGTTCTAAAGTCCATTTAAACTTCATGTCTGCTGCTTCGCTTGCCATTATTGTTTTTCCTCTGTTTTGGATCACAATGCGCATGCTCTTCTTTTTCAACCCCGCGCTGGCTCGGCAAAGTGAAATTATATGAACCGAGTCAACCCACCTAACCAACCTGTCCTGGGTTGAAAAAACGAGCCAGCTCGCCTATGTGAGTTGACTCACCTCATATAATGTCAAATATTTTTTTGTAGTGATCTGCCATTATGCCGAGCTGTCTTAATAATTTGTATTGTTTTCAGAATGATGCAAGTACCAAAACCTTGGAAGAAGTCATTTCTAACTGCATGTGCACGTATAGAGCAAAATCTTTACATTACCAACCCCACTATGGCTGCTGTTTTAAACCTATGGCATAGAAACTACGGGTGTGTAAAATTTGGTGAATTACCAAAAGCAAATGCTTAAATCTTTTGTCTATACATCAGCTTCTAATGTTGACATAACTTTTGTCTGTTTTTACATTGCAAAACGTGTAGGTGTTTATAATTAAAATTTTGAATGTGATTTGCTAAAGAGGATTAAGACATACATCAAATTTTCAGATTTAGAGTACAATTCTTAATATTTGGAGTACAAATTCTCACTATCTTCAGTACAAAATATTAAAAAACTTTTCATAGTGGTAGAATCTGACGGAATCTGCAAAATATTATATGAAATAAGTGGCTTACAATGACAGTCAAAATTTGATGAAGTAGGTAAAAACAAAGGCATAAAACACTCAATAAAAAGTCCTTATTTACCTAAACAACCTATATTTATCCTATATTTATCCTTCCCTAGAATTATCGAACAATGCTTTCAAATGTTATATGTATATATGTTTTAGGGATATACTTTGTGGTAACAATAGTTATCCCATTAATTTGTGTAATATATCAGTTTCTTTTTCTTTTTCGGCTTTTGCTGTTATTTTACTTGCCTTAAGGTGTGTAAAATAGTTTTCCAAAATTTAAACTCAAGAACTTATGTAAATAAAATCAACGCTTAGGATGAAAATACCTTGAAAGGCAGTGGTTCTATTAAGCAAATTTGTCTTGTCGAAATCATATTGAGATCTACAAGTTATGGCAGTTATTGCAAATTAAAAAAAACCTGAAAAATGTTGCGTAATGCCAAAATGTTCAAATTTTAAATTGGCTAAAAATGTTCAGATGTTAAACCAGTTCAACTTCTTAAAAAAGTCTGATTATGCTACATATGTATGATTTTTGTATGTTACACAATCTAATTTGATGAGTTCGACAATCACTGCCTTAAAACAACAACTATTCCTTTAGGGAATTAACGTTAATAGATCCTGAGGATGTCAAAACAAGAGAAGAATCAATGGAGCTTGCATTTTTTCAAAATCTCATGGTGAGACATATTGAAGGTGGAAAGGACCAGCTGTTGAAAAGGTAAAAATATTCAACGCTTTCATCCCAATTTAAAAAATTTTATATGCCATCTTAAATTGAAATTTTGTTTGGCAAGAGATTTGCTTTCGAAAACATAATATTTGTTTCAGAAATCCTGTTAGAGAGCTGGTGATTTATATAAAACATTTATATCAGTCCATCAAACAACAACAAACATCAAAATAAAAATAAAATAAAAACTCAAGAATAAATTGAAGCCATCAACTTAGTACAATAATAACCCAGGCTGTAGCACAAATATCACCCAAGGTCCTAAGTCCTAACCTGGCACAAAAGAAAGAAAAGTGTAGTTTAGTGTTTTTACAATAATTACTTCAGGTAAAAATATTCAAAACAGAAACATTCTATGCAGAATTCGAATAGAAAGCCCCTATAGAATTACCCATGTAAACAAAACATTGTGGCGGTATTAAAAAAGAGAAATGTCAAATTGAATGTACATCTTTAAATTTAGTTACAGCTAAAAGTGAATTAAATTTTTCGACTATCCTTAACCAAGAATGGCATTGATTTTGGCGATTTTCATTTTAGCTGAGTAACCAAAAAGTTATTGAATAAATCTAAAGTTAGGAAGAAATGAAGCACTCATAAGTTTGAGGCTAAATAGCTTAGGTGGTAAAATCAGTTATTTCTCATTGTTCTTGTAACTAAGGACAACCTTAAACCAAGATGGAGCCAATTTCCTAAGCTGGGTCAACCCACTCGTTGTGGAATCAACAGGTTTATGATGTCATCAAAAAAAACTTTGAGTCCCAATGTCTTTGCAACCGTTCGTCAAAACGTCTATACATTTTCTTGATCAAAATTGTCATTAAAATTAAAAGAAGCCAGATTTTTTCCATTATTCTTCTGCTTAACTGGATTTTCTACTGGCTTTAACAACAATGTCACATATAATAATATATTGTAGGAATTAGATATAAAATCATTTCTAATTTTTCTTGAAACTTACCAATACCAGTCTATATCGACCCATTGTTAAGAGAGCCAGGTCAATCGGTATATCTGAAAAATCCAGTCCAAAATCCGGATGGTTAACAATGTTTTTTAATAATTGATGTGAATATCATATATTGTTGTTGTTTATTTAAAAATATAATTTGGTTGAGTTTACATTAAATTTTATACATAAGTTTAGAAATTAATTGAGGACACATTTTTTAATGGTCACGCTTAACTGACTTAAATGTCTGTTTAAGTAGATTCTTGAGAATAAAAAATTTTTTTAATGACTTTTAAAATATGAATTTGTTTATTTTTTTTTTATAACAGATGGTTTCCGGAAGTACAAAACATCTTTTATCATGGAAACAAGAAAAGGCTAATCCCAGGAAGTCAACAAACAAGGAAGTTAAATGCATTTTTTAATGCTGCTGCAGTACTTATGAGTAACCAACTGCAGTGTCTCGCATTTTTATCCCTGAATAAATATGAGTCTTTGTTAGATCATGTTCCACATTTTAAAAATATGTTTAATCACCCAGGGTTTATTGTCAGACTTGTGTTAGATGGCGAAGAAGTAAAATTTGAACCAGATTTCCATGATTTTGAAGTCATCTTGTTAAATGTTTTTGATGTTATTGTTAAAGCAGTGATGATTGTGCCATGTATCGAGACGAAATTATATTCTGAATGGTCTGGTCAAAAAAAGTTTTTGAAACCAAATATTGCTGATGAAATAGTTGATACTTTAAAAGACAAAATAAAGGAGTTGATCGAGAATCAAAGTATGGGACCAATAAATCATGCAAAGCTGTTTGATAAATTTGAACAGCTAATCACATTACAAGGTGATGCGGATATTGAGCAGTTTTTAAGAGAAGACCATAGCTTTGATGAATATATCGAAAAAGTGAAAGAATATAATGACTTGGTTGAAGAGATAACATATGGTTGTCAAAAGGTTTGGGGTTACTTTTTTTTATCAGCTCATATAGCTTTTTTGTTGTCAGCTGATAACTCTACAGCACTGTTAGAAAGTTTTTAAAAATTCTGTTGTTCTTTTTTAACCTATTTTCCCTGCCTTGACTTACTAGATCTCAAGTTTGTTTAGCTAATATTTTTTAATTTGATAATACTGCTCATGTGGTTTTAGTACCAGCCGTTAAAACTTCTAACGTAAGTGTAGTCTCTAGAATATTTGGCTCTTCTTTTCTGTTGTTGGTCATCTTAGCAACCCACATGGAGGAGCCAGCTTGAATTTGAATGATTCTAATTGCCAGTTTTAGGTCCCAAAATGCAGTCATGTGTGTTCACTTATCTTTTGGGTGAACTGGCTTGTCCTGTGGTATTTTGTGGCCCAGAATATAGTAAAACTAACTTCTGTACTACTCCCAACTTTTATAATTGGATAGAGCTAGAAAAAAAAAATGAAAAAAATAGTTGTATCAAATTTCGTGGTTGCATTACCACAGGGTTTGAATTAAATATTAAAAGTGAAAAAAATTTGAAAAACATTAGGATAATTTTTCTCCTTTTTTTCCCTCTGATGTTTACGTTAAACAAGATATGGTGTTGTTAAGTTTTGATTGCGTTTTAATAATTTTAGAACAAAATACATTGTTGTTTAAGCTCATTATAATTGCTTTTTGATAATTTTAGAACAACATACATCTTTGTTTAAGCTTAGCATAGCAAATTTTGTTTTGATTATCTTTAAGTAAAGATTGTGTAATAATCGGCGTATTTCATTCTAAAATGCTTAAAATCTCTGTAGTTTGCTTTTAAATGATGAGAAAAGAAACTTAGAGTGCTTTAAAAATTATGAGAACACCTCCTTTCAAAGCATAAACAACGCCATATATCCTTCTGTAACCTCCATTTAAAGCTTTAAAATTGGAGTATCAGAATCATTTTGTGTGAAGAAAAGAATGTCTATTAATTTAAAAATGTATATAAAATTGCAATAGCTGTAGATTTGATATTTCAAAAAATGCTGGTTTAAATGCTGGTTCATATGCTTAAAAACGACAATAATATGGCTGGTTTATACTGATGTCAGCATTCCTGCTTGAATTTTAGAAATACCTATTGCAATTATTGTCATTATTCAAGTGGTTTATGGAAGTTATGCGTTGCAAAAGTTTGAAATGCCGTTAATGTTGGAAACTGCATTTTTGCTTTAGAATTTTTGACAGCATTTTATATCATCCTTTTTTCCAGGTTGCAAAAATAGGCATGTTTGAACTTCATTGTGATGAGCTGATTAGAGCACTTTCAAAGCGAGCAGAAAGTCAAAGGATGAAACTGTTAACAAAGATGTTACAAGATCATCAAACATACAATAAAACTTTATGCGATGCTTACGAGGAGATTGCAGAAAAAGCTTTAACTTCTCCATCTAGCACGGAACATTTAATGGAACTTAAATCTTATATTGAGCAAGTTGAAAATGAAACAATATTTGAATTAGAAACTAAATTGATAAACACAAGAGACCGGTTGGGCTTTCTTCTTGATTTTGTTGCTTTCTCCCCTGCAGATATTCGTATGAATAACAGTGTCTTTCAATGGCATCAAAGAATGCCAGAAGTATTCCAAGAGCATCGCAAGATCGTTAATGCAAATCGTATGCAATATGAGAATGCCTTAAAGATGAGACGTGAACGTTTTATAGAGGATTTGGATGGCTATTCTAGGCAAATTGAGGAATTCCATTCGTTTGGAGAATTGCATGAGATTTCCAGATATCTAAAGAAAGCAAAGGCATTACATTCCAGACTTGAAGTAGCATCGGATAAGGTAATGATTGTTAAAGATAAAGAAAAAATTCATTAAAATATCCCTGTCATTACTTGCAGCTACCATTTTGACTCACAGACATATAACTTATACAATTTTTTTTTACAATTTTATACTTCAGGGTTTTTTAATTTTTATGCCCTTATTGTTATTACATAACATTTCTCAAGCAAGTTTTTTTTTTATCTGTCTCTAATTTGAAAAGTTACAAGTAGACCCTAATCAGAAACTTTACCTTTAAGTTGTGGCACTCTATCCACTAAGTGGTCACGAAAAACTAACTTACCAAACCATTAGTTACATTTCCTTGTATTTTTTCTTACTTCTTTAAGCATGATGACCATATTTCTGTCTAGATTAATGCAATCAATGAAGAGGAAGAAGCATTCGGATGGGACACCACAACATATCCGTTACGACAACAAGTGGTAAATCAGTTGAATCCATTCTTGAAATTATACCAAACAACTGTGGAATTTGAAAATCAGTATAAAACATGGATGGAAGGTCCTCTGGGCTCGGCAGATCCAGATTTTATAGAACAAGAAACAGGAAATATATGGAGAGCTTTTTACAAACTTGAAAAACAGTTTAAAGATACACCACCTGCCCAAAATATTGCTGCAAAGGTAAGTGTCTTTTGATGAAAACCATTGTCAGGGTAAATGGAGTTTAGTAAGTTGTTATAAACATTCAATGCATTTGATACAGAAAATAGGTTTCACAAATACAATCTATATAATAATACGGAGCTTCTGTCTGTGACTTTTGCGAAGTGGATAAAATTTCTTTGACAAAGTCTATAAAACATCGCCTATAAATTTGTTCTGTAAATTAGCAAACTTTGACGTTAAAGCAATATTGACGTCAAAGGAAAGTATATTAAGATTAGTGAGTCCAATGCATTGCACTTTTAAAATTAAGGCTTAATAACTTGGAAACGGGTGGAAATAACTGACATCATCTCCTGCGTGGGTAACTAGGGACTACCTGGGACCGAGTTGGGTAAGTTTTCCAAACCTGGGTCACCAAATCCGTTTCGGAATGGACGGGTAAATGACGTCATAAAAAAACCTTTAAACCCTAATATCTCTGCATCCGTTTGTCTCAAGTACACGATCCTATACATTTTCTTGATCAGCGTTTCAAGATCTATACGATGAAGGCAATAGGTACACAAATTTCTTGAAAATAAATTTTTGGGTTTGACAGGCCATTGCTGACGTCAACAAAATTTTTAACACCTTATATCTCCTTAGGCTTTTGTCGAATACATATGATCCTATACATTATTGTGATCAGCGTTTTAACCTTTACACGTTATAGGCAACAAATAAACTAAACTTGGCCAATTTTTTTTGTACCTGCACTGTTGACATCAGCAAAAAATTTAAAATAACCTATTTTTCCATTGCCTTCTGCCTAAGTGGATTTCTCCACGGGCTTTATCGACTAGTTGGTATTAATGCTGTTTATCCTACAGACTTGATACAAAGGAAGTTTAGAACTAACACAGTCTAAATCAAATTCGAAAAAGGTCATAAATGTACCCTTCCAACGTTGAGTCAAGAATGATTATAATGATGATGATAATTTGTCCTAGAAAAAACTTTCTTTGTCTTGTTAAAAGATCTTTTATTTACTGAACCCAAAACACTTTTTTTGTATTGATTTGTTTTTATAAAAATTAGTGTCCCTAGACTTTCTTTTTGTGATCTTGTTAAAAGAAGACTATTTAAATACTGTTTGTGTCAATTCTGTGTGACTCACATCTTATGTTTAGTGACTTAATTGTTATGCTCAGTGTTCCAGTTATTATTAAAGACTTAGCTTCAATAATTTCCAACAAAGCAATTATTTTGCAGTTTTTCTTAAATGTTATGTTTTCTCTTTTGCAATTTGTTTTTAAAACATTTGTACAAAATCTAAATGTTGAGCTGTACTTGGTCTTAAACTCTAAATGTTCTATTTTGTTGTTCCTATTAACTTGTAAGAAAACAAAAAATACAACAATGATATACTAAAAATATTGAGAATAAATAGAATTTTTAAATTGAATCTGAGGTGATAGCTGTGTTTTATTCGCTTTAAACACAATTCTCTTATTACATCAAAAGTTTTCAACCTACCCTATGCAGTGATATTGCCATAAAAGTCAAAAATTCTATGAAAAAGAAATTGCTATGAATTGCTATGTACTTTATTAAAATCTTTTAGTAATTGGCAGGGTAATTCCACTATTTAGATGAAAGAGAAAGTTGATTCATTCAAAGACCATTTGCCACTGGTTGCGCTTTTGTTCAATCCTGGGCTTCGTGACCGTCATTGGGATGCTATGTCAGAGATTGTCGGCTACCCACTTCGTCCAGATGAAGGATCAAATTTGCAGAAGTTTGTTGATATGAATTTGGAGCCCTTCCTTCAAAAGTTTGACAATATAAGTGAAGCTGCTAGCAAAGAATATTCTTTAGAAAAAGCACTGGAAAAGATGGCTACAGAATGGAAAGATGTAATTGCTGATTTTTTTTGTTTGTTTGTATTGTATTAAACTTTTGAATTTGAAAATAATAATCTGCTGAGAATTTTGAATGGCAAGCAGATGAAGGGGTAAAACCCTCAATAGCTTTTTCTTCTTTCCATTTGAAATCTAGTCCAATTGAAATCAATGTTGGTGACATTATATTTTTTTTTATTGTCAACACACTGCTATTCCTTAACAATTTTTTTCTTTAGATGTCATTTGTCATCATTCCATATCGGGAAACTGGTACATATATTCTTTCATCTGTTGATGACATTCAAAATCTTCTTGATGATCAAATTGTGAAAACACAGACAATGCGGGGATCACCGTTTATAAAACCTTTTGAGGAAGAGATTAAGTATGTATATTTTTTTAGCTAATAAACTTAACTAAGAAATGTGTAATTAAGTCATATTTAAATGGCTGTTTGTTTGCCATAACCCAGCAGAGTCTAGGAAAATCTCGCTAACCCTCAAAAAGTAAAGAGAATCTTTTCTTTTTTTTTAACATTTTTTTATACAAGGTACCATTTCGTAATAAAAAGAGTATATGCTTCAGTAAAATTTCATTAGCATACTTGAAAATACTTACGTTTTTTTCCTGAAAGACTGACCTTAATTTTTCTTTGTACTCTTGGGTTACTGCAAACAAATAATGATAAAGAAAGCTCTAATCTTATATTGAAGGGCAAAATAAGCAGCATGAGTGTATCTCCATATAGTCAAAAAGAGGTTTTCCACGGTGGCTGCTACAAAATCTCTTATGTTTTCTTGCTACAGTAGGCTCTAAAGCATCAGGGCTTCATTAATTAAGATTCTATGCACAGTTTTTTATGCAGAGTTTTGTGGACGCTACACGAGTTAACATGCCTGCAAACTTGTTGTTTTGTTAGCTATCGCAGGGTAATCATGCTTACTATGATTGACTTTAACCCTAATTCTATTTTATTTTAACTTTGACTGATTATCTATCCCAATATTCAGAAAATAAGCAAAATATACACGTTCTTTAGGCACATGCTCAATATCAGCGCCATATTTTTAACATTTAATGACGCTTTGTCAAAATTGTAGCTATAAATGTAATCAGTTAAGAATTTCCTTGGTTTTTAAATTAATTCAAAATTGTTATGCTTGTCCAAAATTCAATATTGGAAAACATGCATGTTATGTTATGTATTCTATTAGGTTGCCATATGCACTTTGTGTGGAATGAGGTCCGTGTAAATAACGATGGTTGACATTTTTCTACCAAGCAACTGGAAAGCGTTTATAAGCTAATTTAGTATACCTGGCTGATAAAAACATATAGCAAATTAAGTAATCTATAGCCAAAAATGCCACATAATAAAGATTAACCTACCAACTACTAAAATTGATTAAAATTCTCACACATTTCTAAATATCAAAACGGTTGTTGACTACTTGGTTTTTAAAAAAATTGTTTTGCACTCTAGAAACTGGGAAGGAAAGTTACTTTTAATACAAGAAATTTTGGATGAATGGTTAAAAGTGCAGGCAACATGGTTGTACTTGGAACCTATATTTAGTTCTCCAGATATTATGGCACAAATGCCTGAAGAAGGGAGGTAAGAGATTAGAATATAGTGTAGAACATTGTGCTTCTGTAGCCAGCTGTTTTAAAAGTCAAGAGGCTAAGCAGAAAGTTGTTAATATGTTGTATGTTGTCCTGCTATAATGTCAATATCAAAAAAAAAAGTTTATCAAGAAGTAGTTCTGAATATATATTCTGTTTCAAGTTATAACTACACTTATTTTCTTTTGTTTGTTTCTTTCTCTTTACTTCGATGTTATTCCGTTAACATTTTATCATAGACGTTTCAGTACAGTGGATAAAAACTGGAAGGATACCATGAAACAAGTCTTGCTTGTAAGTATTGAGAACGTAAAATACGCTGTCACAATATGCTGTTACTTTTATTTCTTGCTCAATCAAAAATAGAATTTCCTTTTTAAACCCAAATTGATAGCAACTAGTAGATGATTAAGAATATGATGCTCTCAGTTGCATAAAAAAGAGCGAGGTCCTTTTTTTATCAAGATGTATTTCAACACATCTGGTATGTTCTTCTCACAAGCCTGGTAAAAATGAGTTTCATTCCAGCCGGGACCATGTAAATATTTATAAAGACTAAAGTACAGACTCAATTCAGTTTCCATTTTGCCCTCAAAACAGAACTATATGTATTCACTGTGGGGTAATTTCTATCCTGCATGTTTATGTTAAAAAAATTATTTCACACAATGTTTTTTTCTTTTTATGTTATTTCCTTTGTTGTGTGTTGTGCTGTATCACATTACTGGTTGTGGTGCATCACATTAACTGGTTGTGGTGCAGCAACATGATTAAGCACCTCAAGGAACTGTTTTATTTTCTGTAGTATGTGTTTATATTAGAAAATATATTTCATCTGAAGTAAAACATTTTATTGTTAATTAGTGACTTTGTTATCACTATTTTATACCTGCAAATATAATATGTTTGACATCTGTTATACCCAGGACGAACATGTGATGGTTGTATCTGAAATAGACGAACTGCTGGAAAAGTTAAAAAAATCCAACGAACTGCTTGAACTTATTTTGAAGGTGTGTAGAATATTGTAAAGACTCATATTTAACATTAAATAGCTTGGACATGCGAACGTTTCAATAATTCAGGTGCTTATTTGAAATGACATAGTGTAGTATTTTAAGATGTGCGTCCATTGAAAGTTTTTATTTCTTTTTTCATTATTTTTATTTTAGGGTTTGAATGAATACTTGGAAAAAAAAAGGTTATATTTCCCCAGGTTTTTTTTCTTGTCAAATGATGAGCTGCTGGAGATCTTATCAGAGACAAAAGATCCTACTAGGTACTAACATGTTTATGGAGAAGCATTCCATGAGTGGCATTGCATTAAAGTGGTGCTATAGCTTTCTGTAATAACTCACTGTAACATTGGTGACAAATATTTTGCCCTACAGACGTTAAACATCTTTGTATGGCTCTTAATATATTGTTGGTTGCTTTTTGAAACTACGAGCTGTCAAAAAATTGAATTTTCCACATAAAGTTCTGTAGACTTATCTCAGGACACCTCTCCCTTGTCCTCTGTAATGCTTTTCTTGGTAAATTACCTAAAAAATAAAAAATCTTTGTAAACAAAACCTTATATGGGGACAACATTAAAGAATAAGAAGTGTCTAATCTTCCTTGATTGTTTCCATAATACAAAAAAAATTTGTTAGAGCTTTTGCATCAGATATGGTGTTTTTTTGAAAGGTCCTTTTATAGGAGTCCTAACATCTTAAACATTTGGATGTTAACACGAACATTTTAGAAAATATTTGTTCTTATGTGTATATGAAAAAAATAATAATTCCCTTCAACTTATAGAGTCCAACCTCACCTGAAAAAGTGCTTTGAAGGCATTGCAAAGTTGGAATTTACAGAGGAACTGGATATAACGCATATGAAAAGTTCTGAGGGTGAAGTTGTACCATTAAATAAAAGTATTTCAACTGCAGAAGCTCGAGGCCAAGTGGAGAAATGGCTGTTAGAATTGCAAAGTCTAATGTTGGAAAGCTTAAGAGAAGTAAGGATTTTTTTTACACTTTAAAACCTGCTTACCTTTTTTCACATGACTGGTGATGTCTTAAAATATCATTAAATCCTTGGGGACTGTCAAACAATAAAGGTTCTTCTTTATCTCATCTGTATTTTGTCTGTTCAAAATAGTTGCGCTAAAGCTGTATTTGAATCAACTGCAGAGTAAAATACATTACTTAAAACAGGTAAACAAAGATGCACAAAATACCGATTCGGGAAACATGTAAACAATGGGCGAATGACTAGTTATAGAATTAGACCGAATAATTTTGACTTTGTTTTCTATAAGCTTTTCTGTGTGATAATTTTGTTTCTACATTTTTATCTTAGTGTGCTATCCTTAAATGAATAACACCAGGTTTTTCTTTTCTGAATTTCTGTTATTAATTGACAAAATATTTGATTTTTTTTTGCAGCGTTTATTTTTTTGAACTGAGTTCTCAGAAATAAAATTGCAGGATTTATACTTGCAAACCTGGTATCTTACGCACATGTCATGTTCATTTGTTTTACTAAATAAGCCGTTTCCAGGAGAACTTAAGTAAAGAATATAAAAAGTGAAAGATTTTTCTTGTTTTGTTAGATTAATTTATGTGAATTTAATTTTGAAAGACTATTTTTACAAAGATTCACAAAATTAATTAAAAGTTAATCAGTATTAGTCAGTTCTCTTAAGGTAAATGTATCACTGTTTTAGTACGTTATGTTTATATTGCTTGTTAAGGTTATCATAGTATCTATGAAGAATTACCCAGAAACCCTAAGAACTGAATGGGTTAGAGCATGGCCTGGGCAAGCTGTGCTTGCAGTTACACAGTTTTATTGGACAGCTTATGTACAAGAAGCAATTAAAAGTGGACCAAAGGTGGGTTTGTATTATGTCTTTAAATTTACTTTATATATTTGGCCATAATTACAAGAGGTTAAAATACTTGTGCAAATATAGGAAAGTGAACATAGAATTTTTTTTTTGACATGCATGACATGCATACTTGTTTTCCATCTTCTGCTTAGAAATTATTATGTGCATTCTACATGATAATTATTTATGCACTATGTATGACAGGTCTACTTTTAATTATTGAAGCTCAAGCTAAGATTAAAAATATAATTTTCAAACCCAAATAAGAAAGACAGCATATTTGTTAAAGTTATCCATGGTAGTATTTTACCTAAGTATTTTCAACACAACCTCTGTAGTCAATTTGTTAAAAAATACTATTCTGTATATTTTAGCAACTCGAAGATTATTTGCAGTTGAATAACACACAAATTGACGAGATTGTTGCTCTCGTTAGAGGAAAACTATCAAAGCAAAATCGTGCCACACTGGGTGCACTCGTTGTGTTAGATGTTCATGCTCGAGATGTGTTGGTTGACCTTGTCAAAAATGGTAAGATAAGTATTGTTTAATTTATAACATCATTTCTCTCAGGAAATACACTGTTGTTAATGTAAACTATCTTACTTTTTAGGAGTCAAGGGAGAAAATGACTTTCAATGGCTAGCTCAGCTAAGGTATTATTGGGAGGTAAGAATTTATTGTTATTACTTTTCAAAAAATTCTAGTTAACTTCGTAGCTTAATAATCTTTACATTTTGTATGCAGGAAGAAAATATGATGACAAGAATGATTAGTGCACAACTAGCGTATGGTTACGAGTATCTTGGAAATTCTGGAAGATTGGTTATCACTCCACTGACAGATCGCTGTTACAGGTAAGTAAGTTAGGCACATTGCCACACAGCTATCGTTTTGACGAATAAAAAAAACTATTGCAAGTGGAAACTTTCCTGAAAGCAAAATGTAAAATTGAAATTACAACTAGTCAATAGTTTAAGGATAAATCCATGGGTTCATCTATATTTTACATATCACACCCCTTGTTTTCATAACACAACTTTTTTTTTGCACATAGACAGGCAGACAGAATACGGCTATAATTAAAGAGAAGTTGGTTGAAATAACGTTTTTTGCAAACAAAATATTTCACAAAATGGATAAAAAAAATAAAATGGAAAGAGGCAGCAATATTCAACTTATAATTCTTAACTAACATTTTATCCTTGTCATATTTAATACCCTTCTTTTTAAAAACAAAACAAAAAAAGGAATGTTATTTGACCATAAACTTCTGCAAATAGGTCAAAATCAAATTTTCCGCACAATAACTTAAGGCAAGCAATATTGCTACACATACTTTTGTGCACCCCACTAAAAAAGGAGAAGAAAATTTGATAACCATTGAAGAATAAATGACTACTTCCTTACGCAACTGTCAAAGTGTACAATGTGTAGTGGAGATCTGTAGACCCTTTAACTCATTATTTTTAACAGAATAATATATCTGTTGTGTGTTGATAATTTATCACTGGCATGTGTTTTTACAAAAAAGTGAGACCTTGATTGAAAAGCACTTTTGTTTTATTAAGATAAGAGTGTAGCAAAATCTACTGACCATAATTTGCAGTAATGTTGCGATTGTTGATTTTGATTGATAAAAATTCAACACAAAAGTTTTTTCAACATATTGTGGGTAAACTTAACGTTTTAGGCATACACAATATAAATGTTACTGTATTAAATCCATTTTGGGTCTTGATCGCTCCAAATTTTCATAGTTGGAACCTCCCTTAAGAAATGATATTTACTTGCACATTCAAGGAAGGTACATTTCTCTTACTGCATTGCTGTATTTGTATGTAAGCCTAAAACATCCGTAATAAAAATAAGATCAATATACCACTTTGTAGATTTTATTGGTTAGACATAACTTTTACGTTAATTTTAGGAGATTTTCTCTACTGTAATTTTTCAGTGTAAAATTTCTGTGTGAATTTTAAGTAGTCGATAGAGGAAGGGAATTTTTTAGCTGTACAGAAATAATCCAAGTAAAAAAATTATATAGAAATGTCAAGGTTGATCGCTACCCTCTGTACACTCAAACTCTCGAGTAAAATTTAAATGGTAAAAAGATCTTAAGCAATATATTTAGTCTGTGTGTGCTGCATTGTAATTTTCTGATGTTACTTTCCAGAACATTATTTGGAGCATTGCAATTACATCTTGGTGGTGCACCAGAAGGTCCAGCTGGTACTGGGAAAACAGAAACAACCAAAGATCTTGCTAAAGCTGTGGCCAAACAATGTGTTGTCTTCAATTGTTCAGATGGTCTTGACTATATTGCTTTAGGCAAATTTTTCAAGGTATATATTTTTTTAATTTTTTGTGTAATACCACACTTTATCAAATGTTTATTAGCTAAACATGTAGTAAATTCTCCTAAAAATATATTTTGCATATAAAGCTATATACAGAAAAAGGTTGACAGAGGATTTTTCTCTCGTACATCCCTAAACATATTTTTTTATTCATTTTGCATCTGTTGATGATGACATATGCAAATAAAGAACTGTGCTTTAGGCAAATTTTTCAAGGTATATATTTTTTTAATTTTTTGTGTAATACCACACTTTATCAAATGTTTATTAGCTAAACATGTAGTAAATTCTCCTAAAAATATATTTTGCATATAAAGCTATATACAGAAAAAGGTTGACAAAGGATTTTTCTCTCGTACATCCCTAAACATATTTTTTTATTCATTTTGCATCTGTTGATGATGACATATGCAAATAAAGAACTGTGCTTTAGGCAAATTTTTCAAGGTATATATTTTTTTAATTTTTTGTGTAATACCACACTTTATCAAATGTTTATTAGCTAAACATGTAGTAAATTCTCCTAAAAATATATTTTGCATATAAAGCTATATACAGAAAAAGGTTGACAAAGGTTTTTTCTCTTGTACATCCCTAAACATATTTTTTTATTCATTTTGCATCTGTTGATGATGACATATGCAAATAAAGAACTGTGTGCACATTTCCAATTGTATTTTGTAGATTATCTGATAGTGTAAGTAGTGCCTTATTTCAAGAGGATTGAAAATAACATATAAACACTGTGACAACAAGGTTTAAATCATGAAATGTGTGGAGTAAATTTGAAAACATGGGCGAGCAGATGAGGTTTTTGTCATTTTTTTTAGTTTTAATTTTTGCAATTTGAAAAATTTAAATGAAGAAAAATGTAAAGAAAAAAAAGATGCAGGATCAATGTGATGTAATTTCTGTTTGTCTGTTTAAGTTGACTTAAGATAGTTTGGCTTTTCCAGCAGTTGTGCTTGCAATATATAGCAATGCTTAATAATAATTTTGCATAAAAAGGGTTGTTTGTGCTTCATGCAACAGCATTTGAGCTGTTTTTGCGGCAAAATGCAGCAAACCATCTTTTAATTTAATTCACATTATTGATAAAAGGACATGATGGCATTAAATATTTTCTAATAACTATGGCAAATAACTGTAGCCTTGTGAAGGTTTTTACGAAGACTTTACTTTCATTTTTGTTCTATGTCTATAATGCTATTTTCTTATAAGATGATCATGCTAAATTAATTGTTTTAATGCTTAATTCATGCTTTTAATTTATGGTGTCAGAGTGTCCTATGTGTGTTGTGTCCTTATGCCAAAATGTGGAGTTGTTTTTGTTTTCTCAGCTGGCTACAATAAATTACATGTATTGCAGATTTGACAAAACTTGAGATACCTCAAATGTCTTAGTGTGAAGATGTCAAGCATGTGAATTTAGCAAAGAAAGTTGTTTCCCTACTACAATAAATTCTCTTTTTGCTTATTTACTCAGGGACTTGCGTCATGTGGAGCTTGGTCATGTTTTGATGAGTTCAATCGAATTGATCTTGAGGTGTTGTCTGTGGTTGCACAACAAATTCTAACCATTCAAATGGGAATCAATTCTGAGTGTGACACCATGATGTTTGAAGGCACGGAGATTAAGTTAGATCCATCGTGTGCTGTTTTTATAACAATGAATCCTGGTTACGCTGGAAGATCTGAGTTACCAGATAACTTAAAGGTAATATATTTTTATCTGTACATTTTCTTTTTTATAATACAACATTTATGGGTGCTCCTGGACAGTCCAATTAACATCGAGTTTAGTTGGCCACTAATAAACCACTATTCTAATTGATCCACTCAGAATTAATACCTCTTTGGATGGAGCATGGGCATACATATTTTAATATAAATCCACCGTATTTAGACAAGCGATAATTGAATTTTCTTTATTTTAGCCATTCGAATATCTAATTGCAAGAATATTTAAACGCAGATCTAACTGTTGATAAGGAGTAACAGTTTCATATCAAATTGAGTAAATCTTGAACATCAAAGCGTGTCAAAAATACTGCTAAAAGTTTACGATCACCTCAAGTTTTAATAAAACAGTTTCAAATTTTTTAAATAAATAGTGTTGGCTTATATATCACTTTTTTTTTTTTTTAGTCACTTTTCCGAAGTGTTGCTATGATGGTCCCTGATTATGCATTAATTTCTGAAATATCACTGTACTCTTTTGGTTTTGTTAACGTGAGTAAATAATGATTTTTCTTCTGTTATTTGCACTTGTTTTCAGTCAGCTCATTTGCTAATCATAACTAAACTGACGAAAATGCTTTTAGGCGCGTCCACTAGCTGTCAAGATTGTGACTACGTACACATTATGTTCAGAACAGTTATCATCGCAATGTCATTATGATTATGGTATGAGAGCTGTGAAATCTGTTTTGACAGCAGCTGGCAACCTAAAGGTTTGTACGTTTCTTTAAAAATTCTGAAATTGAGTTTCTTTATACGAAAGATTACACACAAATAACTCTCTCAGAGCAAACCACGAAGTCATATCAACAAAGTACACTAAAAATCAAAATTATAGTATGGATTAATACTGTAATTTAATTTACGGTTATTAAAGGGAAAAAAGGCCTGCTGGTGCATTTGTACAGAGATACAACTTATTGCTTCTTACCTGTATAAAATTTCTGTACTTCATAGTTAAAATATCCTGATGAAAATGAAGATATTTTGATTCTTCGATCTATCATTGATGTGAACTTACCAAAGTTTCTTGCCCATGATCTTCCATTATTTAAGGTAAATTTACTTTTTGTACTTATAGGTAATAAGTACCTCTGTTTTGTATGTTATATGTAGGAAACATATACCTTTATGAATGTTATTTGCACTAAACTACTAGTACTTCTTTAATTTTCACTTTTTGGGTGTGTTTATTGAGGTATCTTTTATTAAACTTATTATCACATAGACTGTCCTTATTATTTTTAGTAGCTACCTAGAAAAAAAAGCATAAATTTAAAAAAAAAATATCCCACAATTAATTTTAGCAAATAATTTTCTATCAATTCAGCGATGATTTGTATACTCTTTCTAATTTTAGGGTATCACATCTGACCTCTTCCCAGGCATTGTCCTACCAGAGCCAGATTACATGATATTAACACAAGCAATAAAGGAAAATGCCCAAAAATTGAATTTACAGTTGACTGAGTTTGCCCTTACAAAGATATTGCAGGTAGATTGTCTTACAACAAAATTTGGTGTATCTATAATGTGTTTTTTTATTTGGAACCAATTTCTTTGTTAATTCATGTCCAGTCTTTAACCTAGTCCACTTGTTGCCCATTTAATTATTATAGAAATTTGTTCCTGATTTGATTTGATAGGTAAATTACAACGAAAATATGCGACCTCTAATTTTACTACTTTTTTAAACAGGAGTTAAAGTTACTTAGGAAAGCTCGTTTGAACTAGCTGAATCTGTTTCTTAGGTATATGAGATGATGATTGTAAGGCATGGTTTTATGTTGGTTGGGGAACCCTTTGGTGGTAAAACAATGGCATATAAGGTGTTAGCTGGAGCTCTATCTGACATCAAAGAAAAGGTATCTAATTTTTACCATAACACATGGCTAACATAAAATCCTTTAAAAAAGGATTTTTTCAGAAGTTTTTTTCTATTATGGTCGTGGAGATTGCCTTTTTTAATGACAGACCTTTATGAGACATAGTGTTCTCGCTCTTGTAAGTAAGGCCAATCTTGCACCCTTAATTATTATTTTCCTCATGAATGCTTTTTTTCATAATTAATTTGGTTAAAAATTTGTCATTATTTTAACACTGTGTTTATTAATTCGATATTATTTTTACTGTGTATATGTAGTAAGGACATTGTGATTATTTTTGTAGGAATTGATGGGTGAGAACAAGGTGCAGATATGCGTAATCAACCCAAAAGCTATCACCATGGGTCAGTTGTATGGTCAGTTTGACCAAGTTTCACATGAATGGTCAGATGGTATTCTAGCAGTCAATTACAG
Source organism: Hydractinia symbiolongicarpus (assembly GCF_029227915.1). NCBI lineage: Eukaryota > Metazoa > Cnidaria > Hydrozoa > Anthoathecata > Hydractiniidae > Hydractinia > Hydractinia symbiolongicarpus. The sequence goes on along the minus strand of NC_079878.1, from coordinate 22,340,461 downwards.
AAATTTTGCTTCATCACAGGTTAGTTAATAAATCTGCAAAATAAATCTGCAGTTCTAGAGGTTAAAATATGCGTGTAATTTCAGGAGAAACTGCTCTAAAGCAGTTAATATTGACTGGCAGCAGTCGCATACGTTTGTCTTGTTTCTCATATTCCTATCCAAACCAAATCAGTTTTTTGGCCACTTTTCTCATGTCACAATAAGGTTATTGAAAATTAGGTTCTGAAAGTGTTGTTTTGCTCGAAACGTAAAATATAAATACAAAGTCATGCATACGTATTTTGAAATATTATCATTTGGTATATTTCAATGAACAAAAGGCAACCAAATAAATTTCAATTTCTTGATTTTATCTATATGTATCAATGCTTGTTACAAAGAAGCCTGATGTAATATTTATGATTAGACTCCAGATCGTAAATGGTTGATATTTGATGGTCCAGTTGATGCTGTATGGATTGAAAACATGAATACTGTGCTCGATGATAACCGAAAGTTGTGTTTGAACAGCGGTGAGATTATCCAGCTTGCACCAACAACAAACTTAATATTTGAACCTATGGATTTGGAAGTAGCTTCTCCTGCAACAGTAAGTTGCTGTTACTCGCTGTTGTGTTGGTGCTTAATAAAATACGATTCTTATTGAAAGCAACAGATATTGGTTGTTTCTTTGTTTGTTTGTTGCTCCTCTGATCTGTAATGATTAAGTTTCTTCTGCTTTTTATTATAATTATAATTTATCATTTTATGTGCTCCTTTTGTATTTTTTTATTGTTATCTGATCATAATCTATGATAACATTTCTTTCTCTTAATGTTATATATGCTTTAATTGCACTTGAGAGGTAGTACAGATCATAGTCTAATGCAGAAAGATAAGGCGTTAACGTTTTATGCTCAATTCAGGGAAAATGATTTATTTAACTTTTCCTGTAGAAAAATTTAAATGTTGCAAAAAATGAAAAACATGTGAAAGTTTTCTATTCTGTTGTTTTTTATTGCAAAGGAAGTATTTCTTAGACGTGTTTGGTAATCAATTTTTTTTGTTCTATGAAAATTTATTTACATTACGTAGGTAAGTCGATGTGGAATGATTTATATGGAACCTCACATGTTGGGTTGGCGACCTCTACTTTTGTCATGGTTAAACACCTTACCAACAACCATTAATGATGACATGAAAGATTTGATCACTGAAAATTTCGACAGGCTTGTTCCACCAATGCTTAATTTTATTAGAAAGGGTGGAGTAAAGGTAAGAATGAGCATTGCTGTTCATTATTGTATGTTATGCGAGTCCAGGTGCAAGTCAAGTTTTAAAATCTGTTTATAATATATCATTATCTCCTACATCTGTCATACTGTTGCAGCTACTTATTTCTTTTGTTTGTTGCCTTACCTTACAGGAACTTTCTCCCACAACCAACACAAACATTGTCAAATCGTGCATGAATTTGATGGATTGCATGTTGGATGAATTCCAAGACGAAGAATCATTTAAAAAGTTAAACGAAAGAGAAGTAGCATCATGGCTAGAAGTATGTGTCATAAAAATATATATGCTGTTTGTAACTTTAAGATGGATTAAGAAGTTATTATTTTTATTTTATATTTTAGTGCATCCTTTTGTTTTCTTGTGTGTGGTCATTTGGTGCAACTATAGACACTGATGGAAGAACACTGTTTGATAGTTTGTTCCGGGAACTAATTGATGTAAGTATTTCCACTTGTGTATTTAAGCTAGAGAGGTGCGGACGTGCATTTGTAGATTCCTCCCTTTAAGCAGCAGTAAAATGAACTTCAACAACATAAAATTTAAATAGATGCGAATTGTTAGAAAGGGAAATAAATTAAAAAGGAAACATGTAAATAGGTTTTACTTCACACTCACCTGCTTTAACAAATCTGCTTCAATAATGGGGATTTGTCTGGCAAAGAAAAGTAAATTGATATTTCTTTTATAAGAGCAAACATATGAAAACATGAGGCTGTAATACGTCAGAACATTCTAAACTGTTTTTTTATGAAAGAATTGAGCAAAATTAAATAACATATTATGCTTATTAAGTAGTTTTTCCCACGAGCATCTTAAGGCATTTCAGGCTAGGTATTGTTATATAAACACAACGTGTCAAAGAATTTCCTCATAGTTTCATTAACGAAGCTCTCAACTGAACACTGCATTCCATGGCTTATGTATCATATTGGCGTTATCATTATTAACTGTATTTTTAGGGTCCATTGTCATTGGATACTAAAGATAAGTTTCATATTCTTGACATGGTTGATGGTCCTTCGAGACCGTATCTCTGTCCATTTCCAAGCAGGGGTACTGTTTTTGATTACAGATTCATTAAAGAGGTATAACATTTTGTGCATTTATTAAAGTTAAATAGTTGTTCTTTATCGTTAAAAAAATTATGTGTGTCTTGCACCTCCTGGTCTCCCTAAGGCAAGTGTTAACATTTCTCCCTTTAATCAAAGATTTAAATCTTTCTCTTGGCTATAAATTTAAAACTCACAATAATTTTAATTGTGCAATCTACTGTACTTCATGCTTTCATTCTGGATAATTATCGGAAACATAGATTAAATTTTTTTTTACTATTTTAGGGCATGGGAAAATGGGAGTTATGGACAGATGAAATTAAAGATGCTCCACCAATTCCTAAGGTAGTGTTGTGTTAATTTGTGCTCTGTTGTGAGAAGAGAGAAAAAGTGTGATAAAAAATCAATATAGAATAGAAATTGAATGTACCGTAGTGAAGCCTGAATAATATTTTTGATAAGTTTTTGACAATAAATCAAAGAGCACTGGTGAAATAAACATATTTTATCACTAGCATAAAGATAACCCATCTTTGAAATGTGTTCAAGGGCTTGGTAAATTTTTATAAATTAAACAAACCAATTTTTTAGTTATGGTTTTGATTGATAATATTTTTATTTGTTCCAGGATATGGCATTTAACGAAATCATTGTTCCCACCATCGATACTGTTCGATATACATACCTTATTAAACAGTTGGTGACACATGGAAAAAGCATACTGGTGGTTGGAAAGACTGGAACTGGAAAGAGTGTTTACATTTCTGTGAGTTTTAATACCGTATGTTAGTTGTCGATAGTAATCAATGGTTGACAAAACAAAGTATGTTAAAAACACATGCAAAAATTACATTTTTCTTCTCTGTCCTGCCTTTTTTCTCTGAGATATTGTTCTATTTTGTACATATACAAATATGCTATAATATATTTAATTAATATACTTATATTATTATTTACAACACCAGCCTTTTGTCGCTGAAACGTTGGTAAACATGTTTGAATGAGTGTTGATGGTTTTATTTGTGGAAATCTGATCATACATACCATTTCACAGACTGAATGAAAAAATATTGAAAATAAATCATGTTTTTGAACATAAAGTCCAAATAGAAGAATAACTTAGTTTATCGTTTCTTTTCTAATGGCGTTCATTCAACTTCTAATATTGTTTTTTCTTGTGTAACAAAATAGAAACCGTGAAAAATTAACTTCTTTTTAATTTTTTCAAGCCTAGCCTAGGTACACAAAGTTCTAGATTTGTGCCAGTCATTACCAACGAACATAATAAAATTTGTAAAAAGACTGGCAATATAAAATATTATTTGTCAACACCTGAGAATGGATTCGTATGATACTATTTACTAGTAATAGAGACTATAACAACACTGGTTTATAAAATCAAAATTATATAGGGATTTAAAATTAGCATAAGTAATTTTTGTCTGCTCTGTGTATTGTTAAAACAAAAAAACTCCTGTGATGTTTCACACATCTGCAAAGCAGACATCAGTGAATCATTTTCTATGAATCAATTTTTGATCTATGTACTATGTGCTCTTATGTTTTTTATGTTTCACTACAACACTCCCAAAGCTAAAACTACATGATTCATGATATAATCCGATACATTTTGGAGTAAAGTAAGGGTTTAATATTTTTGTATTCTTATTAGGATTTTCTGTTGCAACGTATTGATGAGAAATACAAACCATTGATGATAAACTTCTCTGCACAAACTACCGCTAAACAAACTCAAGATATAATTATGTCAAAACTTGATAAACGAAGAAAAGGCGTGTTTGGTCCTCCGCTTGGCAAGAAAACTGTAAGTTGATAATACAAAAACATGTAATGTTGTAACTTACTGCAACCATTGGGTATCTGATATTTTGAAAATGTCTTGGAAATCAAATCAAATCAAGAAATGGCTGGTAACTGTTTGTTTAAAACAGATAAATTTTTGATAAAAAATAGTCAATGATTAATCATATAGTAGTAATACTTGAAATTTGAACACCAATCTCATTTGAAGTCTTCCAGTGGAATATTTTTGATTGTGCAGCTTTTTTATCATCTCTGACTAATGTGAAAAATTATTTAAAAAAAAAAACGCTCCTTAAAAAGTGAAAAAAAGTCTAGGTACAAATAAACATCCAGGGTGATATCTTTAAATTATTAGGGTTTTAATTATTCCAATCATGATGGGATCGACAATACACTCAGTAATTTTGTTACTAGATTGTGTTTGTGGATGATTTGAACATGCCTGCCAGAGAAACATATGGTGCACAACCACCAATCGAATTGTTGAGGCAGTGGATGGATCACTGGCAATGGTAAGAACGCTCAAATCGACAATCTCCTAATTTCTCTTATCGTTCTAGTGAAAACTTAAATCCATGATTGTTTATTCATTTTGCCGCTATTGTGTGAGTAAACAGACAAGTTTCTAATGTTTAGGTATGATCTGAAAGACACTTCTCCTATCCACCTCACAGATGTGCAGTTGATGGCAGCTATGGGTCCACCAGGCGGTGGTAGAAATCCTGTCACTCCAAGATTTTTACGTCACTTTAATACAGTGACCATCAATGAATTTGGTCCTACTCAAATGACTAGAATATTTGGTCGCATTATGAACTGGCATTTGACAACAACGTAAGTAATTACATACAAACATAAAGGTTGTTTTGGTTTACTGTATGAGTAGCATACCTTTATTACAAGCTTTTTTTGCATGCCCAATGCCTTTTAGCATTAAAAACTGGTAAATGGAGGCATAAACAAGGCATATTTTAACATTTAAATGATACAGCAGTGCAGAGAGAACTAACTTTTTAACAATTATTTATATGAAGTTAAACTAACATGATCGAGGAACTGGTAAAGCAGACAGTAAAAGCCACTTAATTTCACATTGCAGCCCCAGTTTTTTTCAGCTCTTTCTGGAAATTGACAAACAGCATCATTCGGCATATGATACTTTGGCAGGGGTGAGAGTTGAGTAACCAACGTCAAAAATGCGCAAACTGCACTTTCTGCAATGTCTGCGTTATGAAACTATCAGCTCCACCCTAGTGAGCTGTTCGAAATATCGTAAAATTGGGGCGTCGTGACGTCAACAGAACATAGCATCCTTTATATTTTAAATCTAATTAAATGACGTAAGATGCTAAGTATGCTGTGAAGTTCGGAGTTCATGTCACTTAGATAGAAACTGCGTTCTTAATTGCTTGTGGTTGCGACCTTTAAAGTTCCGCCCTCTTTCCCAATATAAAATCGGCTAGGTTGTACCCCAGCCACGGCGTGGAAAGAAATATTTAAAAAGATGCGCTTTTCTTGTACCTAGTTAACTGCATATTAAGTGGATTTTGGCGATATTCTATGAAATACAGAACCCAATGTAAAAGTACAGACAGAGCTTGCGACACAACACTTGCAGGGCCTAAGTACGAGTAAAGGAACTGTCAATGTCAATCTATAGGTGACGATTTGAAATTGCAACAAATGAATCTTGTAGAAAGTTCTTAGTTCCAAAACCTAATCTATGGTTTGTTGTGTTTTGTATGAATCTAACTGTATTTCCATTTTATATTTCTAGTGGTTTTGATCCAAGCTACAATGCTCTTGGTGAACAGCTCATCAAGGCCACAATTTCTATATACAGTTCCGCAATGGACAACCTGCTACCAACACCAGCTAAATCACATTATCTTTTTAATCTAAGAGATTTTGGACGAATAATTCAAGGAATTTTACTATCAAGACCAAGCACTGTGTCTGATGAGGATTCTCTTAAACGTCTATGGACCCACGAGGTATTTACCTTTATATGGTCAATGCAAGTAATATTTTTTGCAAGATGAAAAATAATAAATGATATTGGGGAAAATCTACAAAAGTCTTCTTACTATAATGCTCGAAGAAAAACGATGGTAATTTGAATCTATTAAGTTAAGTAGGGTATTACAGGGTAGCCATGGTACTTAGAAATTCGTAAAATTTGTAGATCTGTAGATTCCCCAGAAACCCAAGGTTTTTAATTATACTTTTTTTTTGGTTTGTTGTTTTTTGTGTTATCCATACTGCCCTTTCCCTTTTTTAAAAGGGGGAGAGGGGGTTACATTTTTAAAAACTTTGGGAAAAAAGGTTGAAAATTGTCAAAAATGGGCAAAGAGTATAAAAAGTGTAAACTTGGTTTACATAGCCTAAAAAGGTACATTTCATAACTGCACCCTGTAATAAATTTTTTTGGCGTTAAGAATTGTGTAAAATGCAGAACAAAAAATGCTAATGTGCACTTTTTTATTGAAATTACAGAATTAAAAATTGTGAATTAGTAACGTCAAACGTCTGAATTGAATTTTATGTTGAATTTATTCGAGAATCTGCAAACAAGCCAGAAATAAGGTAAAAGGTGATATCAAAGATCTTGAATGTTCATTCTTGTTTAATAAATACGAAATTAAGTTTGGGAATACTAGGTAAATACGCAAATATCAAGTTTCCGTATTCTTTTCTTCTGCGTTTATTTCTTCGGTTTACTTTCTGCGATCATTATCAACAAGATTAACTTTAGATTACACAAATACAGTGTGATGAAATATTTGCCTTTTACTGTGTAGTTTTTCTTGAAATTAATAACTTCCTTGAAATTCTCTTAGAATCTGCTCAACAACCTATTATCTCCTTGGTTTAACTTACAACTATGTCTCTGTTTCTACTAGACAAAACTTTCAATCTTTAACTTTGGTTAAAAATTTTTGTTTAGGTCTTTCGTGTGTACTATGATCGTCTCGTTGATTCAGAAGATCAACACTGGTTGACTAATCAAGTCAAAGAAGTTATAAAAACAGAGTTAAAATCAGATTTTAACCAGCTATTCCTGCACCTGGATAGAAACGAAGATGGAGTTATTGATAATAACGAGTTGCACGCCTTGATGTTCTGTGATTTTGTTGATGTGAAGACTGATCCAAGACCGTACCTAGAAGTTCAGGAACCAGACAAAGTTAGAAAAACTGTAGAATCTTTTCTTGATGAGTATAACAACATGAGCAAAAAGCCAATGAATCTTGTTTTGTTCAGGTATAGTTTCTTATAAATTGTTTTATGCTAGCTAACTTACAATCAATTTTGTGTAGTCCAATAAATTTTTTTATATGTCTACAAGGATATTTTAAACGGTCCTTAAATATTTTTGTAAATTATCAGTTGATCATTCTGATAGCAAAATGTTATTGTTATGCCTTAGTATTATTAAATTTTGCGAGTACAAAATTTGTTGATTTTACTGTTTTGACTAAAATTTTTATAAAACATCTCCCACGGAATATTTTTACGAGAAACACCGCTATCCTGAGCTCCGCTAAATATGAAAAAAATGTACTGATTCGATTTAGTAGCTTTGCGGTCCTGGTGTTATAACAGATAAGCTCCTAATTCCCTTGATTTGCTTTTTTATTATTTACGAACGAATTTTATAATATCATCGCTAATTCTAACACTAGATATAATAACCTACATAATTTGCAGGGTGAGGTTGGAATACCATTGGTTGAAATATAAACAAGTCATAAATATCTTAAGATACAAGACCAATATTAAGCTTTTATGTTAGCTTTATATGTTATTATTGCGTGTCAGGAAAATGGTGTGGAAAGCAAATTTTCGGAAATATTATCAGGGAATTGAACTGTTTACAAAAAAGAAAATGTCACTTGATATCTTTTTGAGAGTATTTATCACTAAGTAATACATTCCTTTTTCTTGCACAAATTTAATTATTATGATCTTCATAGATTTGCAATTGAGCATGTGGCACGTATTGCAAGAGTCCTTAAGCAACCGCGTGGTCATTGTTTGCTGGTGGGTGTAGGTGGAAGTGGTAGACAAAGTTTAACAAGACTGGCGTCATTTATGTCAGACTATGATCTACATCAGGTGAATACTTTGACTTCTCCCTTTCTTTTCTGTTTTATTGTTTTCATGAAAGTGTACAAAATTGTGAGTATCGGGGTAACCGAAACAAACCATTATTACCCAAAATATTTTTCTTTTTTTTTATCTATCTTCTTGAATAGCATAACTATATCAAAAACATTTATTAAAGGAAACTAGTGTTGTGAAAAATTAACGTCTTTTAAAATAGCACTCAATGAGATTAACCTGGTAAATTACCAAATAGAAACTCTCATGACAATTAAATTAAGGGTAGTATAATGAAATCAAACGTTATAAAAAGATAAAGAACCAGTAAGAGAATTCTTTTTAGCAATATAAAAAATAAAAAAACTTATGCACTTTTTTCAACCAGTAGAGTTTAGTTCATTTCGCTCCAGCACTAACTTCTGGTGGCTTTTGTAACTGTAGTCTAAATCAACACCACTTAATTAACGCACTTTATTCAAATCGGCGTTAATTGAGTGCAACGTTAATCTCCTATAAATAAGGTATTTGCCAATATGATTGCAATTAAATATGATATCTCACTCGATTCTTTTCACAAGGTTGAAATTTCACGTGGTTACACCAGTGTTGAATGGAGGGAAGATCTGAAGTTGATTTTAAGAAAAACAGTCGAAGGAGAAGTTCCTGGTGTGTTTTTATTTACCGACACTCAAATCAAGCAGGAGTCCTTTCTAGAGGATTTGAATAATTTGCTAAATGCTGGAGAAGTACCTAATTTATTTGCGTTGGATGAGCGACAAGAAATATGTGAGAAGATGAGACAAATTGATAAGTAAGCTTCTTCTTGAGTGTGTTGTGTTCAGTTGTTGTAGTCAAGACAGATTTTCAATCAATAGCAAACTCATTGGATCAAAAACTTGAACTCTGAAATCTAATTGGTTGATAAAGTTCTCTGTCTCGATCTGTTTTAGGTCAAACTGATAGTTGAAATCTTTTCCATAGTTTTAGAAATAAGATTTAAAAAAAAAAATAATTGGCACCATAACCAGCCAAATTAAAAGATTGTTCCGTTCTGTTCTGTTTTGCGGAAATTCAGCTTGACCATTGTTGCAATTTTTTAAAATTTATAATTATATCTTTGTGATCGGCACTAAATTGATCCAGACTGTTGCTGTATTTTGTCATTTTTGCTCCATTTTTGATTTCTTTGCATTTATTTCTTTTCTATTTTTTGTTCTTGTTTTTTTTTATTTATGTGTATTTGAAATGAGGCACTTTTTTTAGGCAAAAGGAGAAAGCTCGTCAAACAGATGGTTCACCTCTGGCATTGTTTAATATGTTCATTGAGCGAACGAAAGAAATGTTGCACATTGTTCTAGCAATGAGTCCTATAGGAGAAGCATTTAGAAATCGATTGAGGAAGTTCCCATCGTTGATTAATTGCTGTACAATAGATTGGTTTCAGGTATGGACTTTGATAAAGGATAAAAAATCTGTTGGGTAGCCTGAAGCATCTCTCATGAATCACTGTTGACCTTTGCAGAGAGATTTGTCACAAGTATGATAAATTTGGTCATTTGTCAGCTAAATTTAATTCATTACCATGTTTTGTTTTGGAGATGTAATGATGATTTTGTTTTTTAAATTAATGAAGAAAACCGAATGAAGCAATCTGTGTTGCTGTTCGCGATATTAGATGATTAATGTTAGCTGCAGATTCATTGACCCCTTTATTTTTAAACTAGTTTCCTCTCTACAGGAGTGGCCAGAAGATGCACTAACAGTCGTTGCACAGAGATTTCTCGCTGATGTGAATCTTTCCTCTCAAGTTATAAAAGGGTGCGTGGAAATGTGCAAAAACTTTCATATCACCACTCGTGATTTGTCTCTCCGTTTCTTCGTGGAATTGAAACGACACAACTACGTCACTCCAACATCCTACTTAGAGTTGATTAGCACCTACAAGACCTTACTCAACCAACGACAGGAGTAAGTTGGGTTTTCTTTGTGAAGCTGGAATTATTCTAATTGATTTGAAAGTTGGTTATCGTGCTGTTTTATTGTACTTTAAAGAAAACAGTTTGAGAAGTGTTGTTATAATGCTGATGTATTGTTTTTTAATTAAACGCATTTTTTATGTTTCCCAACGTAATAAAGCTGACTTCTGGCTTTGATGACTCTACCTTCTTTACATATTCTTCATAAATTTGATTAACTCAAATTTGCAGCGTAAAGTGTGTTTGTGAGAAAAATGAAACTAACTCAGTCTATGCCAGTATTGCTATATAAGCCAAAAAAAGAGAAATGGTATAATTAGAAGGTAGCGTTTTTCTTAGCAGACTAGGTTACAAAGAGTGGCTATATTTAAATTTTATTTATTTTTGGTTCTTTTTGTATTCTACGCGTGTTCTCTTCATAATCTTAATTTAAACTTTAGAACTGTGATGAAACAGAAGACAAGATATGAAGTTGGTCTAGAAAAATTAGCATCTGCAGCATCACAGGTAGACTTTCTCGCTTCGTTTTTTTTTCAAAACATTGATTTATTGTGTTATTTTACTATACCTTAAAGAAAACAGTGAAAAGATTTGTTTTATTTTTCACAATATAAAAACAGAAGAACGTATTACACTTGTGATCAAATCAAGTTATAACCTTTTTAAGCTATCATAAGTCATGCCTATTCGTGGCCTAATTTTTTAAACTAGTATTTCTTTAGCTGTGTATTTTTAATGTATTAAGTGATTGATTTTTATGTTAGTGTACTCACAAACGCATTCTTTTCTTTTAAGGTATCAACCATGCAGGTAGAGCTGCGAGATCTGCAGCCGAAGCTAGTTGTTGCACAGAAAGAAGTTGACGAAGTGATGAAAGTCATTGAAGTGGATTCTGTGGAAGTTGCTAAAACAGAGAAGGTATGCCCTTTATTATCATTGTTCCTGATTTTGAAAAATGAATCAATTGTTTTCGTTCATAAAGAGGCTATTATGTTAGCACTCAGACTGGATATTATAACTCCACCACTTCGTAAACTCGGCTTTGCATAAGGAAAATTAAAATTCCTTTTTAAATAGTATTGTTCTTGTTCTGATTAATTGCAGCGAGTGATTAGAAATTGTGATTGAATGCTACAAATTCGTGCTTTCAGGAACGTTATCTTGAAGTCTTTTGAAAACAATTATAGCGTCTTGTGGATTAACTGATGGGTTTATTGTAAAAGATTGGACTGTTGAGTCTATTCCACATAATTAACTTTTTGTGACCACTTTTTTTAAAGATTGTTAAAGCAGATGAAGCTGTTGCAAACGAACAAGCCAATGCAGCCAAAGCCATAAAAGATGAATGTGATAAAGAGTTAGGAGAAGCAATTCCCATTCTTGAATCAGCTTTAGCAGCATTAAACACCCTGACACCACAGGACATCACTGTGGTGAAAACCATGAAAAATCCACCTGGTGGTGTTAAAATGGTCATGGAAGCAATTTGTCATTTGAAAGGCATAAAACCGGAGAGAGTTCCTGACCCTGCAACTGGTGCGTTGTTAGATTTCCATTGCCATCTTGTTGATTTCTTGCATTTCATATTTGCTTTATAGAACTCACCAGTCGTCATCACTGTTCTGTGTGTGTGTCCTACACGATGACTTTTGCAGCCCTAATATATGTTTTACCCGGAGTTTGATTTAAAAATGACGTTGCTAGTTTGCAAGATACCAGATAGTAGCTCGTGTAATTGAATATTATTTAATATCATGTCAACATACCGTTTGATTTCTCAATCCTAAACGGTTGGATCACTCTCAAGTTTAATAGGTTCCATTTGTCCAAATGGAACCTATTAAAATTCGGTTCTTTTTTACCCATAGAAAGTTTCAATTAAATGTATAGCATGGTTGCCAAGCTTCCTTACAACTCCTCCCTTCTGCCATTTTTTAAATTTTTCTTCTTAAGTCTATTTTTGTCAGTAACTTTTCTAAATATAACTTTCATTTTTTCTAGAGATGGAATTCATTTTAACGATTCTATGGACTTCAGTAATACTATAGTACAATTGACTTAACAAAAATTCTCAAGTCTTAAAATTTTTATAGATATTTTAATAAATTTCTTCAAAAAACAAAAACAAAATTTCTCCGATCTTTTTAATTTTGAAATGTGTGGCACCCTATTCAGTTTATTTACCAACCATATAATATAAAATAAAAATGTTTGGTTAAAAATATTGTATTCTTGCAGGTAAACGCATTGAGGATTTTTGGGGACCGTCTCGAAAACTGCTAGGTGACATGAAGTTTTTGGAATCACTGAAAACTTTTGATAAGGTCAGTAATGTTGGTTAAATGTCATTTTGGTATTGCACCTGCAATACCAAAATGACATTTAATGCCTGCCTGCCTGTTAGTAATTTTTAACGGGCCAACAAAACCTCCAATCAATTACGTTTTAATTATAAACATAATTTAATTTTACAGGACAACATACCAGCTGCATACATCAAAGTCATAAGAGATAAATATGTCAGTGATCCTGAATTTGTTCCTGAGAAAATTCGAACCGCATCCACTGCAGCCGAAGGTCTATGTAAATGGGTGGTTGCTATTGAGGCTTATGATAGGTCGGTTAATAATTATTGTTTTTGTAGTGCAAATATAGTACGGTTGGCTATTATTATTTGTGTAATTCCTTATTGTAGGGTAGCAAAAGTTGTTGCTCCAAAAAAGGCTGCGTTAAAAGTTGCTGAAGGAGAACTTGCAGTTGCTATGGAGGTCGGATATTTTTTTATGAAAACTGATGAGAGCGATAGAGTAACTTTTCAAAATTAGTTGTGGCTTTCCAATTAAAATTGTGTAACTACACCAGGCTAAGGTTTTTTCTGTCTTACCTATGCGTAACGCATTGCAAGTTGTGTACACTCTAAGATTTCTCCCCTGGTTTTTGTTGTGAGCTACGTTATTATAGAAAATGTTAAGCTCCTCACAAATGCTAAGCAGTCTTTGTATTTTACCTGCAGAGCTTGGAAAAGAAACGAAGCAACTTGAGAGAAGTACAAGACAAGCTTGCTAAGTTGCAAGAAACCTTTGAGATCAACACAAGAAAGAAAGAAGACTTGGAAAACCAGGTAGGTACCAACTGTAACTACCACCCTGGAAATATTATTTGAAAAATTATACATTATTTAGCTCCTTCTCGACAAAGGCAAACAGTATCACTTGGTCAGTGCTTTGCAGTAGGCTGCAAAAGTTCTAATTTGTCATGGGTATCGGCCAAATACCCATGCCAAATTAGAATTTTGAAAATGCGCTATCTGCACTTTCCACAATGTCCGCATTTTGGAACGATTCACTTCATCACGGAGAAAGCTCCAAAATAAGGTGGTAGCTGACGTCAGCAAAAATTAGCACTCATTAAAAGTTTTGGCTTAACCAAATAACCTAAGTCCTAAGCCCGCTGTATTGACAAGTTCGCAGTGTGTGTTACTTAGATAGAAACGGCGTTCTTAATTGCTTGTGGCTGCGATCTTTGAAATTTCACCCTTTTCCGGAGTATATAATGCCCAGGGTTGTAGGCTGTGGAATATAAAAAATCTACAAATAATTGTGTTTTTTCAATTTACTTTGATTTAAGTATAAATAATAATTATAACTAATAATTCCTTAATTTTTGTTATTTTAAGGAGCTTTTATGACTTAGTTTTAAGTGTGGGCACCTCCAAGGAAACTTGGTGCATTATTTTACGTACCTCTATTTTCTATTCAGGTTGACCAATGTAGCAAGAAACTTGATCGAGCTGAGAAACTGATTGGAGGGCTAGGTGGTGAAAAAGATAGATGGAGCAAGAGTGCTTCAGAGTTGGCTGTTATGTATGAGAATCTATCTGGCGATGTGTTGATATCTTCTGGTGTGGTGGCTTATCTCGGTGCATTCACGTCGAACTACAGACAGGTAATTTTTGGACCGTCCGTCCGTCCCTCAGAACTGGATTTTTTTACAAAGATAAAGAACAATGGCCCCTCGAATGTGACGAAGTCAGTTTTTAGAAAAAATTTTACCGGCCTAAAAATGACGGGTTTATGCGCAAAATGAGCCAAAACGGGTCCAAAAATACATTTTAAGGCTGATTTACTCTTCGAAATTACAAGCAAAATAAATATGTAAAAAAAGGTTTAGGACAAAAAAAAGTTAACGAGATTCACTTGCTTTTAAAAGTGTGCAAAGTTGTTGTAGCGAAAAAGAACACCCACTGAATTATTTTTTGTAGCGACTTGATTGGTCAATATTTTGTAAGTCCATACAAAAAGCAATACAAGTTGGGAAAGGTCTTCTCGCAAAGACAATTTTTCCTAAAAAAAGCCACAACCTTCAATGTATTTCGCTCGATTTTTCTCTAAACACTTCAAAATGAAAAATATATCCTTTACAGAACAGAAATTTCTAATTCTTTTTTAAATTTTTCTCACTTAGATATCTATCTATATTTCTTTCATATAGGAACAAGCTGACGAATGGACAAAAACATGTAAAGACACAGGCGTGCCATGTTCTGATGTTATCTCCCCCACAGTTACTCTTGGTGACCCAGTGAAGATTCGTGACTGGAATATATTTGGCCTTCCAACGGACAACTTCTCTATTGAAAATGGCATAATTATCAGGTAAAAACAGTGAATTGATGAAAAAAGATTATTTTTGTATATGATCAATTGGTTAGTAGTATCACATGAAGGGCTAGTTTTGCTTTTTTTAATTCCGATAAAGTCAATTTTATTTTGTTCATTAGTAACTCGAACCGATGGCCACTGATGATCGATCCTCAAGGTCAAGCAAATCGATGGATCAAGAACATGGAGAAGGGAGCAGTGCAAGTGATCAAATTATCTGACGCTGACTATATACGGACACTTGAAAATAGCATCCAGTTCGGAAATCCAGTGAGTATGTTTTTCTTCCTGATATTGAAGTAAATTACAAATATTTCATTGCTGCCTTGCTGAAAATATAATACGTCATCGCACCTACATCTGCACCCTCATAGGCCATGGCCATAGTTTTTATCTGTGAGTGAGTTAATTTTCCATCTAACTGGTAAACCCCGGAAGTCTTTTAAATGTTATGCATTATACTCACAATTTTATTTATTTTAGTTCCATCAAGTTTTCATACAAACCTATATAATGTCTTCTAATAAGTCTTGTTTTGTTTAGGTGCTTCTAGAGAATGTTGGTGAGGAATTGGATCCTGTACTGGAACCGTTACTTCTCAAGCAGGTCTTCAAACAGGGTGGTTCAATGTGCATTAGACTGGGTGACAGCACCATCGAGTACTCGAAAGACTTTAGGTAAAAAAACATTTTGTGATTAGCATGTGATTATCAGATATAACATATAAACTTAACATTTCATTGTCCTGTAAATCTTCACTGGCGATTTTAATTTTTTTTTAGGTTTTATATCACAACCAAGCTAAGGAATCCTCATTATCCGCCAGAAACAGCCGTTAAGGTAACAACGCCATTTAACGGCCTTTTTAAATTAAAGCGCCTTTACCCCTATTTTTATTTAAATGGGTATATTGAAAGAGGAAAGAAACTATTCCAGTCTACACGTGTTTTCTTAATAAGAAGCACAATACTTCTCAACTTGAGGCTGAGATTATAGGTACTTTCAACTGCTAACCCGCCCAATATTTAGAAAAAAGTAGATTGATAAAATGAGAGGGATCCTGCTAAAAAGAAATTATACAACAGGGATCTGACCCTATAAATTAAAGAAAGGAAATCTTTAAAGTACAGGATGAACCCCAAAAAGTATGTTATAAAAAACCGTTTTTTAGGTGAAAGCACACTTTTTTGAAGAATGCACTTCTCTGCTCACCTTTAACAGTTACGGTCTGTGTTCTTTAGGTAACTCTGCTAAACTTTATGATAACACCAGAAGGTTTAGAAGATCAATTGCTCGGTATTGTTGTTGCCAGAGAAAGGCCGGAATTAGAAGAAGAAAAGAATGCGTTGATTCTACAAGGTGCAGAGAATAAAAGGTAAACAAACTATTCGATCTTTGACCAGTGGTCAGTTTTTTAGACTGGAAGATGAAATTATGTAGTTGTTTGTAAACAAGTTTGTCCGTGAGATGATATAATTTGTTTAATATGTAGAATTGCATCTCGAAATTACCAATAAAATGAATTATGATGCATTTTGCGTTTTATAGACATCTTTTTTATTTTGATAGGTTGCAGCTCTAATTGTAGTAGAAGCAGTAGCACACGGTTTTGTTTTCGTATTTTAGGCAGCTAAAAGAGATCGAAGATAAAATTCTAGAAGTGTTGTCATCGTCAGAAGGAAATATTCTCGAAGATGAAACTGCCATCCAAGTTTTGTCTTCTTCCAAAGTATTATCCAATGAGATTGCTGAGAAACAGGTGTCTTTATTCATTTCTAAACTTCGTTGTTTTCACTGGTGCTGTTGTCGTTGTTACACTTTTGTTGTTGTTGTTGATTTTGTTGTTGTTGTTGTTGTTTTTGTTGTTGTTGCTGTTGTTGTTGCTGTTGTTGTTTTTGTTGTTGTTCGTGGTTGTTGTTATTGTTTTTGTTGTTGTTATTTTAGTTGTTGATGCACTTTTGTTATTGTTGTTGTTGTTGTTGTTATTTTTGTAATTTAAAATTGATTTTGTTGTGGATTTGTTAGGCTGTTGCAGAAGAAACAGAGAAAAAAATTGATCTTGCTCGACTTGGCTATAAACCAATTGCAATTCATTCTACAGTTTTGTTTTTCACTATTGCTGACATGGCGAATATCGATCCTATGTATCAGTACTCGTTGTCATGGTTTATTAACTTGTTTATCAGCTCTATAGATAACTCAGAACAAGCAGAGGATCTGAACAAGAGGTTTGATTTCTTTTATCATATTTATGTAGTTTTATATGTGGCTTTTTTCTGTGAAGACATGACCGAAATTGGTTTGGTCATTGCTTTGAAACTAGTTTGCGGAATAGGGATGCCTTAATTGTACCTAAAATGTCCTTTGCGTTTGTGTTATTTTTATCTAAAACCTTTGTCACTTTTTATCACTTTTTGTATTTTTTAAAACAAAACTCTCTGTAAGTGTGTAGTTTTCACATCCATTTTCATCATTCTGTAACACTATTTGTGCTCGCTATATTGAGAGCAAAAAAAATTTTTTCGTTGCAGTTTTAAAGATGTATATACAACATTAGACAAGTCTTCTAAGATTTTTTTACACGTTTGGTTAGTTGATTGATTTTTTTACTTTCAGGTTGCAAAATCTCGAGAATCATTTCACATATTCGCTGTACTGTAATATATGTCGATCTCTGTTTGAGAAAGATAAGGTAATGCTGCCTTTCATTCTCTTTTTGTTGTTGTTGTTGGATTCACAAGACATATTTTATGCGGCGTATGACAACGTTATGCTTTTGATTCAGACATTTATGACCACAGTTTGATGGTGTGATTTGCTGCTCTTGTGAAAACTTTAGAATTACGTAATTATTTTATGTAACCGACAAAAGGAATCCACACGAAGTCCTAGCGAAATAAAATGCTACGTGATTGCTTTGTTTCATTTAACATTAAGGCTTTATAAACTTCTGGAAGTACCAGTAATGCTACTATATTAAAGGGGCTACGGAACGGCTGTTGGTTTTCGACTTTAGTGACTTACACGAAAGTAGAGCTGATGGCGGTGAAAAACAAAAATGGCTATTTTTCCGGCATGTATGTAATTTACAGACTCAAACATATAGATATATCTAGAATTTTTAGTCTTGATCATGTTTTCATCTAGAAGAGTCTTGCTCAAATATTTCTTTTTAATATACGTTTCGAAAAAAAATATTGAAGCAGCAAACAAAGTGCGCTGGTCTGTTCATTGCGCACAATGCGTTTGCCGGATTTTTAATATGTGGGCGGTATATACGGAATGTGAGCTTTATAACCGGTTCGTAGCCCCTTTAATTACCAGTAACAAAATCAAAGAGTCGCCTTTTCTCCTTCATCTTAACGACTATTTTCTTTTCTTTTTTCATAGCTTTTGTTCTCCTTGATCCTATGCATCAACCTTCTGAAACACAAAGGCGAAGTAAATGAGTCCGAGTGGAGGTTTCTTTTGACTGGAGGTGTTGGTCTCGATAATCCAAACGAGAATCCAAGTCATTGGCTTCCGAAACAATCATGGGATGAATTTTGCAGGCTTTCTGAAATTCCAGTTTTTGACAAGATCCACAAATCGATAAAGGAAACGGATGCTGGGTGGAAGAAGATTTACGACAGTAACGTATGTGTGACATTTTTTTCTTGTTTTGGTTTTCTTGTTACAACACTTTTGTTACGACGTTTCTTTTTTGTTACGACTTTGTTTCCTTATAACGACCCTGTTTTTTTATTAAAACATTGTTTTCTTGTTACGACATTGTTTTGCTGTTACGACACTGTTTTTTACGACATTTTATCCACAAATACCTACCAATTTTAGATTATAAAAATTAATATATATCCTTGAGCATTTTATAGTGACTTCGATTTTTAAAGTTGTGAAGTAACAAGATGTCTTTTATTATCTTAAGGAACCTCAATTGGTCGAGTTACCACAAGAATGGCATGCAAAGTTGAACGACTTTCAGAAGATCGTTGTCTTGAGATGCATTCGCTCTGACAAGGTAAAAAATGTCGCACTATATTTTTGGTGTCACACTATTTTCTGTGTCTTTTCGGCATGCATGCTCTTTCTTTTACAAATAATAAATGTCTGCATGAGCACCACAAACAGACAGCTGGAGGTTGGTCTCACACAACTCGGTATTATGCTTTATCCTTACAAAAAAATACAACTTTCTGTCGTAGTCATTACATTAGTAAAGCGTTCCAATATTTATCTTGAAAACATAAAAGCATTGATTTCTGTCAGTGCTTCGCTCTGAGTTGACCAATCTCGTTTAAAGTCAAAACAACGGATCACTGTTAAAAATGGTTTAAGCAGAATAAGACTCTGTTTGTGTTAGTTCTTCTGCATACAGGAACTGTGGCAACACAATTTCGCTGTTCAACGTTGTCCTTTCTTATTTCAGATCGTACCCGCCGTTCAGAATTTTGTTACAAACAAATATGGCAAGAAGTACATAGAGCCTCCTCCTTTCGACCTGGCAAAATCTTTTGAAGACTCAAGTTGCTGCACTCCAGTTATCTTTGTACTCTCTCCTGGTTCAGATCCAATGGTTTCACTGTTAAAATTCGCAGATGATCAGGTAAATTTAATTGGTTGAGTTAAAGAGGATTAGTACGTACCAATTAGTTGGGATAGTTATCAAAAGACTCTATATTCATGTAAATGGCTTGAGTTTGGTTTTAACAAAGCACAACAGAAATTTCTTTCACTTTACGGCGCCTTGATTCGACAGGCCAAAATATTACGGTGGCTCACAAACATTGCATAATTAAAATAAGCAAGTCCGTCACTTTATCAAAGTATACCATACTGTCTCAACTAAGGTTTTCTGTAGTTATTTCTAACCTCAAATAACTTGCACTAACGAAGCTTCATGGCATGTTTTTTAGGGATTCAGTGGCGCCAAACTCAGCTCACTTTCACTTGGGCAAGGTCAAGGACCGATAGCAATGAAAATGATCGAGAAAGGTGTTAAAGAAGGAACATGGGTTGTATTGCAAAATTGCCATCTCGCAGTTTCTTGGATGCCGACGCTTGAGAAAGTGTGTGAGGTAGGAATGCATATGATTAGCTTTTTTATGTTTTCAGGCTTTTTTTTTTTTTTTTTTTTTTTTGACTAAGCCATCATGCAGATAAAAGATTTTAAACATCAACAAATATTGATAGTATTTGATATTAAGGAACTATTACGCAGTATGGGAAATAAAAAAAAATTGTCTTTAGCCCCATGTTGAATAAAGATTTGGATTTAGAAATGTTAAAAATTTGTAAAGATTTGATGAAGGCTAAAGCCTTCACAAGGCGAAGGCTTGTTAGGTGGCGCCAGCCATGAGTCTTCGTTTATTTTAAGACTCTGTTGTTGTTCACGTGGAAAAAAGATAAGTTAGCGACCGCACATGAGCTCCAGCTTTGTATTTAAAACGTGTATGTAGGACGTCGGACCGTTTGCTCCCTGCGCCATGTTGGTTTCTTGTTCTGGATTTTTTTAACTGTTCCCTACCCCATGTTGGTTTTTTTGTTCTATATTGTTTCAACTGCTGGACAACTAATCTGTGATTCGTTTTTATTTTTTAGGATTTGGATCCAGAAAACACACATCCTGATTTCCGCTTGTTCCTAACTAGCTACCCATCACCGTCATTTCCGGTGACCATTTTACAAAACGGGGTTAAACTTACCAACGAACCGCCCAAAGGACTTCGTGCTAACATTAACCGATCGTACCTTAGCGATCCTATATGCGATTCAGAATTTTTTACTGGCTGCAAAAAACAGGTAACAATTTTATTGCGTATTGAATCAACATGGCTTTTCTTAATGGATTTGAAGCAAAGATTTAACATCTTTTGCTACGCGCAAGAGGGCTCTTTTTAAACGAAAGGGTTCACAATTGGGGATTGATAAAAAAGCAGACTTTATTAATTAATTGTTGCTTGTTTTAGTTTGAATTCAAGAAGCTGTTGTTTGGCTTGTGCTTCTTTCATGGTCTGGTTCAAGAAAGAAGGAAATTTGGTCCTCTCGGTTGGAATATACCTTACGAGTTCAACGAAACAGATCTTCGAATCAGCGTTCGCCAGCTCAGCATGTTTCTTAATAATTACGACGTAAGTGGTTTTCGTGCATGACTTTTATAACACCCAAGAGATATGATATGTTATATCGCTAAGTAGTTGAATTACTGAGGACGCTTTAATTCTACGGCTGTAAATTGGGTTGTAGTTGCAGCCAACTTTTAATAGATACTTCGGCTGCACCTTAATTCTCGATCATTCATCATTCCAGTCCTTCCTTGCCGGGGGTAAAAAACTGCTTTATATCTCTTTTTGAGGAGGTGTTTAGTTGCCTATTTGACTCCCTGTTACTGACGACTACGCACTTGTAAATTTAGGATGTTCAATACGATGCGTTGAAGTATTTAACTGGTGAATGTAATTACGGCGGCCGAGTGACAGACGATCGTGATAGACGCACTTTAATGACTATCCTGAACACGTGTTATGTTGATAGCATTATTACCAGTGAGAAATATCCCTTTTCTGAAAGTGGATTGTATTATGCTCCACCTGATGGCGAGGTAACATTCGTTTGTTTTGGGTTTTGTTTATTTGTAGATTTATTTTATTTTAACGCCGATGCTATTAAATGAGGGGGAAGGTAGCGATATAATGTCTTCACGAGGGGTAGATTTTAAAAATTAGCGCCTCCAGATAAGACTTATAAAATCGATAAAATCAATGCAATGGATTGGTTTTGGACTACGAAGAAATATAATTATTTTTTATGTTCTTTTTTTTTAAAAAAAATATTTTAAAGTTTCGGAAGGATAGGGTTAATTCGCTCCCACCCCGGCTTTCATAGAGCGTTGTAAGAACTGTGAGTTTTATAAGACATGACATTCAAATTAACTCACCTAGTTAACACATCCGCTGTTTAACCAGTAATTTTTTGTAGCTGCTTTTTTTATAAGCAAGTGAAAGTTCTAAATCACGCTGGGATATATTTATGCTTATTGCGGAAATAAACTGAAGAATTGAATGTTTATGAGCTATAAGGATAGATGAAATAGTCCTGTTTTTACCTTTAAACCAGTTGATAAGACCCGTGGAAAAATTCACTTCGCTAAAAAAGAAACAAAGAAGATCCATCATTTGAATTTTGATGACGTTAGCAATGACCTGTCAAAGCACAAATGATTTTACTTGTGTAGAGTTTAAAACACCGATTAAATTAATGTTAGGGTCACGCGGTTTTAATCAGCGGTTAAAGAGATATACCTTATGGGGGAAAATTTGGTCGGGTTAAAATTTAGTCGCGGAAAAAATTAAGCCACTTTTGAAAAATAAGTCACTTTTCCCCGACTAATTTTTAATTGTACTGTAGATAACCTCACAAGGGGATTTGAATCAATTTTTTTATTTGTTATGTATGTTTTTCGTACAAAAATTACGAGAATAAGTAAAATGTTGTTTATTATTCTCTCCCTTATGTTTTTTATGTCCCCGATCCTTTTTTGTAATCTTCCTTGCAATTTATTAAGGTGGTTTTAATGAGAAAAAAAGTTTAGGATAAAGAAAAAAGATCGGGGAAAATTCTTAGTCGGGTATAAAAAAATCGGGTAAAAGTACTAGTCGGGGAAAAATAATCGAGGGAAATTTTGGTCAGGGAAAAATTAAGTCAGTTGCAAAAAATTTAGTCACTTTTCCCCGACTTTTTTTACCCGATAAGGTAACAGTTTAAAAAATTTGTTGACGTCAGCAATGACCTCTTGTGTAAATTTTGAAACCTTGATCAGGAAAATGTATAGGATCGTGTTGTTTTGACGTACGCTTGAACTGACATTAGAGTTTTAGGGGTTTTCGATGACGTCAGCTATTCGTCTGTTCCGAAACGGACGTGTTAACCCTACTTCAGGAAATTGGTCCCATTTTGATCCCAGATAGTCTCTAGTAACCACGCGGGAGATGACCTTGTGTCTACCTTGTTGCTTCTAAGTTTTTTGCTATTAACGTCAGTCTCAGCCAAGGCGTTCACGTCGTGACGTAACGCAAATAAAATTAACAAATTAGACATAAGTGTGAAGTAGCCTAATAATATAGGCGAAAAAGCATAGCCACAAAACTAAAGGTATAGCTACGCAAGGCCAAGCTCAGACAGTCTAGTTGTGTTAATTATTTTTTATTGAGTATAAGGCAAAAGAACCTCAGAAGTATTCTCCCAAGACTAGAAAATACACTTAGCATATGCTTTCAAAATTACCATATCTGAACTGGGATTTGCTTATAGACGTTGCGCTTACAAAAAAAAAATACAATCCTTGTTTGTATTTCACTGGAACGTGCTCATTTCTTATGATTGTGTTTTAGTATGAGTCATACATTGAATATGTGAAAACTCTTCCGTTGAATCCACATCCAGAGGTATTTGGTATGCATGCGAACGCAGATATTACGAAAGACCAACAAGAAACGAAGCTCTTATTCGATAGCATTTTGCTTACACAGGTATAAAATGTTCTTTTAAAGTTTTTTTATATACTTGGTCACGTGTCAAAATAAACACGTGTTAAAAAAGGGTTTAAATTTCGGTATTACAATTCACTTTTAAGTTGGACAGAAGACGAAATCAAAGAGGATATTGAATCAGCTTTCCCTAACGCTATGTGTAAATTTCTGAGAAAAGTCGTTTGAAATATTTAAAGGACCTCACCTGTATGTGAAACAGTCAGCAATAAGAAACCTGCATTTAGCCTGATTGTCACTTCACAGCGTAACGTAACTACACGTATTTTGTTATAAGCAACGTGACTTGTGACCTAGTACTTGAGTTGCGAAAAAATTAAGTTTAAAGAAAATTTGCTTAATGATTGCTTAGGAAAAAATAGAAAATTTTCCCCCATTATCACAACCCCGACTTAAAATTACCAGTGTTCACACATAATTGTTCGATTTAATGTCAAATTTTACTTAATACTCAAACGAATGAAAATGAATATGTAACACGAAAAGAAGCCAGACATTGCCAAAATTAATGTAAGGCTGGTAAAATAATTTCAAAACCGCGGCCAAAACAAAGTGTTGCTTGTATTCAATACTGTTAATACCAAAGGTGTTAGAAATCTTTCAGATTTTAGTACAATGTTTTTAGCTTATAAAAAAATACGTGTAATTAGATGTGATTGTCAATTCAGCTTCATTCTAAGTTCCCCTGTACGCAAAAAGGTTTGGATAATTCAACTTTTACAGGACGTCAGAACAGATTAGGTTCCAATCGTGTTGCAAAAAACACAGTTTTCCATTACGTGTTGGAATGAATTTTTTAGGATTTAACTTTATGGTGCCTTACAGCAAAAGAAGCTTTACCATGCCTGTTTTCGTTAAATAGGAAGCGACCAGTCTGATACATCTGCATTTTTTTTTCCTTCAGGCTCGTGCAACATCTGGTGGTGGCAAATCTGATGATGACGTCATTGGAGAGGTTGCTGAAGATATTCTCAGTAAACTACCGAAGAACTTCGACACAGAAGCTACATTACGTAAATTTCCTACCACCTATTCACAGGTGAAGCTCTTGGATTTGTGTTGGTGTAAATTTGTTGGTGTAAATTCACTTGGAGGGGTTAACATAAACAGGGGTTTTGCTCTCTAGGAATTAAAACCCTTTTAACAATGATACAGGGTACTTTACTTGCAACTATGTGACCAAGGGCGAAATTTTGTTTCTCCCAATTTTTAGTAAATTTTAATATGATTGCCGTATAGGAAATTTGTTTGGTGCTGTGTGGCGATTTAATTAAATCTCTGGCCATCTTAAAATGACGGAAACAATTCAATCCATCTATTTGTCTTCATGTTTTTTTTCTTCGCAGAGTATGAACACGGTATTGGTGCAAGAGATGAACCGTTTTAATAACCTTACTGAAGTCGTTCGTTCCAGTCTCATTAATCTCAAAAAAGCTATCAAGGTGAGTTTGCACCGGATTGCCATTTAATCTGGAAAACACTAAGAAAATTTAAACGTAAAATTAGCCTATTAATATAAAGTAATTGAACTGCTTCGCCCTAGTTCCAGTGCGATAACCTATTATTTAAAAATGTCACATCCTGCTTTCTTTCTCTAGGGGTTGGTTGTTATGTCCTCCGAATTAGAAGAAGTTTATTCCAGTATCTTAAATGGCAAGATTCCAGGCTTGTGGCGATCAAAATCTTACCCCTCCTTAAAGCCTCTTGGAAGCTACGTCAACGATTTGCTTGCCAGGTTAAAGTTTCTCACAGACTGGTATGATAACGGCGCGCCAAATGTGTTTTGGGTTTCCGGGTTCTTTTTTACCCAGGCTTTCCTTACAGGTAAAGCATATCTTCTTGACTGGGTTTATTTAACCTTTAGTGGTACCTGTATCTTCCCATGCGAAATTCCTATCTATTCTATAAGCACGCCTTTTTCTTTGTCGCCTGATAAGAATAATAAAAAGTTTTTAATTTTTTGTTTTTTGTACCGGAATTGCATTTATACGGAGCTAGATTAACTGTCGATAATTCATTGAAATCTTCCATATTTTGATTTGAACTGCATCAATGTTCTCTTTTAAAAGTCTGTTGGTTTCTGCTGTTTATACTTGACAAAATTGGCGCCAAAAACATGTAAAACCAACTCGTTCCCAACTTTTTTACTTCGATTTTTATCATATTATATTATCAATGCTATCTATTTTTCTATGCGTATGTAAATCTCGCTATTGTTAGACAAAATATTCGTTCTCTTTAGGATCTCAGCAGAACTATGCACGAAAATACAAGATTCCCATTGATTTGTTGGCGTTTGATTATGAAGTGATGAAAAAATCAGATTTTCCAGAACCACCAGAAGATGGTAAGATGTGTTTTTTTAGTGCCGTATAAAGATGTCGTTATCGTTACGACAACCTTGTCAAAATTACGCGTGCTTTAATGATATTAGCCAGTCACTCTGGTCAAGATACATAGGGCCTCCATTAGTTTGGATGGTTTTTTTTTCCATACGAAACTTGACAGTTAAAAATTTCCCAGCAGAAAATGGAATGCCTAGTGGATGGAATCACATGAATTTTGACGCAGTGTGCATGGTTATTGCACAAACAACTCATATAACATAAAATATAACATAAAAAAGGTTTTAGTCCTACTTAATGGCATTTAAGATTAGCATATGATCACGAGATATATTGCAGTAAGCGCCTTGCCAAGCCAGCAGGAAAACCGGCTCACTATATGAACAGTCTGTAATCCTGTTAAAATAACTATTTCGATATTTTTTAAGTTGATTTGGTTTACAGAAGTGTAAGGAAAAAGTTTTTAGCTCAAAAACAATGTTGAAAAAGAACTAGATATTACAAAACGGAAAATCTTTTTGCAATTGTACACATTTTTCTTCCCCATTTAAGATTATATTTCCTTCCGTCTACCTATCGGGAGTTTTTATATTTGTTTGGTGCACATGCCATCACAGCGTGACTTTGTGAACATTTCTAATCTTCCAGGTGTTTACGTGAATGGACTTTTTATGGAAGGTGCGAAGTGGGATAAAGACAATATGGTACTGGGAGAATCTGTTCCGAAGAAACTTTATGACGAAATGCCCGTGGTAGGTAGCTTGAACTATTAGTACTGTGTTCAATTATTGTTTTTAAAATTTCACGTGGGGTTAAAATGGTCACGGTCAAAATCAATTAACTTTTTTCGCTAAAACAAGGAAAAAAAGGCTGTGATGTTTTACTTACTGCAAAAATTTAGTTAATTTCACCAAAAAAAATTTTTTTTTACCATTAAGCTTTTTCGACAACATATATTTTTTATCCAGAAAAATCTCCTTAATTTTTGTTTCTTTTAGATGTGGCTTAAACCTTGCAAGAAGGGTGCGCAAGCGAGTCGCGTTCATTACAACTGTCCTGTGTACAAAACTAGCGAAAGAAGAGGTACTCTCTCCACGACTGGTCATTCAACAAACTTTGTAATGGAGATGAGAATCCCGTCAGCTGTCGAGCCTGCTCATTGGATAAAAAGAGGGGTCGCATTGTTGTGTCAGCTAGACACGTGAAAGAAACTTTAGTTAACTTTGTATTGTTTAAGAATTGTTTTGCATTTTTCTGTAAATATGAATGAAAATAATATATATGTTTTATGAAAATATTTCTTGCACTATGTATACACAACACTCAGTTTCTTACCGCACGCGGCTCGTGAAAACAATTAATCTCTCTTTTTAAAATTCTATAACTTGATTGCACCCTCGTCCCCAGGGTTTTTTTTCTTTTTGATATGAGAGACTAGGGTGACTTGATTGTCCTAATTTAGATTCTCGTTTGCAGCAATTCATTTCTGCTTCACTTTGTCATAGTCCATATTTTTTATCATGATTTTATCAGACAACACCATGGGACAAGGCTGTACATTCAGCGCCCTGCTCTGTCTTTCAGCATTTAATTTCCGCTGATAATAACCGCCCTCCAATCAACAAAGCCAGCTTTTTTAAACCACGTCTGATTGTTTTGAAGTATTTCTGTTATCTAAAAAACATTCTTCCTTGTTTACTTCCTCTTATCAGAATACACACCGCCCACAAACACTACACCGACAATAATTCAGGGTGTTGACGCTATCAGGAATATCCGGAGTTGCCAGCGATTTTAAAAATATTGGCAAAGAGTCAGGAATATGAGCATTTCATTTAATAATCAGGAAAATGTCGGATATGTTTGGTTTTCATTTTTTCTAAATATTGAAAGTTAAATTTCAGGACCGTTTTTAAAAAAATGCTTTTATAGTCTGTTTAATTAATTGCTGTAAAACCAAACAGAAAATCTAATAAAAATGACGTAAATGTCAGAGATCTTGGTCAAATAAAGTCAGAATGTCAAGAAAATAAGGAGTTACTACTGTCCTTTTATTTTAAATGTTCATTCATAGTTCGAATTTTTGCATCAAGTTTGTCATTCTGAGAGTTAATTCTCGGATTGTATAAGGTACATGCCAACCCATTTGGAGCTTGCTTGTTCTTGAACAGAAATATCCACATTTTGAACGGTACTTTCCAATCTTCTTTATAGTAAATATAGGTATAATAGTAAGGTCTTTTTCCCCAGTTGTCCTCAATATCTTTTTATTACAGGAAAATGTTCATATTTTCGTTGATGTTTTTAATACATTTCAGTTGAGTGTTCACTAGTTATTTTAAAAATTTAAACATATGATACATCGGATTTATTTCCATGTTTTCAGAAAAAATCTCGGTGAAGGTGTATTGGCGTGTCGGATCACTTTTACGGCAGATATTTCTTGTCCCACTCTTTTGGTCGAATATTTTTAAAGTAGAAAATCGATCGATGTTGCTTTTTAAGGGGTGCATTTGTTTTTCAAACTCGTCCATTATTTTATTATTACAGTGTAAAGTATTCCCTAATCTGTTTATCTTTGCCTGTACATGCCTGTATGCATGATGGAACTCAATTGACGAGATCCATCGACAACAGAAACTACGATGAAGGTGTCACTCTGCGCTTCTGATATTCAAAGAAGCACTTCTTAATTTTGACTCAGACATTTTCAAGTTTTTTATTCCTTACGTCAAGACCTTATTTTTACTAAGACTTTCCAGGTTTTTTGGCTTGGTGTGTTACTCGGTCCTTTTGGTTTGATATTCGGGCATTCTCGTATAGTCTTCTAAATATTTTATCGTGCTTCAAGTTTCCTAATCCAATCCTCAGTTTCCTAATCCTAAGTTTCCAGTATCAAATGTGTTGAAAATAACTTTTTGCATAATAAGGTGTTTTTCTTTTTCTTTTCTTTTTTTGTTCGTTAGACAATACGTTGTATTTTTAGACCAGCGAGGAATTTGACAAAAAAAGACATGTAGAATTTTACTTCTGGTTTTTAAAGAAATACTATCCGCCGTCTATCCGCCAGTAAAGAAGTCTTTTCCCTAAAATCTCTATCAACTTTTCCTGATCTGACAATCATAGTATAAAATTCATTACTGCAACTGGGTGAAAACACATGTACACAACTTTTTAGCCAACTTAGTCCCTAGGTTTTGCCTTTTTGATATCGAGGCGGTCAAGTAAGCGCTAGCGTCTTTGACATTAAGCAACACACCCTAAGGACGAGAATGCTTTTTTAGGCTAGTACAAACAATAAACCCTTCTTTAAAAGGTTTGGTCTTATCATTTTTAGACACAGGTCTGTGCGAAAATTGAAAAAGCCAGCGTCGATCCCAGAGCCTGTAGCGTTTTTAGATATAAAAAAACGCTGCAGGCCCTGGATTCAAGGATAGCGAAAGAACTGGCAAGGTCCAAATCAAAATTGAGAAGGTCCTTATTGTAATATCGGAAAGACTGAATGACACAACAGGGCCAACGTAAAAGGACACTATATTAAAACAAGTTGGTTTTATCATATGATAGAGCTTGAAAAGTTGTCTATAAATCTTTAATTTTTTTGAAAAATCTTTATTGTTTTCCGAAATATGATAATGTGGGATGGCGCTCAAAAAAAAGACCGCCATCCCCGCCCCATTTATTATTAAAAGTGAAAAAAGAGCCTTGGGGACGAAGCTGAGCTTCCACTTTTGGTTTCAATTTTTGTGATCTTGTTACTTGAATTCGTATTCGCGCCAAAATGAAAATAAAAATATTTACAACTTTGTTGTTGAGGACTAGACACAGAGAAAATGATTTGAAAGTCTGCCAAAAGTCAAACAGAATTTTCTTTAGCAAAGACAGCTAGACTGATTGTTTAATTGTTCCTGAAGCTGGATTATTTTCTTCTTACCTTCTTAAAATTAATTTTTATTTTAGTGAAGCTGACTGAACCTAGCTAGGCTTATATGGCTTACTTCACAAATTTAAAGAGACATACCCTAAGTCTATCCAACTACAAACTAGGGTCAATGGATCAAACAACATTACTTCAGACAACGTGAGTTTAGGAGTGAAGCTAGCACGTAAGAACTGAGCTGCCGACAGCTGACCTACTTATCTTTTAGGTCCTTACCTACACCTAGCTTGGGATTGTTTTTGTTAACATTTTTCATAACTTTTTGTGTTGTGTTAGCTAGAGCTGAGTTAAGAGGTTATTTCTTTAGAAAAAAACCCATATATATATATACTCATATTCCCCCAGTCGGCAAATGTCACATTAAACTTTCAAACTAACCCCAGATTAGTATTTTTTTTAGAATATATATATATAGTCATCATGGTTTAACTCACCCAGAGGGCTCCTGAGCTTTTTTACTGTTTTATGGCAAGTCAGCACCCTCATCTCTTCATACTGTCGGTTAGTCAGAGCTAAATTTTTCGGTCAATCTCACTTTAATTGAATTTATTTTCATATGTAGCTATGGCCAAGGCTAATCAAGTGGTTTTGAGTTTTTTCCAGCTTGCAAGGCATGAAAGCGCTTAAGCGTAAACCATATATAAAAAGTTGAAACTGTTTATTTAAGATTAGTGTATTTTAAGGAATTTCTAATTTTGTTTCCCTTAACCTTGGAGGGTTAGTAGCTGCAGCATTGGGTATGTTGGATATGTTTACACCTACACTAGGGGTTTTCGTATATGACGTAATATATATAGATGTAATGTGTTCTGTTACAGCTACGGATAGCACCTGGTTCTTAACTAAGGTGACACAACTAAGATTACACACTTCTTGAGTCTTTGCTGTCTCAAAATTTTAAAAATAAATAAGGTAATTTATTACTGAAAACGCTGGATTACACCCTGGTAGTGAATTAGAAAACAATTTTAATATTGCTTATCTTTGAGTTGTCACTAATTTAGTTGTTTTTATTTAGTTCTTGTTAAATTAAAATTTCTTCTGTGAAGATTTCTTCATTTTGCTACTCTGTTTTTTTCATACAGAAACCAAGCGAACAACTTAAAATTGTGATTCTTTTTAGGTGGGGTTTACACCAGTGATGTTTTAAATCTAGCTGCTATTTTTTGAATAGGTTAGTCATCATCATTCATCATCATGCTTGGCTTAACATCCGTTTTCCATGCTAGCATGGGTTATACGGGGTATATTAATGACCCTCTTCCAATCTGATCTAGACTGTGTTAGATCTAAACTCAACTTCCTCTGTATCAAGTCCTTATAACCTCCTGCCAAGTCTTTCTTGTTCTGCCTCTGGGCTTTGCCCCAGGAACTATCAAGTCTCCCCACTTTCTTACCCAATTATCCCCCTCCATTCTTTCCAAATGCCCCAGCCAATTCAATCTTCTTATTTGGATAAAATCTAGTTCTACGGATACTGAGCCTCCTTTTTAGCTCATCTGAACTCTTTCTGTCTCTCAGACTGGCGTTACACATCCACCTAACCATTCTCATATCATTCCTTTCTAAACGGTCAAGATTTTCCTGCTTCACTGCCCATGTCTCACTACCGTTCAACATGACACTTCTTACACAGGCCTCATCCTACCTTTTAACTCAATTGACAAGACTCTGCTAGTCAACAAAGGAAGTAACTCTCTGAACTTTTTCCAAGCAGAACCTATCCTGCAAGTAACACTTCTTCCAACAGCCCCTTCACTGCCCAACATATCACCTAAGTAACTGAAGTTCTCAACTATCTCTAACGAGCCACTGTTGTACATCATTGAAGCTGGAAATACTTCATTCTCTATAATCTCACCTTTGCACTGCTTGCATACAAACTGGATGTCAGCTCTTAACCTTCCTCCAATACTACTGCACTTCTTATGTACCCAATGCTTGCAAGTCTGACAAAAAATTGAGTTACAACCAACCCCTTTTCTGCAAACTCCACAACTACAAGGTCACACTTGGCTGCAATGCTACTTATCATGACTTTTGATTTTGCTGTGTTCACCCTTAGCCCTTTCCCTTCTAGTCCTTTCTTCCACTTCTCAAACTTTTCAACTAATTCTTCCATCGACTCTGCTATAAGACCAAATCATCTGCATACAATAACTCCCATGGACAACCTCTCCTGAACTCCATCGACAGCACTTCTAAGATTAGAACAAAGGACTAAGAAAAGAACCCTGATGTACACCAACATTTACACTAAATTCATCACTAAGTGAATCGTTAATCCTGACACGATTTCTATCATTGCTGTACATAGACTGTACCATCGTAACTAGCCACTCATCCACACCTAATTTTCTCATAGCCCACCAAATAACTTTACGTGGCACTCTATCAAAAGCTTTCTCTAAATCTACAAAGGCAAAATAGAGATTCTTTCTCTTTCCTAAATACTTTTCCTGAAGCTGTCTGAGTAAAAATATTGCATCTGTAGTGCCACGCCCTGGAACAAAACCAAATTGCATCTTATCTATGTCAATTCTTTTGTCTAAGTAACTTATCAATAACTTTCATTACTTGATCAACCAACTTCAAACATCTATAGTTACCTCTTTCTAATGCATCACCCTTGCCCTTGAAACAATTCACTATTAAACTCGACTCCCACTCACTCAGAATAGCACCATCCTTTATAATCTGATTAGCAAGACTTGTAATAAGCTCAACTCCAATATATCCAGATGCTTTTACCATCTCTGCAACAATACCTGATACTCATGCAGCCTGTCTTGATCTGCATAGCTGGCCCTTCTACAACATCATCATCAGACAAATTGTCCTCATCCCAATCAAACTCAGTGTTAAGCAACCTCTGATAATAATTCTTCCAAGCTACCCTTTTCTCTTCCTCTGTGCTAGCCAAAACAACTTTATTATTACGTATACACTTCTCACCTACAACATCTTGATTAGTCTTTTTCATTTGCTTTGCTATCTTGAATACCTCATTGCGCTGGTCTATCCTTCTTAACACATCTGCAAATCTGTTTCTCTCTGCCTGTGATTTCGCCTTATACACTGCTGTACGAGCATGACGCTTAGCTTCTAAGTAAATATTTTTACTACTACCTGACTTCCACTTTTTCCAAAGTTTCCTCTTTTCCTTTATACACTGGTCAACTCCATTATTCCACCACCAGCTTTGTCTATGTCTAGCTGGTCCTTTTGTCCACCCACAGGTATCATCAGAAGCTTCTAGAAGACAATTATTCCAAGTAGTGAAAGTACTTTCAACATTGTCACTATCACACTGACCATTGTGGGCTAACTGCTGAACTTTTACACTAAATTGTCTTGCTGCAATCTCTTCCTTCAGTTTCCAGACTTTACGACTAACACTCTTCAAGATAATATCACAAACAAGCAACCTATGCTGGGAAACACACTCTTCCCCCCATATAACTTTCACGTCCTTCACCACTTTCTTGTCTGACTTTCTAACCAGGAAGTAATCTATCTGTGTCTTACAGCCACCTGACTCATATGTTATCAGCCTACTCTGTCTCTTACTGAATGATGTGTTGCAAACCACCATGTCCGTTGCCATTCCAAACTCAAGCAATCTCTCCCCTTCCTTATTTCTGCTCCCAAATTCATAGCCTTCATGCACACCCCTATAACCTTCAGATGACTTCCCAACATGACCATTAAAGCGCACCATGACAAATTCAGTGTCTCCGAACTTTGATGTGACTGCTATTAACTCATCATAAAACTTATCTTTATCTTCCTCACTGAGTCCACACTGTGGAGCATAAACTGACAAAAAGTGACAATCGTATTACCTATCAAAAACTTTATCACTATAATACGACTATTAACACACATAACATCTATTACTTTTTCTACCCACTTCTCTGCAACGAATATGCCAACTCTGCCATATACATCACTATTACTAATCCAAAAAAGCTTATATCTTGCCCTCCTACCTTCCACAAATCTCACTGAAGCTCCTCTCCTGACTTCCTTAACACAACACATATCAACAGATCTAAGTTCTAACATTTCAACTACTTCACCTGCTCTACCTCTCAGAGTACCAACATTTACACTAGCCATCCTCAACCTAGTGTTACCTACCTTGTGATGTGATAGCTGGGTAACAGTCTGACGATGCTCACACCTGACATCTGTCCTACCGTGCACGACACCTTCACTCCTTGGAGTTCCAGCCCCATTTACGCAGTTTGTCTGATCAACTGTTCTTACGGCCATTAATAAAGAGTTTTGGCATTGTTTTACAACTGGATGCCCTTCCTAGCGCCAACCGTTCACAGACCGGACTGGGTGTTTTTTTAAAGTGACACAATCACTGTGGCATTTCATGGGACTTCCACAATCGCCCCTTTTAAACTAAGGTATGGTGGAGGACGTTCAACTCCTCTACAAATTTCCCCTTAGAAAAACATCCAGAGTATTTAGGGTTACGGCTGAGTTTCGGTGTCATTACTGGTAAAGTTAAACTTTTCTTGTTTTATGAAAAGTCAACTACAAAAATCTACTGCAGTGTGTGAAAATGTGTTTTTCAAAGCTTTTTTACAACCAGTAAACTACTGTAAAACAATCTTTAAACTAAGCTTTCCAACTGTAACAAAGATAAACTAGTGTTTTTTTTGTCGTTATTCTTTTTTGATAAAAATATCTGTCTTATAGTACACTAACTGTGTGTGTTTTTCTGTAACAGGAAAAAAGGTGATTTTATATTCCAAAATTTTCTTTAAAAAGTGGCTTCCATAAAAACTATAATTCTATGTATAAAAATTTTAAATGTGTATATGCATTTTTAATTGCTAGAACAAATCATGTGATATAATAAAACGATTTAAGTAGCTAGAAATTGTATTGTATGATGTATAATTTAAATTCACTGTGACTGATTTTCAAAAGCATGTATGGGCAATGTAACAGGCTATTAGACATGTTGTTGTCAATTTTGTTTAAGACAGACAGAAGGGTGAAATGGTCAATACTTTACACCTCTGCTTTTGCACTTAGTAGACCAGGTAGAGAGAATATGAGTAGATTTTTTTAATGTACCCTCATAACAAAATAATCCACATTGCAGCCCACAAAGGTCGCAAAATTCAGAAAACATGGTCGTGCTTACATCAGCAACAACAAAAAAAAAAAGCGTGTTTCAGGAGTATGAATTTAACTAATAACCTATTATCTGATGTCCTAAGTCTGCTGTTTGTCTGCTAAGTTTGCCCTTTAGCAATAGTGGTAGCTGCACAAATACAATGGTAAAATAAATACAGTTATATAGCTGTAAATCTTGAAATATTTTCTGGTCGTGAATATATTCCCTAGTGATGTCATTTATAAATGTATAAAATTATTTTTTGTAACAAAGGACAAATAATATACTGACAATGGCTTCAACTATGCTTGATGTTCGTAAAATATTCAACATGGCACAAGATGGTGTTGTTGCTTCCCGTTTGTGTGACATGATGACCGCCATACAAAAAACTTGCTCGGTTGAAGATTTCTGGTCTGCCTTTTTAAATCACTTGCAGAAGACAATGATTTATTACAAAGCAGACATAGTTGTTGAAAGAGTGATTGACTTCATAGCCACCTTTACAACTCATTCATCAATTCTGAAAAATAAAGAAAAGGTATGTACATATTGTTTTTAAGCTTTTTGTTGTTGTCTTTCATAAATGCTTTATTCTTTAAATAGAAGTAAACAGTTTGCATGTCAACTTTTTTCTCCGGTTGGCTCACTTAAATTTAGTAAATAAAATAAGTCTCACTGGTTTGTTTTTTTGTTTGTTTTTAAAAGGATATTAAAATTCACTTATAAAAATTTCAGTTAAAGTCATTGCAACGTTTTATTAGAGCATATGCATTTCAAAGTTTATATTAACACTTTAGTGCACGTTTCATCTAATTTTTGCTAGCGCACAAGTGAAAACACTCATATTCTAGTGCACTCTTGAGACCTCTGAACAATGAAACTAGCATTGTGGCGCCGTAGATTAGTGGTTATAGCTCTCGTACTCTGTGTGGGAGACCAGGGTTCGATTCCTCTTGACGGCGATTCAACATGGGCGAGTGAATGTTACCATAGCCCCGGGTTAACCCAAGCCATGTGAGGGAAATTGGGAAGATGGCACACTGTGTGGGCCGTTGGATGTTGCCGGGAGTTGTCTAGTAGAGTGCGGGCTCTAATTGGGTCTGCGTAGCTCAAAATGAGCATTAAATACTCTAGGACTCTCCATCTACGCCATGGCCCCTCCTGGAAATAATAGACAGGGTATATCCCTCGATATTTGTGAGGCTAGCCATGTAAAATATGCACATCTATCTATCTATCTATTATGATTAATCATCTCTCAATTCTAAATTATAACTCCCCGCAGCAGAGGGTCTCAGATTTTCATAGAAAAACCTGTGTTGGTTCTATGAAGTTTTTTTTGACACTCATAATAAAAGAGCAGATCAAAATTAGCTGGGACCGTGGAAAAAAAAAGGACAGGAGATTTACAATAACACAAAACTTAGAAGAAGTAAAGTGCATGTATGTATTTTTTATCTATAAAAAACCTAGTACATCTGCAATTTTTTACCAATTAAATGATGCCAGATATACTTTTGCGACCTGACATGCTAAGCAGAAGATCAACTAATTTCCTTATTTGAAGGCTTTTTTCAATAAAAAAACTAATCCTTATTGTTAATTATCGTTATTAATAATTATCGTTTTTATATTTTTTGGTACAAACCATTGATATATATTTCTAATTTTTTTTGAAAAATAGGAAGTAGTGAAAATGTCCAAAATGGATAAAAAAAGTTTGGGAATGAAAGAAATAGTAGGCATACTAGGGGCAACATGAATACATGTTACTATTGCGAAGAAAAAAATAACATTTTAAATTCTGTCTTTGAAAATTAAAAAAAAATCATTTAGCTCTATTTGGTATGGGGACCATTCAAACTTCATTATGTTTTAAAATAGCAGCTGAAGTTTTATAAAATATTTTTCTATCTTTACCTGTTGATGTCATCATAGCTTCTTAGACATTGCTCGTAATCAATATAGGAAACCCTCTAAAATGAAAAATGCTGTGAATCCCGATGTAGCAATCATGACAAAAAGAAATTACTTACAGAAAATCAAAATGAAATATCAAATATTGTCCAGAAAGTTCTCTGACAACAATTCGGATAGATATGATATTACCTATTACAAATGCAGTCACACAAAAAATGCTGGCATCAGCTAATTTATTCACCACATACTTGTGTTAAGTTTTCGTCAGAATTTATAAACAGTAGGCACTTAATACCACCTCCCTCTTACGTACAAGACTCGAAAAAGCCTATAACAAATCAGGTTAGGGATTGGTCGTTTGCAATAAATAATCTGCACAAAATTTTACAATTCAGCATTTTTCAAGATATGGTCGACATATAAATTAATCCAAATGTAATTAATAACTATATAACCATACACAATATCATCATATATAAAATAGTTTGTATCATTTGTGTCCTGCAAAATTTTAAATGCACTTTTCATACAACAAAAAACTTTTAAATGCTGAAGGTTTAACCTTAATTTAAATTACCGTTGTATTTTTTGAAGACACTACAAAAATTATTAATGATTTTTCCTTTGCTTAGTCTAAAAAAAATTGTTATCACTACGCTTTGTTTGTATATCACATGTGTTATCATACAAAGTATAAATCGTGTATGCTTTGCTTTAATAAAATAATTCCTACATTTTTCTTCAACTTGTGTCTTTGTTTTTGTTTTAGGAAAACGAATCAGATAATTTAGAAATGGATGAGTCTTCTATGGATCCCTTTTTAGTTGAAGTGTTAAACTTCCTAATCAAAAACCACAACGCACGTGACAAAGCTGTGCGATACAGATGTTGTCAACTCATCAACAAACTACTTGGTCGCCTTGGAGATGATGACACTATCGGTAGGGTAGATTTATACAAAGATATGCAGGTGCAAACCAATCCAACATCAATAAATTTAACATTCATTGTGTCATGAGGTTAAATTTAAGTCAATTTATTTATCATGAATGTTACATAACTCAATGTGGTTTAGTAAAATCTAATTCTTGTTTTTTTTCTTCATCGTTTAACATGTGTTAGGTTGGAATTTTAAAGCGAAAAAGTGTTTATAATGGCTACTTAATTGAACTTTTAATTTTATTCTCAGCAAATATGCATGCCCATAACGACTAAGCAGCTTTAATTTTTAAACATGATATACTTGACTATGTGAATATATTTAACATGATAGCAACTTAATTTGTTATGGCATATCAGAGCCAAATAACTGCATGTCTGCATTAAATTTTGTTCTCAGCAGTTAAAATAACCATTTAGATTTTTTTTACCCCTTAAATATAAATCTATTGTGAAGGTACATTCCATTTATTTAGATGAAGATATATGTGATGCAATTTATGAGTGTATGATGATTCGGATAAAGGACAAATTTCCATCAATTCGAATTCAAGCAGTTTTAGCACTTGTACGTCTTCAGGATCCTGAGGATGAGGAATGTCCTGTTATTGATGCATTTATTCACTCAATGGAAACCGACACTAATGCTGATGTACGCAAAACCATTCTATCAAACATTGCACTGTCTAGAAAGACTCTACGACATGTGTTGGGTAGGTGTACAAAACATACAGAATCCGAAGTACCTTACCTTATGGCAGAGTGCTACCCGCCAACTCTATAAAAGTTCATAATATCTAAGTAAAAATAGATGATCTAAAATTTCAGAAATATGATGCCAATTAAAACAGTTCAAATACTAGAGAATTTAACATCCATAGATTCTGCATTCCTTAAGATGTACCTATAATCAACGGTTCCAATGGTCTTTACTAACTACAAAGGAAACTCCATGAAAGTTTGTGCTATCGTAATTTTGAGAATAAAATTTCACAGATTTCACTAAAAAAAAATATTATAAACTACTTTTACTGGATGTGCTAAAAACAAAAGAGTTATTTGTCTTTTTTTCTAATTTTTGATGGTTTCATAATAAGCAGTAGGACTCATTAGAAAACCTTTTGGAAATTCACCATCAAATTTAAAGAAAGAGTGTTGTCGTAGCTTCTGTTTGACAATATGACAGAAGAATTTTAGTATAATGACAAATTTAGAAGATCCAACATAACACCACAAGTAAAAATATTTATTAAATTGATAAGTTTTAAAATAAGTTGCAATGTTGTGATGTGTCTAATGCTGCAGATGCTGCAACTTTCTGTGATACCTTTCTGCTGGTCTCTACAAGCTAAAATCGTTTTTCAATTATTATTTTCACACTCAAATAATAAACAAATACATAGTAGAATAATATTGTAAGATTGCATATTTACAGAAAAAAAAAAAATTAAATGGAACAACAGGACACTACATTATAAAGGGTTTTCCTGATAGAATAAATGTTGTATGAATGTTAAATAGTAATAGAAATTTGACCTTCCTTGGTCATTTATATTTCCTTCGCAAATATAACGAGCGAGCATGGCGCTGTAACACCCCCCCCCCCCTAGAAATGCGCTAAATTCATCTCTTTTGACGTTAACCCAACTAATTTATAAATTTTGTGTTTTTCGATTCAATTACACAAATCAAATTATCTATTGTTTCTCTTTATAATATAACTTAATCCTTTTAACTTTTGAAAGGCAGGTGTGTAATCGATAGTATAAGGGAGCTTAACATGATTTCCGTATAATTCAGTTCACTGGTGTTATTAACACGTGGGGAAAAACAATTGTGTCCTGCGGACAGGGAAAACAAACTAATAAACTAATATATATAAAAGTCATATATTGAAAGTAACAATTCGCATGATTTATAATCATGGAAAATATTTTAATATTAACAATAAATTTCAAAAAAAGGTAGGGAATGGCAAAATTAACCTGACAAATTTGACCAAAATTTAGTTCAATAAAAGCAAATCGCAAAAAAACAAATTACATGATACGTTAAAATAACATAAATTTCTACTGAGGATGAGAGGTTTCGTGGTTGAAGAAATTGTTTTCTCAGAAAATTAATAAAATAGGGTAGCCTCATTTAACTGGTCCGAATTGTCATAAAAATATTTTCCTCAAAAAGTTATTTTTTACAAATTTAAAGTCTGGTTATCATCATGATGCATTAGGGAAAAAAATGTTTTATTCAAATCAACAAAATTTGTTTTCTCAAAAAAAATTTTTTCAGAATAATAGGTTCTATTCAGCTGCTTAAAATAAGTTAACTAATATTTTCCTCAGAAAATTAGTTTTTAGTGTAAACTATCATATAAATCAGAATGTCTTAAAATACTGTTGAGACTTGGTGAGATGTGTTTTTAGTTAAGAATTGGGTTGGGAGAGTTAAAAAATAAGTTTGGTTCAGGATTTAATATCACATTAATGATCATTGTGGTTTTTTAAGTTACAAAATGCAGTAAAAAACTATTCTCTCACAATGAATAAAAAGGAAACATAAGCATGGAATGTATGTTAAGTAAGCCGACTGGTACACTTGTGGTAAAACGATTGCCTCTAATGCGGAATATCTTGAGTTCAAACTCTCACCAAGTCATGCCAGAGACTATAAAACTGTAAGTCGTTTAGTCCTTGTCTAGTCAAGCTGCTGTTGTGCTTGCATGACTTTTGTGGCTCCAACTTGCAGTACCCTCATTAAAAACAGTTCTATTATGAACTGAAGAGGCTATCCTAGACCCTGTTAGTGTTAAAAAAGGATTTGAGTTAATTAATAATTTCAATTTTTCTCACTTTAGTTATGGCAGGTGAAAAATATTTCCATTAATAGATTTGACATATATGTAAGTTTTGTGAATTAACTAACGTTTTTAAGCCTATAAAAGCCACAAACAGATTGTTTCACAAAACATCAAATTACAAACATTCACGTTACCGCAGCCATTATAAAATGCCAACATCAGGCAATCCTCTCAGATCCACATCATATTTTTTTGTACCTAATATCCCCGTTGTTTAATTGGGAGGTCCCTATTGCATTTATGTGACATTTCCTACAATTTTGACAAATGAGTCCAATATTTGATTTAGCTCCCTATAACTCGATAAGCTATTTTTAACTATTAATTCTTTTACTTTCTTAAGGTCGTATTCGAGATGTAAAAGAGAGTAACCGCAAAGTTGCGTATATAACGTTGTCAGAAAAGGTTTCTATCAGAGCATTGACCATTGCTCAAAGAATTGACATCCTCAGTGTTGGCTTGAAAGATCGTTCTGTGATTATTAAACAAGCATGTTTGCAGTTATTGAAGTCTTGGTTGCGTTCGTATGATCATAATGTTGTAAAGTTACTAGAGGCACTGGACACTGAAGGATCAAAAGATTGCTCTGAAGCAGTTCTAGATGCATTGTTTGAAGGTTGTTGTTTTCATTCTTTTAATGTTTCCTTCCAAGCTATTCCTTTGTAATCAGCTAAATTTTTATGCGATTTTTTTGTGTTACCAGAGAAAACATTTTTATAATTGTCAGGAATTGTCAGGAATTGCAGGTTAAAGGGGCTACGAAACGGCTGTCGGTTTTCGACTTTCGTGACTTACACGAAAGTTGAGCTGATGGTGGCATAAAACAGTAATGCCTTTTTTTCTGGCGTGTATATAATTTACAGACTTGAACATGTAGATATATCTAGAATTTTTCTTCTCCAGGTAATTTTTTTAATGCAATGATAAATCAATTCCTCATTCATTAAAAGTCTAGTTTCTATTTTATTTTTGATTACATACAGGCCCAACAAAATGATTTTGATAATCTGAGATGGTTTCAAAAATTATGATGATTGAGGTCCAGTTCAAACTTCCTTGCTCTTAAATAACTGATTATGTCATTTACAGCAAATACGTTTCTTTTGTTACAGGTGCTTCTGTTGAAAAATTAAAACAGCATGTTGATGCATTGATAGCATTGTCACAAGCATCTGGTGAAGGAGTAAAAATGATACCTTCAGAATCTCTTTCGCCAGAAAATGTGTTCTACTGGTATATGGTTTGTAAACATTTAAAGAAAGTGGGAGACGATGGTGAAGTCTTACTTCAAACCATATTGCCAGAACTTACAAATTTTTGCAACTATATTCAAAGGTATTCAAAACATTTTTTTGGCCTATCCTTTTTAACAGATCAATAAAATTTAATTTTTTAAATTACAGAAATGTAACATTCCAATTTCCAAATCCTTATTTGTAATTTTTATTTTATTTTATAAAGGTTCCTAAAGGTTCTAAATTTAAACCACGCACATTACATTATGGTTTTCTCTTTTCAGGACTAAACATTTGTCTCTCTTGTTCTAGTTATGCTGAAAAATACTTCATTGATTCTGCGATTTTGACAGCTTTTGAAGGAAGGGAATTACAACCAGAATTTATTTTAGAGCATTTGCTGAAAATAGCTCGCCTGTTGGATTTGTCTGATGAAGTTGGAAGGTATAGTTTTATGTCTAACTATATTCGAGCGTGAATCGTTGCCGTAACTTGCCTTAAAGCTTTTCAAAGTAAATCATTTAAAGAAACTATTGTAAGAAAATAATTTTTATTTATTATAAGCAAACTGGTTATTTTTTTAAAGGAAAAACTTACAGTCCCTGGTTTATAATCTCCTTGTCACTGAAACCATACCTGTTTCACTTGCCTCTGTGTTGGTGTCACTATATGTTGATGTTGAAAAGTCAGAGCAGGTCTTCGTTCAAGCTGTTGTTGAGATCATTGCAGATGTGAAACAACCCATGGTTCAAGTGGTGACTACAGCTATGAAGGAAAGCAATCGTAGAATAGAATTGCAGGTATACGAATATGTTT
This sequence comes from Hydractinia symbiolongicarpus, assembly GCF_029227915.1. NCBI lineage: Eukaryota > Metazoa > Cnidaria > Hydrozoa > Anthoathecata > Hydractiniidae > Hydractinia > Hydractinia symbiolongicarpus. Next base: position 22,297,825 of record NC_079878.1, on the reverse strand, counting down.
CTCATCCTGTTTGCTCTATTTTGGATAAAGGAATAAATTCAAATTTTAGAAGCTCCCAGAAATACTCCTTCAATTATTATGAAAATTTTAATTGACATCTTGCCAAAACTCCAAACTTTGCATCACAACTTATTAGATATAAATCACCATAGTAAACTCTCGGAAATCTTAATTGCTACCATTACTGATTGACTAATGATGTGGGTATAAAAGTTGACAATTTTATGTTTATGTTTGAACCTTTACACCTTTTGCAAAGTTTTTCCACCTGTTTAATCTTTTTTCAGAATTTTTATGATTAAATTTAATGTCAAGATATTGTAATGCATTTACATAACTAACAGAATATTAAAACAAAACCATAAAATATTGAACTGTTCCCCAATGCGATTTAAATAGGTAATGGTGTTTCATACTACATTAGTTTTATCAGATAAGTATTATTAGTGAACTGCAATTATTGAAGGATAGGCACTTTGATGTGGTGATCTTTTATAAAGAGGTTAGAAAAAATATTTTCCTTTTAACATATCTCATTTTATGCCTTTTTAGCAAGTGAGATATTTGTGTTCTGTATCAGTTCTTGTAGACGTTCTAAAGTACTATGACGATCCGTAACTTTTTATAAAACTAAGAATTCATCAAAATAACCCCTTTTAGCTTGCTCGGATTGCAATGAACTTAAACGAGTGTAAAGAAGATTTGGAAACAGCTATTACTAAGCAAAACTTTCAAGATGCAGCTCTTTTGAAAGATCAGATAGCTGAATTGCAGGAGCAGCGGGACAGTTTACTGCTGGACAAAAACACTAATGAAGAACGACACCTCCCTCAACGAGTCGAAAAGGTATTAGCCTGTGCCTAGTGAATGAACTCATTTTACATTACTGTTATAAAATAATGTACTATCTGTCCATAGGATGATCCAGAGACTATGTTAAAATGTCTCACTATTGCTTCGTCATTACTTACTCACATAAAAGGGAAAGGCATAAGTCCAACATTGATGACACTCAAAGATGAACTCGTATGTATATAATGTACATTATCTCAATCATTTATTTTTTAATTATTTGCTTTAAAATGTCCCCCCACCCCTATTTGGACATTTAAATTAACTTAAACTCTCAAAACCTTATTTTGCAAATTCAAGGGACCAATCTTCGAAACGAATTAGAAGGAATTGTGGCAAAAATTTAGTTTGCTGTTCCTCAATTCAGTTATCGTCAGAAATGATAGCTTAAAAAGATATGAAAGAATATTAATATTTTAATATTTCTTTCGTGCTCTGTACACTCTTTATTTGAGCACATTGTTGAAACACACTAAAAAGACACTGCTCTATGGTTTGTTTTAAATTGCATAGATTTGTGTATATTATACAAGATTGCCACAAATTAACATTTTTTATATTTTTGCGGAGGTAGGGGGACAAGAGACATAAGGTGTGATCAAGGCCTTGTCCATATAGATTTGGCCGGAATTGTACATAGTAGACGTTACAGTATATCCCAAAAATGCACCAACTGCAGTTGCTTTTTTGAGTTTCAAATATTGTTTTTCTTCTCCTGTCAATTCTATTCTGGTTTATTTTTAGATATTTGAAGGTGTAAAGAATGAGGACCCTTTCATTCGAAATGAAGCAGTTAAATGTCTTGGTCACCTGTCACTTTTGCAGAAAGATTTTGCTTGTCAACATTTGGTGCTATTTCTACAGGTGTGATTCAATTTGTTGATTGCTGTACAGTACGTGTAATTTTTAATTACATGTTACTTAACGTATAATTGTAAACGTCACATGCTGATACAGGGCCTCTTGGCAGAACAATAACGTATATTTTACGACTCAATAATTAACAGAGTGACCATGAAGAAAAAATATACCTTTTTCAAACTACCAATTCATCTGTTTTTTAAGTCCCACACTCTACTCTCCAATTTAATGATTTTTTCATGTGTTTATAGTTGATCACCATACTCAATTCTTAATGCTATCGTTAAAAAATATTTTCTTCTCAGGTTGCTCAAGTTGATCAAGAATTGCTTCAAATAACAGCAGTCCAAATCATTTTTGATTTGTTTATGATATATGGGCTGGAAGCTTTTGATATTGAACCTGACAAACCTAGTGACCAAAATGGTATGTATAACAACAGCATGTGTATATCTTATTAGTCTCAACGTTATCGAAATGGTTAAAAAGAGACTGGATTTAGAGCATGGATGCCAGAAGTGATGATTAGTTCTTTTTTATAATTAAAAAAGTGCATTTACTCCCTGCTTTATACATTTGCTTGAAATAACCTTTGATATTGTATTTATTAATAGTTCATCCCATAAAAAGTCGATATGTGTTAAACAAAAATACGATATACTTAAATAGGATGGTTGTAGACGTTGTTGTAACGAATTAAAAAAAGTTGTGTCCCCCTTTGAATGTAAATTCGATCTCTAAATTCACTAAAAAGGATGTTGATATTTTGGTCTTTGCTATGCAAATTAAGGGTATAGTCTGAACTGTTATGTTTAGAAAAAGAGGAAGATGAGGTGAAATCAGACGTTGTTGAGGAAACACCACCTGAAGAACTCGAAGTGAAACAGAAACATAGTAACGCTGCAGAAAGTGTGTTGGGAATCCTGTTGATGTTTCTTGAGAGTGAAGTAAGTAAACTGGAGGATATTTTTACATTGATAAAAGATTTTTATTAATAAATGTTTTGCTGTTCAGATTGAATGTCACTTTTTTCACAAATGCTATGATCATAACACTAGTTTTCTTATTTTACCCTTGCTTCGTACTAATCCCTTCAGTTGAAGTAAGTTCTCCTAAAACTCCACCTAAAAATCATTAGACTACTTTAAATCTTTTAGATCCCTATCTCTCTTTAAGCAATGGTGTCGGCTTTTTTAGTTTTGCCGTCGTCTACGTTTATTGCGAGCAGCTTGTATTTATAGCATTGTGTGCCAGATTGAGTGTTCAGTTGGATTTATAATTTTCCTTTATTTCTTAATTAGAGTCCAGACCTGCGCACAGTTGTAGCAGAAGGCTTAGTAAAACTGTTGATGTCTGGCAGGATCGTCAGTTCAAAGATTTTGACAAGATTGATTCTGCTCTGGTATAATCCAATCACAGAAGACGATACCAAACTTCGCCATTGTTTGGGTGTATTTCTACCTGTGTTTGCTTTTGAGAACAGGTATAAAAGTCTTAATTTCCTTTGTTAGGTTTCCCCATGTTACAGACTCATGATTTATTTATTCGATCTCCTATTGACCTTTTTACCAAACATGTTATCCAGTGTTGCTAACTAATATATAAGAATAGCTTCGCCTTTTTACAAAGTTCTTTATACGCGCGCACCTAGACAGGCAGAAAAAGAAGGACCACGTAAAGAAAATTTGCACTAATTTGTAGATTTATCAGGATAAAAGATCTAATAGGCACTCTGAATTGATTATGACTGACAAAAGAGCAAAAAAATATATGATATTTTTCCAGTGTTTGTCCTGATAGAAAAAACAACTGTATCAAAATGTGTGTTTGCACTTAAGGACAATATTTAAAGTGTTGTGGTTATTGAATACTAACGCGTTGATGGATTGATTTCTAGAAACAACCAAGAGTTAATTGAAGAGTCGTTCATTCCAGTGTTGAAAACTTTGTTCAACGCACCCTCCTCCTCACCTTTAAGTCAAGTCAACGTTTCCAATGTGGTAGACCTCATGGTGCAACTTACAGACGTTAGGAATTTAGTGGAGATGCAAATGAAGGACAAAACCATCCCGGTTTTTGTAAGAGTCATCCTTAGTTTTTGGTTGTTACTACTACTTCTTAATAGAATTATTGCAATGGTATTTACCATGATGTAGTAATAGTATTCAAGGTTGATGGTTTAAAACAGCATATATAAAAGTTAGTAGAAAATTTGAGATTAAATTACATATATATTGACCGAAAATTCGTGATAATTTGAAAAATTGCAAATTTGAAGTCTGCAGGGAAATCAACAAGGAAGAAGTAGGAAAATCAGTTTTGGGTTTCACACTGGAATATACTTTAAACAATAGAACTTAGCTGTACAATGAGCTAGGAAAAGTTAAAAGCTGAGTTTTTTTGACCCTAGAAAGTAAGCTTATTATGGGTTATGTAAACAAAAATGAGGCATGAATTTTAATTTTCAATGTCTAAGGCACTTTGACTAGCCTTTTGCACTTAAACTAGCCTTTACTTTACTTTTAGGAATCACACGTTCACGATGGTGTAGCAATTAAACTGGCGAATGAAATCTTGTCCGATCCCGAAGACGCTGACATTAAGTTATTATGTAAAACGTTGAATCAACTCCACATCTGTGTCAGAAACACTACAGTTATTCAAGATTTGATGGAGTTAAATATGCAGATGTTGGAAGTACGTTGTTTCTTGTTTTTTCGTTCGTTCTCTCAGTCGCTCCCTCGTTCGTTCGTTATGTATGTAATTTACAGACTCGAACATATAGATATATCTAGAATTTTTATCTTCTCCAGCCTTGCTCATGTTTTCATCCAGAATGAGTCTTGCTGAAATATTTCTTTGTAATATACTTTTCAAAAAAAAAATGTTGAACCAGCGAGTAATATGCGCGCGGGATATGCTAAATGTGAACATTTTAACCGGTTCGTAGCCCCTTAACATTAACTTTTGTCAAACTTCGTAATAAGTATCGTTTTATTTTTTAGAAAAGATTTTTATTGTTTTCATTAACTTTTTTATTCCTCTGTCTTTTTCTGTACTCTAGTAAAATTGAAAAAGGCAACTTAATAATCAACTCTGGTATTATGTTCTAGGCGCTATCACAGAACAAATTGGCGAAGAAAATGATCGAAAAGTTTCAATTACACGTGCAAGATTTGTTTGGTAGTCAAGGTAGAATCACGTGTCATCTGATTTATTAATTTAACTTCTGCGTATTGAGTTAGTATATATATTTTTTTATGTTTAGATAAGTCAGATTCAGTATCACAGTCTGAAGCAGATGCAACTATGACTGAAGAAAACAAGGATACCCACGGTAATCTATTTTTGTCCGTGATACCCACAGTTATATACATTTTTCGTAATACCCACTTAATTTTTTTTTTTGTGTTTCTGTCATGATTGTGTTTGGTTTTAAAATAAGTCCTGACTGCAGGCCTGTAAAAATGACTGGTAAAAATGTAACTTCGTAGCTACACAAGATTGCAAAGAATTTTCATAAAAATTACGACTTTGGTAAAGTCGAAACATGTTAGTAAAAATATAACGTGTCGTAATTTTTATGAAAAAACTTCATGGGAACAATGAATATGAACGAGATTATAAACAAAATAATTCCAAGGATTGATCACGGTCGGAAACCTTGAAACGTTTGCCGAAGCAACTGATCGTGAACGTAAAAATGTCGAAACGATCCGTTAACGACGATAACAGCAACCTTTCTGTACCCGGGGTACTTGACGGCGGTGTCTTGTTAAAAGACGTTCTTAAACATAAAACTTAAGTCGCTTTCGTATATGTTCTGCCTAATCTTGGAACGCCTCCCGTCTTAAGACTGGCCAGGCCAATCTTCCGACAGTGACAAATGGGTGGCCAGTCTAAAGACTGGACTGCCCAATCTATGGACGTACATGCCCCATCTGAGAACAATTGTGGAAGACAAACAGAACAATAAAATTTTTAGAATTTACCTCTTAATTGGAACTTTAAATTGAAACTTTTCTTTGAAAATCAAAAAGCCAAAAATTTATATATACCATGTATTTTATGTATAAAAAATTGAAACTACTCAACCATATTAGCATAGTCTATAAGGTTGTTCTTCTATAGACTATGATATTAGCTACCTGGCTACAGCTCGCTAGCTGGCTAAAGATCTCACCCGATGAAATTAACAGCTAGCTAACTAATAATATGGTTGAATACGATTTTTCTGATTCTTCATGAATATAAACATTTTATTTTTAAAATTTAGCCATTACTCTACAAGCTGTATATAAATGCTAAATGTATAACACGTGCTCTACCAGCTACCTAGCTAGCTAGCTACGATTTTTACTCCACTGTGTCCAAAAACTGGCCGAGTCAATTCAACAGTACCCAAAATATGATGTTTTAATGTGCCTGAGAATTTTGTTGGGACTTGCAAAAAACAGAGCTGATGTGGTACATCCCTTCTTTACAATCTAAAAGGCGCCAAAGATGGGCCTAACATGATCGTTTGCCCAATCTTGTGACGCCCTGCCCAGTCTTAAGACTAGCCGGCCAGTCTTAAGACTGGGCAATTTTATGTCCAAAGATTGGGCAGCGTCCTAAGATTGGGCAGAACATATATATTAAATAATTTCTGCATTTAAATATTGGAGACTTTGGCGACTGTGACAGACTGTTTCCTTATTATGGAAAATAAATAAATTATATTCAGATTATTTTAGAGATTCATTCAAATTTATAATTACTTTAAATATTAGCGTGTTTTATTTGCGTTACAAAAACGTTAAAATTTCTAATGAAAAACATATTCTCCCAACCTGTGCATATACAGAAGTTCGAGTGCGTTGAAAGAAATAGAGAATATGCATTTTCATTTAGTTAAGATTGTGGTTGCACGTCGAGTGAGTCGATGTGTTTTTTTTGTCTTTCAGAAAAGAAAAAAAGGTAGCATCAAAACTCAAGAACGTTCGACATGCGAAAAACAATTCGACTCGTTAAAAAGAGTTTTTTTACAAGCCACCAACAGTTTTTGTACCAGCTTCCATAACTTGTAATAAATTGACGCATTCGGTTTTTTGCATATCCTTTCTCCTAACAGACATTTTAGACTTTTGCTTCATTTTTATTTTTTATAAAGGAAAATTTTCAATCAACCTCCGTGATTAACATTAGCTAAGCTCTGAGTCGATCTAGAAATCTTTGTCATAATGTTTTGAGATTTTGTTTGTTTGAGTATATTTTTGTTTTCATTAAAATTTCGCATTGTTGTGGTTTCCAATCTGTTTTGAAAAGAGTTTTCTCTCCCTTTACGAATGTTGAAGAAGTTTCCTTTGATCATTTTGGTACGTCGGTTCATGTCGCGCGATGCGAAGCGCGAAATAGTACCCGATTATAGTTCGTCATAGTGTCGCTTCATCAACTTGCTACACACCAATAGAAGTCTACTGTATAGTAAACTCCGTCTTTAAATGTATAACTTTTATACACATCAAGGCTGGAAAGTCTATAAATCTTAGCTAACCATAGCAAAAGCCTGAATGGCTTGCTGTGCAAATAGAAACATTTTAACTGTAAAGTAGAATGGCATTTCAAATTCCATATACACAGTGATACATAACGTTAATGATCAACATTGATTTGTTTTGCTATAGTGTTCGTAAATTTGAATGTTGGCAAAATATGCCACAACAATACAAACAGGAACTAGTTCGATATTAAACACCTTTCTTGGGGCTAGGTAAGAATTTATCTAATCTGGGTTTTTTTTCCTTTTTAATTTAAAACATTTTTTATAGCATTTCAGTAAATAAAATACGGATTTCCAAATTCGCCATGTTAAAACTTACCACTCACTTCCATATCTTAAAATGTTCATAACTTTAGTATTAAACAAAAAAAGTATTCGTTTCGCACACACGGATTGCAAAAACGGAAATTTAGCCCGTATTGCAATGGTTTTTCGTGCGACCTAACTTCGGATTTAATTTAATTTTGACGTCATTACGTTGCTCGTGGATGCGATAGATATATGAAAGGTACGAGCAATAAGGAGTTTTTAACTGCTATGCCCCTGTTATGTTTTCAGCGACTTAATGTCCGTTGAAGCAACAAATTCAAGGTCAAAACTTTCGCCTTTGTTGTTATACACAAAAAAATTCCCTATAAGTCCCTTATTGAAAATTCGATCATTTGCTGAACAGCAACGTAATTGCGTCACAATACACCTTTCCCGAGACTTATTCTTTTGATGTGCTGCAACTTTTTTTGTTGAGTTTTATTAAAAACGGACAACAGATTTGAATTCCTTATCAAAAATTTCGAAACAATGAAAATTTCGAAACAATGCAGCAAGTAATGTCCAACCTCTTTTTGAAAACGAGGCGGGACATAGTAACTTGAGCATCAAGAAGACTTTAACTGTGATATATCTCCTCAAAATAGCACTTTCTGTTGGCGTATCAAGTTAAACTTTTACACTTAAATTAAACAAACTATGCTGAATTTAAATATGGTATTCATATTTTAGGAGTTTAAAAAAGTATGACTCGTGGTCTCGGGAAAGGTGTATTACTTTGGTTTACCGCTTTACGCGGGAGCTCTTATTCAAGATGGCGATCAGATTAGCATATAAGTACCTGTTTAACCTTGTTTGTTTTATCTTAGTACTCTATTACAACTTTCAAACCAGGCAAAAAGACATTCTTAAATACTAATGTTATATGCGTGTTTTTAATTTTAAGTTTCGAGGCTTTAATATAACTTACATATAAAATCTGTAGCTAATATTTTAAGTAATCAAAAAATAGGTTGATGTTACTGCTGCTTACAGGATGGTATAACTGTTAAAGGCGTTGTTTTAAAAAAATGCAATGGAATTTATCAAAGTAAAAGCAGTCCATATTGGAATATAGATTGCTTGCGACTTAGTTTATGGTGTAAAAACCTAAAAATAAACTTGAACAGTATTTATCAGGGCCAGATCCATTGTACGTCACTGCCCTCAGCTAACTGACACAACGGAAAGTAAGAAAAAGATTAGGGTACCGTCGTTCCTCGCCCCGCAAACATGGACCTGTGATTTAGCTTTCAAAAATCAACACCGCGTAATTCATATTTAGGATGCAATCAGTAGGACCTTTCCCAGTCTGATATGAACACAGAATATTATTCCAATCAGTTTTTTATTTAATAAGTTGTCATCTTTTGTATTTTTTAAGAGTCGACGACAGATACCTTGGATCAAAAAAAGCATAAGTTAAACTCAACTAGTGATGACACGATTTTGTCGAAAAAATCGAAATTAGATTCAGACTCCACAGGGTGAGTTTTAATGTTTTCACAGTGATTTAATAATCTCACAAGAAATCAGTTAGTTATTAGTCGATTCAAAACTGTTTAAGACGGCTAATTTGATGTTAGAACATTAATCCTGCAGCGGAAAAAATAGGGTAAACGCGGTACACGAATAATCTAGCCAGTTTAGTTATTATTTTTATCTCTCTATTGTTCTAAACAGTAGACCTATAGTTTTTAACTTGAAATCACAGCCTGATATTCTTATAAAGTATATTTTTATAAAGGAGAAAGCGTGTATGCAGGACTGCAGTAATAAATGTGTTTTTATTTTGCAGCATGGATGTGGATTTTAACGTACACAATTCGACAAGGTATGTCTTTTTATATGGGTGAGGACAGTTTACAACGTTCGAAATTAAATCTTGCAAAGGAATCTTTCTAAGAGATCTTGTATTCTATGTACTTTTAAGGTAAAAAACAATCGTGAAATTTGTGAATTTCGCAAATTAAGCGATTTTGGATTTTTTGCGAAAATTAATTCTTGCCAATTTACGGATATAACAAATAAACTTCACACGTTTTTTCAATCAAGTCGAAAATGTTTTAAGTACATCGAATGCGTTTCTGTTATCGCCGCCTCCAGGTAGATCCGTTACTTTGATTGTCTTATTGCAAGAATAAACTTTCGCGATTAATATAAATCAAATTTTTCGTGAAACTAAGTTTGTTTTATTTTGAAATTTTTTACCTTAAAGTATTCGACTGTAATAATATTACCAACTTCAAAGACATCCAAAACTAGTAGTCTGTTAACCGGCACAAGTATATAAAGAAATATACTGGATTGTATATATTGGACCGGTCATTGAACCTACTGGTCCTGCAAGCACGCTGTGCTTTTTTAGGGAAATAGGGCACATTTGCTCTGCTTAAGTGATGGGTGAATGGGGTTGTTGAAAATTATGTTTTCGTCTTTTTTTACAGACCTGATGAACAAGAAAATGAAGAAAGTTGAACACTTGTAGTAGCAAAACACAAATAATGGATGTATAATAGTGAAACGTGGAAAGACACTGATGGATAGAATTGAGTTAATTATCAACCCATGATAGCGAGTACTTACAAAAATTGGAGTTTTCACTCAGCTTTGACAACGTATAGTGCACACCACTGTGGTTAGAACAACCTAAATGTTTTCTTCTTTCATCAAACTTACTTTGATTTGTATTTTAATCGTTGAAAAAATAGTGTGGAAGGACTTCTCCCCTATATGAGCTTTTTCTACCGTGATTTTTCAAACTTCAATTAATTGTGGAATATTTAATGTAAATATTGTCTGAATATATGAATAACCTGTTCTAGCTTTTTTTCTCTCTTTTTCTTACTTTTTACTTCCTTTATCCACAGTAACACTACCGTCCCTTTACTATCCCATGACCCTTTACTATCCCATAAGCGTAAAAACAAAAAAACTGGGAAATAGTGTTGGGGATAGTCAACTAGCCATCAACCTATGATAATAAATACGGAAATTTTCCCGTCTTACAAATTTTCCGCGCCGCTATTTCGTGCATCTTTATATTTCGTGCTTTTGATACCAGCAGTTGATTTTGACACATCGACGCAGCAATAAATTATAGCTTGGGTGAAAGCGAAGACTTGTATTAGATAGAAAATATTCACAGATCTGCCACATTTCGATTTTGTATAATTGTCGCCTCGTCCATGGAGGACGACTGCGTAGTCAAATGAGCGCATAATAAGAATTGGCTTTAGAGAACAAGAATTGCAGCTATGGAAAATGTCGCAGTGAGAATAAAAATGGCTACCAATTTCATGCTAATGTAAGCGCAAGAACAATACAATTGGATACAATTAGCATAAACATGAAAGCGAAATTGGTTTTAAAAGAAAGATTCAGGCACGCTGAGAAATAAATTTCGCGAAAAAAAGAATTGGTTTCATAATTTACTGCTTTTTCAGTGTTTTTTTTTGTTTTTTTCTGTGGGTGACATAAGACTGCTATAGTTAAAATTTACGTATCCATAATATAAGTGCTGAAAAAATCAGAAGATAATTGGTGTAGATCTTTGCGATAATTAATTTTCGCGAAAAGCGAGTTTGTTAATAAATCGCGGAAGTGAAAAACATTCGCGAAATCAAATTAGAATTTCCCGAAGGTAAGTTGAACGTTTGTTTTAATTTGTCGTTCTGTCCGTTCCTAAATGAGTGAAGCTTTAAAGTTCCTCTTTAGAAAAAAACGTTGATATATATTTTGAAACCTTAACTTAAGGGTATAAAAAAGTCACTTTAGTCCGTTCTTTTTTACTTTTTTCTTAAGGTAACGAATAGCTCGTTTTTTAACACTCCAGCTACAGGGTACTATAAATCCTTAAACTTCAACAAGCTGGACGGCCACTAATTCTGGAAATGGAATATACCACTTAAATAAAAGCTGTAAGTATGGTTGAAAATCTCCAAGAAATAATTTTTCTGGATCAATATTTTTCTTTTCGTTTAGGTCTGTTTTTATTTTAGTCATTAGACCATGGAAGCAGGTTGCATGAAAAAGGCTATCCTTTGGTCTGAATCCAGCTTTCTGTTAACAATAGGTTAACAATAGGTGTTCAGCAATAGGTTTTAAACCAGGAACTTTTGTTTTATAATTGGATGGTGTCTCCCCGTGGTATTTCTATCCACAGATCCAATAAAAATTATTAATACGAATAATAAGTTAAGTAGTTTAAAGGAATTAATTTTCGCGGGTTTTTATCATTTACAGCAATTTTTTTTTTTTTGATTTGCGTAGAACTAAATATAATTTGTATGTGAATTTCACCTACATAAACGCTCTTGGAAAAAGATACAAATTGAGAAACAAAATGTCAACAAATCCTTTTCTCACAAAATTCGTTAAAATTGTTTCTCGCGAAAATTAAATTTTGTTTTCAAACAATTTCTCGCGAAAATTATTTTCCTTTAGGTAGGTCGTCGATCATATTTGTGTTTTGTTTCGTTTGTTTTTAAGCCAAAGAGGCTTCCTTTCTCTTTCAGCCAATTCAAAATAAACACTGGAAACGAGGTTGATTTAGAAAATAACATTTAAACTTTGGAATGTAGGTTTTAAAAAAGGTTTTAGGTCAGGAATATTTAGGCCAGGAATATTTAGGCCGGTTATTTAAGCATTTTAGACTGATATAAACTGAAAATTTTTTTTGGAATATTATATGCAGAAAAACAGTCAATACTGTTCAGAAAAAAGTATCAAGTTTTAATTTCGATAATTATTTTTCTGATTTTTCGCGCGCCATGCTAAACATGTTAAAATCATACGCCCTGCTAAGCCATTATAAGCGCAACTAATGTTTCGTCCTGCTTGGTTGATTTTCACAGAAAATATTATGCCGAATCTGAGCTCGTGCAGCTGCAGAGGCCTGCACAAAAACTCATGGAGACTCTCCCTATAATGTTTATACTCGATTTACAATTCTTACTACAGGGAAATAGATAGGGTTGACTCTATGGCAACATCAAATCAAATGTGAACTATTCAACAGCTTAATTATTATTATGGTTGGAATTAGAATATTTATAATACCATGGTTTGTTTTATCTGTTGCGAACTTTCTATACGGTAAGTTTGATTGTTGTTGTTTATAAATTCAATTTATTGAACGCTCCTAGTTGTTACGTTTTTTTTCACCATGTCGCGTGATTTCCGATTCTCCCAACTAATTGCACGTTTAGCTGCACGTTAAGTCGCACGCGTGCCCCGTGTCAGTATACTCAGGTGGGCTATGCATGTGTACAAAGATTGAAATGCTTCTTGATGCATCTAAATATACATGGAATAAACCTCCTTTAAAAAGCAACATAACAACTTCCCATGCCTTCTTTATTGGGTTTTTTTCTGAAACTGTTTTCATACGCCTTGCTTATCTAAACTATTCAATGCATAACTTAAAGAATACCATTGCGTCAATACAGAGAAAAAAGTGTTTACCCTAGATTTTAATTCTCTGACTAAAATAGCGGAGGAAGAGCCTGAGAAACCCTTTAATGTGTGCCTGTAGTTTTATTCCCTTCAGGCAATTTTCGTGATGCAGCTTTGCAATTTTTTTGTTTGGTTTTCTATTCAATGCTTCATTTTTTAAAAAAAATTTCGGTCTCGCAGTGCTTAATAAAAAGCATATACGGTTGACTTTCAGTCAACACAAACAGTGAACTTGAACTTTTCTTATCTCGAATTATTTACTTTGGCACTTCTTTATTATAAAACTCAGTCGAGAACCTGAACTTCGATTTGTTGGATTATGTATCAGTTATTTCATAGTCACAAGAAAAAAAGATAGTCTAGTTGCGTGGACCGTCGGCATTGTTTACGCGAACTATCCTCAATCAGCCTGGGACGGCCCGCTCATCCTGCACAGAAGTTCAAAATGGCGGCGCATGCAGGAGGAGACTACCTTGCAGGCGAAGATCTTGATGATTTATTTGAGTTACTTGAAGGCGGTTTTCTTGATGAAGATGTGGATTTTACTTGGAATTAGATGCTGTGATAACGGAAGTGGAAGCTTACGAAGAAGTTGGGTATCCTTGTCAGGATTGTGATAAAATTTGTAAATCACAACGTGGCCTGACTAGACATCGCAATGTCAAACACACTACTGAAGTTACTCCTGAAATATCGACGAATGCTGGTCCTTCATTACCAAAACTTACTAAAGAAGAACAAATTTTGAAAAAGCTACACCCTTTGAAGTTGAAAGTACTTATCACGAAGAGTGCTGAGATATGCCTTGGTGATCAATGTTTACCCAAATCAACCAGGGAAGTGTTTCGTGATTTCAAAGTTTCTAATGATGATGCGGTCAAACTTTGGGAAAAACTGAAGCCAATCATTGGAAAGTATAACGGTGATGCAGAAGATTTTTATGCAAACTTTTATGGTCTATTGAAAGATAACTTGCTTCCATCAAAATTTGAGGACACTACTTTGAGCAATATTATTCTAACAGAACTTGCAAATCATGTTTTAATTCATCTTTCGGGTAATGATAAAGTTGTCGATTCTGTAACTGAAGCTGTAACACCTATCTCGGAGAATGAACAAAAAAGCCTGCAATATGTGGCTGGATTTATTGTTCACAAGCTTTATACAAAATTCCGTTTTTCGAAAAAGTCTTAACAAAGTGAATTCAACAAACAGGCTGTATCAATCCTACAAGCATGCAAAGTTGACTGTGATGATTCACAGACATTGATCAATATACGCGACCGTGGTGGCTTGTGGAGAGTGAACAAACAAATACAAGAACTTTTTCGAGAATGTGAAAAAATGTTTCGGTTGAAAACTTCAAATTTCAGCACAACACTAAATTGTCAAGACCTTGTTAAAAATATGCTCAAAAACTGTTCTGTACTTTCCAATTTCAAAAGTGTCTGTTAAACCATTGATCCACAAGTCAGTAAAGAAGTCAGTATGAATCTTCTGGAACACATGCTTACTATGTTTACAAGAGTTTGCAGCTTTTCCTATGCTAGAGACATACGTGAAAAACATAAGGCTGCTAAAAAACTTGCAAAGAAAAGATCATTGAGAACTGAAATTAAAAAAGCCAGTAGCAGCAGACATGGGTCACTGATTCATCTAGTTCCAGGCATGAACTATAAAATCTGCCACAATGGCTATTTTTATAGCCACACATGTGATAAAAAAACATTACACATGGCTAAAAATCACAATAAAAATTCATTCCTTTTTTTTTTTTCTTCTGGTTGAACTTCAGACAAAAATCAGGATCCCTCACAGTACGATTTAGAGGTGCCGTGTGAGAAATCCTGTTACTTCATTTACGGTCAATTTAAGATATCAGGATTCCTCTGATTTTCCTGTAAATATATGCGTGAGTAATTCTGACGCGTTTTGAAAAAGTGACAACATTGCAATTTTTCCATAGCTAATAGCTTTCACAAAATAATAGATAGATGGGACATAGAAAAAATAAACATACATACTCATCCAATAACCATCTCCTAAAATGATCCAATGATAGAACAAAGCATCTCCAGTCCCACAATATAAAGAGAACTAGATAAAATTGCCAATTATTAACATTTTTTCAAATGTGTGGCTATAAAAATAGCCGTTTTGTTGTGTGCTTCATTCAAAGTGTAGACTTTTTTTTTTTGGTAATGGGGTGTCATCTATCATGTTGAATTTGCTACCACATCCTTGTACATTCCCAGCAATTGGTCTTACAGAAAATTGTGCTTTTATGGTATTGTCATTATATCCAACGTCTCTCACCGATGGGTTGTCACGTCGCTATCCAATGGCACGCTGCCTACCAAAATAATTTTCCAGATCGTCTTGACAAAACCGTTCAGAAAGAATGTACGGTACACCATGTTGTAAAAGGAATTTCACTACTTTTTTGAGAGAGTTAACTGTAATCTTAAGCCCTTCATGTGTTTGCCAGGAAATAAACATATTTGATTTGGCATTTTTTGTAAAATTATCACCACGCTCTTCAATTGACTCTTTCCATAAGGTGAAATAGGAGAGAAAACCGTCCAACCATGCAAAGCGTTCATCATCAACTGACTGATAAGGTTTTAGAAATGGTTTTCTCTTCAACTCATGTTCGACAGTGTTTTTCACATTCAAGCAGTCAAAAAAACTATCCATCATTAGACAAAATTGTGCAGTACCAGCTGCTTCAGGTGGACCAAACTGATTGAGAACTTTGCCAACAGTTTCACTGAGAACTTGACGTGGAAATGCGACGTCTCAGCTCGTCATCTACCTCCCTATATTTCGTGATGATATTGATGAGCTCCTTTCCCCATTTTTTGTTTACTTCATTATTTGGCAACGGAACTTTGAAAATACTGATGTCTTTATTTTTCCTCGATACAGAGCATCCATATATAGTACAATTTTCACCAGGCATAGTAAAATCTTGTACGAAAAACACCCAAAGTCGAAATAAAAACACCAAACTAAGCACACACAACACCCAAAAAATGCGCCATTTTGAACTTCTGTGCAGGATCGGAGGTTTGGGAGCCACTATAGTTCAGCCGTAAAAACATAGAACAATGGCCTATTGTTTGTTGCTAGACTATCTTTTTTTCTTGTGACTATGGTTATTTTAAGTCAATGTTTAGTCCCTTACAAAATATCTTTTCAAGTAACCCAAAAGACAGAAGCGAATTAAAGAACTTAATAAACAAACAATTTTTTTTTTTCATTTTGCCCAATTCCTTACTGAAAGCATTTATAAATTTACTCCTTCTGGATGGCATACTGGTTCATGGACACATGACCTTAAAGGATGACCCATAACCCAGGATCCTAAAGAAGGAGCCAGGACTCTCTAGAAGAATCAAGGTCCTGGGTCCTGTTTTATTCAGTATGCCCTTCTGGCTACGTTTAGCCCCAAAGGGCATTGTACATCCTCTCCATCACCAAGATTGTACCTTTATCCAGCACTCTTGCGCAACTGTGTTCAAGGCTTCACTGCGAAATCGTTTTAACTTGTACTGACATCTCATTTTCGTTGAAATTCGACGTAAAAAGGGCTCTACACCTAAATGTTAGTTAACTTGGCCTATTTCTTTAACTGGTTT